>NC_140514.1:7948229-8596979 GCF_964339955.1 Pipistrellus hanaki
CATCGGGCCCAGTGCATGGCGGCCACATTGCATTCACTCCGATGCCCACATTCCTGCCCTCACTGCCACCTCAGTGGCATGTGAATGAGCCCCAGGGAGCTGAGCCACCCTGGCCCCAGGGCCACCTGACCGCCCCCTCGGGCTCCAGGCCGCACTGGCCGCTCCCCCCGAGCCCTGGTTTGCTCTGCTGTGTCCCAACTGTGCCCTGTCCTCCTGAGCAGCCCTCCTCACCCCCCTCCGCAGGCAGGAGCCACCCTTGCCTGCTTCAGGGCCTCGCTCCGCGCCCGCCTAAGGGACAGGGGTGTGCAGGGAGCTTGGTGAGATGTAAAGGGGAAAGGGCAGGACGTGTGCTAAGGAGGAAAGGGCAGGCCTAGCGGCTTGCTTGGAGGGAAAGGTTTGCACAGAGTCCCGCTCCCCGGAAGTGGAGCCGGGAGAGGAAGGCGGCTACTGTCTGGTGTCCCGGCGATGGGCTCCCACAAGCAGGAGTCCCCCGGAGCCCACCGAAATGGAGCCGAAGGCAGCCGGGGACACTGCCACCAACCCCAGGCCTCGGGGCAGTTCTGCAGCCATCAGCCCGCATGCTGCTTCCTCGAAATAGAAGTCTCTCTGAGAAAGAAAATTCCCTGACCTGGGCAGTGCGATCCGCCGGCCCCGTGACGGCCCTTCCCTTAGGTTTCCAGCTGGACTTTTGAATAGACGCCTGTGCAGCAGAAAGCAAATTGCGAGAGCATTGGGGGGGGCATTGGGGGGGGGCAGCTACATAGAGAGCGGAGCATTGGTCTTCCTTCTTTGCAACTCCGGCTCTGGGTCTGGCTCCGGGCTCCCAGGAGGCTGCATCCAGTAGCTGGGTCCTTGGTGAGC
Organism: Pipistrellus hanaki; assembly: GCF_964339955.1. Taxonomy (NCBI): domain Eukaryota; kingdom Metazoa; phylum Chordata; class Mammalia; order Chiroptera; family Vespertilionidae; genus Pipistrellus; species Pipistrellus hanaki. The sequence continues at coordinate 7,949,091 of NC_140514.1, forward strand.
ACCCTTGGCTGTGCAGGGAGATCTCGTGGAATTGGGGGATTCTGCAGGATGTGGAATCGTTGAGTGCGGGCTGCGAGAGGCAGGAGCCCCCTCGGAGAAGGGAAAAGCTGCCAGGCGCAGCCCCCAGGCCCGCCGGGTCTGCGGGGCTTTGAGAAGGCAGGCTCCACAGTGACATGTTTCCCTTCTCCGTGGAGCCGCCCGGGGCGAGGCGTCTGAAGGAGCAACAGCGGTGACTCATAATGATACCTCCGGTCGGTCCTCCTCCGAGCCAGCCAGCCGGACCCGCCCTCCGTAGCGGCCCCAGCGGCCCGGTGTCCGAGAGCCCCTCATTTACACCCGCCCCCCTTCTCCCCTCGTGCATGCTGATGCTAGGCTGCCAGCTGTCATGTCCCATCTCTTCTTTATTCTTCAGTATCGCCATTACCATGATGGACACCAGGAGCGAGAGCACAAATGCCTCGCCAATTAGTCCCACGAGGGGCCTTTAAAAAAAAAAAAATCATGGGTGCCTTTAAAAATAAAAATAAAAAATCGTTCCATCCAAACCCGGATGTCTCCAGGCAGAGGGGTGCCTGGGAAGGGAGGGAGACGGGAGGCTCGTCCTCCCAATCTCGTTCCTCTGAAGGGGGCGCTGGGCCCCACCTCCCCGAGGCAGGGAGATTGCTTTTCGCGCGAGGAAATGGTGCCCAGAAAAGGAATCCGTAGCTTTTCCCCTGAAACCTGTTATCAGGAGAGCCGTTTTTGAAACACTTGTCTTGTAGGTCACCTGGTAAGCCCTGTCATTACGGAATATGGCTTTTCCCCCAAATGCTTCTCCCCTCCCCGTTCCCCCACTCCCCTACCCAGGGCCCTCTGAGGACCACAGAGCAGCAGGGAGCACCGACAGGGTGGAGGGCTGCCTGGGACTGAGATCCTGCAAAAGACTAGCCCTGGAACTAACCTGCAAGGGAACCCCATTCCCCACCAAGGCCCCCCACCCCACCCCCATCTTGTTAAAAATGCAAACACCGGCTCAGTAGTGCTGGGGCGGGGCTATAACAAGCACCCAGTGGTGTGCATGAGGCAAACCCCAGATCCCGCTCCGGGTGGGGGGACCGGGAGCCACTCTCCCAGCCTCGGCTGCCTCCTCTTCTGCTCGTGTTGCTCCCTTACAAGATGTGTCAGCGCACCCCGCCCACACCGCTGGGATGCTGGGAGCAGCCGCGAGGTGCGCCTCTCCTACTCATCTTCCTCCTGATGGGTAAGAACCTGTGGCCCCAGGAGGCCACGCTGTTCTTACCGTGACCGCTGCTGGCCCTTTCCGGCAAGGCCCCCTCCCCTTCCCGCCCTGCCCGGCTGAGGAGGGTCTCAGCCTTGCTGGGCTGTGGCTCCCCCAGAGCTTCGGACAGATCGGGACTGGGAAAGAAAATAGGTTTAGCTGGCGGTGCAAAGGCAGGTTCCCGCCTTCTCCTTGTGTTTACTGTTTGCACAGCACCATGAGTTTTAATGCCCCCGCCTTGGGGGAGGGAAGGTCCAACTGCCTGCTTTGGAGACACCTCAAAGATTGCCTGGTGTTTTGGCAAAGACAGCGTTGGGTCCGTCCGATCTCTCCCTGGCTTAAGAAGGCTCAGCTGCCACGGGCCGGGATGGGGCCAAAGGGGCTCAGGGCGGTGGCCTGGGGCAAGTGGGCAGAGCGTGGGGGCGGGCTCACTTCCTGTGGGGGTGGGCTCACTTCCTGTGGGGGTGGGCTCATTTCCTGTGGCTGCAGTCCCAGGGCAGTGAGCTGGTGAACGGGCAGATGGAGCCCATCCCGCAGCATCGGCCCAGCCTGCGGCTTGGAACCCACCCAGGACCCCCGGCCTCTGTCCACAGGAGCTCAAACCCAACCTTGTGCACGCCTTCCTTTGAAGATCACCCTGACATCCTAAAGCCCTCGGTCACAGAGGAAGCAGAGGTCAGAGGTCACTGGGTGGTCGCATCCCCGGCTCCCTCTCCCCCCAGCCTGGAGGGCCTGGTGGGACATGCTTAGCTGGGGGAGACCCTGGAGCTGCGGGGTCTCGGTGGAACCTGCTGGCAGCTAAGCCACAGGCCTAGGAGAGCCTGCTCCAGCCTGGGCCTGGGCTGGGCCGTCTCCTCTCTGGCCCTGCCATGCCGAGTGGGGCCTGGCGGGCAGGTGGGCCTGTGATGGCGGGCAGGGGCAGCAGGGAGAGTGTCACGGGAAGACGGTGGTCGCCCTGGGCAGGGCAAGGCTAGGTGGGACAGAAGGGCCCTTTCAGAGGTGAAACGTGACAACAAAGACTGTTCAGTTCACTGGGGCCTCGGTGTTTTAGGCAAAGAAACTAACAAAACTGCACCTTAAGCCGCCCATCCTGCAGGGGCCCGGGAGAGGCTGGCACAGCCCGTGACCATTCCGAGCTCTACTGGCCCCTGAGCTGGACCACGGGGTTTGAGATGAGGTCCTGGGCCCAGACTGGCACACGTACTGCATCCTACTGCCTGCACACTATACATCCACCTGGGGGTGCCCAGCACTGCACCCCCTCCTGAGGAGCACCCCGCCCTGAGGGAGGGGCGGTGATGCGGGGCCAGCACAGGGCAAGGCGGGCGAGGCAGAGCCGAGGAGCAGCAGTGCAGAGCGGACCCTGCCGGGGAGACTCGCTGGCACTCTTTCACTCACCCTCGGCACCTTTCTCCCCGCACCCTACTCCCCACCCTGCTCCCCACGCTGCCGTGTGCCCCGAGCTGGAAAGGGCCTGTCGCTTTCACCGGGGAGCATGCCCTGCGCCCGACCCCGGGTGCCCTCCTGTGCTCGGTCAGCCACATGGAGGAAGCAGAGGGGACCCTGTCTTCAGGGAGCACTGTCTGTAGGGAGCACTCGGCGGGTGGAACGTGCCAGACGGCCGCTGGGTCCTAGGCCGGCCTGCGTGAGCTCCCACCAGGAGGGCTGGTCAGAGAGGGCTTCCCGCAGGAGGAGGCTGAGTTACTGAGGGCTTGGGGGCGGGGGGGGGGGGGAGAGGAGGGTCGGGGGTCCGTGAGAGCTGGAGGGGCCCCGGGAAGCCGCGAGGCGCTTCGGAGCGGCACCCGAGCTCCTGGCCAGCGCCTGCAGAGCACCCAGAGGATGCCTTTGTGCTGCGCTTGCCAAGACGGGGTTCTGGCTGGTGCTGCATTATCTCGCTCCAGAAGAAAGGCTCAGAGATGCAGAGAGGGAAATGAAAATAAGAAAGATGGGCATGGGCTGTTCCAACCGGCCTGGCAGCGCGTCTCCCCCAAACGAGGCAATCCTACATTTTCCATCGGGGCCGGACGGACCGCGCCGGCTCCCCGTCTGCAGACGGCGCGGGCTCCCTACCTTCCCTGGATTAATCACGCCCTCGGGCCCTCCCGCCCGCACCCACTCCCCCGCACGCCTCAGTGATGCGGACGGGGGAAGGCCATCAGCCCCCTGTGGTCCTGGTACCGTGTGGGCACAGGGGACGGGTCCGTAGCGGCGGGCCAGGCCCAGCCTCCGCACACCCGGCGGGTCTCCGGCCCAGCGCCCCTCAACAGCAGCGCCATGCCCCAGCCCCACACGGACCGTACAAATGGCACGGACACACAAAAGTCTTAATTATGGGCTCATGAATGATTCATGTGGAGGCAGCTCTGTGCGGCAAGGCCGCCGAGCTGGTGCCCAGCAAGTGTCCAGGAGATGGAATCACAGAGACGCGGCCTGGGCACCACGGCTGAGCCTGGCGGCGGCGGCTGAGTCCCCTCCTCCAGGCCATCCTCAGGCCCCCGTGACCCAAGCCCCCCGTCCGCTGGGCCGGAGTTGAATAGGGAAGCCCTTCCTTGCAAGCAGGCCCGGGGGTGCCTGACAGGAGAGCCCCAGATCATGGGTGTTCAGCTCTTTGCCAGGGGCCCTGGGTGACGAGCCCCCCACAAGGTCCCACCCCCACCCCCAGTACAGGGGGCCTCGGGGAGTCCCTGGGGAGGGGTGGTGTGAGCCCAGAGAAAGGAGCTGGGAGCCACCTGGCTTCCTCAGCGGGCCCTGGTGGGGGTGCAGCCGCTCCCCTCTGCCCCCCCCCCTCCCTCGGGGCTGGCTCTGAGAAGCAGAAACCTGGCTGACTGCCCAGGGCGCCCGTATGAGATCCTGGAGGGATGTGTTTTATGACCTGGGGGTGGGGGTGGGGGGTTCTGTGCAAGCTTGAGACATCAGCCAAGAAATTGGGGCTCTGCCTCCCCCTGGAGGACCCGGCCTCCCCGCCCCCTTCTCTGCCAGCCCAGCATCCCTGGGACATGCACATGACAGCTGGTCCCCTAGGCCGGAGCCAAGATTCACACCTAAAACGCCCCCGTCTGGAAGGCCCTTCAGCTCTGACCCCGCCCCTCGGCGCCTCTGCCCCAGCCCCAAGCAGGCCTGTCCCCCCACCCCCATCCCCACCCCCGGTTTCCAGATCGCCAGACCCCAGGGCGTTCCTCACACATGTGCATGCAATTTAAACACATGCCACCCAGAGCTCTGGTTCTTTATAAACAGCCTCCCTCCCCTCCACACACTCAGGCATGGCCGCCATCCAGACCCCCCCGCCCTCCTCCCTCTCTCTGCGAAGGGCGCGGGGGCCGGGCTCGGCCCGTCCACAGGCAGCCTGCCAGGGAAAGGTGCCCACCTGGACAAGGAAGCGTTTGTGCACATTCTGCCTGTAATTGCTTGCCAGTCTCGTCCGAGACACCTCCTCCCGCCCCGTCGGGTGCTTCCCGCCGCCCGCCCGCCGGTGCCAGCGCGGGCGCGGGGACCTCTCTGACACGTGGCTCCGTGCCCAGCGGGACACGTAAGCTGCCGCCTCGCCCAGGGTAAGCGGCGACACATTTCTTTCACGCCGTCTGAAAGGGGTAATTAAGCTGAGAAGCGCGGTCCAGCCCAAACCTGGCACGCGGAGAGCTGACCTCTGTTTTGAATACATCGCATGAGCCTGAAACCAGACAGTGGCCTCCCGCGGCCCGAGGCCCCGTCCTCTCCCCCCATCTCGGGGGAGGCGCGGAGGGGTGAGCGGAGGGGGGTGGCGGAGGGGCAGGCTGCTGGGGCTGGGAGGGCAGGGGAGCCACCGTGCGGTCCAGCAGGTGGTCCCCAGGGCAGCGAGCTGTCAGGTTGCATCGGCAGCTAAGGTTCCCCCAGGGCTGAGGAGGCCCCTCTGACCTGGTCCCAGGCACCCTCTGCCCCCTGCGGGCACGTCAAAGGGCCTGTCCTGCTCTCCCACCCTCATCCGCAGGAAGGAGACGGTTCCCCTTCCGGAAGGAAGCGAATAGACAGCAGCCTTCTGTGGTGAGCTGGGCGTGGGTGCCAGTGTTCAGGGGCTGGAGGTCTCTGGATGCATCCAGAGGGGGCAGGCGAGGGCAGCCTCCCAGGAGAGAGGGGACCGGAACGGAGTCATAACAGACACGCGGGTGCAGCCAGGGGAGGCTGTGTTTCTGCAAAGGGGCCGTGCGGGCTGGGATGCAGAGCTGGCGGGGGTGCCTGGGTGGCCGGGCCTCGCCCCTGAGGTAACCACAGGGCATGGGGTGCTTCCAAAGGGAGCCGCCCAGGTCCTCGCAGACTCTGGGCCACCCTGAGGCGCCCGGATCTTATTCTGAAGGACCGGATGGAAAGCAGGAGCGTAAAGTATCAATACTGCCTTGCTTGGTTGGTTGCTCAGTGGTTAGAGCATCAGCCTGCAGACTGAAGGGTTGTGGGTTTGATTCCAGTCAAAGGCACGTATCTCGGTCTCCTGCCTGGGTTGGGGTGTGTACAGGAGGCAATTAATTGATGTGTCTCTCTCACATCGATGTTTCTCTCTTTGTCTCCCCCGCCACACACCTGAGACACACACACACACACACACACACACACACACCCCGCCCCTCCACTCTCTCTAAAAGTGATCTGGTGGTTCGGTGCATGCTTGAGACCAGGCAGCCAGGTCTGGATGCACGGAGACCGGAGCAGGACCGTGCTTGTGGCCTGTCTGTCCTGTAGCCAGTGATCCCATAGCCCCCGCCAGGGCCGGGCTGGACTGGGCGGGGGTGGGCGGGGGACTGAGCCAGGGGCCTGTGCTGCCCCCCAGGAACTCCCCCAGACAGGACGTGGCTGGAGAATGGAAAAGAGTCGAGGAAAAGCAAGCCAGGCCCAAGCCATGGCCAGGAGGGCTGGGCATGCGATGTGCAAGGCAGATGCCAGCCTAACCCTCCCGTCCACGCCCTGGCAGCACCGTGACCTCTGCCCCCTGCCTTGCCGTGGCCTCTCTGGCTGAGACAGCCCCTCCTGTGTCTTTACCTCCTCCCTGACGGAGGGGGGCTCGGGCCCTGCTGGGCGGGGAGCCAGGCCAGTCACCGTGAGGCTGACAAAATGCGGCCCTCCCGGTGCTGAGCGCCCTCGGAGGATCTTGGTGCGTCTGGGTCTCCATGACAACACCAGGGCCTTATGTTCGGAGAGCCACGTGCAAGGTGGTCTGGCTATCCGAGCCGGGGAGCGCGGGGTCGAGGGTGGCGACCGGTGAATCATGGGGCTGGGAAGGGGAACTCGGAACCCCCGGAGGCTTAGCACCGGTTCAGCCTTGAGTCCGGTGAGGAGCTACGGCAAGAAGGCCGGGCCCTGGCCGTATTCCCCGCTTCCCATGGTTCTCTGCCCTCCGTGGCTCTCTGCCCTTCGTCACGAGCTCCCCGGCCCATGCACTGGGGGCGACTCCTCTCTCACCACCTCACAAGCTACCGAGACGATGAGTGAGATTCACATAAGGGGCCTTGTTCGCTCTAAAGTGAGCGTGTAGACGTGGGGTGGCCTGAGGGGTCCAGGGGCCTCGCTCTCACTGCAGGGACGTCAGGGTAACATCCCGGCCAGAGTGGAGCCGTGCAGGGCAGGGCGGGGTGGCGGGCAGAACCCGGCCTGGCTTCAAGCTGCGACCGGGTTCAACTCCCGGCTGCCTCGCTTTTGCCACGGGGTCCTGGACAAATCACCGGTTCCTCGTCTGCCACGTGGGGCTCATGATCCACGCGTGGCAGCGGGCTTGCTGTCACTGTGCCATGAGCTGGCACGTGAGGGCCGCTGCAGCACACAGAGAGGGTGGTACCAGGTGCTGCCACCCTCTGGCACCATCGCAGGGCTGCCGACGATCTAACCGCCCTCCTCTCCTCTCTGCCCGCAGGTCCGGCCTCTGTTCCCCGGCGAGGAGCCCCCGCGGCCCACCGCGATGTCCCGGCACCACAGCCGCTTCGAAAGAGACTACCGGGTGGGCTGGGACCGCCGCGAGTGGAGTGCCAACGGGACGCATGGGACCACCAGCATCTGCAGCGCCACCGCCGGGGCCGGCGGCACCGCCAGCAGCCTCAGCGCCCGGCCCGGCCTCCTGCCCCTGCCGGTGGTGCCCTCCCGGCTGCCCACGCCCGCCACGGCCCCCGCGCCCTGCACCACGGGCAGCGGTGAGGCCATCACCAGCCTCGTGGCCAGCTCTGCCTCTGCCGCCACCACCAAGGTAAGACCTGTGTCCTCTCCGAGGCCCGGGCCGGCCCCTCGGGCTTACGGCCTGGGCGCCGGGTTCTCCGGAGCGCCGGTCCCCACCAAGCCGGGCTGGACAGCCGTTTCCGTTCACGCGGGTTTATTTTTATTTCTGTAAGGTCTCTCTCTGTGTGACTCGCTTGTAGGGAAACAAGGAGGCACTGAGGACGCGCATTGTCCTGGGCCACGTTCGTTAAATGCTATTTACGGAGTGACATGACGGGGAAGCTCGGAGTTGGCAATGCAGGACCCCTAACGAGGCGCATGTAGACAGGCGAGTGAGCCCCCTGGAGTCGCCGGGGACTTGGGTCTGCAGGGAGATGCAGGCCAGCGACATGTCATCAATGGACAGGAAGCTCCCGCTCGCTAACCCTGGTGCTGGGGATTCTTACCTTCACTGTCCCCTCCGAGCCCCAGACCACCAGGAGGTCCCTGCCCGGGCCACCCGCCTCTTGCAGTTGAGGATACCAAGGCACACCGTGTCCGTGAAAGCCGGTCAAGGTCAGGGGCCCGGGCCCCGGCCCCCGCCGTCGGGCTCGGGGGCGTGGGCTCCAGGCCGTTCCCTCTCCTGAGGAGGGGAGAGGGAGAGGGGGTAAAGGGGGGGTCGCTCGGCTCCAGCCTCAGATGGACAGCCGGTACCAGGCCGGGCTGCCAACCACCACATCGAAATGAAAATGTCACCGCGGCTCTCGCCCGGCATGGGTTCTAGCTGGTCCCCGTCACTCTGCTCAGAGCCCAGGCCCCAGGCTGGTGGCAGGAGGCCCATTCGTCGCCATTCTGTGTCCTCGGCTGGGCAGGCAGGGGCTCCGAGGCCGCCTGTGCCTCTGCCAGCCATTCAGAGCCGCCCCCGGGGAGCCTGCGTGTGCGTGTGCATGCGTGTGCATGCGTGTGTATGTGTGTGTATGCGCAGGCATGTCTGGTCTTTTCTCTCCTGCGTTCAGGAAAGTTGCCGGAGGAGTTAAAGGCGGGGGACCGGGCCCCAGCCATTATGAGAAGCCGCGCTCCAGGTGCGCTCGCCTTTGTGGGTGTGATTTCCAAACCCCGCTCCAGCCCGGCGTCCCGCTAATAGCTGCGTGCTGCCGGCGCGGCCCTCCGGGCCGAGACAATGGAGCTGTCGGAGGCCAGCTCCCAGCGCCTTATTGATTTTACTTTCCTGTTACGAAAGCACACACCCCCCCCTGCGGCGGGGAGGTGAGGAATGTGGGGTGGGGAGAGGAGATGGGGGGGTATTGGGGCATGCTGCCCCCCGACGAGCCAAACACATTCCTTCCCCGGGCGCCAGCCCCCAGGACTGCTCCTCCATGTGGCGACCTCTGCCCGGCGGAGCCAGCGGCTGCCCCGCCGGCCGCATCTGGCAGCCACTCGGCCGGGCCAGCTGCTGGCCATCTGGAAAGGGGCAGACTCCGGAGCGGGCTGCGGGGGGCTCCAGGTGGGGAGGGAGAAGCTGGACCCAGGAGCCCACTCCCTGGTTTCTTTCCTCTCCAGGAGGGGGGCCTTTGAGGGCTAGCGTGGGGCCGTGCCCCAGGGAGGGGTTCGGGCTCCACCAGGCCTGAGGGGGGGGGCGGGGGGGGGCTGCCCTGCCCACACAGCTTCTCCTTGTGCTCCCTGGCCGCTCCATCTTCGCTATATCCCTGTCTGGCCGGGCCCCGAACCACAGCACAGGGGAGGGAAGGAGCCCGGCCTCAGGCGGAAAACAACAGCTGGGCGAGGGCCGGGCTGGGCGGCGGCAGGGGAGAGGGCCGAAAGTTCACGCCTGCGAGGACTGCCAGCCGCTTGGCACGCCGTCCTCTGCAGCCGGCCCCAGCCCAGCTCCATTCCTGCAGGGGCTTGTCCCTCCGGCAAAGCTGCCCGGGGCTCCTGGCGTCTTCGGGGTGCGGGGGAGAGGGAGGGCAGCTGCCAGCTGTGGCTGGTGTCCTGGTTGCTGTTAGTGCATTTGAGCTTCAGGGCTTTTCTGCCCGTCTGGCCCGGCCACCGCCCCCCACATGCCAGTCCCCCGGCGTGTTTGTCTAACCCCATGCGGCGCGCCACATCAACGGGCAGGCGGCCGCCCTGAGGAATCTGTGGTTTCTCTGGTCAACAAGCATCGAGGGGAGTCTGCAGAGCAGCCAAGGGCCGGCCCCGGCCCTCGGGGAGTTCCTGGGCTGGGATAGAGCGAGTCTGCGGCCTGGACAGCGTGGCCAGATGACCGGAGGCTGTCTCTCCCATGGAGGCTGCTGGCAGAGGCAGCTCCGTGAGTGGGTAAACACAGGCTTCGGCGCCAGGCCGCGGGGTTTGAGATCTGCTCCGTCGCTTTCCAGCTGAGCGGCCCTGGGCAAGCCCCCTCACCTCTCCAAGCCTCGCGTTTGTAAAACGGGAGCAGGTGGAAGGACCTGCCTGCCAGGGTGTTGTGAGGGTTGTGTGGGCCCGTGGTTGGCAAACCGTGGCTCTTTGGCCCCTTGAGTGCGGCTCTTCCCCAAAATACCACGGCCTGGGCGAGTCTATGTTGAAGAAGTGGCGTTAGAAGAAGTTTACGTTTTAAAAATGTGGCTCTCCAAAGAAATGTCAATGGTTGTCCTGTTGATATTCGGCTCTGTAGGCTAATGAGTTTTGCCGACCACTGGTGTAGGCTAAAACACATGCAAAGGGATCAGGACAGAGCCAAGCCTGGCATGTACTACGTCCTATCTACATTGGTGTGGCTGACACTGCCATCCCCAGGGTCACCGGTGAAAGATGAAACAGAGGGGCTGGAGACCGGGGCCAGGACACAGGCTTTATTGGTGGAGAAGTCCCTGCCGGGCTGCCTTCCAAGGAGAAAAGAGCACATGTGTCGGGGTGAACATGCCTTTTGAGGGGAGAAGAAGGAAGGGATGGGACTTAGGGCACTCGGCACACGCTGGTTGGTGGTTTCATGTAAGGCACATGATTAGGGACCTAAGGACTTAGGAATCGGGGACTTAGGGTATTTGGCAGGTGCTGATTGGTGGTTCAATGTACAGTCCATATGAGGTGCCTGGTTAGGTGCTCAGGAATGTTCGGACTGCAGGTGGAGTTTACGTCATTCTCCGTCCATCATTGGGGGAAGGGAGGATGTATCAACCTGTACCCGGGTGAGACCTGTGGGACCAACTCCATGCCCCCCAGGTGCCTGGCCCCCTTCAAGGAAAGGGGATCATTTCTAGCCTCACCAAGAGGGCAAGGGAAGGCTTCAGATTAGAAACAGGCGCAAGGCCCCGAGCAGGAAGGAAATGGTGTTTCTGAGTGGCCGGGGCTCAAGGTGACCTTGTGACCCAGAGGCCTGACATGACCCAGGTGACATGGCAGCAGAGGGGCTAGGAGGAGGGGGGCGTCTAATGGGCACCAGCTGGACCTGAATCGGCACCCCTGGTAAGCCAGATGACTGAGGGAGGGGGTTTTAGAGCTTTCCCAGCCCTGGGACCCTCTCCTCAAAGGAAAGCCCAGCATGTAAGCAGGACTGAGAGCCCACTCCTGAGGGAGGGAGAGGTATGGGGAGGGAGCTTGCCCCCCCCCACCCCCCCATGTGTGTTCCCTCTGCCCGGAGGGTGGTTAAGGCTATGTGAACGCAGTGGCCTGGCTTCCTTGGTGAGATGTCAGGTGCCATGCGTGGACCAGAGCCCCCTGAGGACTCGGGGTGTCTGCACTGACAGGCCTTGGCATCCCTCCCGCGCTGGACATGGAGGCAACCACGGCATCCCGGACCACCATGCATCGTAGGGACGGCCTCTTCCCGCCTCCCCTCTGCAGCCCCGCAGGCCCCGTCGCCAGCTCATTCCAGCGCCAGGCTGCTCCGGCCAAGCCCTGGGGGTGGTCCCGGCTCTCGGGGGTGGGCAAGGCTGGCTGTGCTCCCTGCGGCTGGTTAGCGAGGAGACCACGATTCTCGCTGTCACCGCCCCCTTTGGGCCTGCGTTGACTTCCCTGTGTCTTCGTTTCTGTGTGGCCTGAGGATTTCTTGCAGGCTTTTGATGAAGACCAATTGGACAAGCACAGACTCCCGGGCTGCTGAGGCAGGGGAGGGCCTGGCCAGATGCAAAACACACACACACACACACACACACATCTGCACACACACACTCACACACACACACCACTCTCGCACACACACTCATTGCTCAGACCCATCAGCTGCTTCCCGGGCCCGGATCAGCTTGCGAACCTCCGGGACACGGGTCCCTATGACCCAGCAGGAGCAGGTGGCCATGCCCTCCAGCCCTTCTATTTTGAGGTCAGAAGAGTGTGAGCCAAAGAAAAGACTTGTGCCGAAACCGGCTTGGCCCAGTGGATAGAGCGTCGGCCTGTGGACTGAAAGGTCCTGGGTTCGATTCCCGTCAAGGTCATGTACATTGGTTGTGGGCACATCCCCAGTTGGGGGTGGGCAAGAGGCAGCTGGTCGATGTTTCTCTCTCATCGACATTTCTAACTCTCTGTCCCTCTCAATTCCTCTCTGTGTAAAATCAATAAAAAATATTAAAAAAAAAAAAAAAAAGAAAAGAAAAGAAAAAGAAAAGAAAGGAAGAAAAGACTTGCTAAGGCCCCTCAGATCGGGGTCTCTCAGGGGTGAGAAGCAGGTCGGGGTCTCTCCGGGGGTGGGAAGTGGGACCGGCAGACCTGGCTCCTTTCCCGCCCGGCTGCCTGGCTCACTGTTGTGTTCACCATGGAAACCACATTGCACTGTCAGGATACCTTCTCCCCTCCTCTCACCCACCAGGCTGCCAGCAAACACCGACTTTCAGCAGGAAAATGGGCACGTAGCAGGTCTGAGATGAGCTCGCTCAGCATCGTTCATTATAACATCAACATGAAAAAAAAGTCGGTTCCGGCCGGACCACTGTCTGTCCATGTGGGGTCTGCCTGTCCTCCCCACGCCTGCCTGGGTTTTCCCCGGGGACTCGGGTTTCCTCCCACATCCCGAAGACATTGGCAAGAGGTGAATAGGCGGGCCTTACTAATCCCTGTCTGAGTTGGGCGGGAGGAGACGCTGTGATGGAAGGGTGTCCATCCAGGGTGGTCCCCACCTTCGCCCTGAGCTGCCAGGAGAGGCTCCGGCCACTGCCGCCCTGAGCTAGAATAAGCCCATTGGAAAAGAACTCTTACCTGTTTTTATCCTTTCTTAAATGCATGCATCCTCACATTTATTCTGGTGTTTAACGTTAGAAGTGTTTGGGGTTTTTATTTAGACGTTGGGTGGCGTTTCTGTGGCCAGAAAATGCCTTGGGAAGGTAACTCGTGTTTATAGCAAGTAACCTGGTTCCCTTACCCATGGTTTTCCTTAAAGTCGCCGTTGCCATGAACATGCAGACAGCATGATGGGGGGCTCACTTCTGCTCTAGGCGGGACATTAGGCCTTGGGGCCGTGTCGATCCTGAAGGCACAGCCGTGAGGGCTCCGAGCTCTGAGTCAGAGCTGGGTTAGAATCCTACCCTTGCCACTTAGGGACACGTATCTCTCTGAGTCTGTTTGAATACAATAGAGGTGTCGAACTCAATCAGAGAAGGGGCCAAAATCTAAAATCCAGCCTAAATCGCGGGCCGAATGGTTTACTGAACAGTCATAAACTGACAATGTCATAAACTGACAGCGGAGTGCAGTGATGACAGCGCGGTGCGGGCCACATTGCAAGGCCTGGCGGGCTGGATTTGGCCCGCGGGCCGTGTGTTTGACACATGTGTCTACAAAGTGGGAAGGATGACGCCTTGGGTAGCATCCTCCGTGCGGGCGGGACGGGAAGGGAGCCGCGCTGCCCCGCAGTGGCTGCTGTGTGAAATTTAAATTATTCCCAGCAAACCTGCCTGACAGATGTAACAGGAAAGGGGCGGCTTCGTAAAATGCAATTTTGTTCTCGGAAGAACGGGCTTTGCAGGATCCCGGCGGGTGTCTGGGGAATGCACTGGGGGCTCTTCCTCCTTGTGGTCGGGAGCACTCAGCCTGAAATATCCCCGTCGCTCCGGGGAGCTAAGCCCCGGAGAATACATCTGGGCCGGGCAGGGAGAGACGAGGAAACCGGGGGGGGGGGGGGGGGGGGGGGGGGGGGTCGGCAGGCCCCACCCTCAGCATGAGGCACCCGGAGCTTGGACGTGTCTGAGCACGTGGGGCTCCGCGGGTGGATATTTGTCACCACAGAGGTGACCCTGGAGGCGGTTCTGTCCTCATGCTCCCTGCACGCTCGGGAGACGTGTTCCTCCCGGTGGAGATGGTCTGGGGTTCCGATGGGGGACGGGGCAAGGGAACGAGCGTGAGGCCCCTCTGCGCGGGTGTTTCTGGGAGTCTCTGAGTTGGTAAAGCAGCTTTTGCACAGACTGAGGAGCAGAAAACCAGAGGCCGCCGAGGGGGCTGGCTGGCAGAGTCCCGGGAGCCCCTCTCGTGGTGAATGTCCGGACTGAGCGTGACTTCCTGCAGAAGCCTGCTTCTTGCTCCATGCACGAGGATCTGGGATCCCTAGTGATCAGGTATCAGGCACTGGCGATGCGTGTGAGACATGCGTGTGCTTGTCCTGGGCTAGTGGCTTTTGCTTGCACTTTACCCCATAGCCATGGCTTGGATTGTGTCTTCGTTGACTTAAAGCCCCTCGGTCAGTGACACAGTGTGGACAAAACCGAAAAGTGTCATGACTTCCAAGGCACCCATGTCAGCGCCTGCCATGTAGGGAGGGTGGATCAGAGTGATTCCAGCCTGAAGTTCTAACTCAGGAGGCAGAAGGCGGAGAGAAGAGTGTGTGCTTCCCTACGTTTGTAAGGGATGAGCCATTGTCTCGATTCCCGAAGAAAGTAATCAGGAGAAGTTACGGACGGGGGTCAGATGTGTGTGTGTTCGCCTTTGCTGCCTAACAAGCACCCCAGCAGGTCACGGCTTACAGCCGTCCCAGCTCTGAGGGTGGCCCCAGCTCTGGCCCCGGCTGGCTCGGCTGATCTCTGCCGGGCTCTCTCTTCGGTCTGTCATCAGCTGCCCGCTGACATGTGGCTAGAGGCCCGTGGCTGATCTAGGATGGCCTCACTCGCTACCTGTGCTCAGCAGCCTGCCGACCAAGGCACCTCCGTCCTCCTCCGTGTGGCCTGTCCTCCATCCAGGCAGCTCAGGCTCAATCACATGTGGTCTCAGGCTTCCAAGGGCAGCAGGAGGGCAGGGCTCGGAGCATCTGTGCTTTGGGGGCCTCTGCTTGAGGCATTTCTGCTAGAATCCCCTTGGCTAAGGGGCAGGCCCAGAAGGATGGGAGCATAACGGGCGATCATTTTGGCAGCACATCCCCAGGGTTTCCAGCTCTTGCTTGAACAGTTATTTACCCTCCAGCTCCCATGGCTCAGGCAGGAAGGAAAAACTCAAGTCTATTCCTCTCCTCCACGTGGCCCTGGGGAGGGGACCTGGGACACGCGTGACCTGTACACACCCGGGCCTCCACACGTCCCATCCACACCAGGAGCGTGGGAAGATGAATTCTGACCAGAAGGCTTTCTGAAGAGCCTGAGGTCAGGAAAGGGAGCCAGGTGTGGGGTGCAAATGCTTCATAACCCGAGATCGGACAGCCTGGTGGCTCTTTCTCCCTCACGGGCCAAACCCATGCAATTCCCCCAGAAGCCCCTTGGAAAGGCCTATTTTTAAATTGAATTAGGTTTTCTGCAAACAGCATCATTCAAGATGCACATAAATCTGCTTCTTATTCCCTTTTAATGGTTTTCCTTGTTTCATTTAATTACTCATGTTGCAATTAAACAGTTTTTTTTCTCAGTGGCAAAGGACAGCGTTTTAGCTACATTACAGGGTTTAATAGGCTTTGCAGGACTAGCCTACAAATCTCATCATCATTTATAATATTGGGGGTTTTTTTTTAATAGGGAAAGTATGTTCCAAAATCTAAACAGCCAAATTACACATGGACGTGCAGAGCCCAACCCATTTGTTAACAGGGAAGCGCCCGCGATGCTAAGAATAACTCAGGGACACAAACGTGAGAAGGAGAGCGCACTGCCCCTCGAAGTCATCATCAACCTCTATAGGTTTAGCTTCATTTCAGGGCGGAGCGTCCCCTCCAAACCATGACCGTACATTCAGGGAGAGTGGACACACCAAGTCATCTCCTTTATTAAGACATGGAAGTCGCCGAAACCGGTTTGGCTCAGTGGATAGAGCGTCGGCCTGCAGACTGAAAGGTCCCGGGTTCGATTCCGGTCAAGGGCATGTACCTTGGTTGTGGGCACATCCCCAGTAGGGGGTGTACAAGAGGCAGCTGATCGATGATTCTCTCTCACCGATGTTTCTGAATCTCTATCCTTCTCTCTTCCTCTCTGTAAAAAATCAATAAAATATATTTTAAAGAGAGAGAGAGAGAGAGAGAGAGAGAGAGAGAGAGAGAGAGAGAGAGACATGGAAGTGCCAATCACAGTAGCCACCATGGAGGCCAAAGAATGGACATAGTGCAGACCAGCCTGGGCTTGATTGACAGGTGGGAAGAACTCCTGAGGCGTGGGTGGGAGAGCAGCCCAGCACCCGGGGGGCTACCTGGGTAACTTGGGGTCGGTGTCCCTGAGGACTCACCGCAGTGACGCTCGGCAGCCTGGAGGAGTCTCAGTCATCCCGCCCCATCCAGCAACAGCGAGGTGATGCCCCCCACGGCGAGAAGGCCAGGCCTTGGAGAAGGAGGGCCTGGCAGAAGCGGGAGCCGTCGGTGGGCTTATCTGCGGTCATTTCCTCCAGCACCCCAAGGCGGGGGCTGTGAGGGAGCCCCCGCTGCGCTGTGTTCAGTGGCGGTTACCAATCTCACCAGCAGCTGGGGCCCCCAAACTAGAGTGGGGGGGGGGTCTTCCTGGCACTGTGTGGCCTTAATCCCGTGCACTCAGAAGCTCCCTGAGGAAGCAGCTGAGCTTCCGGCCAGCCGGGGCACTACATGTGTCTCTGGGGTAACCACCATCCCCTCATCATCATCACCATCACTCATGTTTACTGGGTGCTTGCTGTGAGCCGGCCAGGGCCCGACGTGCAAGCCTGGGCTTTGTGTAGCCTCGCTGTGGGTACGGAATGAGGGTGCTCATGGCACCTGCCTCGCATACTCCTTGTGGGATGCAGGGGGTTAGCTGGGACAAAGACACGTCGGGCCCTGGCCGGCTCACAGCAAGCACCCAGTAAACATGAGTGATGGTGATGATGATGCCTCCCTCAAGGACTATGCGAGGCAGGTGCCATAAGCACCCTCATTCCGTACCCACAGCGAGGCCACACAAAGCCCAGGCTTGCATGGCAGGCACGGACCGTCCAGCTCACTGTTCCTCAGCGTGGTGCTGAAATGTGGGGTCACAGGCCGGCATGGGTGGGGACACCTGTGCCCCGAGATGGCGTGATGCTGAGGAGAGAGCCGTGAAGGAGGAGCTTCATGCTGCCACGCTCACCCCGACTGCACTCCAGGGCCTCGCCCACTATCTGCCCACCGCCCCCCCCATCAGGCAGGAGCCCACAGACCCCACAATGCCCTCGCCCCGGGCGTCGGGGATATGCTGAGGGTCTGATTTTTACTCCCCCACGATAGCAGGCTGAGGAGAGGATACTGGATGGGATATACTGTACCCAGAATTCCTGCTAATGGGGATTCAATTGTGGCAACTCGTCATCCGCCGAGATTAGCAGGGAATGGTGCGAATGTCGTGTTCGAAAGGCATTAAAAAGGCGTTATGAATGAGATTCCACGGCGCCACATCGCATTCCTTGTAAATAATTGAAGAAGAAACCGGCGCTGGAAATTTGGGGCCATCCATTTCTGAGCTCCCAGCAGTTCCCTCGCCCGGCTGATGGGGCCCCACTGATCCGGCTACGGGGACGCCTGCACCTGGCAGGTCTGAAGGCGCCGAAGAGTGAGCATCACGCGTCACGCGTCCAGAAAGACGCTTCCTCCCGGCAGAAACGAGTGGCTGCGGCTTCCAGCAGGCGGGAGAGTCTGGGTTTTCTGCCACCATCTTCTGAGTCCAGGTAATTGTCCCCTCGCTTCCAGCCTCCAGAAGTCTGGTCGGGGGCCAGGGCCCAGGTGGGCTCTGGTGCATCTCGGAGTCAGCAGCTGCCAGCCCACCACCACTCACGCCCGCCTTAGGCAAGGGTCTGAGCACCAGTGTGGCCACGGACAGGCTGCCGGTCCAGCATCAGCAGCTTCGGCCCTCTCGGAACCAGCTCTGGCCAGACAGCACCCGCCCCAGGGGCTCCTCAGCCCTGGCTCTGACCTAGTGTCTCCCCCTGGCCCTGAAAAAGGCAGGGAGGCCTCCTGGCTGCGGCCAGGGTCTAGCTTTTATTACCAAAGCCAAGAACGTAGCTCACAGCAGAGGAGCAGCTGCACGGGGAAACCCTGAAAGGAGCGGAGGGGGGAAGCTCTGGGTCTTGCCCCACGTGCCAGAGCAGGTGGACGCCATCCTGCGTCCCAGCTTTGACTGCTCAGAAGTCCCTCTGCTGCGGAGCCCGCCCGATCTTGAGGGGGTCTTGAGGGGCCGAAGAAGTTCTATGACCATCGCCAACTTTGCGGGCAGTTTGGAGCAGCCGGTCATGGGTGAATCGGTCCCCTTGTCATTAGAAGTGGTTCCAGGTTTTCAAATGTGACGTCTGTTGGCTGCCACGCCTGGGGCGACCCGGGAGAGGAGAGGGGGCTGCCCATTAAGGGGCAGTCAGGGCTAAATGGTCAGTTGGATGATCAGCCAATCACAGGAGTCCGTCCCGGTTGCCATACCTTCTGCACACCAAATATACAGTGTATATCCTATATAATAAAAGGCTAATATGCAAATTGTCCCCTCAAGCAGGAGTTCGACCAGCAGGCAGGCCTGCCAACCACCCATGTCTCCTCCCCCCGGCCAGGCTGGCCAAACCCCACCTATGCACGAATTCATGCACCGGGCCTCTAATACACACACACACACACACACACACACACACACACACACACACTGAGTGGCCAGATTATTTTGTGTTCAGAGATCATAATAATCTGGTCACTCAGTGTATAAATACCTAACACTCTTTGCCTGCACAGTGATGGGATTGGAAACCCACACTCCAGATTCGAACTGCCCAAGTTCAAGTCCTGACCCTTCTCCTTTCTAAAGCTGTGTGACCTTTAGCAAGTTACTTGCCCTCTCTCTCTCAGAGCCTGGCTTCCTCTTCTGTAAATAATACCATCTATTTCATTGGGCCGTGGGAGGGAAGGGGGATTGAGTGAGTTAACAGTGCAGATGTCTACAGCAGTGTTCTGGTGGCCTCCGGCCCCCCAACCCGAGTCCATCCCTCGGGCTGCTGCCCCGGCCTCGCACCTCAGATGCCATGCAAGTAGGGGAACCAGGCCTCACTCAGAGGCAGCACCCTGGCTTCCTGGCTCCCACCTCCAGAGCCCCCTACTCCAGGGCTCTACTCATCAGGGCAAGTCACGAAACAAGGGGGAATGATCTTTTCAGACGGGAGAAATAGGGCTGCTGCTGTTTTATGGCGGTGTGGTTTATGGTTTTCGAACATTTTAATTAGTTTCATTTTTTAATATAAATGCACCCTGATGCTTTGTGCAGGAAGGGCACGGTTCTTAAAACCTCAGAAATAAAGTAGGAAGATGACAGAGTGGCTATGAAAGTGTCACACTCAGATGTGTTATTATTATTATTGTTATTTAACATTTCTAGGCACCAACCCTGAGCCAGGAGCAGTGATGGAGGGAGGGGAGGGTGAAGGCACAAAGGTGCCTACGAGTCAAGTGTGGTGTTGGGCCCCGGCTGGTGTAGCTCAGTTGGTTGGAGCGTCATCCGAGGCACCCAAAGGTTGCCAGTTCGATTCCCGGTCAGGGCACATGCCCAGATTGCGGGTTCAATCCCTGTGCAGGAGGCAACCAATCGATGTTTCTCTCTCACAGCGGTATAGATAGATTTTTTTTAAGTGTTGGTGTTGGGGGCTCCCCGAGGACCGGCGTGCTCCCTCATCTCCCTGAGATGGCCCTGCCCACCAGGGAACATCGAAGGTGCAGTCAGCCATCGGCCTGTGGGCTGAGAACACAATGGGGGTCTAGGCTTGGGCCCCAACCCTGTCCTGAGGCCACTTGTGTTGTTGCTAAGACCTCCCAGCTTCCCCAGGCCCTCGGGTAGGGCGTTGAGCTGTGCTGTAGGATGGGCCTCCTCCAGAGCACCCCATCTCTCCCTGACATTTTTCAATCACTCAGAAAGCAGGGTTAGATGGACGGGACTGCACTTTCAGAGCACTCTCTGTATAGTGGTTCGAATAGTGGCTCCCAAATTATACACTGAGCAGCCAGATGATTATGATCTCTGAACACATAATAATCTGGCCACTCAGTGTATATCCTATATAATAAAAGGCTAATATGTAGCTGAAACCGGTTTGGCTCAGTGGATAGAGCATTGGCCTACGCACTGAAAGGACCCAGGTTCGATTCCAGTCAAGGGCATGTACCTTGGTTGCAGGCACATCCCCAGTGCAGGGGGGGTGGGGGGGTGCAGGAGGCAGCTGATGGATGTTTCTCTCTCATCGATGTTTCTAACTCTCTATCCCTCTCCCTTCCTCTCTGTAAAAATCAATAAAATATATATTTTTTTAAATTTTTAAAGGCTAATATGCAAAGTGTCCCCTCGACCAGGAGTTCGACTAGCAGGCAGGCTGGCCAGGCTGGCTGGACCTCATCCATGCATGAATTCATGCACTGGGCCTGATACACACACACACACACACACACACACACACACACACACACACTGAGTGGCCAGATTATGTGTTCAGAGATCATAATGCTCTGGCCACTCAGTGTACGTCTGCACAGAACCTCTGAAAGGGGCTTCGTTTGGAAGTAGGGTCTTCGCAGGTGAAATTTAGGTAAGGCCCTCAGGATGGGATCATCTGGGCCCTAAGTCTAATGTCAAGGATCCTTTTAGGAGAAAGGAGAGAGAATCTGACACACAGACAGCAAGAAGCCGGCCACCTGAAGACACAGCGGAGGTTGGAGCGACGCTGTCACAGACCAGGGGCCGCCCGAGCCACCAGAAGCTGGACGGGACAAAGGGGTTCCTTCTCCCCTGGAGCCTCCAGAGAGAGCGTGGCCTGCCGGCACCTCGATGTTGAACGCCTGGCCTCCGGGACTGAGGGGATAACTTTCTGTCGTGTGAGCCGCCCCAGAAAACAGCTGCAGCCACGCGGGCTCTCCCCCTGGCATCGCCTTGAAGGAGGCCCACCTGGGGGCAGGTCTGGCTGCTGGGCGTTGGATCCAGGAGCAGGAGGCCCTGCTGACTTCCTCTCGGCTGTGTGGAAATGAAACACCTTCACACCTTTCTCCTCAAGGTCAGGAAATGTTCCCCCAAGCTTCCCTGCCTCCTGCGGCGTCTGGGGGCTCTGGAGGAGGCCCGTCCTACAGCATCGCTCAAAGCCCTCGACTTTGGAAAAGGTTCAAAGGGCAATTAAAGCGAGAAGCTCCCAGGCCTCCCACGTCCCTCTGGCTTCCCACAGCGGCGTCCCCACGGGAGGCCCAGGCTCCGGGGCGTCATTCACGGGAGCCCGTGTCCGCAGAGGTGTGGGCCCGTGTGGGCGGGCGAGGCTTTGCCATGGCCTCCGTTTATTTATTTATTTATTTATTATTATTATTATTATTTTAAATCCCCATTATTATTTTTTTAAATATATTTTATTGATTTTTTACAGAGAGGAAAGGAGAGGGAGAGAGAGTTAGAAACATCGAAAAGAGAGAATCATCGATCACCTGCCTCCTACACACCCCCCACCAATGTGCCCACAACCAAGGTACATGCCCTTGACCGGAATTGAACCTGGGACCCTTCAATCCGCAGGCCGACGCTCTATCCACTGAGCCAAACCGGTTTGGCCATGGCCCCCGTGTAAAGGGCGCCTCGCCGGGCCTCCGGGTTAGCCCGGGCGAGGAAATGGGAACGGACAGGCTCTGCTGGTTCCTCCTCCGGCACAGGGCTCTCGATCAAACCCAGAGAGCCGCCGAGGAGATCCTTTCCATCAAAAGAGCCACACAAGCCAAATAAAAGCTCCCAGCGCTAACTGCTCCCTCTCCTCGCAGACTTTCATGCAGAAGACAATGCTCTGTGCCGCCGTCTCTAACTCCGCTTTATCCCTCGGTAATTGAAAGGAGAAAAAATTCGCCGGGGCTGTGGTCCCCGACCTGCCGCGTCTTCAAAGGTCAGGCTTCGACTACCGTGCGATTTCCAGCGGGTGCCGGCCCCGGGACCCTGGGCAGGCCCTCCCTCCGCGGGCAGAAGGCCTCTGAAACGTCACCCGGGCACCTGGCTGGCACGGTACCCAGGGGAAGCCAAGGTTTACGGGCCGAGTCGAGAAGACGAGAGCTCCCCAGGCAGGCTCCAGGCAGGCTTGTGGGCCTGGGCTCTGCCTCTTCCCAGCTGTCCCCCGGAGCCTGGGTATGAAATGAGGTTGCAGCGCGATTGTTTACCCAGCTGTTGCTGGCAGCCCAGAGCCCATACCGGGGCAGGCGGCAGTGCTGGCCAAAGGGTATTTATTCTTTAACCAGCAGGGATTGGGCACTGCGCTGTGGGCCAGGCTCCTGCAAAAAGGCCCCCTCCTCCCGGGTTAACCCTCCGCGGATCAGAAGGGCAGAAACTCCGGGAGCAGAGAATGGACATTGGGGAGGTACTGGCCCTGCCCCGTGGCGTGCACACTGCTGACGTAGGTCTTGGAAGTGGGTTTCATTTCTTCTTTTTTTAAATATATTTTTATTTTATTCATTTCAGAGAGGATGGGAGAAGGAGAGCGAGATAGAAACATCAGTGATGAGAGAGAACCATGGACCGGCTGCCTCCTGCACGCCCCGTACTGGGGATCGAGCCTGCCACCTGAGCACGCGCCCTTGACCAGGAATCGAACCTGGGACCCTTTTCAGTCAACAGGCCAGTGCTCTGTCCACTGAGCCAAACCAGCAAGGGCGACTTGGGTTTCGTTTCTTCAGAGGGACAGTTGAATTGTCTGAGCAAACCACGTCCCTCCAAGCCTTTGGTGACATTGCGGCCCCAGGGTGGCCGTGTAGGAGTCCTCAGGCACCGAGGCTGGGGACAGAGAAACAGGGGCAGCAGCCCTTGGGGTAGGACAGTGGTGGTCGGCAAACCGCGGCTCACGAGCCACGTGTGGCTCTTTGGCCCCTGGAGTGTGGCTCTTCCACAAAATACCACGGCCTGGGCGAGTCTATTTTGAAGATGTGGCGTTAGAAGAAGTTTACGTTTTAAAAATGTGGCTCTCCAAAGAAATGCCCATCGGTGTCCTGTTGATGTTGGGCTCTGTGGACGAATGAGTTTGCCGACCCCCGGTGTAGGAAATTGCACTCAGATAAGAAGTGGAGCCGAGACCGGTTTGGCTCAATGGATAGAGCGTCGGCTTGGGGACTGAAGGGTCCCGGGTTCGATTCCGGTCAAGGGCATGTACCTTGGTTGCGGGCATATCCCCAGTAGGGGGTGTGCAAGAGGCAGCTGATCGATGACTCTCTCTCATCGATGTTTCTAGCTCTCTATCTCTCTCCCTTCCTCTCTGTACAAAATCAATAAAATATATATTTTTTTTAAATTTAAAAAAAAAAAAAAGAAGTGGAAGACACAGACCTTGGCGCCCACCAGACCCCACCGCAGACACTGCCGTCGGCGGGTGCGGATGTGCAGAGGGACGCCGGGGCCCCTGGGAAGCCCCAGGGAGAGAAGGGACTGGCTCCGTGTTCCCAGCGAGCGAGCGAGCGAGGGCTCCGAGCATCGGGGCCTCCAGAGGTCAGGGCGGCTCTCGCCAGCGCATGGCAACATGGCAGCTGAAATGGGTAGAAGGAAGGAGATAGATTACAGGAGGCGGAATCCGCCACTGAAAGATTCTTGGAGCCGAGCGGCGAAGGCTGCGGCTCCCGGCTCCCCGCTCACCAGGAGATTTATGTGACAAGATTATCGATGGTGTTAAGCACATTGAGAAGAGAGGATTATACCTGCTTCTGGGTCAGTTCCGTGCCACCGGGCCCCGGGCTGGCCAGCGCGCCGACAGATGGACTGCCGGCTGGACGGAGGCGAAGCTGGAAGTCTGCACGGTCCCGGGGAGCGAGCGGGGAGGTGCAGGCGGAAAGGCCGGCGCTGGGCGGCCAAGTTCAAATCCGAGGGGAGGACATGGCTCAGGGCCTCGGCCAGTCTGCCTGGCCCCCTCGTCCCTTCCTTCTTCCCCCCGCACCCCCAGGCCTGGCGCCTCCCCGGAGCTCTGGCTCCATGGTGTCGGGGGGCATTGCAGAGTGGGGGGAAGGAGACTGCTGAGCCCAGCCACCCCCCCAGGAGGGACCCCCTCCCAATGGCAGGCTCCTCTGGCGGAGGGAGCAGCGCTGCCACCGGGGAGCGCTGGCATGGGAGCGGGCGGCTCGGAGAGTGGCTGCAGGGAGGGTTCGGGATGGCCGGGCGGGGGGGGGGGGGCGGGGGGGTAATCCCCACTGGCATGTGGTCTGGGGGGCTTGCTCCCTCTCTGAGCTGGAGCCCAGAGGGGCCGGGGCTGGGCCGAAGGGCGAGTGGCCGGCTCTGAGTGGCTTCCCTCGGGAGGAAGGGCGCCCCCTCTCTCAGGGAGAGCCCTGGAGGCGGCACCCAGGGCTTACAGGAAATGAGACCCTGGAAAACACCCCTTTTTAAAAAACGGGGTAAAACACACAGAAACGTAGCATTCACCATCTTCGGTTGCACAATGCGGTGGCATAATACGTTCACAAGGTCTGACAATCATTATCCCTCTCCAGTTTTAGAACATTTCTTTCCCCCCTATTCCCCCCACCAAAAGGAAGCCCCATCCCCTGCTCCGGGAAATAGTCCCGGTTGGTGTTGCTCAGTGGTTAGAGCGCCAGCCCGCGCACGGAAGGGTTTCGGGTTCCGTTTCTGGTCAAGGGCAGGTACCTGGGTTGCACGTTCACTCCCTGGCTCTGGTCGGGGCACATGGGGAAGACATCCAATCGATGTGTCCCTCTCACATGGGGGTTTCTCTCCCCCCCCCCCCCCCCCCCGCTCCCCTCCCTCCCTTCCACTCTCTCTAACATACAATGGGAAAAATATCCTCCGGTGAGGAGTCGCAAAAAATAAACATAGGCGAAACCGGCTAGGCTCAGTGGATAGAGCGTCGGTCTGTGGACTGAAAGGTCCCAGGTTCGATTCCCGTCAAGGGCATGTACCTTGGTTGCGGGCACATCCCCAGTGGGGGGGTGTGCAAGAGGCAGCTGATCGATGATTCTCTCTCATCGAGGTTTCTAACTCTCTATCCCTCTCCCTTCCTCTCTGTAAAAAAATCAATGCAATATATTTAAAAAAAAAAAAAAAAAACATAAAAGGAAGGTCCTGGATGGACTCACGGACCATCCTCTTGGCCAACGTGGCAGGAGGGAGAGGGCCTTGTGCCTGGTGACCTGCTGTCCTCTGGGGGCAGCAAGCTCGGTAGCCTGAGCGCACACCCTGCACGCTGTAGTGCAGCGGTCTGGATGCCCCGTCCCCTCCCCTCCCCCGGCCCTGCCAGGTCTTCCTCCGCCCTGTGGCCCCCGCTCCTCGCCTGGCAGCGGGCACACAGCAAGCCTCGAGACCCCGAAGGGACACAGGGGCGGGGAAGCGGTCCTTCAGATGCTGCTGCTTGTCTGGGGACACAGCTCTTTGTCCTCGGGTTGCGGTGCTTGTGAACTCAGCCCCGGGCGGAGCCGGCCCGGAGGAGGGAAGAGAGGGCCTTCTCGCTCTCTTTGAACCAGTCGCCCTGTGCCACCGCCGCAGTTTTGCACCGCGGCCTCTCCTCGGCGTGTCCGGGAGCCCTGAGGATGCTCTTAACCAAGGCAGCCCGGAGTTCCGTTTTATTCTCTTCCTCCTCGTTTTCTTTCCGAGACGAATCTACTGCCTCTTCAGCAGTCTGCTTTCTGCCCGCGCCGTCCGCCGAGCTCCGCACGGTAACAGTGCCCCCCGGGGGCACGAAGAGGCCGGCGCGCAGCCCCCGTCCCCAGGGCCCCCCCCCCCCGCTAATCCCTTCCGATGGAGTCCGACGTGGAGGATCCATTATTTGGCCTTAGAGTCTGAAGACATGCACTGTGTTCTCGCCCCCCTACATGGAAACCTAAAGCGCCCAGAGGCCGCCCCAGCCCCTCCCCGGGACGCCCGGCCCCCCTGCCCGGCCCCCAGCCCGGCCCCCTGCCCCCGGCCGGACCGGGCCGATCACAGGGACAGATGACAGTGCTCGGCGCCCATTTGTCACTCCAGTGGAGCGAGCCAGCCGCCGCGTTCACATCAGGCCCTGTCCCCGCGTTTCATGAATATTTTAGGATGTTTGCCGGCAGGATCCTCGCTGTGCCGTGTCCTCCTCGGCGTACGTGTCGCCCGTATTCCGGGGTCTGATCGGAGCCTCCGGGGGAGGAAGTGCTGCCCCCGTCAGTCTCCTCCGTCACCCCGAGACGTGCCCGCTCCGTGCCCGGGTCTGAGGCCCGAGCGGGCTCTCTCGCTGCTGCCACCCGCGTCCTGCCCCGGCCGGGCGGGCGGGTGGTTTCGTGCTGATGGCGGGAAACCTCGGGGCTGCAGAGGGAACTGCCGAGGGCCGGCCCCCCTGGGCATTTTGGCCTTTCTTTTTGCCAGCCGGTTCTGGAACGCCTCACTCCTGCCTTCCACGCCCCTGACCCGCCTGTCTTCAGGTCTCACCTGCGTCCCTCGCCACCCATTAGTCTTCACAGTCACCGCTGACAGTTCTGAGTCCCCGTCCCCGCTGTGCACTTGGGCTTGACCCGTCCCCCTCGTGGGGACCCCGAGGCAAGGCCTGCTCTTCCTCCCGCCCCCCCCAAACCGCGCAGCTGGAGACCTCGGGCCTCGGGAGGGAGGCTGACGGGGAAGGGGCTGCGTGGTGCCCGGCCTCGGCCTTGCCCAGTGGGAAAACCACCCAAGGAGCAGGCCCAGGAGGCAGAGCCGTGGACTCTCTCCTGGCTAAGCTGTCACGTGGACCCCCGGTTTGTGGACAAAAATGAGACTGTGTGTGCCGAGCCCCTGAAAGGGAAAAAACGCTCTGGATCCCAAATTCCTGACCGGCCCCCTTTGGCAGAGGCTCCCCATGGCCCTCACCTGGCGCCAGGGGGCGCTCTGCTTATGAGGCCCGGCACCTGGCACAGGGTAGGCTGTGGTGGCCCGGTGGGAGCTGCCTGCGGCTGGGTGACAACTCAGCCATGTCCACGGAGGGCTGAGGGCCGTCTGGGTGCCTGGCCCGGGCGCAGGCCTTGGTGGCGGGCTCTGCACTGGGCACCTTGGGAGTGAGGCCAATGTGGAACCCGGCAGGGGGCGGGGGGCAGGATGGCCAGCAGGTTAAGCAGCCTGCAGACATGAGCGAGCCCTCCTGGGAGACACGGCTGATGGTGGGTCTGGAGCCACCGCTCCCGTCACCCTCACGTCTCTCACGGCACAGCCCCTGAGGGGCAGGCCAAGGGCTGGGCCGTGCTAACATCTTGGGGGATGCGGCATTTGGATCCTGCGTGGACCCAGGATTCTGATAGACACACACACACACACACACACACGCTCACACTCACGCTCCCCGGACTCTGAGGCCTGTGAGTGCAGAGCAGGAGCCATGCTCGGGGCCAGGCCCGCACACACACGGGTGTGCAGAACGTGGGGTGTGGAGACATGAGCCCCGAGGTCTGGAGGCCTGGGGTCAGCTCGGCAGCTCCTGCCCACACAGTCTCACCCTGAGAGCATCCGCGGCGTGTCATTCATCAGCTGCTGACACCCACGCCAATTGGGGTGCAGGCGGAGGGGGCTGAGGGGGCCTTTTCCCAAGGACCCCAGTCCGCCCCCGAGGTACCCGTGGAACAGGCAGATTCCCACCTGCCGCCTCTCCCCCAACCCAGTTGGTTGATCAGAATCTCTGGGGCTGCAGCTCAAATCCAAGTCTCCATCGAGGACGATCCGTGCACTGAGGGCTGATGGCTGGGGGCTGGGGGCTGAGGGCTGAGGGCTGGGAGCTGGGGGCTGGGGGCTGAGGGCTGAGAGCTAAGGGCTGGGGGCTGAGGGCTGAGGGCTGGGGGCTGGGGGCTGAGGGCTGGGGGCTGAGGGCTGAAGGCTGAGAGTTGAGGGCTGAGGGCTGAGGGCTGAGGGCTGAGGGCTGAGGCTTCAGTGGGTCGGGGCTGTCTGTCTCCACCGGCGCCTGGAGGAGTCGGAGCCGAGGCAGAGAACGGCTGGGCCCGGCCTGGAGACGCTCCAACCGGAGGAGGTGCCTCACCCCCCACGCTCCTGGAAGGCTCTCTGAGGGTGCTGCCTCCACAGAAACCGGGGAGATGGTCTCCCCACACCCTCAGACTGTGAGCTGAGGGGTGCTGGGTCCGGTTCCCCTTAGCATCGTCAAGCTCCGCCGGTGCCCCACGTGAGACGATTGGAGACACCGGTCCTCCAGGCCGCTCCTGTCTGCCCGCTTCCTCGTCGCCCGTCATTCCTCACGGCCCAGGACCCGCCTGTCGCATCCTTCTCTCCCTCGAGCCCCGTGGGGGCTGACATGTTGAATGTGCTCAACACATGTCTGCTCATCTGGTGTAATCAAACCGCTGAGCGGAGGCAGCACAGGGCTTGGCGGCTGTGCGCCCCGCCTTGGGCCCCGCCCGGCCGTCCAGGAGGGAAGGAGGGAGGGCGGGCGGGAGGGAGGCCTGGCCTGTCAGCAAAGACCCGACACCTCCCCTGGCGAAGGGAGTATTGATTCTGCTGTTTGTTTTGCAAGGAAGCTGCCCCCACGGGACGGTCAGATCCAGTGCAAGCGAAATGGAAACTGAAGGAGGCGGTGGTGACTGCGTGCTTACAGCCGGGCTATTAATAGGGCGGCCCGGTGTGTCATAAGGGGGGTCGGGGGGAGGGCAATGTGGGGCCGCCCTGGAGCATGGGCCTGGGGTTCCTCTGGATCCCGCCTCCCTCCCACCTCTGCTCAGCTCCCCCTCGCCCTGCTGCAGCCAGCGCTGGGCATGCCGCCGTGTCAGCCCAGGTCGCCTTTCCAAGGGGAGCCAAGCTGAGCGGCCTCGGCCAGGAACCCCGCAAAGAGCTCCCAGCACCCTGCTGGACGCAGCCCCGGGGTCGGCACAGGAGGCACCAGGGAGCCAGCCTTCCCCGCTGCTTCGAGGGGTAGCTGGCGTGGAGCAGAGCAGGGCCAGCCCAGCAGCCATGTGGGCGCTGCCTGGCCCACAAGCTAAACCCGGGGCCCCCACGCCCCAGACCAGGTCTCCCCGGAGCCGTCCCAGACGCTGGGGCTTGGGGGTCTCCGGAAGGGGTGCCCGCGTCCGATGTGCAGGGCGGAGAAAGCTGCACGAGCAGCACAAGCTGAGCACCGAGCCGCGGTGGGCTTCTGTACCGGGCCCTGCCACGGTTCGGTAACGGACAAGGGAATGCAGCGGGCATCTCGGGAGAGACCAGCTCCCGCCTGAAGGAGGCTCTCCTCTGAAGGAGGCCCCTGCCTGAAGGAGGCCGTCTAAACTCCAGGAACGGGGGCGGCCAGCAGAGCGGGAGGCAGAGAGTTTGCACCCCTTGTGCTCAGGTACAAGCAGAGGCGTGGGGAGAGCAGGGGCCCGTCCCAGGTCACCCAGCGCTGACGGCAGGGCTAACGGGACAGCCTGGCCCCCTGGCTCCCAGGCCCCTCCTGCCTCTGGTTGCCTTTTCTTTTTCTTTTTTTAATATATTTTATTGATTTTTATTTATTTTATTTTATTTTTACAGAGGAAGGGAGAGGGATAGAGACCTAGAAACGTCGATGAGAGAGAATCATCGATCAGCTGCCTCCTGCACACCCCCCACTGGGGATGTGCCCGCAACCAAGGTACATGCCCTTGACCCGGAATCAAACCTTTCCGTCTGCAGGCTGACGCTCTATCCACTGAGCCAAACCGGCCTCGGCTGGTTGCCTTTTCTGATGGAGTCCTCTGATACTCTGCCTGGCCAGGCACCGGTGAGGGCTGCAGCCTCGGAGGAAGCTCACAACCTGGAGTTTTCCGTGTCTCCCCCAGCGGTGGTCTCCCCTCCTTTTCCTCCGAGGCCCTGGGCAGAGCCAGGCTGACTCTTCAGCTGGCTGTTTGTTCGGGCTTTGGCCCAGCTGTTTTGTCCATTTCGCACTTCCCTTCCAGCGCCCCCCAGGTTATTTCCTGCAGGTCTGGGGCTTTGTTTTCTTGCATCGGCCCCTGCCAAAGTATGTGGGTTGACGTTGGAGACCTTAAAACGCAGGCAGCCTTTGGAGCAATAAATTCCATCCGAACTCCAGGCGTGCTGCCCAGACGCGGCCTTCCTCGCCAGACCTCCGGGAGGCCCACGGGTGGCCAAGCCTGCGATGCCGTTACCACCCACCGGGTGCGAGAGGCCGCCTCTCCCTCCCTCCACGGCAGGGGAGCATCTCAAGCCCAGGCCACCTGGAACGGGGGGGCCTCATGCAGCCCCTCTAGGACCCGACGCCGTCCGCCCCCGGAGCCAACGCGAGGCTAGCAGGGCGCCAGGCGGGGTCAGCGGGGAACCAGGGCCTCCTTTCTCGATGGAGGCTGGGGGAGGGCCGGCCCGGGAGCCGGGACGTATTCATTCATTCATTCATTCATTCATCCCTCAATAACCAAAGGTTCGTTTAGAGCCTACTATGAGCCTACGTGAACCCAACAGCCCTGTCGTTACCGTGCTTACGGGCTAGTAGACGGAGACCTAGTGAAATAAGTAAGAGAATGTGAGGTGGTGAGCAGTGCCCGGAGAAGTGAGGCGGAGAAGAAGTCAGAGATGAGGGTGGGAGGCGGGTTCTGTCACCCACACCGCCAGCAGCGAGAGAGCGTCTTGGTCGCCAGGCACCCATGGCGGCTGGTTGACAGGCCTGTGATGGCTAATGTCTGCGGCTCACACGAGGCGAAATCAGTCATCGCCCTGGCGTTTGGTTACCCATCTGGGTGGTGTGGCGCCATCCAGGCGCTGGAGGTCCGGGCGTGGCTCTCTCCCCTGCTTTTCTACCTGGAAAGGGGGGGTGTGGTCCCGGGAGTGAACGGGGGTCGGCGAGGGCCAGAGCTGCCGACCTTTCTCTCTTCCGGGGCCCATCTGCCCAGGATGCTGCTGCCCCCGGAGTCTGTGGGTCCCTCTCCCCCATGGGGCGTGCACACACACACACACACACACACACACACACACTCCCCGGGGCAGTGCTGAGGGATGGGAAGGCAGTGGACCCTTCAGGGGACGTGGGGGCAGGACGGGGGGGGAGGGTGGTCCAGGGAGCCTGCCCCATCTGCTGATCCTTCGGCACCTAAAACCCGGACTCCGACACACCGCGTCTGCCCCTAGGAAAGGCCCCCCTTGCCACTCTCCTCCTTTCCGTATCTCCGCGTGCAGCAGCTCGGAAGCAATGCGCGGATTCCCAGGGACACCCCTAGGACGCGTGGGGTGAGAGAAGGCAGGGGTGCGCGCGGCCAGGTCTGCTGGTGACGTATTCAAGCTCTCGGGTCCATCTGCTCCCCCCCACCTAGGGGTCCCCAATGACCCAGCGATGAAAGAGCAGCAGCCTGGGAGCCGGGCACCATCCCCATCACCCTCTTACTCTGAGCACTGGGACCTCCGTGGCCCTGCCTGTCCCCCTGGAATGACCGTCTCGCCCCGCCCGCCTCCCAGGGGTCCTGGGACTGACCGGAGAGGCCGGTAGGCAGGCCTCGGAGGAGGGGCAAATGAGAAGGGGGTCGGTGTGTGTTCTGAAGCCGTGGGGCAAAGGCTAGGGGCTTCTGCCTGGGGTTTCCTGGGCTGGCCTCCGGGGAGGCTGCCGGCTCCGTGCCTCAGGCATGATCCCGGTCCAGCGGGCGCTGGGCTGTCAGGGGGCAGCGTGCTCCATCACCATCTGGAACCGATTGGCATTTTCCTGAAACCAGAGGCGGCCGCAGGCTTCCTGCCCGGCTCTGCGGGCCCTGGCACGGTTCCGCCTGCACCCAGGGCCAGGGACATCTCATTCCCAGGATGATGAGCGTCCCAGACCCTGCAGCGCCTGCCCCTCCCGCCAGCACTAGCCCCGCTTCCGATCTGCTTCTTCCCACTCTTCCCATCGCGCTCCTGGAAACGCATTAAAAACGGTAAAAATCGCCGCCCGCCCGCCCGCGTCTCCGGCTCCACCTCTCCCCCATGCTCGGCCTCCCCGGGTTCAGCTCCAGGGCCGGCGTGCTCTCTCTCCCCCGGGCCCCCTGAGGAATGGGAGAGGACAGAAAAGAGGCAGGAAATTAATGTCCCAGCCTCCGGGCTCCGCCGGCATCAGGACGGAATTAAAGCAGAATAATGAGCCGGTGCACACACAGCGCCCGCCGCCGCTCTCTCGTCCGCCGGCCCGCTCCCGCCGTCGTGGGCCGGGAGCGCCCGGGATGAATTTACATACCAAATGGGTTTTAATTTCATATTTCCCCTTCAGGTCGGGACATTTATTTATTACCGTTATTTATTGCCGAAGCACGGACGGTTTTAATTATTTCGGTGTTTCCTCCCACAAAGCGGGGATCGCTGCTGGCGCCGGAGCCCTCTCCGCTTCCGCTCACATAAATAATACAGTTT
The DNA here is from genome assembly GCF_964339955.1 of Pipistrellus hanaki. Lineage (NCBI taxonomy): Eukaryota > Metazoa > Chordata > Mammalia > Chiroptera > Vespertilionidae > Pipistrellus > Pipistrellus hanaki. The sequence goes on from NC_140514.1 coordinate 7,981,080, forward strand.
TTAATCTTATGAAGATTTAGCGTTCGTCTGCTTTGTAAATTAAAGCCATCGCTTACCACCACGGAGGCGCGGAGCGCGGGGGCATCCCGGTGGACTGCCTCCCGTCCGTCCGTCCGTCCGTCTGTCCGTCCGCTCTGGGGCCCACTCTCCCAGCTTCCATTATCTCCCGCAGGCGCCCACAAGGGGGCTGTGCCCACCGGCCGGGAGGGAGGAAGGCAGGGGATAGGGAACGGAACCCCTCCCGCCAGGAGCTACCCCCTGCTTCTGCCCACATTGCCCCCTGAGTCCCCCACAAAACCCCTGATAGCGAGCGTGCTGGTCTCTCCTCTACAGAAAGAGAGCTGAGGTCCCTGCCCGATAACGGACTTGCCGGAGACCTCTCCGACGCAGGGGACAGGCGCAGATCCCAGTAGGCCTGACTCCAGCCTCCCCCCACCCCCTTCCCCTTCTCCCCCCGAGCCCTCTCTGTGCTGATGTCAGTCCCCGGGCCCAGGCGGAGGCTGGCGGAGGCCCTGGCCAGCATGGCGGGGGCGGAAACAGCAGGAGGACGGAGGGCAGCGGCCCCCGGTTGGGCCAGGAGTGTGACTGTGTGTTGGCGGGTGGACGGAAAAGCATCCTGATTGGGGGGCAGAGGCCCTCCGTGGTGCCTAAGGCAGTAACCCCAGTTTGCGGCCAGGAAATGTGTTCGGCTCCCCCCGAGTATCCCCGTCCATAGCCAGGGTTCCTGTCAGTAACTCGCTCCCCCGCTCGCCGAGGCCCTCCTGCCCTCCCGGGCTGCCCCCGCCCTCGGAAGCATCCCCAGAAGGCGGCGTTCTCACTCTTCCCGGCGTCCCTCACGAGGACACTGCTCCACAGGGCCAGGTCCGCTTTGCTGCCAGCGTGGCCTCGGGAAGGAGCAGGCCGCTTGGGGTTGCCATGGAGAAGCTGGGCGCTTTGGCGGCTGGAGCTGTGCGGTGGCAATGGAAGGCCCTCGCCCGCCAGCCAGGGCAGCAGCCTCACACCCGGTGCCCTCCCTGGGCGGCTGGCCGATCCCCTTCGACCCTCTTCCCTGGGACCCAGCAGCCCCTCACACCCCCACCGTGAGGGCCAGGAGCCGGTTACAAACGTGTGACGTAGAGGTGACTTCACTCTGCGGGTGCTTTCTGAGTTCCCGCCCAGGCTCCTGCCGCGGTCAGCCCCCCGGGAGGCTCCGTCCCCACGCCGAGGCCTCCGTGCCCCGGGGCCGCGTCCCGGGAGAGATACAGGGGCCGGCTCCACCGCACGCTCATGTCAGCGCAGCACAGAGAGGCCCGGGCATCCGAGGCCTGGCCACCCCCGCCACACGCACCACGTGGCTTACATTTCAGCAGAAAATAGAGCTCAGCCCGAGTCATCCTTCTCCATAACGGAAGATGGGATTGTGTTCGTGGGAGCCGGGGTATCAGGGGATGTCCCCTGCCAGGGCGGGGATGTACCTCTTTAGCGTCTCTGTCATCCCTCCCCTGCGAGCACTGCCCGCTAAACGGGGAGCCGGGAGGCCCCGAAGCCCGCAGCACTGTGTCTCTCCCCCGGAATGATGGAACCCTTCCCTCCATCTCACACACGGCTCCCCGAGGAGGGCGTAAATAAATAAGAGCTTCCTGGGGTAGACGTTGCCCATGTTTCTGATTTTCTTAATCGTGGCACTCACTCACGTGGTTCTGCTGGACCGGTACCAGCCAGAGAGGGGCCTGGGGACACAGGACGTCTCGGGGCTGCGTTCATAATCAAATAGCAAATGGCAAAGTCTCTTCCCGCTGGAAAGGGAGAGGCAGTAGCTTCCGGAGCCACCTCTCTTACTGCTTTATCAGGGTTAGGAAGACACGGCCCAGGGACAGGTCGAGGAATGTGTGTGTTTCTCTCTGTGATCGAAAAGCAAAGAGGTAACGAGCCCAGCCTCTTTGCAAGGTGCCCCTGGGTGCTACGCTCCCTCTTATGCTTCTCCCACGTAATGGTGACATGAGCTCCTCTGGGTTCAGCGTGGACTGCCCAGGTTTCCTCCCTCCACAGCCTTCCTCAAGGTGTCCCCAGAGGTCCGGCCCTCCCTCGCATCCTGCGGTGAACGTTCGCCGTGCCATTTGAGGGGCACCTCACCTTCATCAGATGTTTCCTTCTAGCTTAAGTGCGGGGCTGGGTTGGGAGTGAAGAGGGAATGTTCCCGCCTGTGAGCTGGAGGTTGGCGACACCAAAATAATTGGAGGTAAGAGCTGGGAGGCCATTAAGATAAACGTTGGACATAAAAATGTGGGCTGGTTCATAAAAGGCTGCGGTGACACCAGGTCATAGTGACGGCTGTTCAACAACTGCACGCGCCTCCGAGGCGAGGGAATCGGAGTAATGAATTACGGGCCGTCGCAGCACACCGCAGCTTTTTACGAGCACAGATCTAAGGGGAGGATGGAGTTACTCAGCCTGGCCCACGTTGAATAGCATTATTGTTAAAACAGGAGAGGAGCCGAGTAAACGGATGAGCGGCTTTAATACTCTGCACTGGAGGCAGAAGGGCTGGGTCCTCCCGCCTGGGCACAGGGCCTCCTCCCGCCTAACAAGTGCCTTTGTCCATGGAACTCGGCGCTGATGCCCACCTTCCTGTGAAGGCTGCCTCAGCTCCTCTGCAGATCAGCTGTTGGCGCAGTTCTGCCCTTCGGATGAAATGGCCTCCATGGACCCGTGGATGAGACCCGTGCGGCCCTTCCAAACTGGGATGTTCTCTGGGCGGGAGAGCCCTGCAGAAAGAAGGGAGCTCAGGAGGGAGTGGGACCCGCCGGCTGGGAGGTGGGAAAAGGCCTGATCCCTACCAAACCCTCCGTGCCAGAGTCTGCTCTTGACCTCTGATCAAGCTCTTGTCCCTGAAGCTGGGGGCACCTTTCCTCGACTGATATGTGATAATAATCTACACCAATAAAAGTGTAAGATGCAAATGGGCCATACCTTTGTGATGCCCACCTGCCAATCCAGGGTGAGTATGCAAATTCACCCAACCAAGATGGCAGGTTAATTTGCATACACAGGCACCCGGCAGCTGGGGGCGAGGCGGGACGCTTGCACCATCACCATGGCGATGACACAGGCATTCCTCACCACCCCAGCCGCTCTGGGCCTCTGGGTAGCCTGGGAAGGCGGAAAGACAGCTCCGGGCCGAGCAAAGGCAGTGCTGGCAGCCAGGGGAAGGAATCTTTGTGCATCGGGCCTCTAGTCTATAAATATAAAGGGCTGATATGCAAAGTGTACCTTCAGTTCAACCGGCAGACCGCGAGTTTGATCGCTCACTATGACGTGTGCTGACCACCAGGGGGTGGAGGCCCTGATGGCCAGCCAGGTTTAGGGACCCAACCCATGCACGAATTTTGTTCACTGGGCCTCTAGTGTATAAGAATTGCAGCCACAAGGATAGCCATCAATCCTTGAGAGCCTGCAGTGTCTCTGATCCTGCACTGGGCACTTCTCGTTCTCTCCTATAACCCGAGGGTATACATGTGGTTATCCCCGTTTTACAGATTAGAAAACCAAGGCTGAATGAGGTTCTCCTGCCGCTGGCTAATGTCCACAGTGTTTGGAATGCAAATCTGGATCTCTCTGAGCCCCCTCCGGGGCCCTAGCCACTGCACCCTGCACCGTTCTGTAACCACGCATGAACATTCACGCGCCCGAAACGGAACCCAGAGCATCGTGAGAGTGGGAAGAGCTTGCCGGGGCCTCTGGGGCTCAGCAGGGGACGATGTGAGACTGGCTCCGCCGCTGGAACTCACACACATTGTAAATGGGCTCCGCCTGGGAGGAAGGCGTCCGTGGTAGTAGAACGCCTGAGCTCGCGATTTCCGTCTGGGGGTGTGGATGGATATTAATCATTCGCTAATGGCACTTAAATGAGATGAAGGCACTATGTGGCTGTAAGGGAGCCACTTTCCTCACGGGCACAGGCACATGTGCTCGTCCTCCGCTGTCCGTGGGCTGCCACGCCTGTGCTTGTGAACGAGGCCCTCCGGGCTCTTTGCCCTCAGACAAGGGCAGGCCCTGGAGAGACCCCCTCGGTCCCCAGGGAACTCAGGGCCAGGCCAAGGTCACTGACAGCTGGGCTGAGTTTCCTTCCAGCTTCTCAGTTCCGGAGCGAGGACCCGTTTCTTTCTCCAAGAGCAGTGGTGGGCAAACCGCAGCTCGTGAGCCACACGCGGCTCTTTGGCCCCTTGAGTGTGGCTCTCTTCCACAAAATATCACTGCCTGGGTGAGTCTATGTTGAAGAAGTGGCGTTAGAAGAAGTTTAAGTTTAAAAAATGTGGCTCTCCAAAGAAATGTCCATCGTTGTACTGTTGATATTTGGCTCTGTGGACTAATGAGTTTGCCGACCACTGGCCTAGAGCATTGGTATGTGGGGGGATTATACACTTAGTTCTGAGATGCCTGGTCAAAAACGTGAGTCCCCCTCTGTCTTGGCCCTGGCCTCTATCGCAAAAATAATACAGACGGGGTGGCTTTTAAACAGCAGAATTTTACCTCCCATGTTTCGGGAGGCTGGAAGTCGGAAATCAGGGTGTCAGCATGGTGGGGTTCCAACGAGGGCCCTCTCCTAGCCTGCAGACAGCTGACTTGTCGTTCTGCCCTCACGTGGCAGAAAGAGGGCCAGAAAGCTCTCCGGGGTCTCTCTGGGAAGGGCACTGACCCCATTCGTAAGGACCCCACCCTCAGGACCTAATCACATCCCCAAGGCCCCACCTCCTGACGGCATCCCATGGGGAGTTAGGATTTGAACCTCTGAAAAGGGAGAGGGGAGTACGAAGACATTCGGTCCACAACCACCTCCCCACTGAATAGCGCATCCTTGGGTTCCCACGGAGCCCTGGCTGAGCTGTTCTTGCCTGGTGACTTTTCTGTGTTGTCCCCAGGGCTTCCACCCACGACCAGTGGTCGACAAACTCATTCATCCACAGAGCCGAATATCAACAGTACAACGATTGCAATTTCTTTGGAGAGCCACATTTTTTAAACGTAAACTATAGAGGCAGGTACATTGTTATTCACTTAATTAGGGTATGTGGTATGTTGTGGAAGAGCCACACTCATGTGGCTCGCGAGCCGCCGTTTGCCGACCATGGACCTAGCACGTCATTGGCTTTGCCCGAACCTCCCATGGATCATGCTGGATGCAGACCCAAGCCCTCCTTGTGCTGGGCATGTGTGGGGCTCACTTAGCAGATACTGCTGCCCTGTCGTGCAGCGAAAAAAAATGCTCAGGCCCTTGAAGTACGATGAAGGCAGGTGGCCGGGCGGAGGCAGGCGGAGGGAGAGGAGTCCAGCGGCCATGGCAGCCACAGCCCTGGAGAAGCCATTCAGCCGGGGCCAGGGCAGTGGAGAGGGCCTCTGAGTGTGTCCCTGGCCCTTGCTAGGCCACGCCTGGTTTCTGCCGAATTGGAGACACCTGGAGCACAGGGCCTCCCACCCTAATACGCAGGGACAGCCGTGCCAGACAGTCAGACACGTCCCTGTGTCTCCTGGAACATCCCCTGAGTCATCGGGCCCCCGCCCTGCCCCAGGGCCTGTCCGAGGAGGCGTGTTGTGTTACCCTCTCTCCTCGGGCTTTTCTTAGTAACAGTGCTGGCCGGGCTGCTGCACAGAGGCTCCTGGAGACGTTCTGTCCTGGGCGGCCGCAGGCTGAGCCTGAGTCAACCGGTGCACCCCACCCAGGAGCCTGCTTCTCTCCCCGCCGGGGCCCCGAGGTCAGAGGCACACGGGGGTCAGGAAGGCCAGGCTGTGGCGTATCAGCCGGGGCCTGTCCCCTGCTCAGGGGCAGCTCTGAGGGAAATGCTTGTTTAAACTCGTCTGCTCTCACCCAACTCTCCCTCCCCCAGCCCGTCTCCCATTCTTGGGTCAGAGGGAATGACCTGGAGGTGTGGGAGGCTGGATCCCAGGTGCTACCCATGCCTGGCTGCACCCCCATTGGGGCTGCACCCCATTGGCTCAGAGAGATCAGGAAGCAGAGAGGGTTTGCCCAGCCTAGGCCAGCTGGGACCGGCCGGAAGCACCAGATCCGCTGGTTTCTCAGGAAAAGATGTCACAGCTCCTGCTGATGGGCAGATGAGACACTGACTATGGAGAGCATGGTGCCCTGCCTTGTGATGGCAATCTAGGGTGAGGTCACAGGTCAGAGCAGTGCTTCTCCTCAAGGTAGGTCAAGGTCAGGGCAAGTGAGGGCGTGGGAAAGCAGGTCTAAGGTCAGAGGTTAGGTTGGGCAGAATTCTCAGGAGCTGGGATAGCAGGGTGTGCCGAGCCTGTGAGGGTCCTGGTGCCCACGGCTCTGCTCGCACTCCCGGAGGCCATTCAGGCCTGAAAAATAGCCAGAGGTGGATCTCAAGCTACAGGTCCCCTCCCACCTCCACTTAACACTCCGGAAGTTTCCTGGGTTGAGCAGTGAGGGATGGAGGGGTCAGGACAGGGTGTGTGCCAAAGAGATCAGCCAGGCCCTGGGCTGTTGGCGTCCCAAGTGGCCTGAGCTCTGAGTCTCAGCCCCAAAGTCAGGGTTCCAGAGCGGCAGGAGCCTCCAGATCCCCCCCACCCCCAGGCCTGGGGGAGAAAGAGTCTCCCCTGCCTGGCTTTTGAGAGAGGAAGATGGAGGCGGAGTGCCCAGGGAAGGCTGCCCTGCCCTGGTGCCGGCGTCCAGGAAAGCGTGGGAACACATATGAATCCACTCCCATCTCCCCTGCCCGGCCCGTCTCCCATCGGCCCGGCCCCAGGAGCAGCCCTGACCCGGAGCCCGGGGGCTTGTTATCAGAGACCCCAGTCCTGAGCTTGGCAGCACCTGGTCGCCCAGAACTGCCCCCATCCCCTCCTGAGGGGCTGTGCCGGGCTTCGTCTCCATGCCTGCTGGGCAGCCCTACTGGGGGTCTAGACTCGGGGCCCAGGGGCTGGGCCGCCCCAGAGGGGCCCCGGATCCCACCCAGCATGAGGCGTCTGGACCCTGGGCCGCGGGGCGACGGGAGGATGGTTTCTCTTCCGGTGACTAGGGCGCTTGTACAGGCCTGCTGCTAAGTGGTCCCTCTGGGACACGGTGTCACCGGGGGAAGCACTGACGGTGATGAAAGCGGCCGACTTCCTGGGAGGCAGCGTCCCTCCCAGGCAGCAGCAGGAGCCTGGAGGTGGACACCGAGAGCTCTTCTCTCTGGTTTTGACACTGAATTTGCCCTGAGGCCTTGGGCCCTGAGCACCCGGTGCCAGACTGCGAAACGGAAAGGCCAAGTCACTTGGGGTCACTTGAGTTCATCATCGACCTAGAAAAGCAGGAGCGGGCCTGAGAGCAGACAGGGGAGCTTAGAAATAAGCAAGAACGCTACTCTCCCCACCACCCCCCACCACCCTGAAGCTAGAGGACCCCTTTCTCAGTGCCCGTCTCCTTCCCCTCCTCACCCACGCCGCCTGGGCTCTGCTCTTCGGCCGGCGGCTGGCACGAGGTCCCCATCCTGACTTGGGCTTCCGGCCCTCGCCCAGGGCCACGCCTCCCTGAGGGTGAAGCAGGAAGGTCCTATGGGACCGTTAGAGGAGGGTCCTGCCCACCTGTAGGAGCTGGATCCAGCCTGACCTGACCTGACCTCCTTCCTCTGTCAGACCCTGGAGTCCAGTCCTTGGCCACGTGGGAAGAGGCCCCGAGGGCTCCCACCAGGCCCTCTGTGGTCCCTGGCCCCTGAGGGACTGCTGTCTGGGAGGGACACATGGAGGAAGCCCGCCCCTTCACCTTCTTTCTGTGTTGTCGAGATGAGAATCTTGGTCGTGTCCTCAGAAAATGTAAATCCTTACTGATTAAATTGCCGTTCATAGTTTTATTAATGATAACGATAACAGCTAGTAAATGGACGTAGGTCCTAGCCTCTGGGCCTGGAAGAAAGAGGAGCGAGAATAAAAGCAGAAGCGGTAGCCAGAGCCTTTCTTGATGTCTTCAGGACTGGGAAATCTTCCTGACGGATAGACAGGTTAGGGTCTACCTGTGAGTGTGTGTGTGAATGCGTGTGTGTGTGTGTGTGTGTGTGTGTGTGTGTATGTGTGTCAGGAGGGAAAGAGAGACAATGATTGATTGATTTCAGGACATTCTATTCATGCTCAGGAGGTGGCATAAGTAGAGGCCATGCTTCAGCTGTAAAACTGGGCCTCGCACATGGTAGGTGCTCAGGAAGGCTGGCAGGCTCTGCTGGGAGACGGGCACTGAGCTCGTTTATTTAGGGCCCCCTTGTACCTCAGACCCCAAAGGAGTGGTTAGGGCAGCGCCACGCTGCAGTCAGGGGCTGGGGCATTGGAGTGGGCCATCTGGGTGCCCGGAGCACACAGGGAGGCAGGGATGGGCAGGGGGCTGAAGGGGGGACCCTTTGCCAGCGACACTGAGCGGGGTGAGTGGGATGAAGACACGACTGGGGAACTCAGGGGCCGGCCGAAAAGGAGATAGGAGACTATTAGTGACTCACTTCTGTTTTTTTTTTAGTCTTGGACCAAATGGGACGCTTATTTTTAATGGAGCATCTGAAACCAGATCATACCCAATTATTCACGGACGTGGTGCCCGTTCTATAAAGGGCACTGAACGTGTTTCTTGTGGGAGCAAGGCCCTGCGGGAACTGCCGTGCCTCAGGGTATCTGCTGGTCAGTGTAGATCCTCACACAGGCCTCTCTTCCTGGGGGCCCTGGAATGGCCAGGACGGGGAGGGAGGGGCCGTGCGGCTGCGGCCTGAGGGTGTGCACAGGGGGCAGTGCTCTCTGTCCCTGTGGCTGGCATGATGAGGGGGAAAGGAAATGCCCAGAAATGCGTTGGAAGATGTTACCCCGTGCAGAAGGGAGTGGAGCTGTGTCTGCAAACACGAGGACGGTCACGTCTGCTGGTGCAGCCCTAGTGTTCTGTTTTGTTTTCCCCTGGACGCACCTCCAGCGTACTGTCCGGGCGGGCACTCCCTCCCATCACCCCGGGAGCTCTCTCGCCCATCACCCCGATCACAGTCGGACAGTTCAGTTTGGGGCGCAGTCTTCTGAGCCTTGCTGGGGATCTCCTGGGGGTCCGGGGGGGGGGACGGGGACCCCGCCTTTTCCTCTTTGCCTTATCTTCAGTGCCCGACTATCAGAGGAGCTCAAAAATGTCGGTTGTTTTGTGTTGATGTAAAGTTAAGAGCTATCATTCGCAGAATACACACCACATGTGCACGCGGGTAAATCCTCCCTTTAATTGAAAGGCACTCGCGGGAGAAAGTGAGAGGAAGCAGATAACCGGGAGTGGGTGGTCCCTGCGTGCCTGGGCCCCGGAGGGCGCGAGTTACCGGACCCGGCACTGACACACCAGCCTGTTGGGGGAGGGGGAGACGCCGACAACTATCCGATGATCGGTTCTCGCACAGAGCACTCTGTGCAAACCCCGCCTCATCATAATTAAAAATTCTAAATCACACCATTTTTTTTTTCCTGGAAACACTTTTTATGCTCTGTTTTATTTCTCACCGTTAATAATAACGATAATGATAACAATAACAATGAAACTACTGTGTGATTAAGGTGCAGATAAGCAGTTGGGGCGTGGGGGGGGGGCGGGGAATATGGGTGTTTAGTGAGCCTTGAGCTAACAACAGGAGTGGAGTCATTTCAAGGAGCTTCCTGTGAGGGCTGGTTCCAGAAGATTCTTCGACGGGGCGTCCACCTGTTATCTGATGTCCATCAGTCACTCGCTCGTTTGACAAGGAGGTGTCAGGTGTCTCGTGTGGCAGGCCGTGTGATGGGTGCTGGGCGGCAGCAGTGGGGACAGCCCCCTCTAGGCCTGGGAGCTTGCCTTCTAGGGAACGGGAAGACGGCGGGAAAATCAGCAACGGGAAGATCTAGCACGTTACTTGGACGGTAAGACGTGCTAGCAAGTTCCACGTTCAAAGTGGTGGACTCAGCAGTTCCGGCCAGTCCTCCTGCTCCCTGGAGCCTTGAAGGACGAGATTGTGAGGGACTACCCGACCGGGGGGTGGGGAAGGTCAGAGGCGGGGGGGGGGGGGGGTGGAATGGAGGGCCTGAGCCCAGCCCTCCGACTCTGCCAGCTGAGAGCTGAGCGAGCCTGTGGCCAGCCTGTGGGGCCGGAGGACCGGCCTGGGGTCCGGAGCCTCCCGGGGCCAGCGGGAACCCTCCCACTCACTCTGGGCTGAGCTCTGCTGGCCGCACCCCAGCCCCGCAGCCTCCGGCATCTCACGCTCCGTTTGGTGCCCCCGATTGCGGTGCCCCTGGTGCCCGGCAGAAGCAAACACTCCATCTTGGGAGGAAGATCACCTCCCCTAGGCCTCCATTTTTTTTTTCTGAAGTGATGTGCAAAGACAGAACCTGGCACACAGTAAAAAGGTAAAATAAAAAGTAAACCTACCAGGAGAGGACAGGAGCAAACATCGGTAGAAATAACAAACGATGGACACGGAGCCCCACGGGGCCCCCGGAATATCGGCCTTATCAGACACAAGCTTCAGCTCTACTTACCGTGACCAGGGTGTTAAAAGACAAAACTGGGCTTTTTCCGCCGAGAGCCCTGAGCTGCACTTTTGAAAAGAACCGACGGTCGGTTATACCCCACGTGAAGAAGGCGATCATGGGTTTAACAGATGCAACCAAAGAGAGGATGGGGAACTAACAGACTGGACAGAAAACATACCCAACAGGAAGTACAGAGAGACGGGGGGGGGGGGGGGGGGGGGAATAGCAAAACCAGAAGGTGAGCGACATTGGGGTTACACCCCGAAAGGCAGGTTCCCCTGCCCACAGCTCCCCCGCGGACCCTCCACCCCGGGCAGCCCAGGGAGCAGTCACCCTTCCTGGCCCAGCTCCTCTGCGGTGGAGCCCGACACCAAATTCAAATCCAGCCCGGGTGCCTCTTAGTGCTCAGCTCCGTGCCAGGAGGTTCAGGTGTTGTTAACGCCTCGTGGCTCCCTCTGGACCTTAAGGAGCCTTTCTTTTTTTTTTTCTTTTTTTAAAATATATTTTATTGATTTTTTACAGAGAGGAAGAGAAAAAGAGAGAGGGATAGAGAGTCAGAAACATCGATGAGAGAGAAACATCGATCAGCTGCCTCTTGCATACCCCCTACTGGGGATGTGCCCACATCTAAGGTATATGCCCTTGACCGGAATCGAACCTGGGACCCAGGACCCTTCAGTCCACAGACCGACGCTCCATCCACTGAGCCAAACCGGCTTCGGCAAGGAGCCTTTCCTACGCTGGGAGAAAGGAGCAGCACTGAAAGGAGGAGGAAGCGTGGGGCAGGGAACGCCGGGCTGAGGGACTGGCCACCTACCTGACTGTCCTCGCACACTCCCTGTTCGCCGAATAAAGAAAACAGAGGTGCCTTCGGGCCTTTCCCACATCAAGATTTTATTTAAAAGAAGCAAAGTGTCCGTCGCCAAGCACACCGCTCGCAAGGACACTCCGGAGCCCTGAGAGGAATAACGGCTCTCCTTTCGGAGGCCGCCAGGCCCCGGGCCGGGGGTCTGGCCTCCGTCATCTATGCCCACCCCAGGACGTTGCAAAGATCAGGTGACAGGTGTGGAGATGTCTGGGGACCCTCCGAGGACACAGAGCGTGAGCGGTGGTTCCGGGCTGCGCGCCGGGTCTGGTGGCTCCGGCACTGTTCCCCGGGTTGCTTCCGAGGAGCCGCACGCAGACCAGGGTGGGCAGCCCGTGGCCGCGGGGAGCTTCCTGGGGCACCAGCTACAGCCTGCAGCTGTTCTGAACCCCAAAGCAAAGCGGGTGGGGGGAACCCCACGTTTGGCTCCTGGTGCCCATTTCCGAGCTTTCTCTCTGGATGAGAGCCGTGACCACTCACAGCGTGTTTGTCCAGCCCCGTGTGCACCGCACGCTGCTGACACAGGAATGTCCGGGTGGAAATGCGAGCACACTCACGTACCGACGGTGAACGAAGCCTTCCGCTGGTCTGAGAGGTCCCCGTGTTTTCCTCTTTCTGCCTTCTGTCTCCTCTCCTCGGCTCCCTTGGACCGCCCGTCACATTAGCCTTCAGGGGGAAACTGGGATAGACGGCCTGGCAAGGCCAAGCAGCTGACTTCCCGGCTGCACCTGCCACCGACCCCTTCCCCCCCACACCCCCGGGAGTCGGTGGCCTCCCCCCTCCCCACACCTGCCCCGTCTTTGTGGGGAGGAGTCCCCTGTGGGCCTTGGGGCGCTGGGAAGCTCGCATGCACAGCCGTTCATGGCCTTTCCCTCTGTCCACCTGGCGCCGAGGGCTCAGCCGCAGCTCTGGGCTCGGGGCTCTGTGACCAGGGGAAAAACGGGGGACATGTGTTCCATGCAGGATTATTATTGCTGCAGAGACGTCGGTGTTCTCCGCAGGAACGCTGTGCTAACCGGGGAAGGCTGTTTCCTGGCAAACACCGCCTTCAAGCACTGAGGCTCTTTTTCAGGTTATAGCAACGGGCACTAGGCAAACACTCAGAAAACCAGCAGCGTCCTCACCTGGGGGGGGCGGGGGGATGGTGAGGGCAGGGGTGGGGGGAGAGGGGTCGGGCCCATGATGCCCTGCCAGCAGCAGCCAGGCAGAACGAGCCCTGGCTGCAGGGCCCTCCGCACCAGCCCTCCGGCGGATGGTATCGGCAGCGGCAGAGGTTTCGGCGGTCTCTGCGATGCATCGCTCCCTCGGAGAGCGTGAGGGTGTTTTGGATCTGTTTTTTCGGGATCTGGAAGCCGCCAGTGGAACATTTTTGGTGTTGTGGGTAATGCATAAAGCAGCCGCCCGGGAAGCTGAGGGGGAGAGGCGGCCAGAGCGCAGGGCGCAGGGGAGCCCTGCCCGCGGCCGCTGGGGCAGTGAGGGCGCAGGGAGGGGAGTAGCACTGCGGGGGGGGGGGGGGGGGTGGGCAGACGCAGGTGTGGCTGGAAGGTGACACTGTCTGTCCTGTTTGCTGGGGGGGAAGTGGGGGCAGGATGGGCCCTGCCTCTCCTGGGAGCGGACGGTATTTATTTGGAAGAAAGAGCCAGAAGAAAGTTCCATCATCATGGAAGGAATTCTCAAGCCCTGCTTCGCATTTTATTGTTTTGACTTTTTTTTTTTTTTTTGGTCCTGCCTGGACTCTCCCTACCCAGAGCACAGATTCACATAAACAGGGGAAGTTATGGTCGATGGTGTGATGGTTCATTTTCTGTGTCAGCCTGGCTGGGCCACAGGGTGCCAGGCGTGTGGGCAGGCCTCCATCCGGGGGGGCCTGGGGGAGAGTGTGTGGGTGCGATTAACCTGATTCGGGGGAGTGAACGTGGAAGATGGCCCTCCCCGGGGTGGGTGGGCATCCCCTAACCAGTCGAAGGCCGGGATAGAACAGAAAGGCTGACCCTCCCCGGGTCAAAGGGCAACCTCCTGCCTGTTGTGGGGTGTGTTCCTGCCTTTGAAACCGCGGCTCTTCTGGGGCCTTGAGCCTCCCGGCTCTCAGACTAGAGCTTGTACGGGGGCAGCTCCGGTTTCCAGGCTGCCCCCTGCAGGCCGGTCCCGGGACTTCGCCGCCGCCATAATCCTGGGGGCCAGTTCCTTGTCACGAATCCTTCGTAGTACAGTTATGCGTTCTATCGGTCCTGTTTCTCCGGAGAGCCCTGAGTGATGGAGAGGACGTTCATCCGGCAAGGACGGCAATGCTGAAGTCTGACCCGCATTCCTAGCCTGACCAGATCAGCCGTGTCCTCTGTGAGGGAACTACAAAGGCCCGTGAGTCCCCAGCGTGTTCAGAATGAGGCCAGCGGCTCAGCAAGCTCTCTGGCCACTCCTCAGGGCTGAGAAAATCAGGGGCTGTGAGCCGTGTGGGTGGAGACGGGAGAGGGTGGCATGAGGGGCGGGGAAACGGGCACAGCCCTGGCCTCTCACCTGGGACCTCCTGGCGCCTCCACCCGGAGCGCACCTTGGGAGAGTCAGGGACCCTGGCAGAGTTGGCTCGATATGCAGGCCCCGCTCCACGGCCCCCCTTCCAGCCTGGCCGCCCGGGCCTTCCGTGGCAGGCCAGCCCCGGGCCCTGCTGAGCTCCTGGGCTTCACGACTGCGTGACGGCCAGGTCTCCGTCCTCGGTAAACCCCGGGCCCCGCACAGCCAGGTGCCTGCTGGACGTCTCCGCGCGGATGTCCTGCCTGCAGCCCACCCGCAGTAGGTGCCCACCGGGCCCCCAGTCTCCCCTCCGGAGCCCGGAGCGCCTCCCTCCGCTCCCACTCTGTCCCCCGCGCGGCCCCACCAGCTCATTACAGTCACGTGGAGGCCAGAGACCCCTCTGAGAGCACCCGGTGATTTGAACTAGTATTCCACCGGCCCAGGCCAGGACTGAGCTAGCCCTCGCGCTCAGCTCACCTGGGCACGCGCCCACGTGGGACGTGTGTTAGGCTCAGAGCCTCACGTGTCCTGGGCGCCATCACAGACCTGTTGTTTTAACCTAGGGGTGTCGAACTCAATCAGAGAAGGGGCCAAAATCTAAAATCCAGCCTAAATCGCGGGCCGAATGGTTTACTGAACAGTCATAAACTGACAATGTCATAAACTGACAGCGGAGTGCAGTGATGACAGCGCGGTGCGGGCCACATTGCAAGGCCTGGCGGGCTGGATTTGGCCCGCGGGCCTTGTGTTTGACACATGTGTTTTAACCCTTCCAATCCCATGTCCCCTCGCTTGCTGCAGGGGGTGAACAGGAGGGCAGTCCCTGGGTCTGAGGACCAAGGGCCAGGGTTCTCTGGCTGGCACCTGCCCTCTGGAACCGAGAGGCGGCCCTCTCCTGGCTGGGGAGCCACCGTTCTGTTCTTGTCTCGCTGCCTGTGTGTTTCCTGTCCTCCCGGAGTGCGCTGCACCATCTCTTGGCTTGCCCACCGGGAACTTCAATTCAATACAGGCATTGCCTCCTCCAGGAAGCCCTCCCTGGCCTCTCCCCCTGCCCACGTCTGGGCTGCATCTTCCTTCTCTGGGCTGTGACGGGTGTCAGGGCTGAGCTTGAGCTTGGGTCTGCTTTCTCCTCTCGCCTGTACGTGACTCCAGGGCAGGAACACAGTTGGCATATAAAGTGTTCGTTGCATGAATGAATGAATGAATGAATGAAGGTACACATGAAATGGTCCCTTCCTATGGCTTCTCTTGGGGTTTTCCCCATTTAAAATACTCTGGTGGGCCCCTCAGACTCATTTTGATACCATTTTCATGGTCAGAATGCTGTTATTTGCCAAGACCCCGAAGTTATGTGTGGTCTTATGTGTCATATATCTGGTAAAAAAAAAAAAAAAAAAAAAAAAAAAAAAAAAAAAGCAGCGGCATGCAAGAGGTGAAATGACGTATGCAAGGTCACAAGGCAGGTTAGAGGTCTGGGCGCTCGAACCCAGACCTTCCGCCTGCCAGGCCAGAGCTCCGAGGGTTAGGAGGGGAGAGAGGGAGGCACTCAGGACACCACGCTGTCGGCCCTTTGGCGGGCGCGGGGCCGCCAGGCCGGCTGGGTGTCCTGCAGCTCCCGGGCACCTTTCACCCGAGCGGAGGTCTCCCTCCTCTGAGCCACCCGGCGGCGTGCGCTCAGCCGCGCTCCCCTTCCCGGGTGCTGAGGAGCCCGCCAGGGAGACTTCCCGTGTCTGCATGTTTAAGCGCTTTTATTAAGTGGAACGAGCTATTTCTGAACACGGGAGTGGCCGACAGCCTCGGAGGAAATTAAAATGAACCCTGACAATGGAGAATTGCACGGGGGCACGGCCGATTCTCCGGAGATAAATACAACAAGCCTGTCGACAGCGTCCGGGAGAGACTGGCGACCACGGAGATTAGGTTGTGAGAGGGGAAAGCAGCGCATCGGAAGAGGAGCGCTCGGGCTAGTGGGAGGGCGGCAGAACGCCCACTCTGCCCGGGTGTCCCTCCCTGAACCCGCCCGGCCTGGGACAGGGGGCACCCGGAGCCGCGGGCAGGCCCGGCTCGCCCAGCTCAGCCGGCATTTCTTTTCTTTTAAAAAAAAAAAATGTGTTTTTATTGATTTTTTAGAAAGAGGAAGGGAGAGGGATAGAGAATGAGAATCACCTATCGGCTGCCTCCTGCACGCCCCCTACTGGGGATGTGCCCGCAACCAAGGTATATGCCCTTGACCGGAATTGAACCTGGGACCTTTCAGTCCTCAGACCGACGCCCTATCCACTGAGCCAAACTGGTCAGGGCTCAGCCAGCATTTCTGAGCACCCCCTGCGTGCCTGCCGTGTGGGTGCACTGGACTGTGTTGGGCCACCCCACCCTCCACCCCCACCCCCACCCCCACCCTTCACATGTTGACTCTCTGTCCTGAGACACACTTGCTTCAGGGAGTCTGGAAGTCCCGGCGGTAAAACTGGCTCAGCTCCTGGGCTGTGCCGCCGCCTAAGGCACTGCCTCCCGAGGACATCTGTTTCTCTGTCCTACCCGACCTCGGGGCGGCCCTGCCACAGCCCTCTCTCTTGTTAGGCCTCTAACGAGGCCGCCGGCCGGCTGTGGCGGCACCTCCTTGCTGGGCGTGAGCGGAGCGCAGTCCGCTTCCTCCCCTGGGGCCGCCTGGCTCAGGGCAGAGGCCTCCGAACACCACGCTGCTCCTTGGCAGTCTCCGTCTGGGAGGGAGGGAGAGCCTCCGTCTGGGAGGGAATGAATCTCTGTGGAGGAGGAGGAGGAGGAGGAGGAGGAGGAGGAGGAGGAGGAGGAGGAGGAGAAGGAGGAGGAAGAGGAGGAGGGGGAGGAGGAGGAAGAGGAGGAGGAGGAGGAGGGGGAGGAGGAGGAAGAGGAGGAGGAGGGGGAGGAGGAGGAAGAAGGATGAGAGAGTGCAGTCAGTGGGGACTGTGTCTCGGGGCCCTCCCTGGCTCTGGGTGGGTCCTGCACCCAAAGGGCTCAGTTAGTCCTAGGATGCCCTGGGGGCGGGGGGAGGCCTGGGGCAGCCTTGGGGGGCAGAGGGGCCAGGCCGGCCCTGACCACGCCCTGGAGGAGCTGCTGCCTCCCGGGAGCCTCAGAAGCGTGGCTGAAGCTCCCATTAGCCTCTGAGGGCCTCGCCGGGGCCTCAGGCTCAGCCGAGCACCACGCACGTCCCTGCCTGCTCCGCTCTCGGCCTGCACAGCGGGCTCTCCTCCAGGCGCCCCGAGGAGCTCGGACCCTGGAGAGCAGAGGCGCCCGGATGGCTGCCGGCTGACGTTGCCCATGAGCCCGGAGCTCACCCGGGGGGGACAGGCGTGCCGCGGGCTCCGAGGCTGGAGGCCCGGGGGTGGTCCCGCGTCGCTCCTGCAGGGCGGGCGTTTGGGAAAAGTCCCCTCCAAGGCCGGCAGGGCTGCTCAGGCCGGGAGTCCCCCTTCTGCCCCCTGAGGCGGCGGGATGAAGACGGGTCCCTGCCTTGTCACTAATGCCAAGGGCAGGGGCGCGGGCGGGCGGGCAGCGGACTCTGAGCAAATCGGGAGGTGACGGGGCACACGGCCCAGCTGTCGGGAGACCCGGGAGGGCCGTGGAAGGGGGTCAGTGAGGGGCCCACCCCGCTCCGCGAGCAGGTGCCTCCCGCAGCCCGCCGCCGTCCGTCCATCGCTCGCTCGCTCACATCACAGGCGGCCGCACCATTGCACCTCTCCGCAGAATGAAAGGAGGGAGGTGCAGGCCGGGAAAGGGCCTCCTTCTCTTCGGAGGCTTTCATCCGTGCGGGCTGCCTTTCCGAGGTGATCCCATTTCAAAGCCCCTTTGAACGCGCGGCGGGTTTTGTAGCGGATGAAACGTCCCTTGGAAACGGGACTAAGAAGTTTTCTGTTGAAAGTTGTCAGGGCCACGTTGAAAGCTTTGCGCCAAAGGTTCTGCCGGATTTATCCTGTCTTTTGTCCACGAGGCCTGTCCTCCGGGGGAGGTTGGGGGCCCGGCCGGGGCGCGGGGCGGCGAGGGCGCAGACACCGGCCCAGACGCGGCTGCCTGGCCTGCGCCCGGGAGCCGTCCCTGCTGCCCTCGGAGCAGAAATGTCTCTGAGGCGCAGACTTGGAAGCCGGAAAACGGAAAAGCAAATATACTCGCGAATGCCACAGGAAGCAAGTCCTATGGAAGGCAATGGCTGCCACACAGGTGCCTCCTACCAGAGCAATCGTTACCGGAGGAGACCGGCCCTGAGGCCTGAGGAGGGCCAGGCGGGCCTGGCAGGAGCCCTGGGGCACGTCCCACGGAGAGCTGGCCGGAGAAGGCAAGCAGCACAGCAGAGGGAGGCAGCCAGGAAACGGATGGGAAGGGGGTTCAAGAAGGAAAAGCGGGGAGGCCAGGGAGGCGGGTCAGAGGACGAGGCTGGGAAGTGGGCCTGGCCTGGCAGCAGGCGGTGACCGTTCTCTTGCCCCAGCTGGTTGGCTCAGTTGGTTGCAGTGACGCCCTGAGCGCCAGAGGTCCTGGGTTCAATTCCTGGTTAGGGCACGTGCCTAGGTTTTAAGTTTGATCTCCAGTTGGGATGCATAATAGAGGCAACTGACCGATCTCATCGATGTATCTCTCTCACATTGATGTTTCTCTCTCCCTCTCTCTCTCTCTCTCTCTCTCTCTCTCTCTCTCTCTCTCTCTCTCTCTCCTTCCTCCTCCTTAACTCCTTCTCTAAAAAAAATTCTTTAAATAATAAAGGGGATGCTCTCACTGAAGTGCTGGGGTGGGGAGAGGTCAGAGGTGAAAGGTGAGGAGTAGAATCCCAGGTGTCCTGAGTCCGTGGAGAGGAATAACCGTGAAAGGAGAGGAGGCAGGTGGGAGCTGGAATGGCAGCTGAAGTGGCGAGGCAAGGACATGTCAGTCCCACGGTGAAGAGCCACGGGGAAAGGCTGATGGAGATGGGGGAGGGGATGTGGAAGAGAGAGGGGACCTGAACGGTGGCCCCTCAGGACATGGCCAGGGGTGGGGAGGCCATGGTTGGGCAGTTGAACGTGACCTTTTGGGGGCTGTCAGCCACAGTGGGGGTGGCCTGGAGGGAGGTGGCCTGGGGACATTCTGGCCCTCCCAGAGCACCGCTGAGCGTCCTGGGACAGTACAGGCCCTTGAGCCCGCGTCTGGCGCCCTCTAGCTGCCATTGCGCTTCTCCAGCCTTCCGGAAAGTGGATGCAGCAGGTGCTCGGTGAGTGTGAGCTGTCAGGACTGCCCAGGCCGGCCAGCCCCACCTCCTCGGTGCTGCCGGCTGTCATGGCCGGAGCTTCCTGGTGCTTCTGTGACCCGGTGAGAGGACAGGCAGGAAGTGGGCAGGCGGCCTCCACTGGAGTGTTTGCAGGTGACCCTCAGGGCAGGAACCGCTGGGAGGACAGGGCCAGGCTGGAGGCTGCCCGCCGGCCTCTGCACTTCTCTCCCCCACCCAGCACGTGGCTGCCCCCACCTGCCCCTGGGGCCCCTCCTGGCTCAGTCCCTTACCCATCCCCATGTCACATCCTCTGTCCCCTCCCCCCCCCCCCCGGGCTCCCAGCAGGGACACTTGCCCTCCCGAGACATCATCATATCCTGTAATATGATTGGGATCGGAATATATATTTAAAATGACAAGATTGAAATTAAAATAAAGAATTACTTTTCTGTGAGTTGCTCCGAAAAGCAGTGATTTAGCAGCAAATTGGTAGAGAGAGGTAAGCACGGGTCCTTTAAAACCGTCCTGCGGTTCCCGGCGTGCGAGCCAGAAGTGTCTCAATTTAACACATCATTGGTCAGTATTATTAGAAATTTCACCGGGCCCCGGAGCACACGATGGCGCTGATCCAGAGGGGGGACCGAGGGCGCCGGCCGGGGCCCCGGGGGGCAGAGAGGGCAGCCTGGTTAATGAGGGCAGCGGGGACCCCGGAGAGCCTCCCTCGGCCCTCAGCAGGAGTTGGCGGCGCTGATTCTCCTGTTTGCAGTTCAGTAGCCGCCATGAAACGGGAAGGGAGAGACTCGTAAATGTCACAGCTCTTCCCCGGGGCCGCAGATTTATGGCTCTGGTGTCTGTCAGGGTGTCCTCCTGGCCTTGGAAACCCGGGCCGGGAACAGGAGGCCGTGGAGACAGCGTGACTAAAGAGCCGGCGCCGGTGAGCCCTGCGGGCAAGGCCGTGCGCTGCCCCCGCCCGGCCCCGCCGGCAGCTTCGGCTGTGAGGTCACCTCGCGGAGGGCACACGTGGCCGGAGGGCATGACTGTCAAGACTGTGGTCGGTCCCCGGAGCGAGGTCCAGGGACCACCTGCATCGCCGGGTAGGCTTGTTAAAGGGCCACATGTAGGGGTTCCCCCACTCCAGACCTTCTGATTCAGAAGCGCTGGGGGTAGATCCAGAAACCTGCATTTTTAACACCTCCCTGCCCCAGACCCTTATGTGCACTAACGCTGGGAACCCCTACCACGGAGGCGGTCCATGCTGTACCTCTGTGACCTTGTAAGTCAGTGCTCTCATGGGTAAGCGGGCAGGTCCTAGAGAGCCAACAATCTAGGGGTATAATCCATGAGCTGGACTCTACACAACGCAGACTCCAGCCTGGTCCATGTGGCTCAGTGGTTGGGCGTCGATCTACGAACTCGGAGGTCACTGTTCGTTTTCCGGTCAGAGCCTATGCCCTGGCGGCAGGCTCCATCCCTACTGTGGGGCGTGCAGGAGACAGCCGATCCATGATTCCTCTCTCATCATGGATGTTTCAGTCTCTCTCTCTCTCCCTCTCCCTTCCTCTCTGAAATCAATAATAAAAATACGTTTTACTTAAATAAATAAATTAAAAACCCAGACACCAAAGTAGCTCCTCCCCAAGCCTGAATCCCCCATTTCAATACCATTCCTTTATGTAAGAGTTGCCTTCCTGGCGCTTCACTTTTGTCATGCAGGGGCCCCAACGGGACTTGGCTGGACCCTCGGAGCTCCCGTGGTGTTGACTAGCATCCCTCAGTGCTATTCTGATCTCTGGTCTGCACGGGAGGGTCTGAGAGACCCAGCAGAGGCTGTGAGTCCCCTTACAAGGCTCCGCTCAGAGCCGGCGTAGCGTCACTGCATCATGGCTGTTTCCTACGGTCCCTCTCCCAGCCGGGCATCCTCGCGGGTCCTCGGTGTGGGTGTGTCCCCTGCCGCCGGTGTAAGTTCCTCAGGGGGGAGAGGCAAGCCTTGACCATCACTGCGTCTGGTGCCCAGCAGGGCTTCTGGCCCACGTGGGCACGGAAGCATTGTCTGACCAATTCCACCAATTCCCCCACTGTGAGGCCTGGGGCCCTGGGCTCCCCGGAGGGGAAGGGCTGCTCCTGTGAAGGGTGGGGCTGGCTGTGACACTCGGCAGAAGGCAGTCCCCACCAGCCCTGCCAGCCCCGCACACGTGACAGCACGGGGAGGACTTGCCGGTTCGTCGGCAGGGAGGGGTGCCGGGTGCTGGCACTGTCATTCCCCCGGAGGAGGCCCACGTGAGCCCGGCTCTGTCAGAGGTGCGTAGGCTGAAAACACACTAACTGTGCTGTGGGATCCTTTGGGGGTGATCTCAGCCCGAATCCATCAGCCTTACTGGATCCTGCCTCGTGTGGGGGCCCAGCACCAACCCCGTCCATTCTGGAATCGCTCCCTGACGTCCAGGCTCTGCAGGTTCACTAGCTTCTGATCTTCCTGGCGACAGCGGAAGGAGCTGAGCTCTGGTTTCTGCAGAAGATGCCCCCGCCCCCCAGAGGCGGGCACCAACCTCGGCCCCCGGCCGTCCACAATCCCAGGCACATGAGCAGGGGCAGAGGTTTGGGGCACCAGGCCTCGGAGCAGCCTCCAGCAGCCTCCAGGGAAGCGGTGTTGGGGTCCCAGCACACCAGGCCCCCCCAAAGTCTGGAAACCTTGTCTCCCCAATGAGGGGAACGCAGTGCACAAGGCTGCCCAAACACACCCGCCGCCTCACCCCCCTGCTCGGCTGCTCACGTCGCTCACTCCTCCTGAGTGCGCTCCATGCATGGGCACCTGCCTCAGACCTTCAGTGAGGCATGTTCCTCCTGTGGCCAGCACGGTAGCCCGCACGCCCTGCATGCATTCCGTGGGCACGGACTGGGCCGGGCACCGTGCCCGGTCCCTCCCTCCTGGAGCTGGCCCCCAGCGCAGGGTCAGCACAGCCCGGAGAGGCAGCGTGTCAGCTGTTGTCACAGATGCTGTGCACGGGGCGCAGGAGCTGGAAGAGGCGAGACGCGTGAGGGGCCCCAGGGAGCTCATCCTTCAAACCCCCCCAGACCCTGCTGGCCCGTATGCCAGCCACCTCTGTGCAGAGTAGGAAAGGGTGCTCCCTCCGGGTGAACCTGTCAGAAAGGGCTGCCCCTCTGGGCTGCAGCAGCTTCCTGAGTGCACAGCCCGGTGAGCGGGGGGGCGCTCTGTGGGAGGGAGCGTGGCTCTGAGTCCCCCGCGGCGTCAGCCCCTCGCCCCTCGGCCAGGCATCTCTGTAAACTGCACCGCCTTGCGGGCACAGGCCCGAGGCAGCCTAAGGGCAGGCGGGCAGCGTGTCGCTGGCTCTCCACAAGCCGGTAGAGCATGTGCCAGGCGCCCCGGGGACTTCCTGCAGGAGGAGGTTCCCCAGCGCCCCCCACCCCACCGCAGGCGCCCGGCCCCGCGCAGCCGCCTCCCAGCGCCCCACCCGTTACGGATCGGGGTCTCTGGTGTTCCTCAGTCGCTGAAAGAAGCGGGATGCTGTCAGCCACCGCAGAAACGTGACCTTTGAAAATGTACAAGAGCTCGTGTTTAAAAGCTGCTGCGTTAATGATGCATGCCATTAGCATCTCATTAACAGGGAGCGGAGAGAGTCCCGCGCAGGCTGGGCGATGAGCAGAGAGGGCCTCCTCTTCCCGGTGCCAGGCAGGGGGCGCTGTTCCCATCGGCCTCTGTCTGCGAGGGCCATCGTGTCGCCGGGGAGGTCACGGCCAGGGCTGTGGGGGGAGGCCAGGTGTCCGGCGGCTTCCCTGATGTCCCGGATGGACAGTGGCAGTGGCAGGCGGTCAGGGAGGCTCTCCCAGCCCTGCCTTCCCCCACCCTCCTCTCCCCCCTCCCATGAGCCCCGGGCTGTTGTCCTGGTTGTGTCCGTGGCATTCTCACAGAATGCAGGGCAGAAGCCTGGCACACAGTGGGATCCAGAAGCCTGGCATTTGGGCTGGGGTGGCCCTGGGAGCCTTTGATGTAACAAATTGTTAAAAATCGGGACTGTCCCACCAAAAGCGGGACTTCTGGTCACCTTACTTCGGTGACTCTCGGAGCTCTGAGCTCCGGGCCATGGCGGAGGCTCAGAGCCGGAGCTTCGGGCCCGCACAGTCCCCCAGAGCCTTCGGAACCGGACCACACGTTCCTCGGACCTGGGCCTTTTGCAAGAGGAGGGGCCCCGGTCGCCCAGGCCTAGGTGCACCGCACACCCATGTCCGTGTTTTTCCTGGAGGGAGCGGAGGACAGAATGTTCGCGTCCCTCTTGGAATAAAAGAAATACAAACTCCTGGACTGCTGCAGGTTGCCTCTCGTGTAAGAGCTACTGGCGCCAGGGAGAAGGCGAGCGGCCGTCCCTGGAGCAGAAAGGGAGTCTGTGTGTCTCCCGGCAGAACACAGGGCTTGTACAGAAGAGCTTGCTTGTGTTGTTCATGAAAGACACAGCCAGACCGCAAACGAGCTGTCACCCCACCCAGTCTCCCCCAGCACCCCAGAACCCCCTGCGCCCCAGCTTCCTTCTGGCGTCTGAGTCCCCACTGTTGGCGTAGGTGCCGAGTGCTCCCCCTGCTGGGACGGGTGGCCCCGGGCCTCGGGCAGGGCTGGGCACAGGACAGGGGCCTGTTCTGTGAAACAAACCAACCACCCATGAAGGCACCGGCGACTGAGCTGACAGAGTGTTTTGGAAGCAACGTCAGGGCAAACACTGGGACTCCTGAAGTTGCAGAGTTCCGAGTCTGGTTCCCCCTCTTTCGGGGGGGACCCCAGCCACGCCTGCTGTAAGGGCCAGGCCCAGGCCCTTGCCTTCCCTGCCAAGGGACCAGGCAGGGCCCTGACACTGATTCTGAAAGGGAGAAGTGAGACAGAGGTCCCTGCCTCTGGCCTGGGAGAACCACAGAGACCCAGGGTAGCAGAGAGGGGCTGCAGTGCCCCCTACTGGCAGGAAGGGTTTCTGTCTTACCAGTGAAGGAGGGTAGTGGTGAGGAGGCTGGGGTGACTGCCTTCAAACTTCACCCCAAACTGAGCCCTGGGTGGCCCTGGGGAGCCTTTGGTGACTCTCAGAGCTCTGAACTCCGGACCATGGCGGAGGCTCAGAGCCGGAGCTTTGGCCCCTCACAGTCCCCCCCGAACCTTCAGAACCAAGCCCTGACTGGGCATCACCCAGGACCCTCCCTCAATGCCTTTGCTTACGGGGAAGCAACCTGTGAGCCTCTGAACCCACCCGCACCCCAAGAACCTGGGAAGAGGTTCTAAATTATTTATTTAGAGAATGCTGTGGAGGCCACACTATTGTTCCTTACGTTCCCGAAGGCTGTTGGAGAATGTGGCTAAGTCCCCACCCCCCTCCCACCTGTCCCACAGACAGCAGTGGGGCAGGAGTCTCCGACTGGGAAGCTTGTCCTCTTTCCCTTTGTTTGCCGCTCTGTTCTCAGACGCCGAGCATCCGAAGCGCAGGCCAGAGCTAACGAACGTGCAGCCCAAAGCAATCGGCTCCGTGCAGCGAGGGGCCTCATGAGATGTGGCTCTGCTCCTCCCAGGGGCCCCGTGCAGGCTGGGGTCCTCCCCAGGAGGCTTCAAAGCCCCACAAAGAGCCCTGCCCTCGCTGCCCCAGGGACCTACTGTCAGAGAGGCCAGCAGGGGGCACTGCCCCGCCTGCCGGGGCACAGGGTCAGCTTCCCTCAGAATCGCCAGGACCGTGGGCTCACCTGAGAAAGGCCTGCAGATACCTCTGGGGGCTCCTTTAAGGCCTTTGGTGACTGCCTCCAAAGGGCAGCTGTGTCTGTCCCCCACCTCCCCTCGCTCTTCACCCCCAAACTTGTTGGACTCTGGCTGAACCCCTGGGAACCCCGGTCGCTCCTCTGCTGAGACCCGCACCCCCTCCCGTCCCCGTGATCTCAGTCCCGGGCTCTCCGACCTGCTTTTTGGATTTTCATTTTGTTTTTTTGTTTGTTTGTTTGGTTGGTTGGTTGGTTGGTTGGTTATTTGCTGCTTATTCTACAGGGTGGGGCAGAAGCAGGGTTACAGGAGTGAGTCTGCGGAATACAGCGCTTATTCTTGTGCTGATCTTCATTTGCTGTTTTGTTGTTTTCCACGGGGACATCTGTACGCCTGCGCCTGCCCACCCTGCACTGTAGTGGCGACAAGGGTAACGGCCACAGCGGGACCTTTGGCAGACTCGGGGGAGTGCAGGCAAGGGAATAAACGCCACCCGAACCCTCTCCCCCAGGGACAGCTCCCCTGCGGACCGTTTAGCTTCTCCCTCCGACACAGACTGCCCCACGGCGGGGGGATAGCTGTGTCCCTCTGGGCCCCGCGTCTCTGGTGTAGCACCCCAGCGTACGCATTTTGCCGTCTCTCTGAGAACACTCGGGAAACGTGATTTTTCACGATCGCAGGGCATCCCATCATCCGGCTGAGGCTCGGAGACCAGCGCCGTCCTCAGGGCTGCTTTCGCCCGGAGGTTCCTTTCTCTTTCGTGATCTCGGTTAGAGAGTGAGGCCTGCCTCCCTCCTGGCAGCAGGATGGGAGCTGTCCTCCCACCAGCCTGGCTCTGTCCCCCACCCCCCGCCCGCCCCCTCCGTCCTGCCACCCCATCTCCTCCCAAGTGGGACTTCCGGGGCCTCTGGCTGGTGTGGGGCAGGGTGGGGCGTGGGAGCTGAGCTTTGGAGAGCCGCTCCCTCACGTGTCAAAGGGCCAGGCGTACGGTGGCCCTGAGCCTGCACTGAGTATTCAGTCGGCGCTCAGCACATGCCTGTGGGTGTTGTCACAGTCTGTGAATGCCCCGGGGGCTGGAGGACACCCCAGCTCCGGAGGTGGGAGTTTAGCAGAGGCCACGGCTGCTAGGGCTGGGCCACAGTGCCCGTCACTCCCCCGTGGGCTGGCCCGGGGCTCGGGCAGCGGCAGGACTGCTGGGGTGAGAGGAGGGGACCCGGGTCCCAGGCAGGAGCCTTGCCCGGCTGTGCTCACCCTCCCGCTCTGCTTCTCTGCAGGCGCCCGGCATCTCCAAAGCCGACGGCCAGTCCCAGGGACTCACCACCAGCATCCGGTGGGGGCAGACGCCCATCAACCAGGCCACGCCCTGGGACACCGACGAGCCGCCCTCCAAGCAGATGAGGGAGAGCGACAATCCAGGTGTGTACTTGCTCCGGGGGCAGAGCCGCTGTGCCCGGGGCTGGGAGCGGTGCTGGGGGCCTGCGGGGTACCCAGCCCCTCGGCAGGTCCTGACCCAGGGGCCCCCAGCGGCCCGGACCCCGGGCTGTGTTGAGTGGGGGATGGGGGAGCACTGGGTGTCATTCCCTGGGCGGTGGCTGTGTCTCTGTCCCCTTCCTCTGCTGCTCAAGAGAGCCTCTGGGAGAAAGCAGGGGGTGAGAGTGACAGTGCGGGAGTGACTCTGAGTGGGCTCGGGGCGATGTTGAATAGTCATTCCCAAACAGCAGTACCCTGATCCATCACAAGTTTCTCAGGTGACACCTTCCAGTGAGTTCTGCCTTGCCAGTGGTTCCACACCCCTCCCCGGACCGGGGGTTCACGCACCACTTCCTACCGCAGGCCAGGCCTTCTCTGGGCAGCTGGGACCACAGCCAGAGCCTCCGTGCTATCTCCATCGGCCCCACACCCCTCAGGATGCACACACCCTCCATGCCTCAGCCCTGCAGCTGCCTGGAGAGCCCACTCCTCCCCCTCCGAGTCTTCCGTGCGATAAACTCCCACGTTCTTCAGCCCCGCCCGGAGCCCACTTTCCAGTCCCTTTCCCTTCAGAGGGGAGCCCCAATCTCATTGCTCAACAATGACACCCCTCCCCCCATGGCCGCAGCACGAAGGACCGTGTGGGGCCTGCCCGGTGCCTCTGCTCTGCTCCCCACAACCTTTGTCTCCTCTGCTCTGCTCCCCACAGCCCGTGTCCCCTCCGCTCTGCTGGCAGCCGAATCACATGCTGTCTCCACAGTAAGAGCCCAGCGCTGTCCTGTGGCTGCCCTGACCCCGGCCATCGCCTCGCAAGCTGGCGAGGCAGCTAGGGGCGGAGGCCCAAGGGCCAGAAGGCCTCCTTGTCCGTGTCCTTTCGTGGCCCTGGTATCTCTGAGGTGCCTGCTCTCCTTGCAGGCCCGTGCCTCGTCCTCCCGCTATTGTCACCTGCAGACTTAGTCATCCTCGGGAGCATGTGAGCAGAGTCTGGCTCACACCACCAGACACCTCTCTCCAGGTCTCGGCCTCCTCTGGGCCTTCCCCCCTCATAAATCGGGGCCTCCGGCCCACGGCGCCACTGGATCTTCCCGCAGAGCTAGCTGAGACCTCCCCGCTGCGCTCGGAAGTTCTGGGGCATTTTTTCTCGAGGGCCCTGGCTAACCCCGGAGAAAACTGAGCTTGGCAGGCCATGCTTCGTCCTTGAGACAGCAGGCTGGCTGGTGGTGACGCCCCTCCTCCTCTGCGGGCTGGGGGACAGTCCCCCCGGCGGCCCTTTCTGGAATCTGGCTGGCGCTGCTCCACCGGCATTAGCCAGCTCCTGGTCTCCCCCCGCCGCTCCGTGGTCAGCGCTGTGGGTTGCACGGCTGTGACGTGCCTCGTTCCGTGTCACCCCGATGCCCGCAGCAGCCCTGCAGAGCTGGCGTCACTCCCGTCCCCTTGCAGAGGAGGACACTGGCTCGGGGAGGCTTGTGCCTGGGGCCACTCAGCTGGTGAGGGCAGATTCAGGCCTCACGCGCTGCCCGGCTGGCTCTAAGCCTCGCTCTAAGCCTCGCTGTGCTCCGCATGCCCCGTGGCTCTCCCTGTGGGCAGCTCCCCGGGGACAGCGCCCTCTGGTGGTGTGCTAGTTGCCCTGCCGCCTTGATCCTTCCCTTTCTGTGAGGGAGCTCCCAGCCCCAGCTTCTAGCCTCTGGGGCTGGTGGCCCACCCTCCTCCCTCAGTGCCTCGCCCTCGGTCTGCACGGCCACTCCAGAGGCATCCGGGAAGCTGAGGTGACCGAGACCTACACCTACACCCGCTCAGTCGGAGGCAACCCAGCCTGGCCTTGCCCGTCACAGTATCCTCTGGTCTCACTCATAAGCTGGCTCGAGTCCCTCAATGGCAGCCCGCTCAGGGGGCCCTGGCCCGGCCCTGCCTGCCCTGGGCTTGCCTCTTGTACCAGGCCTTGGGGAGCTTACCCCCTGTTCAGCCACAAGTTCCTTCAGGGCTAACAAGGACTGCTCACGTTCCCACCTCCCCACCCCCCAGGCCGGAGATACAGAGGTGGCCTGGCCTCCCAGTGAGGCCAGAGAGAGCAGCCCCTCCTGACTGCCCACACCGCTCCCACCCCCAGCTCTGCCCTCCTGCAGCTCCTGCCCTCGCCCGGCTTTGGGCTCAGCTGCTCTTGCTTGCCTGGCCCGGCGGAAACTCTCACCGCCATCCAGCCACCCCTGCCCCCTCCGTGATTCTCCAAAGAGGAAGGGGAGATGCCAGCACGTGTGGGACATTTAGCACAGGCCCGGCCCTCTGCTGGCTGCTGTAAAACATGTCTCCCTCGTTCCGTGCTTCCCAGGAGACCTCTGAGGTGGGTGTCGCTAGTGCCATGTGACAGATGGGAAGAATGAGGCTCAGAGGAGACGAGCAGCTTGCCCAGGCTCTGAGCTAGGGAGTGGCAGAGCCAGGCTCTGAACCCGGATCTCGCTGTCGAAGGCCTGCCTGTGTTTCTGTCTGTTCTGTTGCCTCTCAACCTTCCCCAGGAAGACTGCGGTCCCTCCCGCGCCCTCGGGGCCACCTGCTCACAGATCCTGAGCCGCCTCTCCCTGCGCCTGTAATGGCGCTTATTCTGTGAGCTCCGGGGCACAGGGGTCTTGTCCACCCCGGTGACCCCTGTGACCCCGGCGCCCAGCCCAGGGCCCGGGGCCGCCGGCGCTTGCTGAGTGAATGTGTGACCGGCGGATGACGTCTCTCCCGTCTCCCTTGCAGGCACAGGGCCATGGGTGACCACGGTGGCCGCCGGGAGCCAGCCCGCCCTGATCGCACACTCCTACGGGGTGGCCCAGCCTCCCACCTTCAGCCCGGCCGCGAACGTCCAGGCCCCGGTCATCGGGGTGACCCCCGCGCTGCCTCCGCACGTGGGGCCCCAGCTCCCGCTGATGCCGGGCCACTACTCGCTGCCGCAGCCGCCCTCCCAGCCACTGAGCAGCGTGGTGGTCAACATGCCCGCCCAGGCCCTGTACGCCAGCCCGCAGCCCCTGGCCGTCTCCGCACTGCCTGGCGTGGGGCAGGTGGCCCGCCCGGGACCCTCGGCGGTGGGCAACGGTCACATGGCGGGGCCCCTGCTGCCCCCACCGCCGCCAGCCCAGCCGTCGGCCGCTCGCCCCAGCGGCGCCCCCGCCACCAACGGGCCCCCCACGACCGACGCCGCCCACGGGCTGCAGATGCTGCGGACCATCGGTGTGGGGAAGTATGAGTTCACCGACCCCGGGCACCCCAAAGGTAAGTCCCGCTGCTTCCTGTGTGCCTGCGTCCGTGCCTCCCCACGTGGTCGCTACGACGTGCACGGACGGGGGCGTGCTTCCTGGTGGTCTGTGCTCCCCAGCCGCGCCCTCTGACCTCACCCACCCTGGAGGCTGCAGGAGGGCCCTCTGGCCTCAGACAGAGGAGAAGGAGGAAGACAGGACAGGGGTGCAGGGCAGCGTGAGTGGACAGGAAGAAGAGGGGAGGGCGAGTCTGCCCAGTCCAGGGTCCTTGTGCACCCTGCCCACGCCCTAGGCTGTTTCACCTCTGACCCCAAGGCCAGGCCACGTGCAGCATGAGCAGGCATCGTCTGTTCCCCGTAGGGCTCCATGAAACAGTCCCGTGGGCCTCTTCCATCTTCCAGCCCTGCGGACAGTGGGACTCTGAACTGTCCGTGTCCCTCCCCAGAAAAGCAGCCTCTTCCATCTTCCAGCCCTGCGGACAGTGGGACTCTGAACTGTCCGTGTCCCTCCCCAGAAAAGCAGCCTCCGCCGTGCCATCAGATGAGAGCGCCTCCCCGGGCATTCACCGAGGCCCAGGAGACACTCCCAGACCCTCCTGAGCCAGTTGGATTTTTTTGTTTGTTTGTTTGTTTGTTTCAAGGACCCAAGGGTGGCTCGGTGAGGCTCTGGTGAGGCCCCTGGAGCTCCCGACAGGCAGGCCTGCTCCTGCCGAGTGCGGGAAGGAGGCAGCTCGGCCTGGGCCCGGTGCAGCAGGAGGGCCACGGCCAGCGGCCTGCCTGCTGGGGGGCCCAGGTCTTGTGGAAAGGGGAAGGGAGGGGAGGTGGACCTAGGAAGTGGGGTCTCTGGGCACGATCCTCAGCCTCCTTGTTTGCAGCCCCTGAGGCTGCCTCTTGGGGGCCTTGCCTCTCGGGGAACACTGGCTCCAGCCAGCTGTTCTCTCCCCGCCTTCGTTCACAACTCCATCTTCCTCCTTTCCGGCGATGTCCAGGCCTTCTCAGCACCCCCACAGCCTAGATCGTCACTGGGTCTCCTTCCCAGTCTCATGGCGCCCTGACTGTCTTTGTTTTGGGGGGGGGGGGGGAGGAAAAAAAAAAAAAAGCACTAGCTTTAAAACAACAAAATTATAGAAAATTACATCTACATTCTGGTAAACTCTTGCTATGTTTAAGTCTTAAAAAAAAAAAAAAAAGACTAAAATATTTTTTTTTGTTTGGTTAAGCTCTCTCTGCCTTTACAGAAACTTCCTCCCAGTGTACATGTTGCCAACTCTGACACAATGGGTATCCCAGCTGCTCCAGAGCCTCGCCACGGCCTGAGGCTATGGGTGGGCTCCCTTCTCCCCACGGGAGGAGCATAACCCCTCACCTGGCAGCCTCCTGGGACTGGGGAAGGGTCTTGCTGACTTGGCAGGTTTCAGACATGCATCTAGGAAAAGGCCTTGTTCTGTGCAGAAAGGAAACTGGTAACTGGCCCGATTGGACTGGATGGAGTCCCTCATTTAGCAGGAAACTGGGATCCGCCCCCCCCCCCCCCCCCAAGGCTGCCAGGCATCCTCCTCAGGCACCTGAGTCCACAGATGGGGAGGATGCAGTGGTAGAGGCTGGCCCCAGAGGGTCATTGCAGAGTCAGACCTGCAGCATCTTGGTGGGGCCCGGGGACATGAACCACCCGCTGTGGTAGGTCCAAGCCCACGGACAGGAGTGGAGCGGAAAGAGGGGCCTTGATAGGCTTCCCTCTTCCAGCCCCACAGGGTAGATTCAGTGCTAGGTATGGGAATGGGGTGTGCCTAGGAAGTGTCCACGGCGCCCCCTTCTGGTGAGTCAGTGAGATTCCCCCACGGACAACCCTCAGGCAGACTTCAATAGAGAGCCGACTGTCTCCCCAGAAATTACATTGAACTTGATTCTCTGTGGTCACGGCCTCGCCCGCTGATGTGTCTCCTTATGTTCCCGTGAAGAGACAATGACACACACACACATACAAATGCCTCCCAACTCAGGCCTGGTGGGTTTGTTGGTGTGTGTGTGTGTGTGTTGTGGTATGTGTGTGTGTGTGTGAGTTTTCTCAAGTAATTTCTCCTTTCATTTCTAATCCTAAAAGCCTTTATTGCTAACGCTATAATTTGTCTGTCAGATCGAATGTCAAACAACTGCATATTTTTAAAAATGAGAGGCCCTGATTCGGAAACCGTGTCTTTGGAACCTGCCGCGTGAGAACCATGTCCCTGACAAGACCGCGTGGGTTTGGACCTGGGTCACTGTTCATTCCGCCCCTGGGGATTCCTCATGTCCCGAGCCCCATGGATGTCACACTCCTCAGTGACGGACCGAGGCTCCAGGAGGGGACGGGGGGCACTGGCGGTGCGTCAACGCTGGTCTGAACTCCACACTGGGGAAAGGAGAACTTTCCTCCTCTCCCGCTGCCTGGCTGAAGCCCGGCTCTAATGAGACCTATCTATCCTGGCCGGCCTGCAGACCTCGCTCATGGCAGTCCCGCGATGTCCCCTCCTCTCGTTTGACGTGACAGCCCGGCCTCTCGCGGGGCTGAGTAATTCTGGAGAAATCCCACCCAGGAGGGCCAGGGCTTGCCAGCCGGAGGGAGGAGCCACCGGTATTTTTAGATTTCATTAGTGCCCTGATTTAAAATTTCACATCTTGTCTCTTGTCATGATCTTCCCATCGAGCGGGCTGAAATTTCCGTTGGGGGGATTTATGTAAGTCCACCTTTCCCCCTCCCCCCGCAAAAAAAGGGGTGTTGGGGCTTCCATCTGAAAACTTAACCAGTTGAAAAATAAAGGTGGCGCGAAAATGCTTTTGGATTTGCAATAGGTCAAGTGACCGTCTCTCATCTGTGACGAGAGGAGGCAGCTTGCGTGCCGTCCGCTTTAATGAGTGTTATTTAAATGCATTGAGCACGTATAGATTTTCTTACGGAAACTTGCAAGGATAAATCTTTCTTTCTCTGAGCACCCTTTGGGGGCGAGAGCCATCTGTGGGGTTTCTTCCTTATTCGGCTTACGGGGATCGACGGAGAGCTAATTAAAACCGACTTCACGTGTGCAGCCTGATAAGGGAGGGGGAAAAAAGAGTTGGTTCCATTTGTATCCTGTAGTGAAACACCCGGGCCATTTGTCTCGTTGTTGGGCTGGATCCCCTGAGCTCCTCCATGGGCAGAGGTGGTGGCCTGCAGGCCTTCACGTCTAATGTCACGGCCCACACGAGCCCAGCCGAGGAGGGCCTAGCAGAAGTCCAAGCTACTGATGTCATCCTTCCTATCGCCTCTCTTTCAAAGGATTCCTGGTGGCGGAGGGGGTCGCCAGAGACCTGGTGAGGCCCGGCCCTGGGCCCAGTAGTAGCTGCAGAAAAGCTGCTGTGTTTTCACCCACACGTCCAGGACAGAGAAGCCAGGCTGCTCCCGCTCCCACGTACTTCTGCACCAAAAAGCCACCTCCAAGTTGACCCGAAGTGAGAGTTTTCTCTGTTCTGACAGAGACCGGAGGCCCGGTGCAGGGCGGGGGACGAGGGGGGGAAAACACGCATGAGGGGTCCCAGGGTCGGGGAGCAGGCAGTGTGTGTGACCCCATCCTGGGGTCTCACCTCTCCTCACACCCCATCCTTGTCCCTGGGCCTCCAGCCCACAGGGCTCTGTCTGCCCTCATGCTGCCTTCAGCTTGGCAAAGACAGGATCTGCTGACGGTGCTCTGGGGCAGAGTGGACAGCTGTGTGACCGGGGCAAGTCTCCTGACCTCTCCGAGCCTCCTTGCCCCATCTACCCCCCACCCCATCCAGGAGGATTGGAGGAGACCCACAGGAACACGCATAGACCCACACTGAACCCCCTTTACACCGAAAACAGTCATCCTATCGACAGGGACATCCGTCCCTGGGACCGATCCGCCAGCAAGGCCGCGGGGGGGTGGGATGGTGAGCCAGGTTCCGCACCACGTGGCGTGGGTGGAATTCACACTCCACTCCCCGCGAACCCAGGGACCCCGCGCTGGGAAGCAGGTGTCTCTCAGCCTCAGTTTCCTTACCTGTGACGTGGAAGCGGTGACCGCGCCATCCGCACACACGTGCATGGAGGGTTTAATAACACAGGCAGCGTCTTAACACGGTGCCGGGCACAGAGTGAGCTCGCCGCAATGCTAGCTGTTGGTATCCCTGCCACTACGGTACTTTCTAAGGAATCCCAGAGAAGAAATATTGTTTCTTAAGGAAAGGTCGTCCAAAATATTCTCCCAGATTTGACTGACGTAACCCTCTGCACCGATCTGGAGCCAAACCCACAGTGCCCTCCCCCCCCCTCCCCGTTACCCTTTCCAGCACCCACCCCAACACTCGCCCCCACCCAGGAAGTGGGCCAGAGCCCCCGGAATGCGATGCTCCTCCGTCCACAGGAGGTCTGGCCTCCTGGCCCTGCCCCTCCTTCACAGAGCGCTGGCCTCGGGGGATTTGTTCATCGTTAGTTGGAGGGCTGTCGGGACTTAACGGTTTTGTTCACAGATCATTGGATGCTGAGCGAACCAGGCAAGCAGAGAGATGCAGCACAGGCAGCCAGACCCCCCAGCGACGTGTGACCCCGGGGGACACGAGCCTGGGGACCCCCCTCTTAGGGCCCCATTGCTCAGCAGAGCAGAGGCAGAGCGGGGACCCTGGGCCTTCTCACTGAGCAGAGGACAGGGAGCTAGGAACAGCACATGGCTCTCAGCCCCCAGTCCCTGCTGAGCACCTTTGAGGTCAGAAGGCCCGCTCTGGCCCTAAGTGACCCCCCGGAGTGGTGACCGAGCGACACCAGCAGGGACCGCCGTCGGGTTCTGGGTCACAGACGCTCAGAGGACGCCGAGGGGATCGGAGTCCCGCCGCCTCCCTCCCTGTGCACGACCAAGCACTCCTGAGCACCTAGTGGGCGCGGGATTAGGCACCCACCTGCTGTGTGCAGAGCCCACACTTGGCGGTGTGCTGGCTGCGTCCCCAGACAGGTCTCGGCTCCTGCTGGACGCAGGCCTGTGGTGATGCCCGCTGTGTCCCAGACATCGTACCGGGCACTGGGAGGGGCAGAGGTCTGCCTGAGGAGCCCGTACCCCGCTTGGGGAGTCCAGGGCGTGCGGGCGATAAGCACTACAGGGGCAGGAGAAAGGAGGTCGGCGTGGTCTGGGCCTTTGGACGTAGTCAGAGTGACGGAGGGGTGGCAGACGGAAGGCAGGTAGTTCTGCAGATGCCCAGTCTGGAGGAGGAATGCTGGGGATGAGTGCCAGGACACAGAATAACGACTTCCCAATGGGTTCATCTGCCAGGGAGTTGTGCACACACACACACACACACACACACACACACGCACACACACACACACGTCTACTCCAGTGGCTTGCAGGGCCTGTCCAGATGTGAGTCACATTCCGCTAGTGACTTATACCTACCAGCCCACGAATTCCTTCTCTGAATCCTTGGCACACAGAGGCCTTCCCGGGCTCTGCTCCGGCCACCCAGCTGCCTTCTTTCTCTACCCAGCCAGGGGCCGCCAGGGGTCCACGCTCACAGGCAAGGGACAGTCCACTTCATCTGTCCCCAAGGTGAAGGCTCCTTTAGTCTTCAAGGTTTAGGATCTAGTCAAAGAGTCACAGGTGGGGGCCCAGGGTAGGGAATTCTGGGAAATTGGTGCAGATCCAGGTTCACAAATTCTGCAAACCTTTCTCCCCCTTGCTTCACAGAGGTCACGGTCTCGTCACGTGCTCTCTTGGCTGGGCAAGGCATGCCCTGTCTGGCTGACCCCCAGGACTTCTCCTTTTTTAGTTTGGAAATGAGTTTGGCGGCTTTTTAAATTTTTTTATTGATATACTAGAGGCCCTGTGCATGAAATTTGTGCACTGGAGAGGGAGTCCCTCAACCCAGCCTCTGCCCTCTCACATCCAGGACCCCTCGCTCCTTACTGCCTGCCTGCTCACTGCTCCTTACTGCTCTGCTCACTGCTCCTTACTGCTGCTTCAGAGGAGGGAGAGGCTCCCGCCACCGGGCGCTGCACTTGCCAGGCATGAGCCCGGCTTCTGGCTGAGCAGTGCTCCCCCTGTGGGAGCTCACTGACCACCAGGGGGCAGCTCCTGAGCGTCTGCCCCCTGGTGGTCAGTGCACATCATAGCGACCAGTCGTTCCGCCGTCCGGTCAATTTGCATATTAGGCTTTTATTATATAGGCTAGTTGGCATACCATGTCATATTTGTTTCAGGTGTACAACATAGTGACTTGACATGTATGTACTTTAGGGGCTGATTTCTACATTAGTCTGCCTCATGCAAAGTTATGACTATGTTATTGGCTGTATTTCCTGTGCCGTTACTCTCGGTCTCTGTGGCTTGTGTATTTCATAAGGGCAGGTTTGTACCTCTTATTCCCCTTCCCCTTCCTTGGCCCAGCCCCCTCGCTCCCCACCCCTCTGGCGGCCATCCGTTTGCTCTCTGTTTCCATGGGTCTGTTTTTATGTTGGTTGGTTGGTTGGTTTATTCATTTGTTTTGGGGGTTTTTTCTAGACTCCACATATAAGTGACATCTTACAGTATGCGGGAATGAGTTTCGAGAGGAGGAGGAGAGCTGGGCAAAGGTGTGGTGCCCCAGCTGCCTGTCCCCATGGGAGAGGGGTCACAGTATCCCCAAACCATGAAACAACCCTGGAGAAACACAGCACCACACTGGTCTCACGAGAAACCATTTGGTTGAAATGACATTCTATTGAGGAGCACACTCGCTGTTCCAGAAACATAAAAGGTGAAAATAATGCTGGCCGGCCGGCCTGCCGAGTGGGTTAGGAACACAAAACACTGTGCAATTTGCCAAAAAAAAAAAAAAAAAAAAAATAGGGCTGAAAGGTTGTTATCTATTGAAATAGCTGTCCTTGCCTGTTTCCTTGGTGTAGTTCTCTTTCCCTTTAAAAAAAAAAAAATATATGTCTTAGAGGGGAGCCCCAGGCTTTTCGGGGCATCGCCAAGACATGCTCTTCCTGGCCTTCTACTGTCCCGGGGCCGGGCTGGCTGACCCCGCGAGGCCTGTGAAACTGCCTGGTTTTGCCCACTGGCCTCTCCCTGCCTTCCTCTCCCTCTCCCCAGTGGCCTCTCACGTTGCCACCGCTCAGTGTCTCAGACCCCAGTCTGTACTCGTCCCCGGCAAACACGCATTGGTTTCTCACCATCATCTGTGGGGCCAGGGCCACGGGCTCTGCACTGGTGTGCTCGGGCTGCCTTGCACAATGCTGCCGACCAGAGGGCTCACACGCAGACATTTATTTTCTCGCCGTTCTGGGAGCTGCACGTCCAGGTCGGAGTGCCATGGGGGCTGGTTTCTGGTGGGGCCTCGCTCCTCAGCTTGCTGAGGGCCCTCTTCTCAGTGTGGTACCAGTCATGCTGGATTCGAGTTCCGCCCTTGTGGCACGTCTTGTCATTTTACCACCGTTCACCTACACGCTGCTCACTCAGCTCCCTGATAACGGAGCACTGGCTGAATTTTCCTTCATTAGAGCCATCCATCTATGGGGTTAGCTTTTTATTGCCAAAGAACCTTCATGCCGGGAGGGATCGCAGATGCCACCTCGTGGGAGCGGGGACCTGCGCTCCACCAGTGGGGACTAGCAGGTCCATTTAAAGGCCCAGCTCCATCCTGAGAACACGCTGGAGCTGGGTCAGCCATGTTTGTCCATTAGGGTGCAGGGCACCTTCCAGGACCAAGCAGTGGCCTCGTTGGTGGGCCCGGGAGGCCTGCTCTCCGTTCGAACCACAGGCAGACCTGCCGCACAGGGCCTGGCAGCCCCTAAGTTAAGGCACTGTGATGTGGGGATTCTGAAGGCCCCTGGCCATTCGACCAGGCGGGTTTCAGCAATTCTGATGGATCCAAAAAGAATTCCTGTATTTTCCGTCTCTTCCTTACAGAGACATTCATTCCCTTCTCAGACTAAACGGCAGTTTTATGAGGCGGGTTTTTTGGTGTGGGCCGTGATTCCAAGGTTCCTAATTGAATGCATTTGTCTCAGAGAGCAGAGAAGTAGACACGGGTCCCCGCTCAGGGCCTCCGTCTCAGGCTCCGTCAGGGACCACCCTTCCCGGGAGCTGGTGGGCCACGCTGGCAGATGCAGCCTTGTCTCCTGCACGGGAATGGAGTGGGCGTGTTACAGTCATTACATATTCGCTCTGTGCAGCCGCCCTGGGAGGCAGGTTCACCGAGGGGAAACCGAGGCGGGGGGCAGATGCTCGCCCAGGTCTAAGGGGTAGCGCTGGAGTGACGACAGCAAAACCTCCTGCCTGCTCCAATGCCCACGCCTTTCTCCACACCACACCTGGACGCTGCCCAGCTGCAACCTGTCTAGTCAGCAGGCTAAGTTGGGGCTGATGAAGAGCCAGTCCCATGATGGCTCTCTTATGCCTCCCAGAATCATGTGTCTGCGATTTCTCAATATAAACTGGTGATTCTTGGGGGGGAGGGTTAATGATTTTATTTATTTTTTTATTTTAAATATATTTTATTGATTTTTTTTTTTTACAGAGAGGAAGAGAGAGGGATAGAGAGTTAGAAACATCGATGAGAGAGAATCATCCATCAATCCATCAGCTGCCTCTTGCACCATCCCTACTGGGGATGTGCCCGCAACCAAGGTACATGCCCTTGTCCGGAATCGAACCCGGGACCTTCCAGTCCACAAGCCAACCGACGCTCTAACCACTGAGCCAAACCGGTTTCAGCTTGGGTTCTTTTCTTATCTCCAAAAGGTGTGTGATGGATGGTTGGATGGATGGATGGATGGGTGGATGGATGGAAGGATGGATGGATGGATGGATGGGTGGGTGGACTTAATTCCCAAAACAAATCCATGAGGGACATTGGGCCCCTGAGGAAGCTGCAGAGTGGGCACTGGGCCCCGCAGAAGCTTCCGGCGCTTGGGAGCCAGGCAGCCCTGGAGGTTCTCGCGGCAGCATCGCCCACGCCTTACGCAGAGTTTTGCCGATGCAATAAAGTTAATGGAGCCAGTCATCCCACGGAGGAGCCAATTCAGAGCAAAGATGATACATCTTTGAAGTTAATGAGGTCTATTAATTGAACTTGTGCCCTTTTAAATGGATGAAATCCTTGAAATCTACCAAACAGCAGCACATCCATATAGAAGCCGTTATTGATGTCTCACGCTCCCTGTCCCGGATGGGTGAGGAGCCCCCGGGCAGAGCTCCGGGAACGGGCTGCCCACGGACATCTCACTCAGCCCTCAGCCCTTCGGGAACCCCGCAGATGTCATGTCCACCCTGCCAGCCATTCTTGCCCTTTGCCAAGGCCCCAGCCCAGCCAGGGGACCGGATGACCCTGTGATATACGGCTTAGGGAGAAAGTGAAAAACTGAACCAGGCCCTGGCCGGGGGCTCCGTTGGTTGGAGCATCGTTCTGCACACCAAAAGGTTGGGAGTTCAATTCCCAACCTGTGTTCCTCTGAGAACACACACCTAGGATGGGGGTTCCCGGTCAGGGAACGTACGGGAGACACCTGATCGATATTTCTCTCACGTCGATGTTTCTCTCCAAAGGAGAATCTCATTAAGAATCAAAACAGAACTGAGCCGTGAATCTCCTGAAGCAAATCCACCCCAGCTCACAGACCCTACCTCGGCATTAGTTGGGAGAGGTGAGCAAGAGCACGGCTAGCCGAAACCAGTTTGGCTCAGTGAATAGAGCGTCGGCCTGTGGACTGAAAGGTCCCGGGTTCGATTCCGGTCAGGGGCATGTACCTTGGTTGTGGGCACATCCCCAGTAGGGGGTATGCAGGAGGCAGCTGATCGATGTTTCTCTCTCATCGATGTTTCTAACTCTCTATCCCTCTCCCTTCCTCTCTGTAAAAAATCAATAAAATATATTTAAAAAAAAAAAAAAAAAAAGCCGGGACCGGTTTGGCTCAACGGATAGAGCGTCGGCTTGGGGACTGAAGGGTCCCGGGTTCGATTCCGGTCAAGGGCATGTACCTTGGTGTGGGCATACCCCCAGTAGGGGGTGTGCAAGAGGCAGCCGATCGATGTTTCTCTCTCATCGATGTTTCTAACTCTCTATCTCTCTCCCTTCCTCTCTGTACAAAATCAATAAAATATATTTTTTTTAAAAAAGCATGGCTAGACCACCAGCCCTTCCAACATGGCCCCTGCCAAGGGGGGCCTGATGCTGGGTGGTTCCTGGGCTCGGGCACAGTGAGCAGACACCATGTCCAGGAGGTGTAGGCCTGGAACCTGCTGGGCAGAAGCACAAGGTCTGGCTGCAGCCGAACGGGGACTGTTCCGCCATGGTCCCCAGGCCCCGGTGTGCCCACCAGTGCTCTGCCCGATCTCAGTCCCTGCCCCAGGAACGCCGCTCACAGTTCCTGAGGAGCACAAATCGGCAATTGTTGTGCCCACAGTACATCTGCTGGAGGCAAAACTTGTGTGCATCGCTCTTCCCTCCCCAAGTCTGGCCGTGGTATAAAAAGACAGGGACCATCTGTCCCTCTCCCAGACCCCAGTGCCTCTTGGAAGAGATTTCTGTGCAAGGAGTCAGGGAGAGTCAGCGCTGACTGCAGGGAGCTATTTTGAGGCCGGAAGAGAACGGTGCCTCCCGCTGAGGGGAGTCTGGGAGGGGGGTGAAAGCCGGCTTGTGGAGGCTCAGTGATGGACATCGGTGGAAGGAGGCGTGCGATGGCCCGACGGTGCTGCCCAGATGTGCAGAGTACTGACGGGCAGGACCCGGGATGTGAGGGCCTGCAGAGGGGGAGGGCCAGGCGGCGCTGGGGTCCCCAGGAGAAGGCGTGGAAAATGCCAACGCCAGATTGCACGCATCTGTTGCGCCAAGTCAGGTATCATCTGTTTGCATCCCTCCACCGGGCTTGGTCAGCCTTTCCGTCAACACCTGGGGGACCGCCTCAGGCTCACTGAGTTCCTTCAGAGGCTGATGGCTGGGGCGTTACCCAGAGTGCACAGGGCTCTCTGGCGGCCTGGGAGGCCTGCTGGGCGGTGTCTGCCCCCAGGTCTGCAGCACTGAGGTGGGAGATGGAAAGCCCGGAGGAGCCGGGCGGGTGTGGAGGTGAGCTGCGGTGAGCTCCACGGGGGGGCTTTCAGGGGAGGAATCACCCAGCGCCCTGGCCACACCAACCCACTGGGCACCTCCTCCTCTCCCCCTCCTCCATCCGGGTCTTCATGCTGGCTCTTCCAGCTCATCGCTTCTGAAGGAGGCTCGCTCTTGCCCCCCCCCGCCCCCCCGCAAAGGTTTTTCTTTTTGTTTAATCAAGGTAGCATTGACTAACAACAGTATATGAGTTTCAGGTGTGCTGCGTTCTAGTTCGCTATGCGCCCACTCCGTTGGAAACTCATCTCGTTTCCTTTTTGCGAAGAATCCATGCAGGTTCCAGAAGGCCTCGGTCTGCGAGCCTCTGGGCCTGAGGCTGGTTTTGTTTCAGATCGAACCCTGCTTTTCTGCTTAGCTTCTGCCCTGGGATGGAAATGGAGGGAGGGGCGATGGTCAGATATGGGGTCCTCTGAGGGCACCCCTTGCTTCCTTTC
This sequence comes from Pipistrellus hanaki, assembly GCF_964339955.1. Taxonomy (NCBI): domain Eukaryota; kingdom Metazoa; phylum Chordata; class Mammalia; order Chiroptera; family Vespertilionidae; genus Pipistrellus; species Pipistrellus hanaki. The sequence goes on from NC_140514.1 coordinate 8,022,114, forward strand.
CTGCTCGTCCCTGACAGGGCGCCCCCTCCCCGTCATCTTTGGGGAGAGAGGGGGGAGGAGAGCCTTGCTTCCATCCGGGGAGGTTTGCGTCCACATTCTGAAATGCGCCGCGTCCCCCCCACGCGGTGCCGCATTCAGATTCCGAGGGCGAAGGCAGCTCCCGGGGCGCCGTATGCAAGGCTCCGGCCTCCCGAAAGGTCACAGTCCTTCCGTCCGTGCCTCCTTTCATTTACTTCCTGCTCTTATTGATTTCCTCGGGCACATAAGAAAACACAGTAGGCAAAGCCTGCTGCTTCCATTGAAGTAAAATATTCCGCAGTCAAACCACACACCATAAAGAAATAATTGCAGTCTGTATATATTGCTAATGGACATCTCTCAGCAATTCCCTGTCTCATAAGCTTTAAACACAGACATTAGTATAAATATGCAGAAATCCCCATTCGGGCAAATCACTCTGCATTTCTGAGCAGAAGGAAGATTAACCATGTGGTGATATCTCGGAAGGACTCGGCAGAGCAGGGAAACTTCACTGGCGCTCCCCGGGAGGGAGCGGGAGAGTCCCCGAGGCCTGCAGGACAGAGCTGAGGCCGGGCTAACGTCTCCTTTCCACCCCGCTCCCCTGGCGCTGAGAGCCGGGCCTGGGGGAGGACTGGCCCCACCTGACTTGCATCAGCCTCCCTGAGCAGCTTGGCCACCTGAGGGTCCTGCTTCTGGAGCCTCCCAGGCCCCCAGGCCCTGGCGGGCAGGAAAGCAAGAGGTTACAGGTGCGTTTTCCGGCCCCACAGCCTCGGGGACCTCAGACCACAGAGGGAAAAGGCCCAGGAGGAGCCCTGAGGAGCTGCATCAGCATCAGAACCAGGACCTCCAGGCCCCCATCTCTGGCCCTTCACACCTGCTCCCTCCCCCGCCCTCCCCTGCCCCGCTCACCCCCACTCTCCCCACCGAGGCCGGCACAGGGGCGAGGTCTCCACCTGCTCAGGCCCAGCAGCCTGGGCCCCCAGAGCCTAACCCAGCCTGAGCTCCGAGGGTCCCTGAGGAAGGCCCCCCCCCCTTTCAGAACACACCCCTGAGCCTTAGGCACCAGAGTGGGGAGATGTCCCTGTCAGGTGTCACAGGGTGCTGTGTCTGGGGGCGGTCAGGGTCTGGCCTCCACCAGTTGCTGATTGGACTGGAGGCAGCAGAGTCTGGGAGAGCGGCCTGACTCTGGGGCTCCCCACGGAAGGCCCCTGTGTGTGCACCTGGCACAGGCCACCGTGTCCCTCTGCGGACAGAGGCCAGGGGCTCGGTGCTCCCCAGGCTGAGCCCCGGGGGGAGCAGGGGAGGCGGGGCTGCCCGCCTTGCAGGGCACTGGGAGGTGAACTGTGAGCCCCTCGGGCATCTCTCCGTGGGGCCTGGACCAAGGCCTTCTGGTTGTTTACTGTGTGTTCCCTGCCTGCCCACAGCGGATCTGAGTGTGGGGGGAGAGGGACCCGGCGTTTACCTTCTGAGGCAGAGGGTGGGCCTGGGCCCCTCAGAGCGGCAGCCGCGGCCTCCGGCCTTGCCTATACAGGGCAGGCGGGGGCCGGGCTTTCTGAGCCCCCAGCTTTGGAGCCAGAAACAGCGGGATGAGATCTCTCCTCCGCTCACCCCAGCCCTGCGCAGGCGTCGCTCACCCATCTCAGCTGCGAGCATCTTGCCGGGCTATTTTCCCTTGTCTCCCCCACTCCATCGAGAACGGTTTTAGAACGCCCCCGCCTCGGCCGATTTAGTAACTTCATGTGGAATCCTACAAGCTCCCCTTTCCTCAAGACCCGCGCCTGCCGCCTGCCAGGAAACTGTCACCGTGACTCGGGAAACCTGTGGTGACGGGCAGGTGGAGGGCGCCGCCTGGAGTTGTGCAGGGTGCACGGCCTGTAAGTCACTCGTGGAGGGCGTTCCCTTCCGGGCATTCCTCTAAGCGTGTTATGAGTATTTCCGCACTGAATGCTCACATCCAGCCTCTGAGGTGGGTCCTGTTACCCTCCCTTTGACGGGTGAGGACGCCTGGGCACAGGAACCTGAGGTCGCCCTCCCAGCAGGGGTACCCCCCCCCGGGTCCCCAGCCACTCCCCCCAGGCCCCCCGCAGCTGCCAAACCGAAGCCAGAGGGCCCTCCTGGGGGATGATAGAAAACAGCGTGTATGTGCCCGTCGGAGGCTTCTGGGAAGGACGGAGAGTCCCAGGAACAGGGAGCATTCCATCCCAACGGGACTGGTTCTCACAGCCAAAAAGGGGAGCGGGGGTCAGGCAACTGTCTCCAGCCCCTCCCCAAGGGACAGGGGGCAGGTAGCCTTGGGGCCTGAATGAGAGCTGGGGTGGATCAGGGTGTCCAGCCAGCCTGTGCCCTCGTCGGGCAGCAGGAGAGGAGCACAGGCCTGAATTCACGCACCCAGGAGGCCCGCCTGGCAAGGCTCCCCCTGCATCCCAGCCCCAAGCAGAGGCCCCTGCGCCCGCGTGTGCTGCCCCCCTCTACAGTCACCGGGGGCCTGTGCTCTGCCCCGGCAGGTCGGCCTTGTCTCAGAGCCCCCCTGGCATTGGGGCAAAGGGAGCAGGAACAGGGGGCATCGCCCCCCTCCCAGGACGAGGTCATTTGTCTGGAAGGACGTGGCCTGACCCACCTCAGAGGTGTGATCCTCCCGCCCCACGGACCCGTGTCCTGGGAAGGATCTCCAAAAAACGGCAGCAGCCCCCCTGCAGGCAGAGAGGTGATGAGTCATGAGGACGGAGGCTCCGAAAAGTGAGCTCTGGGGCCAGTTGCAGCCAGGTGGATGCGCTGGCTGCCTCTCTGCGGGACTGCGCTGCTGCCCAGGCCTCATGAGCCCGCTCGAGAAGGACCAGACAGAGGTCACCCAATGTCCTCTAGAATCCGAGCTCCCTGGGGGCAGGGCTCGGGGTCTGTCTAGTTCATTGCTGTGCCCCCAATGCCTGGAATATGGTAGGTGCTCACTACATATTTGCTAAATATGTGAGTGAATGAATGAATGAATGAATGAGTGAGTGACTACCGCCGGACGTGACCAATTCTGCCCATAGCACTGAAGTGTGAGCCCCACGGCGCTGTGGGCACAGAGTGGGGATGGCAGAAATCTGGGGGGAGGGGGGGATAGGACAGCCTGAGCAAGCGCACGGAGGTGGCTCCAGAGCTAGGGCATCTTCAGGCAAGTCATCCTGAAGGGAGTTGTCCTCTTTCAGGCATTGGTTTCTCGGATGTTGTTTAATTTACTCCAGTGTCTTGCTCTGTGTCACATTTTCTCTTGTCCGGACACCTTCGTAGAGTTTAATGGTATTATCTTTGGGTTGCCCACGTGCCAGAGGTCACTCGCTCTCTGATGAATCCTTGCCTGCCCAGGACCACATCCTGACCCAGGCAGTGAGCTGTCAATCTCTCATGAGGGGCTGCTGTGAGCTGGGGGGAGGGGAGGGGAGGGCCTTGGCAATTTCTTGGGGTGCCCGGGGTCGTGCAGCTTCTGGTGTGCAGCCCTCAAGTTCACCAGCCCCACCTGGGTCCCACACCCTCCCAGCAGGTCCATCCTGCCTCCCTTCTTCCTGAAGGCCTCAGCTCCCTACTCCACCTCAAGTCCAGAACCCAGGCCCCCAGCTGCTCCATGCCCAGCCAGCCTGGGGCTTCTCCCAGGGATCTCACCCAGCTGGCCTTTCCAGCCAGCTCTACCCAGCCAGCCAAACCCCTGCCATCTCCCATCCTTGTCTATCATGACCCGCTTATGATGCTTCCTGGACCCTGAGCTTCCTAAGTGACCTGCAAATCGTCCGAGGCCCCTGGGCCTGCACAGCCTGAGCAGAGCGGCTAGGGCAAGCAGGAAGCAGCGGGATACCGCGGTTTACAACTAGAAAACGGGGTTTTGAATTAAACAGAGCTTGATTTAAATCTCCCTCCTACCACCCGTGGCTAGGGACGTTACTCTCTCCGAGCCTCATTTTCTGCACCTGTAAAATGGGACCATCAGTCATAAAATTGCCTTGAGGATAAAGGAGATAATCAGTGGATCTCAGAGAGGATGGCAGGAAGCGTGCATTCCGGGGGCTTTTCAAAGTGCAGGGGCTTCCTCCACCTCTAAATACCCACCTCCCCCGGATCCTCCTCCCCAGTCAGGGGCAGTGGGGGAGAGACTGCTGGGCGTGTGGCTGGTCTGCAGTCTGAAAGATGGCTGAGGGCGGCAGAGCTCATTCCAGTGCCCCTTGGCCCAGCAGGTGGCACGGGGTAAGCAACCTAGGCAAGCAGCCTTCGGGCTTCTGTTCCTACTGGTTCCCCTCTTAAAGCCCAGCCTGAGACCCCATCCTGCTGCTGGTCCCTCTGGCTGGGCGCAGGCGCCTGCGCAGGGATAGGCCCCGCCCCTGAGAGGGGAGGCCCCGCCCCCAGTGACGTGAGCCCGCCTCCGGATAGGGGAAGCCCCGCCCCTGGAGATGGAGTCCCCGCCCCCAGTGACGTTGGCCCCGCCCCCGGGCTACCCACGTGCCTCGGGGGAGGGAGGGAGGGAGGGGCCGCGGGAGGTCGCGGGGCGCGGCGGCGGGGGCGGGGGCGCGTCTGCCGGCGCTGATTTGCATGTGCGCAGGCTGGGTATTTATAACTCCTCTCCAGCCAGTGTTCCCAAGTTATTGATGTCTTAAAGTGACTTTAATCGGAGCCTTCTTTTCCTTCCAATGGGCTTTTGATTTCCGGAGTGATATTATACATGGCTGTGAGCTATTGACGGAGCGGTCGCCGCCGTGCTCCCAATGTGCTGATGCCGAAAATCTGCGGTATAAATAAACTTCCTCTGGTAGAGTCATTATAAAAGCACAAGCAGCAGAAATTTATGGAAAGAACAGATTAAATGCTTAGGCCTAAATTCTTCCGTGTGCTGCCTGCCTTTAAACTGCTGCGTCTGGAGTTTGGGGGCTGCTGATTCAGGTGGAAAGAATCAAACGGACACATCGCTTGTCGGTGCACTTTCACTGTGATCTATTATTGCGCGGCCGGAGGAGCGAGCTCGGAAACGCCGCCGTTGATAAGCCTGGTGAAAACTCGCGGCGTACATTATGTTGTTTCTCTGCGGAGGGGTCGGGGGCCTGGGGCGCCCGGCGCAGCGAGGAAATATAACATCAATAAGGTGCTTAGGCATTGTAATGCGGGACATTTTTATGCCCGCGATAAAACATCCCGCCTACAACCGTGTTTATGAAAGCAACAGATAGGAGGATCCATAATGCCACTTAATAGAATTAATCACCTCCCGTCGGGCCCGCGTAAAGGGCTTTTTATGGCGCGGGGAACAGCTCCGGCCATCATTAATACCCTGCACGCTGGCAGGTGCCAGTCACAGCTCGCTTGGGGCAAGAGAGGGTCCTCAGAATTTAGTGTGGCTGTCCCAGCTCGCCAGGTATTCTAAATCAGGGGTTTAGCCTCTGCGTCGAGATCTGGCTGGGCTTTTAGGATCTAAATTTTAAGTTCTGGGCCCCAGATATAAATCCTGAGTTTGGGCTGCTCTCTACGCTGGTTCTGGGACCGAGTGACCCGTCCTGGCTCCCTGAGTTCTGAGAGGGACGGTCTCACAGGACATCCCAGAGCGGGAGAAGGGGGCAGGGGTTTCCTCACCGTCTCAGCTTGGCCAGCCCAGTGGACCAAGGACATGAACTCCCTGTGCCCTCGCTTCACCGCTCACCTAGTTTCCAACAAGGGAGGGAAGCCCTGGAAATGCCACGGACGCCGGCCTGAGGGTCAGCATGTGGGCAAAGGCTGGTCGCTCGAGACAGCAGCCCGCTGGGAAGCAGACCGCAGACTCACTGGCCAGGCCCAGGGCCGGCCGGCTAGCCAGGGAGGCTCTGGGGCTGGTCACTCCCCCTGCCCCTCTACCCTCCCCCTCCCCCCGCCAAAAGAGATGCCTTTCTCTCCTGGGCCCCTTATCACACAGCCTCTGAGTGACTGGAGCCCCAGGGAACCTCCCAACAGCCCAGAAGAGCGAGGAGGTGAAGGCTGAGCCTGCAATAATTAACGAATAAAATCGCCCTTTAGAAGCTTGATTCAAGCCAGCAAGAGTGAAGCAGGGGCAGGGAACTGGCGCTCTCCAGGTGGCACTTCTGCGGGTGGGTAGCTGAGCTGGAGCCCACGGGGACTCTGGCAGAGAATCCTCCCAGTCTGGAAGCTCTGTCCCTCTTGGAAAGTGGAGGCGGCCAGACTGAGGGGCGGCCCCTGAGGCCAGCGAGCCCACGTTTCGTCTCGCAGCACCACATGGTGGACTTCTCCCCTTGGTCTGGAATCCCAGGGCGCCTCAGGCCCGGACGGATGGGGTGTCACCGGGGGCTCAGATTTCTGTGCCTGATGGAGGGGTCGCTGTCACGGTGTTTGCTGAGACGTGAATCACACCTGAGCTGACTCCCGGCACCCACGGGAGCACCAGGCACTGGGTTTCCATCGTGCCCGGACACCCCTCCGCCCCCTTCCACCACCAACTACCAGTGAGAGCTGTGCTCGGGCAAACTGGCCTCGTTGCCGAGGGAGGCCCGTCCCATCATGGCCTGTGCTCTGGGTCCCGGGGAGGGGACTCTGTCTACAGCGGCCCTCCCGGAGGCACAGACCGTGCTCCCCGCCCCACGCTGTGCACGAAGCCACGGGCAGCTGCGGAGGGCCAGAGGCCTGGCTGTAGAGGCGGAAACACTCTCCTCCCATCAGCCAGCGGCCTGAGAAGGAAGGCTGTCCAGGGAGGCTGAGCTCGGGCCCCCAAGGGCCAGGCCGGTTCTCAGGCTGAGCTTGGAGTCACATCCCAGTCCCGCTGAGGGGCTCCATCCACCCCAGGCAGCTCCTGGGGAGGACACCCCGGCCATCACTCAGCTGCAGGAAGGGAGCGGTGAGGTTTCAGCTCCTCTCACTCCTCAGGGAGCCGGGCCAGGGGTCAGTGTGTTTCTTTTTTGTTAATCCTCACCCAAGGATATTTTCCCATTTGTTTTTAAAGAATAGAAGGGGGGGAAGGAGAGAGAGAGAGAGAGAGAGAGAGAGAGAGAGAGAGAGAGAGAGAGAGAGAATATCATTGATTTTGTGAGAGAAACATTGATTAGTTGCCTCCCACAGGTACCCAGACCAGGGCCAGGGATCGAACCTGCAACCCAGGTACGTGCCCTCCACCTAGAATCAAACCTGCAAACCCTCTGAGGCAGTAAAGCAAGGGCGTCCTGACAGTCCCGCGGCCGTAACCGTCCCCCAGGCCCGGGGAGAAGGGCTTGCAAACCGGTGCTGAAGCCGAGGTGAGCCTCCGTGCAGGGAGCGTGCTCGGTGGGGCGGGCTCTCACTGACCGGGAAAGTCTCCTTCTCCCGTCCAGCGCCTCCCACGGGGGGCTTGTCAGCGCCCGGAGCTGCAGGCTCTGGTCAGGCACCCAGCACCCGGGGCAGCCTGTCTGAGTGGGGGTGAGCGCCCAGCCACGGGCCAGCCCGCACAGCCTGGCGCCGAGGGAAAGGCGGTCTGACTTGGCCATCGGACCTGTGTCCTCCAGCAGCTCTCCGGGCCCTGGCAGCTGCCCACAGCCCTGCTGGCCTCGGAGCGCCCACCGACAGCTGTTCCTGCCCCCTCTGGCCTGTGGCCTTGGGTGGGAAGGGGATTGGGGACACCACGCCAGGCTCGGTGAGCAGTTTCAGGGCTGCGGGGGGAGGGGGGTGAGCTCCCGCGATGGATGTGCTAATAGAGCTGTCTGTTCTGAGAGGCGGCGATACCACCTGTCATTAACCCGGGCACCCTGCCCAGGGTTCTCACCGAGAAATCGCAGGCAGCTGCTTGCAGGCGGGTGAGTGATTTGCAAGGACCACAAGAATATTTGCATAAACATATGTACGGAAAGTGTGTATTTATTTGCATTCGTTTGCATAAATTGCTGGCACCTTAAGCTGTCGTCCCTTCATTTCACTTTGTTTTTCTCAGTAAATGTCTTTGAGCGTGGAGCACAGGTCTGCACACTTTGGGACTAAAACAACAGCAGCACGGAGGTCCTCAAACGTCGCTGAGCATTAAAATTTCCTGGGGAGCTTCTGGAAGTCCGGGTGTCTCGGTGTCGCCCCCATACCATGGAATCAGAAGCTCTGGGGTGGGGGCCCAGATGGCAGCATTGCTTGGTTCGGTTTGGTTTGGTTTTGGAAGCTTCCAGAGGAGTCTGAAGCATAAGCCGAGGCGGCACATTGATACCTTAGGGCAGGCCCAGGTCAGATCACACCGTCCCTGGGCCTGCTCGTGGAGACGGGGCACCTTGCTCGCCGCCCTCGTATGTACGGGACACTCAGAACAAGTCTAACAAGGCATGTGACATGCAGGGCCGAACCACACACCGCGGGCTCTCAGTCACAGGTCCCCGTGCCCCTTCACCAGCATCCCTGGCTGCTCCTTCTGGCCCTGCCTCCCAGGTCCCCCTGAACTTCATCGGTCCCGAGGAGTACTGAGCTCTCCAGGGTGGGGGCCCGGGTTCTGTTCTGGCTGAGACACAGGTCCTTTCTCCTCCAGATGGCTTCCAAGTTGACGAGTCCACCCATGTCCAGAGGCCTGTGGGACACGGGGAGCTCCGGAGCCAGCCTGCCCGGGCCTGCCCACCGCCCTCCGCTCCTCTCGCAGGCTGGGAGGGAGCCGAGCGCTCGGGCTCGCAGGCCTTGCCCTTCCCCGGCGGGTGCTGCCCGGGAGGAGAGGCTGGAGGTCCGGGAACGTTACCTGCTACCTGCTCGGGGCCAGAAGCCGTGCCCGGCCCGGAGGTACAGAGACCGGTCAGAACCAGGCTCTGCTTCTGAGAGCCTTTCTGAGCAGTGACCGCGTCCAGTCCTCCCCGCTCCCCGGGCCCTACCCCAGCGATGGGCAGCTCCTGGCTCCCCCCTGCACAGCTGGTCACACTCACTGGTGCCGCGCAGGGCAGGTGGCACCGGTTTGCTAACAGGGCACAGGCTCCCGGGACATGGGCCTGCAGGGGCGGGGAAAGGGGAGGAGTGTTGCTTTAAGGACCTGCAGAGGGAGCCCAGGGGGCCCTGTCCCTTCCTTTCGGGATCCTCCTTTGCTGGGACCCCTGGGGTCATGCCTGGGGTCTTGGGGAGGCCCATGGCTTGGTTTGCAGACGCTCCGAAGCCCCAGGCCAGCTGTGCTGGGAGAGCCTTCTCCCCGGCCCTCCGCAGGGCCTGGTGGCAGTCCTCTGGGGGTGGGGCTGCAGCTACCCAGCCAGGCCCCCCATCCATTGAGGTCCCCTCGCCCCCACCCGCCAGAGACAATATTCACCCCAGAGAGAGGCTTCCTGGGCCCGCAGTCGGTCTGTAGGAGCTCTGGGAGCCTGGTGCTGGCTTTGTCTCCCAGAAGGACGCTGGCACCAAACGGGCACCGTCCTTCACCTCCGAGGCAGGGCCGGGCGCAAGGCCCAGCCCACGGCGGCAGAGACGGCTCCTGGGCCAGGCCCAGCAGTGCCTCCCCGCTCTCGGCCCCGCTGGAGGCTGTGGCTGGAGCTGAGCATGCCTGTCCGTCAGAGTCTGTGCGGGCACAGGGGACAGCAGCCCGGTGGGCCAGGCGCACCCCCGTGGCCAGGGCACAGTGTCTCCACACCGAGTCCCGAGGAGCTCTGTGATTCCTTGTCCTCTTTGGTCAAAGCCATTCCCTCCATTGGCAGCACCCTCCTTCTCCCCTGGTGCTTGGCGCTGGGGCCCTGCCCTGGAGCAAGCCACAGGCCCAGGGCCCGGCAGGTGGGACTAGAGAGGGGGTGAGGCAGGGGCAGTGGATGAGGAAGAGGAGCATTTTCCAAACGAAGGGAACAGCCTGTGGTGCAAAGCGCAGCCTGGGTGCTGCCCTCCACGCTCACCCCACCCCCCTCAGTTCCCTTCGGAGTAATTGTCCCCCAGGGAGTGTCTAATCGCACATCAGGCCCAGAGAGCCGGAGCGGGCGGAGAGCCGGAGCGGGCAGAGAGCGGGAGCTGGTGGAGAGCGTGTAGGGCGACTGTGCAGGCCCGGCCGGAGTGGGTGTCCACGCAGGGGATGGAGCCGCCCCACGGGCCCGCCCTCCGTCAGCCTCTGGGCACCGTGGCAGGTGGCCGCAGGGTCCACCTGAGCAGAGGGGCCCCACAACCCCGGGCTGCAGCCTGGATGCAGGCCCGGCCCCGCCCGTGCACCCCGGCTCCTCTCGGGTAATTTCTTCCATTGAGAGTTTGTGAAAACAGTGCCCGGCTTTATTACAGAGCCTCATGGGTTCGGCTTCCCCAGAAAAACAGGCTGTCAGGCTGAGTCAGCATGGGGAAGTGGCTGGGCGGAGAGGGGTATCATGACAGGTCCCCGGTCCGTGAGGCCAGGGAGCACGGCCCATGTGCCCAGCAGGCCTGCCCCTCCTGCGTCAGGCCCCAGACCATAGGTTACTACTGGGGTCCCAGCACCGAGGGCCACCCGGGACCCTCCTGTGGGTACCAGAGGCTGTAGGTGGCATATCTGAGACAGGGCTCAGCCAGCCAAGACCCCACATCGAGCAGGGAGCAGGGGGGGATTGGCGGGGAGAGGCCTGGCTGGAAGGCAGGAGGCGGAGGCGGAGGGGGATGGGAGGGAAGGTGTCAGGAGAGCCCACCTGTGACCCTCGGGGACGGCCTGGGGCGGGGGCGGGGTGCCTCCTCCACGGGCTGCTGAGCTCCGTCCCGGGTTAGACTGTGAGGACCAGCGTGGGGCGGGCAGCTGGCAGGACATGGTGGCTGGCGGGTGAGGGTGTAGCTCCTCCCTGGTGCCATGATTCCTTCCTGGGTGGGGTGCCTAGGCCCCGGCTGACCCTGTAAGGCAGACCTTCCCCTCTGACCTCGCAGGTGGCTCCCTCTTTCTTTTTTCCTCGTCAGGATTTTCTAATCTTCCTAGGATAAGCATGGCAATTACTTGCGTGATTAAGGGCCACTTGCAATACGAACATCTAAAGCTATGCCCAGGCTTTCGGGGATGGCAGGAGGTAATGTGTTGTCCCAGTCCTGACCCAGGCCGGGCCTGGCAGGAGGGGTGGGCACAGACAGGAACTCAGAGCAAACAGCCTGAGAGACACCCCCATCCAAGAGACTGTAGAGGGTACAAATGAAACAGAGAGGGTACCTACCCCCCCCCCGACACAAACACACACACACACACACGCACACACACACACACACGTACACACGCACACACACGCACACACGCACACACACGTACACACGCACACACACACACAACACACACACGTACACACACACGTACACACGCACACACACACACGTACACACGCACACACACGTACACACGCACACACACACGTACACACGCACACACACACACGTACACACGCACACACACAACACACACACGTACACACACGCACACACACGCGCACACACGCACACACACAACACACACGTACACACGCACACACACAACACACACGTACACACGCACACACACAACACACACACGTGCACACGCGCACACACACGTACACACGCACACACACACGTACACACGCACACACACACGTACACACGCGCACACACACGTACACACACACGTACACACGCGCACACACAACACACACACGTACACACACACACAACACACACATACACACGCACACACACGCGCACACACGCGCACACACACGTACACACGCACGCACACACACGCACGCACACACGCGCACACACACGCACACACGCACACACACGCACACGCGCACACGCACACGCGCACACACACGCAGGCCCTCAGGATGGCTCCTCCCCCTCACCCCATCCTCCGGCTGTGCGTCTCTCCTGCGAAGGGATCTGCAGCGCTCTGAGCTGCCGTTAGCGCGGCATCTGGGATTTCCATCTCACTTCCCTCTCTACCTGGGTAACTGAACTGATTGTACGCCCAGCTCCGGTTCACTAATTCTTACAAATCCTCTGAAGCTATTGATTTATTGCTCGGCTATGCCGCCCTCTCCTCTGCAGCCCCTCCCCTCCCCAGCGCTCAGCCCGGAGCCTTATGCCGTGCACACGCCTGACGTGGTGCCCGGAGGCTCAGAGAAGGGGCACGGAACGGTTGGACAGCAGAGAGCGGCGCAGGAGAAGGGGGAAGGAGTATGGGGGGTGGGCGGGGAGAGAAACATGAGAGAGACGAGTTGATTCTGAGCGGCCTCTTTGAGTGTCAGAGACAGGCCTGACCCTCCCTCTCTCCATACCGGCGGCCCCCAGTCTCCTGTGGGATGGAAACCTCGGGCGGGTGTGTTTCTTTCACAATCGGATACGGGCCTGCCTTTCTCTGTGGCTTCTCCTCTCCTGGTTGCTCACTCCCACACCATGCATACCCTAGTACACAGGCATCATACATGCTCACACGCAGCGGACATTCATACCCACACACTTACACACACCAACATACACACACCCCTGTTGTTCACACCTCCAGCCCCCCTGGTGAGCTCCTACTTATCTTCTGTGTGTTCCCTAAACCACGCACGCCCCCCCCAAGCCTCCCTGAGCCCCACTGAGCAGCGCCCACCGTGCCCCTGCACGCCTCTGCCCACTGCCTGCCCAGTACACCTCTCCTCGCTCGGTATCACCGCCAGTGTCTCCCCCATCGTACCATGAGTTCCCCAGTCCTGTGGCCATCTCCACTCACGTGCCCCCGAACCCCACCCAGGGCCCCACACAGCAGACAGAGGCCCGTTGAATGCGTAAGCGAATGGGCCAGACAGACACACGCTGCCTCCAGTTCCCAGAGCTTGGGGTCTCAGAGTGTGCCTCTGAGAGGGGATCCACCCCTCAGCTCCTCAGCTCCGTTCAGCTGTGGGCTCGATGCCTCTCCAGGGCACCCCGAACCTCAAACTCAGGGGTCTTCAAACTACGGCCCGCGGGCCACATGCAGCCCCCAGGGGAGTCTGATCCTGCCCGCCAGGTTTTTTGGGCAGTGAGCGCAGCCAAGGTGTTACAGTAGGAATTAGTAGTTCATATAGTCTGGCCCTCCAGCTCTCCGAGGGACTGTGATCTGGCCCCCACTTTAAAAAGTTTGAGGACCCCTGCCTAACTTCTCCAGAGCCCTCCCTGCTTTCTGCCCAGGCACCTGGGCACTGGGAGCTCTCCGAGGTGCTGAACGTGATTTTGTGTGTGTGTGTGTGTGTGTGTGTGTGTGTGTGTGTGTGTGTCCCTCCCACCACCCAACTCTCTCCTGGCTTCTTGAGTCTAATCCCTCCGGCCAAGAACCACCCACCACCTTGCAAGGGCCCACCCTCCCATGGAAAGAAGCAATATGTGTAAAGGTACTGGAGGCAGGATACAGCTTCATGGAGACTCAGGGCATTGTGAGAAGGAGGAGGGGGGGGGAGGAGGGAGAGGAGGAGGAAGGGGAGGAGGAGGGGGGAGGAGGGAGAAGAGAAGGGGAGGAAGGGGAGGGGAAAGAGGAGAAGGGGGGAGGGGGAGAAGGAAAAGGAGGGGGAAGGGAAGGAGTGAGGAAGGGGAAGGGGAGGGGGAGGAGGAGGAGGCTTGGGCCTGTCTGCTCTCTGAGTGCTCCCAGCCGCCAGGTCCCCGCTGAGCAGCCGCCGCAGGAGGCTGTGTTTGTGCAGAGCCACCATTTGTCCCCGGTGTCTGCAGGCGGCGAGCTCCGCCGCTGCCGATGAATTATCCCCCGGGCGCGCGTGACACGGCCCTCGCTGGGCTCTCTCAGTATATCTCACCGCCGCTCTGAGTTTATAATTTCTTCCGGTCTTTTATCACGTGTGTGTCATAAGCACCCATGGAATCGGGAGCATTCATCACCTGGCCGGGCCCTGGCTTGAGCTCTGGGGAAAAACCATGTGGCCACACCACCGTTCTCGGGGCTCTGATTTAATGGACTTCGCCGCGGAGCCGCTGGAATTCGTGGCCTTTTAATATTTGACATCGCTTCCTCTTTATTACCGCCTCCGACAGCCCTTCCAGCCCGACTGCAAAGAACCCATTAGTCTCTGACAAATCACTTGTGTCGTTTGGTGAAAAAATATGCACAAGTTTGGCTGCACCTTCATCTGTGCAGTTTGTGGCCTCTGAACAGAGCTTCCAGTCTAGACCCGGACCCCTGCCCCCGCCCCGACCCCCACCAGCACCCCCTTTCCCTCCGATGCCTCTAGCTGCTGGGTCCAAGGAGCTTGTTTACCCTCCCCACTTACCACAGGGCTTTGGACGGGGTGAGCAGAGCTGTCCGGAACTGGTGTGAAGAATTAGCCAAAAGCAGATGAGTAGATAAACAAAATGTGATACATACATGCAATGGGATAATATTCAGCTTTGAAAAGGACGGAGCTTTTGATGCATGCTACAACATGGGCGAGCCTTGAGGACACTGTGCTCCGTGAAATAAGCCAGTTCCAAGAAGACAGATACTGTACGACCCCACATAGGTGACAAGGCGCCTAGAGTGGTTGAATTCATAGACACAGAGAGCAGAATGGTGGCCACCAGCGACTGGGGTGAGAGGGGGACGGGGGGGGGGAGGGGGGGCAGGGGAGGGTTGATAGGTACAGAGTTTCAGTTTTGCAAGATAAAAATACTTCTGAAAATCGGTTGCACAACAGTGGACATGTACGCAACACTACTGAACTACATGTACACACAAAAATGGCCACGATGGTAAACTGTGTCGCAATTTAAGAATAATAATAAAAATGAATAAATAATAATAATAATTAGCTTCACATGGGACCAGCGAAGGAGAAAGCTCTCTGGGCACTGGAGCCCAGTTATCCCTGCTCCCCCTGCAGCTGGCTCTGGTGCTTAGCTGACAGCTCCAAGACTTAGTGGCTTAAAGCAACAGCCACGAATTTAGGTGAGGATCTGGTCTGCTGTTTGGGTCGGGCTCTGCTGGTGCTTGGCGGTGGGGAGGGCTGGCTCAGCTCTGCTCCAGGAGGTCTCTCTGCGCCCAGCAGACCAGCCCAGACCTGTTTAGAGAGTGGTGGTGGCCGGGGTTCCAAGAGGACGAGCCAAAGCGAGCAAAGCCCTTTGAGGCCATGGCTCGCACCCACGCACCTCGTCTATGGTCCGAAACCAGTCACGGAGCCCGTCAAAACTCATAGGGTGGGGAGGTGGACCAGCCCTTGCTGGGGGAGGCTGCAAAGAATGTTTGCAATCTGTCACATACAGTGTGTGTGTGTGTGTGCACGCGCGCGCGCGCGCGTGTGTGTATAATTAGACCCTGTGCTACATGTTGAAGATAAAA
Source organism: Pipistrellus hanaki (assembly GCF_964339955.1). Taxonomy (NCBI): domain Eukaryota; kingdom Metazoa; phylum Chordata; class Mammalia; order Chiroptera; family Vespertilionidae; genus Pipistrellus; species Pipistrellus hanaki. Next base: position 8,037,295 of record NC_140514.1, read on the forward strand.
AAAAAATAAAGAAAAGCCCTAACTGGTTTGGCTCAGTGGATAGAGCGTTGGCCTGCGAACTCAAGGGTCCCAGGTTTAATTCCAATCAAGGGCATGTACCTTGGTTGTGGGCACATCCCCAGTAGGAGATGTGCAGGAGGCAGTTGATCAATGTTTCTCTCTCATTGATGTTTCTAACTCTCTATCCCTCTCTCTTCCTCTCTGTAAAAAATCAATAAAATATTATATATATATATATATATATATATATATATATATATATATATATATATATTATATATGAAGAAAATACCATGCCATGTAGGAGGCATGTAAATAGATCATTGCAGCACATAGGATGCTCTATCGGCGAGCACAGGGTGCTGGGGAGCCTGCCCAGGAGGGCGGAGGATCGGGGATGGAACAGCCGTAAGGGGTGCTGAAGTACACGTGCTGATTGGCCAGAGAAGACGGGAGGCAGACAGACCTGGGCAGAGGGGCAGGGCGATAAGTGAGGGACTGGAGGGGCCCTGCCTGGGGAGGCTTCAGGGGGAGAGAAGGGCCGCCCTGGAGTGGAGGAGGGTGGGTGGAGGAGGGGGTGAAGCAGAGGCTGATGGCTGGTTTGCTATGTGGAGCACATCCCATTCCACAGCGGATTCTATGGCTGCTGGGTGCTGGGTGCTGGGTGCTAAGTGCTGGGTGCTGGCAGAGTGCACTCCGATGCCCCAGCTCTGGCCAGGCTCCGCCCAGGCCTGCAGACCACACCCCCTGGGCACAGTGGCTGGGAGGCATCCCAGGAGCCCACAGCCCCCCCAAACCCCGCAGGCATTATGGGGTTGTCCTCTGTGGAGACAGGGGGTGGGCAGGAGGGCAGCTGTGCCCAGAGCTGGCGCTGGCTCCCTCCTGTAGAAACCAGGTCGCGGTGCCCCAGAACGCCGGCTCCCCGCCGGGCACTGGGCCGGCGGCCATGAGCACAGACCGGCTGATCGGTGCTGGGAATGCGCGCGGGGCCCGCTGGGAGGAGGAATCCCCTGGTGAGCACTTCCCCAAATGGAGGCATTCTTCCGGAGCTGAGTATCCGGCTATCCAGTCCAGGCTCCTGCATCCTGGGAGCAAATGGCGCTTGCCGCCACCGTGACCTGGACCGCTGAGCACCTTTCCGGATGCTCCCGGAATTCCCCAGGAGGAGCACGGCTGCTGGGGCTGGGACCTGGGTTTGGGAGCAAAATCTTCCCCAAGCAATCAGCATGCCCCGGGCCCAGCAGGAGCGGCGGGCTGATTGCGGCTGAGTGTTCCCGGCTCCCTGAGCAGGGCTGGAGCGGCGGGCGGGTGTGGTGTGAACACCGGGGGCATCAGAGCTGGTCCCCTCGGTGCTGGAGGGGACGGAGGCCCCGAACGCCGGGGCAGCGTGCCCGGGGTCACACCGCCGATTAGTGGCGACCTTGGGATGGGAACAGCGTCCAGGTCGGTGGCATTCCAGCCCGGAGCTCCTCCCCTGACGCTGCTCCACTCCGGAGGCGGCACCGCCCCCCTGGCTTAGGGTTCGGGAGGGAATTCAGCTGGTGGCGCTTTTGGAAGCGGAAGTGTGAGCGTAGCCATCCAGCCTTCACCCGGCCTGGCCTGCCGTCGCCCCGAGCTGTCTCTCTGCGCCCAGGCTGTGTATCACACCGCAGGTGCCCCACAGCCCTGCCTCCAGCCCTGGCATGGCCTCTCCTCCTGCACCCTCCAGCCCCCTGCCCCACAGGCCCTAACCCTGACCCCAAAACCACACTCAGCACCCCCTCCCTTCCCGCCCTCTCCATCTCCGAGGGCCACAGCATCCACAGCCTCGGTGCTCAGCTTGCTCTGTCCTCCTGTGACCTGTAATTCAGGCCTCCATCAGTCCTCACTGGGATTACGGCGCCATCGCCACCACCCGCAGTCACCATGAGCCTGCCAGGTGTTCTTAGGCCTCTCCGCGGGCCAGCAGCTGACAGGGGCGTTGATTCGCTTTCCCGAAGTCACGTGGCCGATGGGAGGCAGAGTTCAGGTCCTCCAGGCCTGACCGTGAGGCCCAGCTTCTTGCCTGCAGCCGTCCCTCCCTGTCGTGCCTCCTACATGGCTGCCAGAGTGACGAGTCTGAAGCCCAGGTCTATAGCCCTGTCACTCCCTGCACGGGTCCCCGCGGCGCCCTGGTGCCCAGAGGTAAAACTTGAGTCCCCTCGAAAGGCTCTTGAGACCTGGCCCTGCCTGCCCACCCGTCATATCCCCAGCCCTCCCCGGGCCGCCATTCCCCTGTATCTGCCCCCCAGCCCCTCCCTGCCCTCCACTTGCCCTGCTGCTGGTCTGAGCACACCTGCCAGCAGCCTTCCAGAGGCCTCGGCAGCGCCCCCTGCAGGTGGCCCGCTGCGACGCCAGCCTGGCCGGATGTGGGGATGGGGGCGGGGGTCAGTGACTTGCCATTGTCCCCACACCTCGGTCCCCCCGCGTGGGGGTGCTCACCGTCTGCCATGGTCTTGGGCAGCCAGAGGCCAGGAAGAGCCTGCTGACCGCAAGCCCCGGGCCCCTGAGTATCTGATCCTCACCAGGTTCTGGGAATAGAGTGGAGCCTGCACCCCCATTTCACAGATGGAGGACCAGAGGCTCGGGGCGCGTGGGGGCTTCTCCAGGGGGCATTCCGGTGTCCGAGGCAGCGCTGGGCTCAGCGGGCATCTTGGCAGCAGCCAACACCGCCCGTGTGGGCCGAGGAGTTAGCCAGCCTGGAGGTGTGGGCCGTGGGAGCGGCTTAGCGGACAGGGCTCCGTTTCGCAGACCACCTTCTCCCACTCACCTGCCAAAGGACATAACCTGCCTGGCGACAGTCCACGTCATTCCGGACGCGGCACCGGGGCCTCTGCTGCCCAGCTGCCCGCGATGCCAGGGGCAGGCTCTGTCCAGGGCTCCTGGGCCAGGCGGGCCAGGCGAGGCTTGTGGGAACACCGTCACCCCGAGGCCCTAATCTTTGCCAACAAAAGCGTTTCTAGAAAGTGAGCAGGGTGGGGGCCAGCCTCTCCTCCTTCCCCCCTCTGAGCCCGGAGCTGGGTCTGGGAGAAGCTCTGACCGCCCCAGGTTCGGAGCCCGGCCCCAGGGCCGAGACACTCGGCAAAGGTAGGTGTGCACCTGGGTGGGCAGGCCCTGCTGGGGCCGCAAGCCAGGTCCCCCCCACACACACACCCCCTCCTGTGCTGAAGCCCCAGGCGGGGGTGGGAGCCCCGAAGGGCCCCAGAGGGGGGAGCAGGGCCAGTCTCAGTCCCTGGCTTACTCCCCCACAACCCCCCTCCACCCTCCCCTCCATGCTCACCCCTCCCCTTCCCAAGAAGTTCTCCCAGCCACGGCCGAGGGTCTAACAGGGGGCGCTGTTTTTGCAGGTTCTGTGGTTTCTGTTCCTTTGAGCCATCCCAGCCCATCCTCCATCGCAATGCCACGCTTTGCTTGGCATCATTGGCCTTTGGAGGCCTTGTTGCGTAGGGACACGCAGCTCCTCCCTGTCTGTGATACCGTGCCCTGTATGTTCCCAGTGCCACGGCGGGTCTCTCCTCCCCGGACTCTCAGCCTCCGGGTTTGGTTTATTTATTTTTGTTTATTTTTTTTTGTATTTGTTTTTTTGTTTGGTTTTATTTGCTTTTGAAAGCTGTGGTCCCCGGGTTCTGGGGCCCCTCCGGCTGCTGCTTGTCTATGCATTGTGTCTGTGACTCCTGACTGTCCGTGTTTGAGCCAGTCTTGCCAAGAAAACAGTATCGAGTATTTTTTTTCCTATTTCTCTACGTCTTGGGGGGGAAAAAAATATATAATTTTTCTTTTAATTTAAAGTTTAAAAAAAAAGCTCTTAATGGGAAACTGGCCCTGTCTGTCTTCTCTGTTCTGCAGAAATGTTGAAGGAATTGAACCAGCAGCGCAGAGCGAAAGCCTTTACAGACCTGAAAATTGTTGTTGAAGGCAGAGAGTTTGAAGTCCACCAAAATGTTCTAGCTTCCTGCAGCTTGTATTTCAAGGACCTGATTCAAAGGTTTGCCTTCCTTCCAGCTGTGGTCGGGTCTGTTCCTTTGTAGGACGCTTTTGTGTCGCTTTTCTCCTCCCCTCTCTTGCAGGTTCCTGAAGTGTGACTCCCTGTCACAGAGCCAGTAGCCATCTCTCCTCCCCTCCCCCTCCCCAGCGCCCCCTCTCACACACAGCCTCAGAGCAGCCACTGCCCTCAGCCCGTGCCCCCCATCCCTGCCCCCACCCCCTACGCAGCTGTGCTGGTCACCAGGGGCCTCCGCCAGCGGTAGACCTCACCCCTGCCCAGCCCCGAGGAGGAGGAGCTGGCGTTCTCAGTGGCTCACAAGCCCTTCCTGAGATTAGGAGGACTGTAGACCCCACGCTAAGGGACCGCTGCACACTGCCCCCCCTCGGCCAGCACGGGTACTGGTGTCGATGGTGAACTTAATGCCAGAAAAGCACCTCGGCCAGCCCCGCCCCGCTGAGGAGCACGAGGCACCCAATGGGGCAGCTTCTCTGCTTGTAGCCAAGGCCCAGCTGGCGCTGCATGTCCTCATCCTTGTACACGGAGCCTAACCGGGGCGTTGTCTGAGCAGCCCAGACCAGGCGTGTCCTGCACACGGTCTCTCTCAGCGTTTGCTCCCTCCCCGTCTGCCCTCTGCCCGAATGAGTCTTCATGGTGCATGAGCATCTTTTTCTTTCTCCATTATGTTGACTTTTTTTTTTTTAATTTGTCTGCTTCATACCCTCGCCAAGCAGTCAGGGGCCACCTCCCAGCTCCTCAGTGAGGGAGAGCCGCGGGGGGCCAGCCCCGGGTCACACTCCTCTCTCTCACCCCTCAGCAGATTAACACCGCTGCTCCTCTTGCCTTGCAGCCTCCCGGGGCGGACGGACGGACGGACGCCGAGCCCTCCGGGCCTGCGCTCAGAGGGGGAGGACAGGACCTCTGCTTGCTTCCCAACGCTGAGTTCGGACTTTCCCACTAACCCCGGAGTGACTGTGTTTTGTTTCAGGACGGCACCCTGGCGGGCATCTCCTTCCCAACCCGTTGTGTCCTTTCACTTAGAGCTGAGCTGCAAAGCCCTGGCCAGCCGGCCGCACGGGCCCCGCCGAGCAGGAGGGCCAGGCTCTGGGTGACCTCCGGTCTTGGGGGCAGCTCGGGTCTCCCGCCCCCGCGGCCTGGGTTCGCTCTGTCTGAGCACAGGGGTCAGGGGCATGAACAGTGGCCTCTCCAGGCCAAGGCAGGTCTTTGCGCTTCTACTGTTGGCAAATTCTGGAACGAGCAGGGATGGCTCCTGGCCTCACACGGAACCCCAGACAAGACCAGGGTCCGGCGGGGAGAAGCTGAGTGGCAGGCAGAGCAGGTGATGCAGACGAGGTCCAGAGGCTCCCAGCCTGGAGCTCGTTCTAAGGGGATTGGGGGACGAGGAAGGGAGGGATCTGATGTGGGTTTTGAGCCAAGAATGGGATTGGCCAGGCAGACAGCGGGACCACCGGGAGAGCAGCGAGCGTGAGGCCCAGGCAGCAGGTGACTCCCTGCAGCTGCGATGCTGAGTTCGAGGTGAGGATGGAGGAGGGGATGAGGCCTGTGCAGGGGTGAGGGTGAGCGGGGCGGGAGCCAGATCACAGGGCTGTGTCTCGGGCCTGGGGGTGTCACGGTCAGGTTTGTGTTTGTGAAGCTGATGCTCAGACCGAGAGAGGGAGGGCTGGTCTCAGAGCAGCCTGTCCCCAGCAGCGGCCAGCTCCCCTTCTGCTCAGCGGCCCAGAGCCCCTCTCCTCCGGCCCAGGCCCCAGGCCCCAGGCTGACCCCCACTGTGTCCACATGTTCCTTCTCCACATGGTCACACCTCTGGGGAAGTTGCCGCAGCTCCTTTCCCTCTGCCTCCCCTTATGCAGCTCCCTAATCGCCTTCTTCCCCAGAGGAGGCAAGACCAGCCCACAGGAGGCTGGTAGAGGTGCCGCGTGTCATCCTGGGAAATCCTCCCCCTGACCCGAGAAGCAGGTGCCATGAGTATCCCCGTTTTACAGGTGAGGAAACGGAGGCCCAGAGACGTTGTGGAGCCGGTAGATCTGGGATTCAAATAGAGGTCTGACTCCAAAGCTCAGGCGAATCCAGAGAAGCACAGAGTGTCGTGTTTATTTGTGAGGAAGGACAGTGAGACCTCAGGGCTGGCACTGTGGAGAGGCGTGCAAGAAAAAGGAATGCAGAGCATGTGCAGATGCGTGTGTGTGTGTGTGTGCAGATGTGTGTGTGTGTGAGAGAGAGTGTGTGTGTGTGTGTGTGTGTGTGAGTGTGTGTGAGTGTGTGAGAGAGTCTGTGTGTGTGAGTGTACAGATGTGTGTGTGTGTGTGTGTGTGTGTGTGTGTGTGTGTGAGTGTGCTCGCACACCCATTAGAAACCCTTGTAAGTGGCCACAGGATTTTCCCCGAGGTGGACACCCCCACCTGGGACAGGCGCCTAAGTCACAGGCAGTCCCTCCCGCCCTGCGAGGGAGCTGAGTCCTCGGGAGTGAGGCCACCGGGAAGCTCAGAGCCTGTGCCGAGCCTGCTGGCCTCGCCCACACCCCTCTGTGGCCCCATGCGAGTTCCCGTGGCAACCCGGTGACAGCCCTGCAGGCAAGGGAGCCATGGCTGTGTCTTAGCAGAATGTGAAGGCCAGTGCTGCGTAACAAGCACGCCCGGCCTGTATCCAGGCCAGAGGGCAGACCCAGAGGATTCCGTGGAGGAGCGCCCGGGCTTGGGGAAGGAAGGAAGGAGGATGATTTGAGCAGAATAGACCTAATGAGGTGCTGGGGTTACAGTCAGAGTCATTTCCCAAGCAGGCCCTGGAGGAGCGGCTCCCTCACCGGCTCCTTGGCTACGAGGAGGCTCAGTGCCTGCTGCCCTCACTGGCCCGACAGGCTGCAGGCCCGTCAGAGAGGACAGGGGACCGTTCCTCTTTGGAGACAGCAGAGGTGCCCTCCCCCTGCCAGCACTTCCCAGCACGCTCCCCGATCCAGAGGGAGGAAATGCGCAGCCTCAGGGAAGAGATGCCTCCTCCTCATACCAATGGGACAGAGAGCTGGCCCGCTCCCTCCGAAGCTACAGAGCAGTGACACACTGAACTCTATAGTCTCTGTTCCCGTGGAGTGAAAATGGATGGACAGGCTCCGGGCTTCTCGTCCGTCTCCCTCCCCAGGGGAAGCTGACAGGACCTGAGGGGCACAGAACCTGGACATAGGGGCACCCGCTAGACCTCCAGCACCATAGTCAGCTCTCCTCCCCTCCCCGGTGCAGGGGGGGCTTCTTGGGTGGCAGTCTGCCTCTTTCCTGGTGGAACACACAGGTGTGTCCGGAAAGCCAGATAACAGAAGGAGAGACTTACACATCCCAGATGCTGGCAGAACGAGGTGAGCCAGGCCATCCCCATGTCACTGGGGTGGGCCTGGGCCTGGGCGAGCTGCCCCAGTCCTCAGGACCCAAGGATCCCTCTGTGGGCGAGTGGAATGCCCGGGTTGGCATCGGGTCCCAGGGGGCTCCAGCCACTCCCTGAAGATCCTTTGCCCAGCAGCCTCCTCCTCCCCAAGGGTGCCCCCCACCGGGTGCCGGGCGGGGCAGAGCCACAGCTTAGGCCAAAGGGACAGTGGTGCTGTCCATGGTGGACATCCGTGTGCCTCCATGCAGTCCCTATGCTCCCCAGCCAAGCAGGCACCGCCTGTCCGCGCCCTCTCCCTGGCTCAGACTCTGGGCCAGACCAGCATCTCCCCACAAGTGAAGCCTGCTGGTCCCATTACACCCCTCACTCACCTGCGGCCACAGGCTCCACTGACCTTCCATCTGCTCAACACCCCTCTGCACAGGGGGTCTTGTGGTGCTCAGGACCACATGTCACATGCATTTCAGTGTGTGCATGTGCGTGTACAAACGTGTGTGTGTGTGTGTGTGTGTGTGTGTGTGTGTGTGTACACACGCTTATGCATTCTGAAGTCCCGCCTCAGCAGGTCACGGAGCTGGAGCTCCTTGCTGAGGCCTCGTAGGCAGGAGGGCTGGCCAGAGGAGGAGACAGAGGCTGAGGCCTTGGGAGAAGGTGAGCGGACCTGCTGTGGCCTGGTCGGCCTGGCCCTGGCTGCGGCCCAGGGTGACCTCCACAAGCACCGAGGGCGTGAGGAGGACGGGCCAGACTGGCGCGTGCAGGACGGGAGCCAGATGCAGCAGAGACAGAGAGTGAGAGGTTGACCAGACGGCCTGGCGCGATCAGGATTTCTGTGGTTTCGTGTGATCACTCAATGAGCTGTGTGTAGACTTAGCCCAGTCCCCCCAGCCTGGACATCTATCCAACAGCAGAGGGCTAGGGGGCTGTCCCTTGCGAAGCTGCACACACTGTCCACCTGGGGGCTTGGGAAGGGGCTCTGCTCAGACTCTGTGTGGCGTGCCTTCCCCTCTCAGCTGCCGGGCTGCAGGCCCCTGAGGGTGAGCCATTCTGTGGGGAGAGGAGCCCTAGACACTTGCTCAGGCCGCAGGCAGCAGCTGCCCCTGGCCCTGGCCCTGCCCCTGGCCCTGCCCGGACACCTCTGTGTTTTCTTGGCCCTGGGAGCCCAGTGCTGAGGCCAGTTCTCTTTCAGGCGCTGCGGGTAGAACAGCCTCATGGGAAGGGTATCCCCACACGACTCTAGCACCCAGCTCAGCCTCTTGTTCCGCAGAAGAGGAGCCTGAGGGCCAGGGAGGTGACGGCTGTGCCCGTGAGGGACAGCCCCATGGTGCCCAGGTCCCCGAGCTCCCTGCCAACAGGAGGCGGCCTCCCGGGGCGAGTCTGCTCGCTTTCTGGATGCTCCATACCCTCCTGCCAGCCACAGGGCACCCAAGGGGCCAGGCAGGAGACTCTTGGCCCCTGGCCGCCTCAGGAGGGGGGCGGTGGCAGAGAGGTCATTTTCTAGGACCGCAGCTGAGCCCAGCCCCGCAGACCTGGGCTCGGTGAGACGGGGGGCTGGCCAGGTGGGCTGAGACAGGTGCCACGCCGATCGCCTGGGAGACACCTGCCTCCTGACACGCCGCTCCGGGCATTTCTCTTCCTGTTCCGCTGTGACTTCTGCTTCATCTTATCTGTTTCCTTCCAGGTCCGGCTCGAGGGGCGCGGCTGCCAGGCCTCAGGAGCCGCTCTTTGCCACGGTTGTGTCTTCCTGTAGACACCAGATATAAACCTATTTATATATTTGTGTCCCTCCCCTGCTCCCCCCACCCCCACCCCCCAGTTCACAAGCCCGATGCATCACCCCTTTACACGCAAGGCCACTCTGACCTCTGACCCCGTGTTCATGTGGCAGGAGGGCCCCCCCCCCCGCCCCGGGGCCAGGTCCCAGGTCATGGCTGCTGGCTGTCTGTGGCGGAAGTCCCTGGTTGTTTTCCCCCCCTCTCCCCTCCCCGCCCCAGCTCTAACCATCCTGTCCGTCTGTCTCGTCTCGTCCTCGGTTCCAAAGCAATGTCATGAAGGGCTTCCTCCTCGTGCCTAAAAGGAAACAATATGCTTTTGGAAGGAGGTGGGGTTGGAGCGAGTGTCCGGGCCAGCGCGGGGCCCTCGGTCTCTCTCGGGGTGCTGAGGGACGGCCCCAGATGGGCTGTGAGCGCAGCCCAGGGGAGCCTCGGTCTCCGGAGGGAGAGGCGGTCGGGGCCAGGCCCGGGGCCCGCGGGCCGCGTGATGGCGACGCCGGGGCCGGCGACGCTAGGGCCGAACCGTATTGTTTCCCTTTGAGGCCAGTCCCGGTCCTCGTCCCCATCCTCCGCTCATGCTTTTTGATTTGCATCCCTTTTTTTGCATGGACATGCCGAGTAGTGGTACGCAGGGCTTTTCTGTTCCTTTCTGGGCGTCTCTGGTCAGAGACTCTTCTCTTCCAGATCCCCGCGCTCGAGGCCGTTAGGTTCAGGCGTGTCCTTGGCGTGTCCCCGAGAGCGCAGGGCGTGACCGAGGCGTGCAGGGAGGCCCAGGCCTGTGCGGAGCGGCCGCGGCCGGGCTGGCGGGTAAGGACGCCTGGTCTCTGTGCCTAGGTCGGTGCAAGACGGCGGCCAGGGCGGCCGGGAGAAGCTGGAGCTCGTCCTGTCCAACCTGCAGGCGGACGTCCTGGAGCTGCTGCTGGAGTTCGTGTACACGGGCTCCCTGGTCATCGACGCGGCCAACGCCAAGACGCTGCTGGAGGCGGCCAGCAAGTTCCAGTTCCACACCTTCTGCAGGGTCTGCGTGTCCTTCCTGGGTGAGCCGGGGGCGCCGTCCCCCGGGGAAGCGGGGGTGATGGGAGAGGGCTGTGTGTGCACCCCCTGTCGGTGCCGCCGGCGTTCCCAGAGCGGTTTTTAAGATAATTTGAGTCACGGTGTGCAAAGGCCTTTGCTCACCAGCATGGACCCAGGGGGCCTCTGCATCGCTCCCCCAGGCCCGGGCAGCTCTGTGAGGGCAAAGGGGGCCCTGGGGGTCCTGTGATGGTTCATTCATGGGGAGCCTGGGCCCAGGCCTCCCAGCCCTGTCCTCTAAACACGGACCGAGGAGCCACACACTTCATGTCCCTCTGCCGCGGGTCACACCTGCACCATCCGTACCAGGTGGCCGCGCAGGCCTATGTGGACTGTCTCTTGGACACGCAGACCTGCCATCCGGGCTGGGGATCTGAGTGTCGGGGACCGCCAGCCGGAGAACACACTTATTCTACGGTTTGGAGCTGCCCGGCTTCGGGGAGGGGGGTCACCAGAATCAGGGCCTGAGCGTGGAGTGCAGCCAGAGAACTAGGGGCTGAGCCTAGGGACAGGAGACCATGGGGGTTGGGGAGGGAGGTCAGCGGGGAGGGGAATGGAGCAATCTAGAGGGGCCAGGAGCCACAGCCTCAGAGTTGGGCTCCCAAAAGTATGGGTGTCCTGGGACCCAGACACTTGGAGGCTGGAATAACCATTCGGGGGATCTCAGGGGAGTGGCCAGGCTGAGCCGGTTCTGCAGGTCGGTGGGGTGGACTGAGGCCTGTGGGCGATGGTGGGTGGGCACAGACGGCATGCTACTGCTCCCATGACTCTGAAGTAGGGGTGTGTGACCCCAGGCATGCCCTTCACACTCATGGGAGGCACCACAGGCCTCCAGTGCAAGCCCCACCCCTGCCCCGTGGCCCACAGGCGGTGAGGAAGCTCCGTACCTCACCGTCTTCTGCTGGGACCCCCAGGAGCAGAGGGAGGCCCTGGGACAGCCCGCGGGGGCGGGGCAGCTGGAAACCCCGGACATGGACACAGGAGGTGGGCTCCCGGGCGCCCTGGATGCCCGAGGCAGGTCCCACGGCCACGGGCTCAGAGAAGGACCCGGAGGGACAGGCAGCGAGTGCCGGTGGCACCCACCCAGGGCCCCGCGGTCAGTGGCCACGTGTTCTTGCCCCCAGAGAAGCAGCTGACGGCCAGCAACTGCCTGGGGGTGCTGGCCATGGCGGAGGCCATGCAGTGCAGCGAGCTCTACCACATGGCCAAGGCCTTCGCGCTGCAGATCTTCCCCGAGGTGGCGGCCCAGGAGGAGATCCTGGGCATCGCCAAGGACGACTTCATCGCCTACATCTCCAACGACAGCCTCAACACCAAGGCCGAGGAGCTGGTGTACGAGACGGTCATCAAGTGGATCAAGAAGGACCCCGCGTCCCGGGCACAGGTGAGGCCCGGCCCTGCTTCCGGCCCGGCCCCGCTCGGCTCGAGCATCCGGGCGTCCGGGCCAGGAGGCAGGAAGTAGAAGCCGGGCTGTCCGTAGGCTCCGCCCCAGGGATGCTGCAACCGCTTCCGGGGCAGCAGGCAGGTGAAGGGAGGGGTGAGGGATGCAAAGCCAGGCCCCTGGCTCTCCAGGGCTGGCATTCCACCGGCAGGAGACCCAAGCTGAGCGAGAGGCCACAGGGCCCGGGGCACAGCGTCGGGGCCCTTCAGGGAGGAGTGGGCCCGAGGCAGGGCCCCCGGAGCTCTGCTGAGCTCCCACCAGCGGGAGGAGCACCCATGCTCTGGTTCCTGGGAAGGTGGAGGCACCCGCCGCACACAGGATGCAGGAAGTGAGTCCCCGGGAGCGGGCGGCCGGGGCAGTCAGGGCCGGATCCAGGCAGGAGGGGGGTTGGGGGGAGCAGGGTCCCAGGGGCACCTGAGTCCCAGGACACCAAGCACATCCCAGCGGGGTCTTGGGGCCAGAAAGCCCAGCTGGAGGCCCTCGGATGGAGCTGCTGTGGCTCCCACAGGGGGACCCTGGGAGCCAGGTTAGCCGCACAGGTGCCCACACTGTGGTCCACCTGTGCCTCCTCGCTCCCTCTCCCCCCGCACCGAGGCCTCCCCAGCCTCCAGGATGCCCGGTCACCCCTGTGCCGTCCTGCCTCCAGTCCCCGCCAGATTCCTTCCCGCCCTGCAGCTCCCGCTCTGTGGCGGGCCCAGGCGCCAGGCTGAGGCAGAGGGACGCCCCTGAAGGGGGTTGTTGGTGGGTGTTGGGGGGACACAGGTTCTGACCGTTGTGATTGGCAAGCTTGTCAATCATCATCTCCTTCCCAAAGCTGATGGCCATCAGCTCTCCTGGGCGCTCCCACCTGCTCCTGGGCTCCTGCCCCAGGCATCCCTCTCTGAGGCTCAAGCTCGGGCCCTCCTTCTCAGCCCCCTGCAGCCCGGCGTGGAGCAAAGGCCCGCGATGGGGGTGGAGGTGAGAGTGAGGAGCTGCAGGGACAGATGGACAGTCCCCCCCCCGGTCAGCTGCAGCTGGCCAGACCTCCGGGTTCCTCCCTCTCCTCGCCCCCAGCTGCTGGGAGCTGCCTTTTTGTTGTTGTTAGTCCTCACCGGAGGCTATTTTCCCAGTGATTCTTACAGAGAGTGGAAGGGAGGGGGAGAGACAGAGAGAAAAACATGGATGTGAGAGAGACCCATCGATGGGTTGCCTCCCACATGAGCCGTGACTAGGGCCAGGGATCAAGCCCACAACCGAAGTACTTGCCCTTGACCAGAATCAAACCCGGGACCTTTCAGCTCACAGACTGACGCTCTATCCACGGAGCCAAACTGGCCGGGGTTGGGGGCTTCCTTCTCTCTCTGCCGAGGCTGGGTCAGTGGTCGGCAAACTCATTAGTCCACAGAGCCAAAGATCAACAGTACAAACGATTGACATTTCTTTGGAGAGCCACATTTTTAAAACTTAGACTCTATAGGTAGGTACACTGTAATTGACTTCATTAGGGTCCTCCGAAGCTGGCCTCTGCTAAAAGCTCGAGGGGCCCAAGACTGAGCCACCTTGGCAGCAGCCTCCGTGCCCGCCCAGGGCCGGCCCCCTGCCCGGTCTGACAGCCCCGTGTCCCCCCGCCAGTACGCAGCCGAGCTCCTGGCCGTGGTGCGCCTGCCCTTCATCCACCCCAGCTACCTGCTCAACGTGGTGGACAACGAGGAGCTCATCAAGTCCTCCGAGGCCTGCCGGGACCTGGTCAACGAGGCCAAACGCTACCACATGCTCCCCCACGCCCGCCAGGAGATGCAGACGCCCCGCACCCGGCCGCGCCTCTCCGCAGGTATGGTGTCCCGGGGCGGCCCGGCTCCGGGTGGGCCCCAGAGAGGCGCCGGGTGCAGATGCTGCGGGTGTGGGAGGTGGAGGTGGGGGGGAGGGGGCGTGTCCCCTCGTGGCCGAGGTCATCGTGTTGGTCGGGGATGACCAACACGATGACCTCGGCCCAAGCGTGTCCACCCGTGCCCGCAGGCGTGGCCGAGGTCATCGTGTTGGTCGGGGGCCGGCAGATGGTGGGGATGACCCAGCGCTCCCTGGTGGCCGTCACCTGCTGGAACCCGCAGAACAACAAGTGGTACCCCCTGGCCTCCCTGCCTTTCTACGACCGCGAGTTCTTCAGCGTCGTGAGCGCCGGGGACAACATCTACCTCTCAGGTGAGGCCCGCGGCGGGCGGCGGGGAGGGGCGTGGGGGCCCGGGCGCCTCCCCTCCCGCACACCGCACACCGGGGGCCGGGAGTGCTGACTCCGGAGGCAGAGCCTCCTCCGGACCTGCCCCCGAGCTGGGGAGCCCCGCGCGGCCCCTCCTCACGCCCCGCCTGCTCTCTGCACCGCCCCCCGCAGGTGGGATGGAGTCCGGGGTGACGCTGGCCGACGTCTGGTGCTACATGTCCCTGCTGGACAACTGGAACCTCGTCTCCAGAATGACCGTCCCCCGCTGCCGGCACAACAGCCTGGTCTACGACGGGAAGATCTACACCCTCGGGGGCCTGGGCGTGGCCGGCAACGTGGACCACGTGGAGAGGTGAGGGGCCACGGCTGCCACGGGGGGAGGGGTCCACAACATGGACCACGTGGAGAGGTGAGGGGCCACGGCCATCCGGGGGGCGGGGGGGCATCCTCTGAAATTCATCGGAAGCTAAGCCCTCCTTCTCCTCCTTCCCGGCACCCACCCTGAGCCACTAGAGCCATGGATGCCCTGCAGAGGGAGAGGCCTGGGGTGGGGAGGTAGCAGGCCCCCAGCTGCCGGTTACTGACATGGGACTCTCTTGTCCCCGCAGCCCCTTCCGGTGGGAGACCTGAGACCCCGGGGGGGGGGGGAGGCACCGGTGGGGCTTAGCTGGAGAGGACGCGCCGGGACCGGTTGGCTGGGATGTTAGGGGAACCAGGAGCTGTTGGCCCAAAGGTGCCATTCCAGTGACCGTGCCCCCGTGTCCCTGCCGAGCGTGGGTTCCACACCTGGGAGCCCCTCTCCCGCTCCCTCCGGCCCAGACCAGGAAATCCTCTTCCGGCACGGAAGGAGCTCTGCACACAGGTGTGTTTGATCCTCAACCAAATCCCTGCATTTATCAACAAGCGTAATCGCCGGTCTTCCGGACCTCTCCCGGAGGGAACAGAAGCCAGTGGCCCCGGAACCCCGTGTACATGCCCGCCGGCTCCCACGGGCCATTGAATCCGGGGCCACCTACAGGGGGCAGTGTAGGCTGGGGAGTGGCAGCAGCGTGGGCGGAGGCTTGGGGGCGGGCCTGCTTTTAGGAAAACAGACGCCCCAGAGAGTGGGGAGAGAGGCTGAGCCGCCCCTATTCCAGCACAGGACACAGCCAGGACCCCGGAGCCCTTCCCCCAGGTCCCCTCATGCCCCAGCCCACCTCCCTGCCCACATCACCAGCACCACAGGAAGCAGAGGTCCCTGTGGGACAGCCCTCTGCCCACATGGGCCCTCCTTGTGTGCGTTTCCCTCGCTGGCTAATTTGTCCCTTTTTTAAAAAAATATATATTTTATTGATTTTTTTTTTTACAGAGAGGAAGAGAGAGGGATTGAGAGCTAGAAACATCGATGAGAGAGAATCATCGATCAGCTGCCTCCTGCACACCCCCCACTGGGGATGTGCCCGCAACCAAGGTACATGCCCTTGACCGGGATCGAACCTGGGACCCTTCAGTCCGCAGGCCGACGCTCTATCCACTGAGCCACACCGGTTTCGGCCTAACCGGACCCTTTTGACAGATGTCCCAGCGAAGACGGTTTCAGAGTGCGGCGGGCCGGGCGTGCTCACCGTGGGCTTTTAACTCCCCCCAGCGGAGCCCAGCGCTGGCTCGGGGACAGCCTTTCACTGTCAGATTGACGGGGAGGTCCCGGGGAACCCCGGTGTGACTGAGAGGCGGATCCTGCCGTGGCCCCCCCGGGTCAGCCCCAGCGCTGACAGCCCTCAGCGGGGCCCACCGCGCGGCCCAGGCCTTCCGGAAGCCCTCTCCCACTTGCTGGTCACCCAGTCACAAGCGCAGGGAGCAGGAGACGTTGTCTGGGTCGGAGCAGACTGAGCGGGAGCCGTCCTCCTGTCCTGCTTTTGTCAGCTGTTTTTTTTAATCTCCTAAGACGTTGATCACTCACTTTGCAAACTTACACTTGTTGATAAATACGGGGATTTGTTTGAGGATCAAATGCAGCAGGAGGCGGATGAATTCCACTGCCCCTGGGCCCGGGGGCAGTTCTCCCCCACCTGGGAGCAGGCTCTCCCGGCTTCCCCTCCCGGGGTGGGCACAGAGTGACCAGACACCCTGGCACCCAGGAGATGGAGCAGCCCAGGACAGCAGGTGCCCTTTGTCAGCCTCCCGGGTCTGCCAGCTGGCCTGCTAAGGATTGTTCGCAGACTTGAAAACCCCTGGGTGGTGTGAGTGCAAGTGAGGGGCAGGGGGCAGGACTCCCAAGGGGCAGAGCTGAGCCCTCTGGGCAGGTCGAGCCTATGGCACATGGTGGCAACGATGAGAAACAGGGTGACCGGAAGGTGGGGGTACGAGGGACAGGTACCAGGGCACTTGTTCCCCAGGAAGCACTGATGGTGCAAATTTGCTCTCCTACCGATAATGAATGCAATATATGGTGCATTATAATTATATCGCAGGACTAGAGCAAGATTATGTGATTAGAGATGAAAACGACAGTACAATAGACGAGCAGGTACGATATCATCATATAAATCACTGAGGCTCGTAGTTGATAGCCATCTATCACAGAGCTGTGGTCACTGGATAAAGGATCGGAGTGGAGCGCCTCACTCCTCATGGTCATTGCACGTCATCAGCATACCCTCCAGGGTGTGAGGGGACGGAGGGCTGTGGCTTGGCCAGCAGCCACCTGGAACCCCAGGCTCTAGGGAGAGCTGCGTTGGGCGGACTGTGCCATTGCACCGAGGGCCACACCGCCCCCGACCGACTCCGGCCCTTCTGCAGGAGCACCTCGGCTCTCCGCCATCCTGGCTTAGAAAACGGACGCCTGAACGTCTGACACTGTCCAAAGAGACACTCACTGCATCCCTATTAGCTCGTCTTCAGCCGGGGCCTCATTCAGCCAGGCCCTGCTGCCTTCAGGGAGCTCAGCCTCTCTCGGAAGCCGAGTCTTCACGGCTCCGAGCTGGCCGTGCCACCGTGGTCCCCTCGCCCCCTCCCGGAGCCAGGGCTGTCTTCCGCGGTCGCCAAGCTGTGGCCGGGTCATGGCTCATGGTGCAAGGAGGTCCATGGCAACAAGTGGGCCGTGTGCTCCCGGGGGAGAGGTGCTGGGAGGAGAGTGAGCAGGAGGAGGTCCACCTGGGTCCGCAGCACACGGAGGAGCAGCGGGCAGTGCGGACAGGCCAGCGCGGGGCGGCCAGCGCACGAGGAACAGGGCACGGCCGCTGAGACCTGGGCCCGACGTGGCCCGGGAAGACAGACCCGAGAGGTCCCATTCCCCGCCCGACCTGCTCGATTCCAATCCCCCTCCTCTGCCGGCCGCTTCCTGTTCTCACGCCCCCCTGTCCGGTCCTCACTTCTCCGGTGAGCAGGAAGGCTGGGAGGGCCAGTGCGGGCCAGTGCCCCGTGGCCTGAGTGACTCCTCCGAGGGGCCCAGGCTGTGCCAGTGGCGCCCCCGATATCTGCTGCCTCCTGCCCCGCACCGACCCACCCTGACCCCGGGGCCTCTTCTCCCCTCTCGGCAGGTATGACACCATCACCAACCAGTGGGAGGCCGTGGCCCCGCTGCCCAAGGCCGTGCACTCGGCGGCGGCCACCGTGTGCGGCGGCAAGATCTACGTGTTCGGGGGCGTGAACGAGGCGGGCCGGGCGGCAGGCGTCCTCCAGTCCTACGTCCCGCAGACCAACGCGTGGAGCTTCATCGAGTCCCCGATGATCGGTGAGGACCACGCCTCCCCCGCCCAGGGCCGGGCAGCCTCCCCACCGCGTCCTTCGTCGGGTCTCAGGAGCCCAGGCCCAAGGGCGGGCTCAGCCCGATGCTTCTGTGGACCCAGGCCCAGGGGCGGGAGGGAGGGGGCGGCGAGCCCAGCCCACGTGCAGCTGTGGATCCCACCGCCCGGACCGAGGGCAGGCTGTTCCGTGTGCCTCCCCGCCCCGGGCCCCGTCCACGGGCCTCCCTGCCCCAGGCCCCGCGTGCATCCCCGCCCCAGGCCCTCTCCAGCTCCCTTCCTCTGGGCCAGCGGTCGGCAAACTCGTCAGTCCGCAGAGCCAAGTATCCACACTACAACGATGGACATTTCTTTCTTTCTTTTTTTTTTTTTTTTTTTTTTTTAAATATATTTTATTGATTTTTCACAGAGAGGAAGAGAGAGGGATAGAGAGTTAGAAACATCGATGAGAGAGAAACATCGATCAGCTGCCTCTTGCACACCCCCTACTGGGGATGTGCCCGCAACCAAGGCACATGCCCTTGACCGGAATCGAACCCGGGACCTTTCAGTCCGCAGGCCTATGCTCTCTCCACTGAACCACACGGGTTTTGGCAACATTTCTTTGGAGAGCCACATTTTTGAAACTTAGACTACTTCTAACGCCACGTCTTCAACATAGACTCACCCAGGCTGTGGTGTTTTGTGGAAGACAGCCACACTCAAGGGGCCAAAGAGCCGCGGTTTGCAGAACAATGCTCTGGGGGGAGAGGAGGGGAGAGAAGGCCGGAGCCGGGCCCTGACCGCCTGGCCGCTCTCCCCGCAGACAACAAGTACGCGCCCGCCGTCACCCTCAACGGCCTCGTGTTCATCCTGGGCGGGGCCTACGCCAGGGCCACCACCATCTACGACCCCGAGAAGGGGAACATCAAAGCGGGCCCCAACATGAACCACTCCCGCCAGTTCTGCAGGTGAGCGGGCGGCGGCCATTCCGCCCCGCGGGGAGGAGGAGGGGCGGGAGGGCGGGGCCGGAGGAGGGGTCTGAGCGCCATGAGTGACCTCCATGCATGGACCAAAGGGGGCCCCGGGCCCAGAGCGGCGGCCCTGGCAGATGCAGGCGTGGGCACTGGTGCCCGGCAGAGTGTGGAGCGCCCGCCCGAGGCAGCCCTGGCCCAGAGCCCAGCCCTGTGGCTTCAGTGGGCCCCATCTCTCTCCGAGCCGGAAAGGAAGGGCTTCTCACGGGGACCTGCCCGGGTCTTTCGAGGCCACACCTTTCCTGGGCAGGAGGCCGGCGTAGGACTGTCGGTCAGCTTCCCCCAGGGCCGCCTGCCCACGGCAGACAGGGGCAGCGCCAGGCCAGAGCTGCACAAAGCCCTCCCGGGGACAAGCGGCTTCTGTCCGGGGGGTGCTCTGATGGTGCAATGATCCTGGGGGCCCTTCGGAGCTGGGCCCAGCGAGTGGCACTCGGAGTCTCACAGCCGCCTGGGCAGAAACACGTGTTGTCCCCAGGACAGCATGGGCGAGGTCAGTGTGTGGCCTGGTGCCCCGTTGCTCTGGCCCTGAGGCCCAGAAAAACGGACTCCCCGGGGCAGTGAGACACAGACCTGCTGCTCCGCCCCGTTCCTGGGCCAAGAGGAACGGGGAATACAGAGGAGCCCTGAGACCCCCTTCTTAGCATTCCCATGGCAGACTGCGTCCCAGGACAGCTCAGCCCTGCAGAGGCTCACCGGTCCTCGGTGCGGACCGCGGGGAGCACAGACGCAGCCCCTGTTTGTGTGGCCCAGTTAGCACCCCAGCCTGTGTGTGACCTTGGAGAGGGAACCCTCCTCCCCGGAGGTCCTAGCAGCGGGACAAGACGAAGGCCCCACAGCCCTCCTCACGTCGCACCCTCTCACGGTGTGCACCGGGCACCTCCGCCTCACTCCCCGCTGCTGAGGAGCGGAGTCTGAGCAGGGCTGTGAGAGGACTCCCAGGCCTCCTCTGAGACTCGGCGTGGGCGCAGGAAGACAGAACGCTGAGGGGAGCTTTGAGCTGGGTCTTGCAGGAGACGCGGGGAGAAGCTGGGCCCCAAGGGGAGGGGTGTGGGGCCCTGATGGTGGGGGCAATTGAGGGACCTTGGGCGTCCGCTGAGCCGGCTAGGCTGACGTGTTCTGTCGGAGGCTCGGGATGGCAGGAAGGGGCGGAGGCGTTCGAAGGGTATCTGCTCAGCCGACAGCCAAGGAGAAATGGGCATTCGCTCCAGTGGGTCCTCACGCGTGGGTCTGCATGAGGGGCGGCCGAGAAGAGGGCGGGTTTGGGAAATGCAGACAGGACAGCGTGGGGAGCTCCCAGGAGCGACCACGCCAGTGTGGGGGGCGCGGGGACCCCGTGGTCCCCCGCGGAGAGCACCGGCCGCGGTCACAGGTGGTAAGGCCGCGGGTACGGAGCCGCAGCAGGAAGCTGGGACGGAGCCCGGCCATGGTGCAGACGGCACCATCAGGCTGTGCTCAGCCATGGCCCGGCTGCCTTCGCGCCTCCTAGTGAGCGGTGTGCTCCCCGCCACACACACACCCCCGGGCCTGGGGATCTGAGCGGCAGGAGGGCTCGGCTTGGGCATCGGGACATGGGACTCGGTGAGCTGAGCCGAGAGCCCGTCCGGGAGGCTGTTCCTCTTTCGTCGGCCCCGCAGGCCTTAGGCACCAGGATGCACGTGTCACCCACAGCCCCAAGGGCCGCGCGGCGTGGCGTCCCACTGGGCTGCGGGGAAAGAGGCCTTCCTTAGACAGCTGAGGTCGGAGGGCAGAGGAGAGCAGCCAGGTCCCCCGTGGCTTTTGCACAAGAGCGGCGGCGGCTGCCGCTCACCGGGCAGGAGGCTGTGTGTGTGTCTCCGGGTCCGAGGCTGACGCCCTCCCGCTTCCCCCGGCAGCGCCGTGGTGCTGGACGGCAAGATCTACGCGACGGGGGGCATCGTGAGCAGCGAGGGGCCGGCGCTGGGCAACATGGAGGCCTACGAGCCCGCCACCAACTCCTGGACGCTCCTCCCGCACATGCCCTGCCCCGTGTTCAGGCACGGCTGCGTGGTGATCAAGAAGTACATCCAGAGCGGCTGACGGCGGCGGCGAGGCCACAGGGGCCGTGGGCGAGTCCGGTGAGGCACGCGCTGCCCACAGGGCCGGTTTTCAGCAGCAGCACCGAGGCCGGCACGCACAGCCGGGACCCGAGGCGCCCGGCGTCCGGATCCGACGGGTCGGGAGTCACCCTGGCCTTCGGGGAGCCGGGCTGAGCCCGGAGCACAGGGACCCGCCCGCCGGCCAGCCTCGGGCTCCGCGGGGGGCCTTGCTCTGCCGGAGGCGCCCCCTCTGCCCGGTGCAATAGAGTCTCACTTATTTTTCAACTGGGAGAGAGCGGCTGTTTTTTCCTTCCTGCAGAGCAAGCCGGACCCCTGGGCCACCACGGAGGATCGGCTCTCCTGTCCCGATGGGAGGCGTCAGGCGCCCTGGGAGTGAGATCAAAGTGTCCTTACCACTTTGATTCCTGTTGTGTGTTTAACCAGTCTGCACTCCCGGCGGCCGAGGGAACGCAGGGGCGGTGTGCGCGGCCGGGGCTGCTGGTCCCCGCTCAGGGCCCGCCGTGGCCAGCGTGGCCCGCGGTGGCCCACCGTGGCCGGGGCCGCTGCGGGGCAGCCGTAGGGACAGTTGGGAGAGCGTCTGTCCTTCCCAGGTCTTTCTACCACGTTTTTGCTGCAGAAGGACAAGATGATTGTGCTAGCTTTCTCTTATCCAATACGAAGTATTTAGCTTTCCGAGGCATTTTCTTGATAAACAAAAGGCTATTTTTTAAGCGGAGAGGCGGCGGCCAGGCGCGGGGAGCTCGGGGAGGTCCTGCCGGGGCGGCCCGGGCTCCGGTTTTCCTACGCGCAGAGGAGAGGATGGATCTCTTCTGGGTGGCACAGAGGCACCCGTTTCATTTTTAGAAAAAGTAACGCCCAGACAGCCCCCTAAGGGCTGGGGACGTGTCCGGTGAAGAGGCTGTTGTAGCAGGAGGCCGCCACTCCCTCCCGGGGGAGGCTGAGGCCGGGCGGAGTGTCCACGAAGCACAGGGCCTGTGTGTGACAGGCGCAGCTCCGGAGGAGGGCGCCTGGATGGGGCAGCCTTCTTAGCCGAGCTGTGGGGTGCGGGCAGAATCTTCTAGCAGCTTCTAAATCAGAGAGAGAGAGAGAGAAACCAGGAGGGAGACCACCCGTGGTGGCTCAGAGGGAAAGGTCAGTGTCCATTCCGGGGCGGGATAAGTGCCGCGGCCATGGCCTGTGTAGCTGAAGTTGGTACCAAATACACATTTACCATTTTTATATCTGGGACGTCAACTTGCATTTCATGACTTAAAAAAGTTTTTAAAAAGCCACTTACGAGGAGGACAGGACAGGCCACACCCCCCGTGTCTCTGCGCTGGCGACCGAGCTCCAGGGCCCGCGCGGCTGGGGGTGGGGGAGGGGGGGCCTCCCACGGGGACTCGCTGCCGGGCTTCGTTATGCAGTTTCTACTATTATTTATTCTTTTAAAAAAGTAATAAGCACAAAACTACATACGTTGTATGTCCTTCAAAGTATTTATGTCGAACAGGGTGCAAGTGTGAACCCAAGGACTGGAGCACAAATCTCTAACTGCCCGGGGCGGGGCTGCGTCCGCGTGGGCTGTGCGTCTGCCTCCAAAGGAGGTGTTAGCGGTCGGCGGGGCCCGGCACCGGTGGCAGCGGAACTCCGTCTCTCTCCTCGCCCATCACACTGGAGCAAAGCTGGCGATTTCTGTGAATGACATAAACAGGGTTCTCTGTAACGGTATTGTACATAGTATATGTTTATTGTTAAGTTCTTGTTATATTATAATAAATATATTTATAGATCTAGACCCGGACGTCCGTGCAGTGTCTCCGTGTGCCTTCGTCCTGGCCGCAGTGATGAGAAACGCCAGTGTGGGTCCTTCCCCCTCGGGCATCAGCCGTCCGGGCTCCGTCACGCACCTGCACGCAGATGAGGGAGGAGGACAGGGCTCCTTGGCAAGGGACAGAGCTGGAAGGGCCGCCAAGAATCAAGGGCAATTGAAGGTTAAAATGGAAAGAGACTGCCTAAACCGGTTTGGCTCAGTGGATAGAGCGTCGGCCTGTAGACTGAAAGGTCAAGGGCATGTACCTTGGTTGCGGGCACATTCTCAGTGGGGAGGTGTGCAGGAGGCAGCTGATGGATGTCTCTCTCTCATCGATGTTTCTGGTTCTCTATCCCTCTCCCTTCCTCTCTGTAAAAAAAAATATCAATAATATATATATTTTTTAAATGGAAAGGGAGTTGGCAAACAGTCTGGAATGACTCTGAGGATCTCCCTTTAGTTGTCAGTTCTCTTAAAAAAAAAAAAACAATGTGTTTTTATTGATTTTAAAGAGGAAGGGAGAGGGAGAGAGAGAACTATAAGTGAGAAACATCGGCTGGCTGCCTCCCAAACCACCCCCCAACACACACACACACATACCAGGGATCAAGCCTGAACCCAGGGCATGTGTTCCAACTGGGAATGGAACCAGCAACCTCTCGGTGCATGGGTCAGTGCGCACCCACTGAGCCACACCGGCTGGGCATAAGTGCTCTTATAATACCAGTGCCACCAGAAGCCCCAAAGTCAGCTTCCCCCGGGTCTGACTCCGCGTCTGGCATCCGTCTTGAGGGGCTGCCAAGGCCCCATGGCAACTCCAGCTCGTCAGCCTGAGAAGAAACACCACACACTTCCTCCAGAAGAACTGCACAGCGTGGCCTCCACCCTGAGATCCAGACACGGCGGCCTCCCCGCCTCCCGCCACGCCCCAGGCTGGTGGCTGACACGTCACGTAGAGGGACTTAGCTAAGGCAGCCCACGCGAGGCTCCCCAAGGTGAACATGGAGCCCCCAGGCAGGATCGCAGCCTCCTGCAGGGAAAGAAGTTTCGGAGGAGAAGGTAGGGTTAGCAGCACTTCTTAATCGGCAAACCAACCCCGAGTCCTAGGGTCTCTTTGCAGGAAAACTATCTGAGAAAAGCTGGGCGGGGGCAGGTGAGCGTGGGAGCCAGAGAGCCTGGCCGAGGCCTCGCGATGCCCATGAGCATCTGCCGGGACGTCCCCAGAGACCTGGGCCTGGAGGAAAGGCTGGGGGCTGGAGGGCCCCCGCTGGGAAGAGCTGCGGTTACAGCCTGTCATCAAATCCAAGCAGTAGTCCTGTCAGCTCCTTCCTGTCTGCGCTACTCCCCGAAACCACGGGAAACACGCTCCCTGTGTCCTTCAGACGGCCCTCCCGGTGGTAAAGCACATCCCATGTCCCGTGACAGACCCGTGTCCACTCTGCTAGGAGCCCGCGAGGCTGGGAGTCTCTCCTGCTGGACTCGGGGTGCTACCGTCCGACAGAGTGGATGGGGAGCAGGTGGCTGTGACAATCACAGACAGGAGGTGGCTTGTGTGTGTGTGTGTGTGTGTGTGTGTGTGTGTGAGAGAGAGAGAGAGAGAGAGAGTTTTTAAAAACACAGCCAAGCCGGGACCGGTTTGGCTCAATGGATAGAGCATCGGCCTGCGGACTGAAAGGTCCCGGGTTCGATTCCGGTCAAGGGCATGCACCTTGATTGCGGGCACATCCCCAGTGGGGGGTGTGCAGGAGGCAGCTGGTCGGTGTTTCTCTCTCATTGACGTTTCTAACTCTCTGTCCCTCTCAATTCCTCTCTGTGTAAAATCAATAAAATATATTTTTTTAAAAAGAGAAAAAAGAAAATGCATTGTGCTAAAATTTAAAAAAAAAAAAAAACAAACAAACAAACAAAATAAACCCCACAGCCAAAACAAAACTAAGTCAGGAAAAATACTTGCAGTTCCTGTGACAAAAGACTAATGTCTTTTTTTAAGGGCCCATGAAATTCAATAAGAAAATTTTAAGTGGTTCCAACTGTTAAATAGGTCATAAAGAAACCCCACGAGGAGAAAACATTGCTAGGAAACACTCAACAAAAAAGTTCAACACTGGCAGCCTTTTACATGATGACACTTAAAATAACCAGGAAACACCTGGGCCTGCTAAGTCCTCTTACCAAACCTAAAGGCGCCCAGGCCAGTGTGGCTCAGTGGAGAGAGTGTCGGCCTGCGGACTGAATCATGCCCAGGTTGCGGGCTTGATTCCCAGTGAGGGGCGTGATAGGAGACAGCAGATCACTGATTCTCTCTCATCATTGATGTTTCTCTCTTTCTCTCTACCTCTTCCTTCCTTTCTGAAATCAATAAAGAAATATATATATTTTTTTTAAATGGTGGGAGGGGACCTGGAGGACTGGTGAAACTTCAAGGTGCGCCAAGGGCTTTGTGAGTGGAAATGGCCTTTTTCAGAAGCAACGTGGCAAGTGCCAGTTCTCAAAAACCTGAAGAACACCTGACCGGGGAAATTCCCATCTAGGCATCCATAGGAGATAGTACAAGCTCTGGAGAAGTCACAGGAGAATGGCCGACGCTCCCACCTGCCAGACACTGTGCTGAGCACTTAAAGCTAGAACGCTCACAATCTGCGAGACGGGTCCCAAAGACATGCAGCCACCTAGAAAACATTAGCCGAGGAAGAAAAGCAAGGCCCACAGTGTATGATTGCGGATATGAAAGGTATGTATGTAAAGATACATAAAATATTTAGAGAAAAGTGACAGGTTCACAGTCATAAACTACCATTAGTTGCCCCAGCGGGACTGTGGGCAATTTTTCTTCCTTCCTTCTAAAACATAAAGTGATGGCGTTACTTTTATAATAAAGATATATTCTTTTTGAATGGGGAATGAGGGGCAGAAAGGGATCTTTCCCCTACAGCCTAAGACACTGGCAAATATTATTTCCTACTCTGGGCGCCATAAGCAAAGTTAGGGCTCAGAATAAAAAAACAAAGAATGACATATAAGAAAATGATCGTCAGTAATAAACAAGATTTAAAAAAAACAAAACAAAAAAAAAACCCTAAAGGCTTGGGAGTGAATTACATCTTTCAGTGCAAGGGGAAAAAAGAACATCAACACTTAATCTCAGATCAAATAAGATGAAAAGGAAAAAACGAAGGAGGGAAAACTCTTTCAACATAAGGATGCTTGTGTGAGTGTAAAACTCTGAACGAGTGGCCAAGATCCTTCGGGAGGTCTTCTCCAATGAGGCCTCCAGGTATTTATAGGACACAATCGCACACAGGATCTCACCGCACCCCTTCAATTACCCTAAAGGGCACAGGTCACCGTCTTCACTCTTTCAAAGGAAACGCTGTCGGAAAAGTTAAGTGACTTCGCAGTCATGGCTACACCAGGCCCGTGTCCTCCAGGCATCATCACACTTAATCCTCCGAACCATCCTCAGAGGGTGGTACCCCCTGCACAGGCGAGGCTCAGAGGAGGCAGTGCGTGGGCCTGAGGCCCGTCAGAGGTCAGGCCCCACTCGGTGAGCCTCGGAGGGCCTGCGGGGCATCACACAGCCTCTCCACATCCCTCAGCTCTTAGGACCCCAAGACTAAGGCTCCTTCCCTCCCCCCCCCCCCCCAGAAGTCTGTACTCAAGAGAGTTCTGGGATGGGGTACCGTCAGCTGGGTCAGACACCGTCCTCCTCCAAAGCCAGGTTAGGAATGCCTGGTAAGAGTCTCAGCGAAACGTGGGGGGATGGGAGCCCACGGAAACGCCAGCCCACCCATTGCTGTCTCTCTTGAAGCTACTGTGAGCCTTCCAATGCAACGAACTCTTAGGGAGTTCCCATCTGACGTAACCCGGCTTGGGAGAGCAAAGGGGAGAACACCCAGGCCCTGGCTGCGCCATCTCCGCCCCGAAGGGCACATCACGCCCTCGGCACCCTGGGAGACAGGAGGCTAAAGTGCCTCCCCACCGCACTCCGCTGTAAGGGGTACCACCCCCACCGCACTGAGCGTGCTCCGCTGTAAGAGGTACCACCAACTTGCTCTACAAGCATTTGTACTGACCATCCTGCCATAATCAGTGCGAGGGGAGTTCCAGTCCCCCGCACCCTCACCAATACTAAATACTGGCAAACTTTAAAATGTTTTTGCTTATTGCAGCAGATAAAAAGTACGTTTAGGCCTCTTGTACTTCTACCTGTAAATTTCCCGTTTACATCCTTTGCTAGCTTGTTGTGTTTTATTACTGAGTTGTGTTTTATTGATGGGATCTCTTTATATCTTATGGCCTTTAATAACCCTTTCTCAGTTATATATACGGTAAATATCCACTCCCAGTTTATCATTTGTCTTGTAAATTTTGTCCTTCATTGAAGAGAACCTTAAAGTACTATGTAATCAAGCCTAGCTTTGATAGTTTTGAAAGGCTTCCTTTATCCTGAGTATATAGTTTTTCATTCTTTTATATTTATATTTAACCGATCTTTTTATTTTTCATGTTTCCTTCTTAAACCCACTGTCCTGAAATACTTTTGTGGAGGATATCAAGTAGAGCTCTAACATTCCCCCTACACCACACACACACACACACACACACACACACACACACACACCACACACACACACCTCAATTGCTCTTCCTAATTAATCTCTGAGATCTGAAACACCAACTTCCTCTGTATTATTCCCATAGGTTCAGACCTGTACGGGGTCTATTCTTCTATGGTCTTATTGCTTCTCTCTCTTTTTATCCTGATATCTATAATAATGAAAGTGTAATGTGCTCATTAGACCAGATGTCCTTCCAGACGAAAGCCTGGGCCCGGGAGCCAGACGGAAGCCGGGGCCGGCAGGCTGGGGAAGGAAGGCCTACTCTTGCACAAATTTCATGCATCGGGCCTCTAGTAATTTCAGGATAAATCTTGATGTTTTTCTATGGCAACTCTCTTCCTGTCACTTTTTAAATGCTATTTTTTTAAAAAACTCCCAAAATCTCTAGATGGAGGTATTAACATCTAAGTCAGTCTGTTTTTAAGATAGGTGTTATCTATTCTTTTTGAAGCTTAATCCTGTCATTGTACAGTTTTTGTTCCTACGGTGAAGGGGGCTCTTTTTGTTCCATGACATTTACTGCTTACTAATAACATATTTAGGAGTTGTTGATCTCCGATAAAAGAAAGAAGTGTTTTCCCACCTGGGCCAAGGAGCCAAGCCAAACGGGGAAGGACCCAACTCCCAGAAGTCTGCCTTCCCCACGGGAGAGCAGGAATCAGGTCACCCAGAGGTCGGTACTCACCTTCCCACGCTCATCATCCGTGCGCTCTGCTGCCCTCTGGCATCCGGCAGGCCTCGGGGGGTCCTTCCTCAGGAAAGCGGAGGGCACAGCCTCTGAGCGGATCAGACCGGACGGATAAGGCCACGTTCCCTGCAGCCCAGGGCCACGTCCTCCTGTGCCCACGGAGCACGCACCCTGATGAGTAGGGACAGGCCTCCCGCACTCCACTGGCAGCCTGGACGTACGACCGTGTGAGACGTGGAAAGACGAGGCCCCCGCTCCGCACATGCTCTGGCCAT
The DNA here is from genome assembly GCF_964339955.1 of Pipistrellus hanaki. NCBI lineage: Eukaryota > Metazoa > Chordata > Mammalia > Chiroptera > Vespertilionidae > Pipistrellus > Pipistrellus hanaki. The sequence continues at coordinate 8,065,341 of NC_140514.1, forward strand.
CCCCGCCGCCTCCAGGTGGCTCAGCAGCTCCTTCTTGTCACCAGGGCTTCGCCTGCTATGCACGCGGAATTCCTCCATCTCCGAGACGCCGGCCACTGCTCCAGTGCAAACCTGTGCGGCAGAGGAGCCTTGGGGACTAGGCATCCTGTTAATAAAAATCCAGTTGTTATTTGGATTTCACCTCCTGCTTTCTCTAAGCGCTTTTCCATTGACAGTGCCTCGTTTCAAGCCCTTATTACTCCTCACCGTGGCTGTCGCCATAGTCTCTCTCAGATGGTTATCCTATGTAATAAAAGCCTAATATGCCAATTGTCCCCTCGGGCAGTCATTCGACCGGGAGACCAGGAGTTGGACCGCTCGCAATGACATGTTCTGACCACAAGGGGGCGGCGCGGGACGTGGTGGGCATCAGCAATGCGGTGCTGACAGCAGGCGGCAGTGAAGGTGCTGCCGGCCCTGATGGGCTCCAATAAGAGCAGGACCGCAGCGGGATGGTGGAGCAGGTGAGCAGGTGGCACCAGGCCAAGGTGAGTGCGAGCAGGGGCCCAGGTGCTGCCCAGGGCCCAGAGGTCAGTTGGGACCTGCCCTTCCATGCCAGACGCTCACACTTCGATCCGCGGCCAGGCCTCGGGACTGCACCCATGCACAAACTTTGTGCACCGGGCCTCTAGTTTTAAAAATAGCAGCTTTAACGATACATAATTCACACAGGATAAAATTCATCTTTTTAAAGTGTACAATTCATCGGGTTTGAGCAGCCATCACCACTGTCTAATTTCAGAATGCTTTCATCATCATCTCAAAAAGAAACCTGTGCCCATCAGCAGTCACACCCCACCTCCCCAGCCCCAGCTCTCAGCAAACACTGATCTCCTTTCTGTCCCTGTAGACTGCCTGCATGGACAGGTGCTACACATGGAACCATGCAGCTAATGGTCTCTTATCTCTGACTTCTTTCACTTAGCAGAGTGTTCTCAAGCTTCATCTCTGTTGTATCACGTATCAACGCTTCGCTTCTTTTTATGGCCAAATAACATTCCACTGCATCAGTATATAAAATGGATAGATATCAAAATGGATACATTTAGGATATCCATTCTCAGTCGATGGACAGTGGGTTACTGCCACACTTTAACTGTTAGAAATAATGCTGCAATAAACATTTGTATACGTCTTGAGACTAAGTAAAATTGGGGCATACTGGATTTAACAAAATTAAACAGGTTTCTTTACTGTAGGATTTCTCAGAGTCAAAACCAGACTACCACTCATCCTGACCTCACCAGAGTGGATGCGCGAGGCAGTGTTTTGCCAAACCTATTCGGAAACTTCTCTCCTAGATTAGGATACAAGCTCAAATAATCACATGGGATTCTGGGGTCAATACATCTGACCTCATCTTCAGAACTGCCACAATATTTAAGAAAAAATTATTACGTTTTCACATTGTAGCAGAAGAAATAAAATCAGTATTCTTCAGAGTCACCTAAATCCTTCTTCTGAGTATAGAAAAATAGGTTTCACTATAACTTTCTAAGTCCCCCCCCCCCAAGTCCTTAGCCTCTCTACTTAAATAAAGTATTACCTAATAACTGCTCTACACAACAACTAAAATAACAAACCAGCTACCAATGGGGGCTGCACAAGGGGGGCCTGCCATTTTCTGGAAAGGCTCCTGGCATTCGGTACTGAATTTTTAACATGACGATCTCCTCAGCAAGAAAGCTGTAGTGAAGAACAGCGAAACCAATGACTCTCCCATCGATATCCAAAATGCAAAAACTTTCACGTTCCAATACTCTTACGAAACTATCGTAGTAAAACAAAGATATTCTATTTAATATTTGTGTTAATAGTGAGATGACATTTCATCAATTCCAACTATCAAATCTCGACTATGTGGAGAGAAGAGAAAAAAAAAACACGCTTTTTAATAAAAAGATCTTTTGCTGTTTTGTTTCTGGAAATATAAGTTCAAAAAATGTGGAAATTGGTGTCAAGAAACATCCTAAAGATGTGAAGTGGTTTTTCTTAGAGCATGACAGGCAATTATTCCTTTCTTTGCTACAATCTCCATTTTAAAGCATCTTATTAAAGACATTTCTTTATTGAGCTGTGGTGAGCTACAGAGCGGACAGCTTCCTGTCGCCTTTAACCACTTGAAGGAACTTGAGACTTCCCACCACAAATAGCCTTTATTTCAGTAACAGATCACGTATAATGTTACTTGTAGGGTGTCATATTTCCTTTATCTTTTTTCATTTTTTTAAATACATTTTTTATTGATTTTAGAGAGGAAGGGAGAGGGAGAAAGAAACATCAGTAATGCGAGAGAATCATTGATCAGCTGCCTCCTGCATGCCCCCTGCTGGGGATCAAGCCTGCAACCTGGGCATGTGCCCTTAACTAGAATCAAACCCCGACCCTTCAGTCCACAGGCCAACGCTCTATCCATTGGGCCAAACCAGGTGGGCAACATTTGCTTTAAAAACACACCCACACACACATTGTTAGCAAAATCTTGTTTAAAAAGCTTTGCACTCATTAAAGTGCTAAAATAAAAATTTGCAATTAATTTCCAACACTTTCTCAAAAAATGTTAAGCGATCAGGAAAGGAACTACACACAGTGTTTACAAATAATGCTGTCTCGTATCAAAATTAAGTTCACCGCCATCGCGAGCGCGTTAGGAAAGTGCTGTATGAGAGAGCCATACGCACCCGGCGGGGGCTAGTCATGTGCTTTTTAAGAAAACTCGTTCCAAAGTTTCTTAAGCCTTTGGTTTTACTGTGGCTCTTGAGATCTCGTGACAATATACAACCTTAGAGTACTGCTCACTGACTTCCATTTGCGGGGGAACTGGAAATTCCAAAGCATTTAATAACTTGTAGGGACCAAATCCACTACATTGCATCTGACCCTGACACTTTTCTTAACCTGTGATCTCAAACACCTATAACACCAACAAGGCACACCTACACTCCTAACTGTAGTTCTGGTCCAGCTGCCATCTTCCTCTGCGGTGTGGCGGACACCTGCAGGGTACACTCACAAAGGCTGGCCCGCAGCTAATACATGGTCCCCCTCCCCATGCCTTCCTTCCTTCTCACCTGCTCCCAGAGCACCCTTCCCAATCCCATGAATATTCTAAACCTCATTCTTTCCTTTAAACTTCCTACCCAGAAGCCTTCACTCTTCACAGAAGGGCACACCTCTCATCAAAGTAACTAAGAATGCCCCATTAAAAAGAGAAATTAGCATGAGAAATTCAAAGGCTCACAGGTACCGTCTAAATAGCAAGGAATCTCCAGAATGCCAAATCCCAAGTGGGCAGGAGCCAACCACGGACACCTATGAGCCCGCGCAGCCACTGTAAGGAGGAAGCAGAGGAGAGTCTTCAGCATCCAATGGAACTAAGCACACACACACACACACACACACACACACACACACACACCGCCCAGGGACTCCCGGGAAAGCTGGGGTGAGGTGGGGGCCAGTGGAGAAAAGCATCCGGCCCTGAGCGGACTCCAGCTCTCAGGCGAGTGAGGGCAGGAGTTCTGTGGGAAGCACGAGTCTTGTGGATTCTCAAGAATAACCAGCCAGAGCTGCCCTTCAGGACCAAGCCCCACACGAAGACCAGACTGCTAGGGACAGACTCTAAACTGAACAGCACAGGGACAAAAGGGAGATGCTGAATAAAGTAGGGAGGGGAACAGAGTCAGATTTCTGAAAGTAAGCAGTCAGGCATTTAAACTCTTCACAAAAATAACAGAGGAGAGCACTCTAGAGCCATGAACTTCAGGCTTCCTTCTGAAAACAAGGAATCCTACCTAATAAAAGAGTAGTATGCAAATTAATCATCACTCTGCTACACTCAACAAGCCATGCCCACCAGCCACTCAGATCAAATATGCAAATAAACCCAAGATGGCTATGGCCACAGAGAGCAGGAGGGAGGCTTGGGTTTCCCAGGCAACAGGAACATCCTCGGGACCCAGGCTGCTCCTAGCCTGTATCCACGTCGAGATCCCCTCCCAGTCCAGCCTGGGTTCTCAGCCACTGAGTCACACCAGCCAAATCTTAAATGTTTCTTTTTATATATATATTTTATTGATGCTTTACAGAGAGGAAGGGAAAGAGAGCCAGAAACATCTATGAGAGAGAAACATCGATCAGCTGCCTTCTGCACAGTCCCCACTGGGTATGTGCCCCCAACCAAGGTACATGGCCTTGACTGGAATCGAACCTGGGACCCTTGAGTCTGCAGGCCATTGCTCCATCCACTGATCCAAACCAGTTAGGGCTGTCCAATATGTTAAAGAAAAAACCCTATCTAATAAAGAGGGAATATGCAGGAGAGGGCATTTGGGGGTGACTGGGCTGTCAGGGGAGGGCAGTTGGGGATGATCAGGCAGACAGGAGAGCAGTTAGGTGTCAATCAGACTGGTGGGGAGTGGTTAGGGGGTGATCATGCTGGCAGGCAGAAGTGGTTAGGGGCAATCAGGCAAGCAGTTGGGGGCCAGCAGTCCAGGATTGTGAGAGGTTTGTCCAACTGCCTGTTTAGGCCCAGCAGCCGAACATCCCCCGAGGGGCCCCAGATTGGAGAGGGTGCCACCCACCCCCACTGTGCACGAATTTCATGTACCAGGCCTCTACTTTCATAGAAAAACGAGCAGTGGAGGACTGAGGGGAAATTCCACATAAACACATTACGAGGAGAAAACAAAATCTGCCCCTGTGAGCAGTCGCAGGCCTGCAGAAGATATGCCTACAAACATTGAAAAGTATGACCTGCCAGTTCAAAACAAGCAAAAGGACACAAAACAGTGATAGGAGAATGAAAGAACAATATAAACCAGAATTAGGAAAACTCATGAAGGATGTGAAATAACTCAGGAAAGAACTAGATAAAATCACCTTACAAATGTGCACTAAACTAGAAAGAATATAGAAGTCAATAAACAAAACAGGCAATGCGTTCTGACAAACAGGAGGAAAGACGGGACATTTTTACAAAGGAACCAAGAAATGAAGAAACGCCTGGTTCTGGTTAAGACTGAGGGAGTGTATCCTCTCTCCCCTACTGACTGCAACCGGAAGTCCTGCACAAAAGACACTGAGCAATTCTCTCGGAGCTCTAGAACATAGTGAAGCAGGCAGTGAATCTAGGTCCAGCCATTAACGAGATCTGAACAAGTCAAGATAAAGATATTCCAGAGTGGGCTGGTATGAATAAAGTGGCATGATGTAATAGGAGGGGTCCCCAATAAAACAAGGAGAAGTTTGGTAAGGTGGGGCTAGATGCTAGGAAAGCCAAAAAGAGGCAAAGGACAAATAAAATGTCAGCTCTTTCCTAAAACCTTCCCTCATTCTCCCCATTCCTAGAATAACTCGGCTCCCTTCTCAGAACTCTGAGCACCACTGTGCTCCTCTCTCAGCCCATTACCCACCGAGTCCTTGCTGCTGTCCCATGCACCAGCCTCCCGTAGTAGACTGAGCTGAAGACAGAGAATATATGTATCGTATGTGCCTAGCACAGTGCCTAGGACAGAAAAGCCCTATGACTGTATGTGTGACAGAGGGAATTAATGTATTTTCAAAAAGCCAGCAGGTAACTTTGCAGGTGCGAGGGCACAGGGATAACATGAAGTAGACATTTAAAGATTACCCTTTAAATATCTGCTTCATGACTATAGTGTTGAGTCCAATGGAAACTAAAGCTGGACAAACAAATCCAACTTCATCTGCAGAGCCCTTCAAAATTAGATTGAGATTCAAATGCAGCTATAAATTCCTTATCTGAACATTTAAATACAATTTTTCAAATATGTTTCCCAGGTTTATAGTTATCAGTCGTTTGATATTCAGGCATACCTCATTCTATTGAGGTCACTTTATTGTGCTTTGCAGATATTGTATTTTCTACAAATTGAATGTTAAGACCCTCCACCAGCAAAAAGATTACACTTCACTAAAGGCTCAGATGAGGGATAGCATTTTTAGCACTAAAGCATTTTTAATAAGTTTTTATTGATTTGGGGGAGGGAAGTGGGGGGGAGGAGAGGAGAAACACAGAGGGAGGGAGGGAGGGGGTAGAGGGGGAGAGGGGGAGAGGAGGGGGGGAGAGGAAGAGAGAAAGGGAGGGAGAGGGAGAGGGAGAGGGAGAGAGAGAGGAGGGGGGAACAGACGAACCATGAATGTGAAAGAGAAACATAGATTGGTTGCCTCCCGCATGTCCCCTACCAAGAATCGAGCCTGAAATCTGGGCATGTGCTCTGACCTGGAATCAAACCGGAGCCCTTTCAATGCACGGGACAATGTTCAACCAACTGAGCAACACCAGCCAGGGCACCAATAAATATTCTTAAGTTAAGGTATCTACACTGTTTTTTTTAGACATAATGCTATTGTATACTTAATATACTATAGTATATATAGTATAAACAAAACTTTATATGCACTGAGAAACCAAAAAATTCATAAGCTTCATTTTCCTTTAATACTGGCTTTATCACAGTGGTCTGGAATGGAACCCCAATATCTCCGAGATACCCCTATATACACATAGCCAGAAGTAAAAATTATATAATCTGGGGGGAAAAAGAAAGTCTTATTCAGATTCAACCAGCTCCTTTTGACTGTGATTAAAAAATATATATAGAGACATTTGTATGGAGGAAGATCAGTGTACTAATCTTGGAAGGTAGAAAGGTTTCACAGCAGACAGCAGAAACATGGGCGTGTAATGCCAGAACGGTCTATTCACTGGAAGCAACAAGCCCTTCAGATTCTGGTGTGAATCTCCCTCCATAGTTAGATTCCATGTACTGCTCAGCGTATACTGACAACTGTGTGACGCTCAAAGGGAAAACACTATAAAATAAGTAAGCCATACCACCCAATCATCTACTGGGGCATCGTCTTTCAACTGGAAAAGAACAGATTTTAAAAGTAATCCATTTGCTTCTATACAACAAATTTTAGACAATCTTCAACTTAAATTAAAACCACACTTTCTTAATACAAAATCCTTTGGCTAAAATATACTGAAGGCTGCCAAGATATACTGAGGGCTACTAAAACCTAAGAGAAACAACAAAAATGTCTGGATGCCCTAGTTGCAAAATACATGGACTCAGCTAGAAAAGTACGAGTGTATTTGCAGCCAACAGGAATCATGATTAAGCTACAGAAAGACGTGTTTTTCTTGTCATCTTTATTCAAGTATTTCACAGCAGTTATATTACAAATTACAGTAAATGTTCAAAATTCCAGAATTCAAAAATTAAATAATTTACTTCAAACTAATGTAAAATGAAGTCAAATGCAAAACATCAATTTAGCACAATTCTAAATAAACTACAAACCCAAAATAGACCCTCGTGATGAAGTCTACTTAAATCTACAAAGTAGACACACATGACTGAAACCAAAAATGACTCCCAAAGTTTTAACAACCGAATGTACAAAATACAAAAGATGCAGGTACAAGCCCAAATTCAAGCTTACAATGTGATTACAAATGATAATTATAACAACAATGGCATTCAGCTACGGGACCTGACACTGACGATACTGAATAGCACCATAGCTGAACCAACTTAATCAAAAAGTGGGAGGATATTATGATCCCACTCCCTAAAACAAAATCCAGTAAACCTACAAATACATTGGCATATGAGAAAAATCAAGTCATGAAAGGACATAAAGCGAAACAAAACAAATTAATCACAGGTGAGATTCAAGCTCAAAAACACAATTAATTCCACAGCCATCAGTTTCAATCCTAGTGCGGTTCCGTCTCTCCCAACAGCACCCGCGGTCCCCACAGCTGAGCGTTAGCTGTTGTTGGGCTGTGCTGCAGCACACATTTTATTGATCTGAGCGCAAGGTTTTACATGGGAGCTCATCATTTATAATGCTCACAATAGGAAATAGGAACAGAGGTCAATTTGTACATATTTTTGCCAATGCAAAAATTGAGAATTTACAGAAAGGTAAACAAAATCGAGTCCACTTGGATAATTTCACAAGCTGCTTTGAACTACAGAACCACCAGATGTCTGTAAAATAAGCGACACTGATAGAGTGTGTTTCTTTTGGGGAAGAAGGGAGCTGAAGCTCCTTTTTCTCCCCTTGGCATTTGATTGGCTGTCTCTTTAAGACCTAACCTGTTCAAAGTGGCAGTTCCTATCATAATGAGGTTGCCTCCTATTTCTCAATCTATATTAAGGTTAAGGTTTTTAAAAATTTGATCTTTTGGAAGCATTTTAATGCTGAACATAAATTTCCTTGTCAAACTCACTGATGGCTAAAATCTTAATAAACTTTTACAAATTTAGTAACTTACTAACAACATGTGCGTTTTTACTTTTCCTTTCACAAGTGCTGCTGTTACTTGAACAGAATGTTTCTGAATTAGAGTAACTGGAATAAATATTTAAAAAAAAAATAGTGCAGCAAGAACCTGAGACTTGCAAAAAACCCTTTTACCAGAAACTTGCTACAAAAAATCTGCTACATCTTATTTCTTCATCAAATCTTTAAATTCTGTAACAATTTCCATCAAAATACAAAATGCTAATGTATTAGACAGCAAAATAGTCTGAACTGGCATGATGGTAATAAATACTAAAGAAAGCATGTTAATCCTCCCAATAATCAAATTAGAGGTTTCAAATAACCTCCCCTTTAAAATGGTTCATCGTTAATCGCACTTGCCCACCTTAAAAATACAGTGTGTCTACATGGGTAGCATCTTGAATTACATGACTAACTGAATATTATGAAAATTTAGACTAGGTATATAGAAAACAAGTGGCATTTTTCAAAAAACAAAGCGAGAACTAGAAGGCGTAAAATGTTTCTGCTAATGCAAAGAAGCACTGGGATCACTGCGGCGGCCACGGCCACGGCCGGCTTGCTGTGCTGGCATCCAGCACACGGCACAGCCGGACAGGAGACAAGTACCTTAGCTTCAGCGTGTAAACGGTGGCAAAGTGATTACAGGACTCTGTAAACACCGTTGGTAACTAAAATACAAAAAGCTGAGGTAGCTCAGGATCTCTGCAGCAGTCCGAGACCATTCGCTCTAATTAAAACGCAAACTGCATGTGTTGCATATACTGGAAAGACAGGCCTGCAGCTAACAGCTACAATGAATGAAGATATCAAGCCAACTTGTCAAAATTTTCTACTTTTTTTGTTTAAAAATCATCTGATAAAAAAATGTCACTGCGCTCCCTTTTGCCTCTTTGCACCTGCCTAGACTGTGTCTCCCAATTTTATAGAAAGTTTTGTAAAACTAGTGACCCATAATTAATTTTAGGTAAGTACAACTCACAGAAATCGTTCAACAAGATCCAAAATGGGTTCCAATCAAAATAAACAGTTGTGAAAAGGTTAGGCTTAGGGTAAGGGATTTAAACATTTAATACTGTTATTCCAAGAACCACACCAGAGCTCACTTGCAACTATGCATATAGAAAATGAATTTTATGAAGCTTCTGACAAATTCCTCTCTTTTCTGTCCATTTGGCAAGCCCTGGCTTTAAAACAAAACAGTACCAATTTATTGTACATGAAAATCATTCTCTGGGAACTCAAACATGAATAACTAGTAAATTGCCGCTGACAGAAGAAAGAATGTCTGCTATCTACTTATTTCTGGTCATCATTGTCAGCAATACCGAAAAGTGTGTGTGTGTGTGTGTATGTGTGTGTTTTAGTGGACTGTGGATTCTTTTTGTACTTGTTTTATTATGTGTTTTTAAAACAGGAACAGGCCATTCGGGAAAACTTACCTTTTTAATATATTATGTGGCATACCAAGTATCTTGACTGAGTTCTGAAAACAAGATAGGCATTTTATACCAAAACACTGGTTGCCTCTTACTGACACAGAGTATCAAACATTTTTAAGGTTGTGACCAAAGAAAACATTCTAATTCATTTGCTACAAACAAGCCCATCCTTTTGTTTAGCCTTATCTTTCTCAAATGAATAAAAAGGCACATTAAAGGCAGTTCTAAAGAGCCGAATCTAATTTCATCCAGTTTCTTCAGTTTCCCATCAGAATATACCATAACCAACTCTTGAGCAGGTTTCAGTCCATTACCCAGAGGAAAAAATAGAAACAAATATGATAAAAGGGGTAGAAAAGAGAAAAAATAGAACAGGTTGCCCACTGTTTAAACAATTCAACAGTTAGAACTGCCCCTGGATCCAGTTTCCCGTTTCTGGCCTGCTCCCTACGAGAGCAGTCTCCGAAAGAGCGCGCGCGAACAGAGGAGCAGAAGTGAGAGCAGTTTCTGTAGCACCAAAGTCTCCGATCTGTGGGTTGTATTTTTTACTTGTGGAAAATACAACACGTTTCTGAAGTTCTGTTTGGTTCTTGTAGGCTGGTTGGTTTCAGGTACCTGAGACAATAGCACCAAATTCAACAGAGAAAGAATGAGAGAGAGAGCACTTTACACCTAGGCTCTGCCCGTGATTGGTGCAATTTGAAATTGAATGGCTCAGAAGACTGCTCTGTCAGGAGCAGATTGGAGAGGATAAACCACTCATCTTGCAAAGTTCATAGGAATGTCTCAAATGTATGAACTGTTCTTTCCATCTCCTATAAGAGAAAAAAAAAAAGCGCATGTCATCTATTAAAGGAAGGACACATTATTATGGGGAAATTTACTTTAACATTTTAAAGAATTTTAGATACAAGTTAAGCTTTAAGCATTTTTCTGATTACAATACCAAGCTACTCTGTAAGACTATCTGCCCCAGACACCTCCAAATGCCTCCCATTTTACAGGTAGGCTGATGAGAATGACACTCGTTAATACTCATGAGTCCTTACTACAGATATTGTGCTAAGAAGTTGGTATGTACAGATAATTTGTCAACTAATAAGTAGCAGAGTCAGGATATGAATGCAGGTAGCCTCACTCCAGGGCCTTTCTTACGCATTACATTAAACTAGCGCCCAAAGCAAAATGGATGCGTGAAGTATAGTAAAACGTGTACCCGAAGTACAACAGAACACACCCTGATCCCTCTGCTATTCACTTAACCAGAGCTGGGGGGGAAAGCCAGGAGTACCGCCATCACCACCACCAAGAACGCCACTGACTGGTGACTGTGTCATAGATCCCTTCTCTCTCTGACCAAGGCCTCTACATAACAGGGCTCCGAGTGCCACACTGAAGGACATTTCATTGCTGAAGAGCATCCAATCCTTTCAAGCTAATCAAGTTTCAATGTGAACAAAGAAGTCTGGAATAAGGAAAAAAGGTAAAAAACTCTACCCCACACATTTCAATCTGATGGGCAATTATCAAATATATCTAATACATTTAGTTTTCACCTCTGAAGATATTATAGTCTATGTTCAGTAGAATAGGCTAAACGAACAGATTATAATCTGATCAAAAAGTTAACTCCTGCTAAATGTTTTTTTACCTGGGTAGGAAAAAAGCCAGGCCATAAAATAGAATATACACTATGCTCCCAATTTCAAAATCTACATGCACATGCTTACACATGTCATGTACATCTAGATATTTTTTTTTTAAAGGATGGAAATTATTCCAAAAGATTACCACTAAGTTTCTTCTAGGTGGGATAATTTGGGTGATTTTTTTATTTTCTCATTTGTGCTTTCCTATTATTTCTATACTAGAAGCCTGGTGCACAGATTCGTGCACATTGAGAGGAAATTAATTAGAAGGTGGCCAGCAGGGGAGGATGGGCCGGACACATCCTGGAGCTATCCTCCTGCGGTTCCTTCCCGGCTGGCTACACCTGGGGCCACGGCTCAGAGTGTCTGCGAGTGAGCAGGGTCCCTCCGGCAGTCCAACATCTCCCGAGGGGTCCCAGAGTGTAAGAGGGCACTCTGCAAAGTTGCTGTCACTTGGCAGCTCCTGCATTGAGCATCTGCTCCCTGGTGATCAGTGCACATCATACCTACCAGCTGGTCGGCAGGTCGCTTAGCCTTTTATATATATAGACTAGAGGCCCAGTGCACAAAATTCGTACATGGGGGGTGGGGCCCTCAGCCCGACCTGCACCCTCTCCAATCTGGGAACCCTCAGGGGAGCCCTCTCCAATCTGGGAGCCCTGATGGCTTAGGCCCACTCTCCGTGGTTCTCTGCTCTCTGTGGGGCTGGCCATTCCACACCCACTGCCCAGAGGCCCTCCGCGGCCAAGGTGGGGATTCTTGCCTCGTCGCTGTGATGACGAAGCAAGCATTCTACCAGACCACTCACGCTGCCTGTTCTCAGCAGCCACCCACCTACCCCCCCAGGACGGGGGGACTCCAGCGGGGCTGAGTGCACTGGGCACCGCCATTTTGTGGCTATGGATACTGCCTTCTTTGTGATGGAGTGATGGTTAATTTGCGTATTACCCTTTTATTAGATAGGAAGGATATTGTGTAATGACAGTATAAATTCATAAAAATGTGACAATGTGATTACAATCTTTAAATGCCCTCTTACTTGATTCAAGTGCAATCAGTATTCTTTGTTACATATTTAAAATAATCACTTCCTTTACATATAAATCCTTACTCTTTTAGAAAAGCATCCCCAAAACCAAGCACAATATCTGGAACTGTAGATCCTTAATAAATATTTAATAACTAGATCACCAGATAAACAAACTAACAGGCAAATGAACAAAAAATAGTCTAATTAAGTCACTTAGTTAATAAGTAGATGAGGGATTACATTTGCTCAGATGAACTCAAAAAGCAGAAGTGTGGCTTCATGATGTAATTTATATGAACAAAGATATAAGTTCATATTTATAAGGAAGAACTTTCTTAAGGCCGAAAGTTGGTTAGAAATGGAAGTTTACTGCTAAAGTATCTAAGCAAAGGACAACTACTCCTTCACATGGCTATTTTACAGAACTAAATCTATTAAATGAAATGACTTTTAAGTTTCTTTCTAACCATTAACTGGATGGTCATTAGGTCCCAGTGCCCATGTTAACCTCTTTTTCTTTTTTCCCCCATGTCAACTCCTTTTAATCAGCAGCAGTTGCCTAGAGGAGCATTGGAGACACTGAATGGCCACACGCACATTCAACAAGCCTGCATGATACACCTACTCAGTGATAAGCAAGGGAGGGGAGAATTGTCACCTGCTATTTTGTGTCAGCCCAGAACCATGAATTTCTGTGTTTCGATAAACAAAAAAAAAATCCCAGATTATTTCTGTCCTGAGACAAGATAGTTCAAATTATAACTTTTACAGCCGAAACCGGTTTGGCTTAATGGATAGAGCGTCGGCTTGGGGACTGAAAGGTCCCGGGTTCGATTCCAGTCAAGGGCATGTACCTTGGTTGCGGGCATATCCCCAGTAGGGGGTGTGCAAGAGGCAGCTGATCGATGACTCTCTCTCATCGATGTTTCTAACTCTCTATCTCTCTCCCTTCCTCTCTGTACAAAATCAATAAAAGATATTTAAAAAACAAAACAAAACAAAAATTATAACTTTTACTGACTCTCCTAATCTTAATTCTTCAAAACATTCTTCAGTTACTTGACAAAGATCTAGACATTTCCTTTGGACACATAAAAGCACTTATCTGTTTGCTCAACAGATGAACCACGCACTTACCTCAATAAGTTGTGATTTGTCATAATCTTTGCGGTGACGATAGATGCACTGACTTAGAAGAGAATATAATCTCTCAAGTTGATCAACTGCCAGATTGTTGCTTTTATCTACCAACAAATCAAGCAATTTCTAAGAAAAATTAGAAAAAAAATTAATTTGATTTCACTATTCAAACTGAAACAATTATATATTCAATGCTAGGTAATAAACACAGGTGTGATGCTAACATTGAGTTTAGAAGATTCTAGGGCTTAGATTATAACCAAGATAATTCTAATTTTTCTAAACCCCACAAAGTATATATAACTCTTTTCTTTTTAATTCTCATCCAAGGATATGTGTATGTTTTTTATTGACTCTTAGAGAGAGAAATGGGAAGGAAGGAGGGAGGGAGGGGAAACATAGATGTGAGAGAAATATCGATTGCCTCCTGTATGTGTCCGACTAGAAATCAAACCCACAACCTTTTGGTGTACAGGACAATGCTCCAACCAACTGAGCAACCCAGCCAGGGCCATAACTCTTTACTAGAAGCCTAAAGCACATATGTTCCTAGTTAAAGCAAAAAATTATTAAAAAATGGACAAAGACACCGGGGGGGGGGGGGGGGGGGGGGGGGCATGAGTGGGGGTGGGGAGGAAATGGGGAATAAGGACACATATGCACCACCTTACTCAATAAAGAGAGAAAAAAATTATCAAAACTAGTTTTATTCAGTAGCCTACAAAACATTCAATTCGCCTTCCATTCATTTAAAACTGCCTGGGAATAGCTAAACTTACCTTCAATCTCTCATGATCAACTATAAGAGGTGGCACAGGCTCAGATGGCTCTTCTGGAACCAGCTCCAGGGTTGTTGCTTTTGCCTGTTCTAAAATTAATTTACGATATTTCTTTACTTTAGAAGCACCTACAATTGAGAAAAAAAAAAGAATGCACTGCAGCAAGTAAAAGTTAAGAAGAATTAGGCTTAGCCAACTATAAACTCATTTGTCCACCATAAATCCTTTTTGGAATAAGAATGTATTCATTTTGGAATAACAGTGTCAGCAATAAATGGTATTGTTGTGGTTGTTTTTTTGTTTTTTGGTGTTTTGTGTGTGTGTGTGTGTTTTTTTTGTTTTTTTGTTGTTGTTTTTTTTTTTTGGGGGGGGGGGGGGGGTAAGGATAAGTAACCCAAATTAAAGAGAACTAAAACTCAACTATGAAAACCAATCATCAAATAAATATATCCACTAAAAGGAACATAAAAGCAATCTTCATCTCTAATCACTAACTAGTAAACAGCTTTCACTCTCTTTGTGATAAATTTGGAGCTTTCAGAATTGGAAGGGAGAAGCTACCTACAAAATCAGACACTAACAAAATGAGGCCAACCTGCTACCTATCTGCCTCCTAATGTAAAACATCTTCCTGAACATTGCCTGAAAGTTCTTATTTTTCTCTATTACAGTGCCTAGAATTCTATTCTAAATTGATCTGGGTTATAAGATTTATTTC
The DNA here is from genome assembly GCF_964339955.1 of Pipistrellus hanaki. NCBI lineage: Eukaryota > Metazoa > Chordata > Mammalia > Chiroptera > Vespertilionidae > Pipistrellus > Pipistrellus hanaki. Next base: position 8,080,463 of record NC_140514.1, read on the forward strand.
TTAAAAAATAAAGATCCATTAAAGCTATAATAGGGCTAGTGATCTTTCCTAGCTTAGAGTGAATTAGTATAACCTAATTACTTTCCTCCCAAATCTTGCTGAGATAAAAAGTACTGGGGGGGGTTGAGGTGGCTGAGCATAATTTGACAGCACCAGGCACTTATGTGAGAAGAGGTAGGTAGACCATCATGCCCTGTGCTCCCTTAAGTCGGAGTACTCTAAGAGGAGGCTGAGGGGAAGGAACACAAAGAGGAACTTAGACTATTTCAGAATTTTATACAGGGCCTGGTCCATGTCAATGAGACTAAGAAGAGCTTTCCTTCTCCTTCCTTATCCCCAAATTTTTAAACAAATCCTTCTCATCAGTGCCTGCTATATAGGTAAGTAATGAATCAAAATGTTGCCTTCAAAAGCATATTCCACAATACATCAGAGACATTTTATATTTCAGACAGCCTTTAGAATGAAATACTTGATTTATAGTTCAATTAACACTTGCTAGGAATTTTGTTAAGACCACACTGGTACTCATTATTACATCCATTGCCTTCTAGAGGCCTGAGAACTTCGATTAGAAACCACTGTTAGGTAACACTGCCCCGACAGTTACAAATGAGAACTTCAGGTAAAGCTGTACAAAACAAATATCTTTAACACTTTTAGATTACCAACTGAACCTTTTAAGTCTTTTCTGCAAGCTTACCAAAATCTCATAGCGAAGTAGTATTAAAAAGGACTCCTCCCCTCAAACCCGTTCTGCCGCATCATGTAAGTCTTCCCTTTTTTCTGTCCCATTCATTACTTAACCTTAGCTTAACAGATTTTTTTAAGTTGTCTATATGACAGCCTAGAATAAATATAGCTTTTAAAACCATTTCCTATTATTAAATATAGAAGAAAAATTATTTAAGAATAATATTTAAGAACAGTACATCTCTCTTTATCCATTAAAAGAATTCTAAGACTTTTGAGTAATAACTCCCTACTTCCTGATTCTGCTAGAGGGCTCAAAAAACTGTCAGCAAAACCTTTTCCACTTAATACAAATCCCAGGCTAAAGTGTATATTCCACACAACTTAGCACAATTTTTTAGACAAAATTTCAAGATAGCCTCATAAAAAAGAAAATGTATATGGGATTGTATAGATCTCTAACTCATCCCATCCCACAATGGGCTAAAGAATAATAATAAACAAAGTAGGGCTAGAGATCTTCAACTCCCCATTTCTGCTTCTTCTTAAAAGAGTTCCACAGCCATAGGAGGCCAGGAGCTGGCACAACGCTCTCACTGGGAGAACAAGGCAAATATGACAGCGAGAGTTCTGCCGCCTTCCTCTACCACTGGCCTTACAAAGCAATGGAATCTCTTAGGCTAAACATCCCTCAGATTCAACTACCAGTGATGACTGAATACTACCTGGAATGAACACTCCTCAGAACATGCCAGGTACCAGGAGAGGCAATTAATATACATGACATCTGTGGTTGCTGTAGTGACACCATTCTCAAGTTTCATTTAAAAAGTGAAAAAACAGGGTTGGAGAGTATAAGTATCTAGCTCAGTCACATGATTATAATAAACAGGAGGGGTAATTTAATATGGTCTACATGACTGAATATACCACACTGCTTTAGTACCTAAGTCATCTCAGACCAACCACCCACACCCCATCCCAGTAATTGTTTTGTTAGAACGCCATCTTCTTAACACCTGTGGATGTACTCAACTTTCAGTCATAAATGAGAATAGGGATGATAATCAGGTGGAAGCCAGGAGTGTAAGCGGCTAGGAAAACAAAGCATTCTAGAACACAAACCTTTTGATATGTTCACCAAAATTTAGTATGTATGTGCATACTTTTGTAGGGCAACTAGAAACTAGAAAACTTTAACAGATTTTCAAAGGAGTATAGTTATTTGGCAACCATTTTTACTGAGGGCTAGGCAAAATATGCAACTAATTAACTCTGGAGTTTAAAACTTCAGAAGTTATTAAAATATTGTCTCTACCTTCTTTATCCAGCTCCGGGTCTTTGGCCTCCACATCAGGGCCAGGTTCTAATTTCTCATCATTGCTACATTCCCGGGCTTCTAGCTTCTCAGGATCATCTCCAAGATCTTCATTAGAGGCTTCTGGCTTCTCTTTTGACTGGTCCTCCAGAAGAATCTTCTGTTCAGAGCTACATCTATCCCCATTGCTACAGAGGGGAACTACTTCTGCTTTGCCGTTCTGGCACTCCAGAGCTGGGACTCCTTCAAAACTGTCGGTGGAGGCCTCGCCATTGAGACAGCTCCCTTTGAGGAAAGGCTCTTTCCCAGAAGTCTGTCCCGGGTTTACAGAACTGCTGCTGTGGACGAGGAGAGACTCGTTGGAACTTTCCTCTTCGGTGGATGCAAAGTTCTCTTTTGTGCCCGCTCCACTGTTAAGCCTCTGCCCCTGGTCCATGTCCATGACGTCACATGATGACTCATCATTAGTCATAGACAAGTCTCCAGCCTCCTCTCCGTTTTCTTCATGGCAGTCAGTGCTTACCTCAAATTCTCCGTTCTCTAGCAATTTCCTGCCCTCCGTATGATTCTCATAGTCTGCAAATTTGGTGTCCTCTTCATCTTTTTTTAAATTATTGACTTTCCTTTTCTTAATAATTCCTTTACCCCACTGTGATCGCCGCCTCGATTTTCTCCGAACTCGAACTATTTTACAAGGAAGAAAAAATATATTTGTAGAACTTGGAATGCAATACTTGTTTTATAAATGCATATTAACTAAGACCCAAAAGAAAGTAAACCCATACCAGTGTGACACACAAGCAAAAACTACCTGACACTCTCGCTGACTAATCCTCAGAACTACAAGTAGAATGGATATGAAGTCAGGGATGAACTCTGAGAAATAAAAATCTGTTAAACTTATTTCTTATTTACCACCCAGCATTAATTTTTTTTCTATTACTCTGATTCCACTTAACAGCCGTTCCTAATTCCTAACATCCAGGAGGCCAGAATATGATATACACATTTAGGAACAGACCACACTCCCAGTCTGCCTGTAAGATTTGGGCGCCAGTTTTAGATTTCAACCAGGAAGGTGCGTGCTTTGCCATGAAAAGAAATAAAGCATGATCCAGTGTGTCAAGACAGAATCGTTATAGGTATCTCCAAAAAACCCTCTCCACTGCCTCTACTTCAAAAGACAGAAACACCCCGCCCCCCCCCCTGCAAAAAAAACCCCACAGTTAATAACGGTCATGGAGAGAAGCCCATGAAGGTTATATGATCAATCCAGATTGCCAACTATTAGCCTCTTCTCCCACAAACGGTTCTCCTAGCAGCACCAATTTCTTGCAAAGTTGTCTGAAAATATGTAGAAAAATTAAGCCTTCTACTATCAAGGTGGCAACACCACCACTAACAAAACACTGAAAATAAATGTTTGGTCAGTTATGTGAAGAGAAAGACCTACCAAAGTTGTAGGGGCTATACTTAGATGCTAGAAACTATCATGGCTTTCTGAGTAGACAGCTGGTACTTCCAAGTAATGATGGACCCAGGAATCTTTCATTTCCCATATATGCAAGTCTATCCCACTATCCCTTAAATAAGCAAAAAGTTAACTCTTATTTTGCAATTTGGGACAGATGCATTAAAAAATTAAATATAAACGTTATTAAATATAAACTAGTTAAACTAGACACCATACCTTCTGGTGTCTAACACCAAATTCTAAATATTAGTTGGTTGAAAGCCATCAGGGTAAAAATAATTAACCCCCCCCCCCCCCAGGCTATAAAAGGTTCTCCTCCCCTGCTCTAAACTGTTAGGTCTTTATTATCTATAATAACAAGTTACTCCTGACAATGTGGCCTCACTTATTCTCCAACCATGTAACCAAAAATACTAACGTTTCCCCTCTTCTTTCCTCATTAAGCCATGGAACTCCAGACCAAGAAGCTGACCTCTGCTCAATCAAGAGCCAGCCCAATTACCTGATATGTATGAGGTACACCGAGCAAAGGCCAGAAGCCCTATGGAAGGAAGTTCACTGCTAGCGCTTTCATCTCAGCAAAGAACAGAGAAAAGGTTCTCATTTGGGGAGAGGTCAAACTAGAGAAAATTTCCCCTTCCTTACATAATTACTTCTAACAGTTAACATGGCTTTAGTAAAATAAGAGAAATATAAGCTCTACAAGAATAGTGATTTTTGTTTTAGTCACTGCTAATCTCCATTGCCCCTGGCATGTGGTAGGCGTATACATTTATACTACTTCCTTTTTCAGGGATGTTTTGTGTGAAAAGCGCATTTAGAGGCACAATCTTTAAAGTCAATTTTTATAGCATCTCTGAGCTCGTTTCCAAAACTAAGACCTTAGGAAAGCAACTCTGCCTTGGACATTTAGATTTATGACTTAGGTAAGTAAGTTAATGTAAAACAGACAAATGGTGAGTCACATATGCCATCTACTGGTGAAAGAAAACAAAACTCGATTGCAGCTTAAAGCAGCGGTCGCCAACCAGTGAGTGGTCTGCGGACCACTGGTGGTCCAGGAGGTAAAAAAGGTTGGCAGCCATTGGCTTAAAGTAACATTTTAATATCCAAAGGAACTTAAAACTGTTTCAGTTAATAAATATTTGTATTAGGTGCAGAGAATGTAAAGGATTTTAAGTTTTAAATTGGAATGTTGTGTTACATAATTCAGGTATAACTAGGCCAAATAACTTCAATCATATTCATGAAACTAAATGCACCACTAAGTCCTTCAAATTTTCTCACATATGAAAGCCTTATCTCAAAGAGGACAAGCTGAAAGATAGGTATGGCCCATTCATTCAAATGCAAGGCCGCTCGTGAAAGAACGTATTATGGCCAGCTTTACTGACGGATGGAGCAGAATTACACCTTTACACCAGAAGAACAGCATAGGTCGTCCACGATGGCTAGCTTCAGGACTGTATTAGAAGTATGTAACATCAGGACTGTATTAGAAATATGCTATGTTGATTAACATATCATTTAGAATTTTCTTTTTATCACCATGAATAAGAAAAAATGAAAACCTAAACACTGACTATTCCATCTCTAAAAATATATCACGAACAAAACTAGATAAAGGAGGTTGTACCGCCGAAACCGGTTTGGCTCAGTGGATAGAGCATCAGCCTGCAGACCGAAAAGTGCCGGATTCGATTCCGGTCAAGGGCACGTACCTTGGTTGTGGGCACATCCCTGGTGGAGGGTGTGCAGGAGGCAGCTGATCAAATGTTTCTCTTATTAATGTTTCTAGCTCTCTATCTCTCTCCCTTCTCTGTAAAAAAAAAATCAATAAAAAATATATATTTAAAAAAAAAAAAAAAAGGTTGTACCAATTTTTCAAACTGAGCACAAACTTCCTGCTGTCAAATCAGCCACTCTCTTCAGCCAGTTTCCATTTTCCACCATAAAGACATCCTGCTTAGTATACAGCAAGGGGCTGGGGTTGCAGATAGATGTATAGAAAATCTATTGGCTCCACATTTCTATCCAAATACCAAAGTTTAGAACTAAAAATATTCAAACCTAGTCCAATTACAACAGTAAGTACTGAATGGGGACAGCAAAAAGCAAATAAGACTGAAGAAATACACTTCTGATTTAGCCTCTTACCCCACAAGCTCTTCACCTCTGAAAAGAGACGATTAAGAGCCGTGGGAAAACAGCAGCGCTCTACTTTGTGTACCCAGTGCCTAAGAAACCCAAATCATTCTCAGTTGTTCCCACTACTGGATAACATGATCTCAAACACACGCACATTTATTTGCAGAGTTGTGCCAGGCATCCATTGGATTTCTTTGTTTGTGCCGAAATGCCTCTTCAACTCTAGTTTCTGTCTTCCGAGTTCCAGTACCATGAGGATTTATTTGTTCTGCTGTTACCGATAAGCCTGCAAGCAGAAGATAAGCAACACCTATTTAAATATTCCTAGCTACATAAACCAACAGGGTTTTTAAAAAAAATCATCTGAAATACAGAACCGAGTTTTAAAGTCATTAATTATACTTGGACAGTTTGTAATTTGGATGAAAATACTATCTTTTGTTTTAAGATGGGAAGGAAACTCAATATAAAATCATAAAAATAAAATAACTTGGCAGGGGATTCTTACTCTTAAAAAGCGACACATTTCACATTTTTATGACCTTGGGGCAATAAGATTATATAATGTCTAAAAGTTATGATTTCTGCCATCTTAGAATGTGTGTTTTGGGGCCAGTAAAACCCATTCACATGAACTGTTACCATCTGACATTAGCTGCCTATCACACTGCAGTGATCTTCATAAGAGTAACCATTCCATCTCAACTTTCACTGGATCTCTTTGTTCGATATGATCCTTAAATGTTGATGTTTGCCAGGGTTGTCTCTGGAATTCTCACTCTAATCAACACCTTCCACCACAACACCTTCCACCTTCAGCTTCTACTGCCATTATATAACTAGAGGCTCAGTGCACAAAATTCATGCACAGGTAGGGTCCCTGGGGCTTTCCTTCCCCAGCTGCCAGCTGCCAGCTGGGGCCTCCCTTCCCTGGCTGGTCCTTCCTTCATTCCATGACTCCCCCTAGTGGTAAGCGTACATCACAGCAAGTGATTGAACTCAAAGACTCCCAGTTGAACTTCCAAGGGGACATTTTGCACATTAGCCTTTTATTGATATATGTATAGATTCCCAAATCCACATCTTTAGCCCAAACATCTCTCGAGCTTTTTTAATTCGTATATCCAACGGCCTATTTGATATCTCCAACTGGATATTCTAAAGACATGTCAAATATCTTTCCCAACAAAAACACCTGTTCCTTCTTATATCTCTATTGGTGGTATTAGCACGTACTGAGTCATTAAACCAGTAACATGGCCAATTTTGACTCTTCCTGCCCTTCACCCCAGCAGCCAATCTCTAATATTAATTCTATCCTCATCTCCATTTCACTAATTAAAACTCTGAACTATTCCTAAAGATTTTATCCACAAAAGATTTAAGGTTCAATTTATATAACATAAAAACCACTCATTTTAAGCATACAATTAAATGATTTTTAGTAATATACAGCACTGTTGTGGTAAATATACACACCATTTTGCAATCACCACAGCAACCCAATTTTAGCTAACTATCCCAGACAACCACTAATCCACATTTGGTCTCTATGGCTTGCTTTTTTTGAGCATTTCATTTAAATGGAATCATACAATATGTGGTCTTTTCTGGCTGGACTGTTTCACTTAACGAATGCTTCTGTAGTTCACCTATGTTGTAGCACATATCAGCACTTTGTTCCTTTTTATGGCTGAGCAGTATGCCATTGTATGACACACCCTATTTTGCTTACCCATTCACCAGCTGACAGACATTTGGGTTGTTTCCAATTTTAGTTGCTATGAATAATGCTGCTATGAACATTCGTGTATAAGTATTTATGTGGACATATGTTTTCATTGCTCTAGAGTAGATCCTAGGAGTAGAATCACTGGGTCATATGGTAAATGTTATGTTTAACTTTTTAGAACTGCCAAACTGTTTTCTAAACTGGCTCCAACAGTTTCTTAACTGGTCTCTCATCTCCCTACCCTCCACACTGAGCCCTTGCTATTTCCTGCTGCCAAAGCAATTTACCAATTCGTTCCGCTGCTTAAAATACTTCAATGACTACTACTGACTAAGGCAATGGTTCTCAAACATTAGTGTATAAAGAAATCTCTTGAATAGTTGTTCAAGTGCTGAGCTATCAACCTTACTACTCCCTGAGAATTTAATTTACTAGGACCAAGCCAATGTAGGCAACAGACACACCATTTTGAAAAACACTGGTCTATAGGATAAAGTCCAAGCTCCTCAGCATGGCATGGATTCACTGAAGTATTTATAACCTGCTGCATATCAGACACAGCTCTGGGGACTGCAGGAGAGCTGTAAGCATGACATTCCCAGCACTAAATAAGGAAGGGAGAGACAACAACAACAAAATGCCAAGTGCTAATGATGACCACGGCCTAATGAGATGAGGAGGCCAGGAAAGGCCTCTAAGGAAGTAGAAGAAAAGCTGCTTCATTATTTCAGTGCTCTGGACCCAGCCCACCTCTTGAGCTCTAATTCTCACAATTCTGTACATATTCAGTAATACCAAACAGTTTGCAGTTCTTCTAACATACCACATGATTTCACATCTCTGTACCTTCATACAAGCTACTGTTTGCTGTGCTTAAAAATATCTCCTCCTCCTCTGTCACTGCCATCTTTCCCTACTCCACTGCAGAACACTCCTATTTCCTCCCCCAAACTCTGAGCAAAATGCCTGGTCCGCCCTACCCAGAGGTCTCGGCCCTGTGCTGTGAACACACTTCAACAAGTGCATACACCACAATGCACTTCATTTGTTTTACATTTCACTCTGTCTCCGACTGAAGTGTGAGTTCCTCAAAGACAGGATTTTTTTTAGTGAATGAACAAACCACATTCGCTAATTCTTGTTTATATTAACAAAATTGGCCGAAACCGGTTTGGCTCAGCAGTAGAGCGTCGGTCTGCGGACTGAAAGGTCCCAGGTTCGATTCCGGCCAAGGGCATGTACGTTGGTTGCGGGCGCATACCCAGTGGGGAGTGTGCAAGAGGCAGCTTGTCGATGTTTCTCTCTCATCGACGTTTCTAGCTCTCTATCTCTCTCCCTTCCTCTCTGTAAAAAAATCAATAAAATATATTTTAATATAGTAACAAAATTGTCCATAAATTTCAATAGGACAAAAAGTACCAGTATTGGGTATAAACTCATAAAAAATAAACGTTCTTCAGGTATGAAAACCATTAAGAACAAAAATTAATAATTAACAAAGATAAATTCCTGCAAAAGAAATTTCAATACAAAGCACTTTATTTCAGCAATTTGTGCTGTTGTGCTAACACTTTCACAGGAAGTTTTTAAATATCTGAGAATTTGCATGACACATATCAGTATCAGAAATTAAGTAAAAACTGTGCCTCAAAATACATTCCCCCCCCGACAATATCAGGAAGCCTAAAGAAACAACATTGTGTAATAGTCAATAACTCATCTTTAGCAGAAAGTTCATTTTTATAGCTTACCTCTTTTTATTCTTGCTTCCTTAATTTCTTCACAGAGTTTATTAAATTCTGGATCCAGTTCAGCTGCAATGATGGCATGTGCAGTGTCCTTCAGGGTACAAGCCCGGTGTCTAATTATTTTATCTGTTGAAACGGTTGGTATACATTTATTACACGTACAAATGAAATAACATTAAAAAAGGGCATTTTAAAAAGAGAAGAAATACGAACATTTAAATAACAGTGTAAAAAGCATTTCCAGGCGATAAGTTTATTTAAATAATGAACTTATTTAAATTAAATTAAATATAAACATAATAAGCTACTCAATCAAGTTGACAATTCTCTGAAAACTATACTTTTAGAATTTCAAAGTATTAAGTCTGTTTAACAACTCATTGCCTCAAAGATAAAAGGCTTCATTTTACATATTTGACTTTTAAATGTATGATTTTCAGTAAACATTTTTAAAAGATTTAGGGTATTCACCATATGCCCAGCACCAGCACTCCCTTATCAGGAGTGGGGAACATCTGACCTGCAGGCCATGTAAGACTTGCAAAATCACTTGGTCTGGCCCTGCTGAGGCATTCGGGTAAGTTAATCAAATGTTTGAGCAAATATAGCAGGCTAATTTTTTAACTGATAATTTTGTATGGCCCAAGAATGTTGTTGTAAATAGCCAAATGGCCTTTGGCAGAAAAATCATTTCCCACCCCTGCTATGGATGGATACTGAAAATTCAGATATTCTTACATAATTTTCTTCATAAGTGAAAACTGGTCAAAACTGTGCTGGAGAATATAACAACCCTAAGTAAGGGTGACCTTTAAAAACTGTGACAGAAATAGACAAATACAGCAAGACACTCTAAGCTGAAGAATGTAAGATGGTATAAAAATTGTAGGTGGATCCAGGAGAGAAGTACATACTACCTTGTAGGTAAGCTATACCTAAAACTAAAAGAAGGTTCTCAGTTTTACACTAATCTGGAAATCCTCATTCATAAGCAAAACAATGTAAACAGTGCCACCTAGAGCTTGTAGCTCTGTGATATAAAAAGCCAAGTAAGTATAGCAAAGACACTTATCTTGTAACAGTATCAAAACCTAGAACCCAAAATCTCAAAATAACATCTGCCTTTTCATCTCTATTATTATATTTTGAGAAGACTACAAGATTAGGGCTAAAATTCCAGCAAAATTAGCTAAATAATGATATGTGCTTGAGGGTTAGAGAAGGGATGACATAAAAACAAAGAATGAAAAATAGTTAAACATCATATATCATGGTTACTAATATAACATAACTAGAGGCCTGGTGCACAAAATTTGTACACTAGGGAGGGGGTGTCCCTCAGCCCAGCCTGCATCCCCTCCAATCTGGGACCCCTCAGGAGATGTCCCACTCACAATCAGGGACTGCTGGTTCCCAACCGCTCACCCTGCCTGCCAGCCTGATTACCTCCTAATCATTCCCCTGCTAGCCCCATTGTCCCCAACTGCCCTCCCATGCTGGCCCAGTAACCCCCAACTGCCCTCAACTATAGGCCTGGTCACCCCCAACTGCCCTCTCCTGCTGGTTCGGTCACCCCTAATTGCCCTCCCCTGCTGGCCTGATCACTCAAAACTACCATCTTGTAGCAGCCATTTTTGACCATGGAGGTGGCCATCTTGTGCAAAGGTCTGAGGGTCAATTACATATTACCCCTTTATTACATAGGATAATTATGGCCTAATATTTCGTTTGTATGTTCTGGTCACACTTAGAACATAGGAATTAAAATTCTCTGGCCAACACATTTCATTTCTGTCCACATCATCCTCAAGGGAGAGAATCTGGGTGAACACTTAGGTAACATAGATAGCTTTCAAAAGGTTGGCTTTTGTCTTCTATGTATATGCTTGTTGTTTTCCCAAATGGCTAACTATTCAGCAAAACAGAACACGGTAAGATTTCAAATACTCTTGGGAGCTTGTAAAAGTAATACAACATTCATGTAATTTCCACTTGCTATACAACAGACCCTGAGGTTGTTTTTCTAATACATAACTAGTGGTTCTATTGCTATGGGGGGGGGGGGCCCTCTTGACTATAGATATGAAATAATCTGAACAGAACCAAATCATGCTTTTTGAATTTTTGCATCTAAAATAGTGAAGGAGTAAAGTTACAATTGTACCATATCAACTCTGAGAGAGCCATATTTTTTCATTATACATCTGCATTCTGTAGTAAAAGGATGTTATGCACCAGAAACCATTGCTTCTTTCTTAAAAAGAATATTATTTCAATGTGGTTATAATTAAGTTACACAAGGGAAAATATTTGGATTGATCTTCTCAACTGCCTTTCTGTAACCACTCAGATTCATTTTTCACTATCAGTCCCAAAGTTTTGTTCCAAAATAAAAATGAATTTTAAATGTGGTTCAAGGAATGGAATGAGAATAAAGTATAAAGGGTCACTCTAATGCAAATATGCAATATCCACTAAGAAAACAATTTATAAAAATTAAAGTCCAATTTAAACAACAATGATGATAATGAGGATAAAAATATGAACCAACTTTATGGAACACTTACCACATCCCAGGCATTATGCTAAGGGCTTAGCATATTTAGGTTGAACCATATAAAAATGGTGATTTCATAAAGTACTATAATTATCCCTATTTTGCAGATAAGAAACAATTTCTTAACTTGATCAAGTTAAAGAGCTAGGCAATAGATCTGGGATTAAAGCCTAAAGCACAAGCTCTCATTACCTGCTACACAGTTTCAGCAACCCTTGTGTCTTCAAAAACTGACAGGCTATAAGGGTGTAGGCACTCCCGTGCTCTCACATAATGCTCAAGGCAACCAACCGTACAGCAATTGTGAAGGCTGTACCCTCACCAAGGACCCAGCAAGGGAATCAAGTGAGGCTGACATCAGCCCATTCTTCACTACCCAGACTGCAGCCTGTTGCAGATGCCATCTACACTAAAGAAAATTGCTATTTTGGCTAATAGTTGCCGTGATATTGCTTGTAGAAGTGAGAAATTATGAGAAAAAATTTAAGATTCCAGATTAAATGACCTACAAAAGATACATCTTTTAATTTTAAAATTTCACTTTAAGAAATTTATTCTAAGAAAATAATTAGGGATGTGTACAAAATTATAATGTAAAGATATCTATCAATCTTATAATGACAGGAAAAATCTAAAAGAATCTAGTATTTCCAACAATAGGGTATTAGCTATTATAGCAGGTCTGTATGATTTAAATAATGCAGTAAAAATATATAAAATTCATAAACTTTTCACCAAATATTATATGAATGACTAAGTTTGTAAAAATTATATTTTCATTTTAGTAAAAATATGCATGCATGCATGCATTCCATATATAATGAGTGTGAAAAAGAGAGTGAGGGAGAGGGAGGCAGGGAAGGGGAGAGATAACTTTAATTTTCTTGCTTTTATCTTCATAAAATTTTATGTGATATATTTAATTGAAAGTAAAAAAGAAACTAAACAAACAATAGAAAGCTTAAGAACGATTAGATACCAGGTGCAGCTATGTAAAATTTTATTCTGCCTCTTAGAATTAGAATATGTGCTTTATTATAATCTAAATTTCGGCCCCCCACCTCCCCCCAAAAAAACAATGTCATGTGGAAATGAGAAATCCAGGTCATTCTAACATGTGGCCCGAGTTGAGAACCACTGCCCTTAAGTACACAGAGAGAGCAAAACTGTATAAAGATATCTAAATATCTTTAGATAACTGAAACAAAAATGAATTTTTAAAAAATAGAAAGCATCTTACACGTATATCATCTGTTAAAGAAACAGAATTCTCACTAGAGTGAAGAAAAAAGAATATTGGCCCTTGTCGGCTGGGAGCTGGCCTGGTGCTAACAGCTACGCCTTGGTCTACTCAAGTCAAACATAAATAAATGTAACCAATATCAGGAAAGGCTGCTCCGAGACCACGATGGACCATCCCATAATGATGTCTAAACAAAGAGGCCACCCTTTGGTTTGCAGATTTATATATAATGTAGAATTCTTAAACACATACAAGATAATATCCATATTCTACACTTGCTTATTTCTGTTTGATTAATAATGAAATATAGTCAACAAACTGCTAATATTATTTATTTCTAATGGAGGAATTTTATAGGTTTGGCAAAAAGATTTTAATTTTTTTAAAAACCATCTCTTAACTCTAGCTCTTTACTCAAAAACAAGTAGTATTTTGGCAGTGTAAAGTATGGTATCTTAAGCCCTCAAAAATAAAAATTTTAAAAAATAAACTAAACCCTGTTCCCTGAAGAACCTGTCTATGTTAGTGTGAACACAGAGGCACATAGTGCTATACTCTAGATCAGGAAATGGACTTGGTTTTACCTGTCCATGTGGGTGATGTTCTGTGTTTTAGGCCAGACAACCTTTGGTAGATTTTATATAGCCCATCATTTTCAGTAATTCTTGGTACCTTATAGTTTGGATACAACATAATTCATGCTTATTTTTGTCCTAATCACACTTTTTTTGTGATTAGGACAAAAGCATATTGCTCTAATCACAAAAATAACCCAAAAAAATCATATCCTGAATAGTATGAATGACTGCTGCTTCTTTACCTATCACAGCGTTAGCCTTGCTCCATTCTTCTTGCCTACAGGTTCTTAAAATATCGAATTACAAAATTATCCCCACTTCCTAGAAGCATTCAATCCACCGCAAAGTCCTTCTTTAATTCCTCCCCTAAGTCACTAACCAAGTGGCAAATCCTACAAGGTTCACCATGACATAATTTCCCTTTGACATTCATCTTGTATAACTAAGATAGTATGTTCCTGGCAGTCTTCCCTGAAGGGCACTGAGAGAGTTGGGACTGACTACTGACTGGAGTACAGGGTTGGATTTGGAGTAAAATAATAAAATTACATAAAAATATCTACAATCTATAGAACAGATAATGTCGACCTAAAGAAGTCTTTTGATAGAATATGTAAACATATCGTATAATGAGTTCCCACAAATTCAAAATTCTCAGTGTTTATCAGCCCTTGTGATGTTGACTAAATAATACATTTTTAGTATATGTGCTGCCGAAGCGAGCACTAAATAATACATTTTTAATGAAATTCTCAGTTTTCCATTTTATCTAAACAAAATAGAAATCTAAGTATAGAAAATGAAAGGTAAATGATGAAACTAAACCCTTAACATAACACATAGGATAATAAAATCATCTAAATTAGTAAGTACATTTAATTCAATAAGTTAATATTAATTCCTTACCAAAAGGAACTAAATACAATAATGACATCAAAATGAACTAATCTGTTTGAAACATTAGTATTTAAACTTTAACCCTTTGCACTCCGAACCATTCTGGACATTGGCTACCAGCTACTCGACGCTACTTTGCGAAACGTGCGTTGAATTAACTCAATTCCCCGTAATCACTAATAAACTGCAATGTCCCCTGAGAGGGGACATCCGAGTGCAAAGGGTTAAACTACCTTCTCTATCACCAAAGTGAATCCAGCCCAAAGTGTCCTTACCTCCTGGGTCCTTATCTGGATTGTATTCTAAAGCATTACTACAGATGAGGTCAATATCTTTCAGGAAATCTTTTGAAGTCAGGTAATTATGCTTATCAATTTTAGTTATTATTGTTGATAAATCCATTGGTTCCTTGATTACTTCAAGATAATCTGAAACCTAAAACAAATAGAATATTTTAATAAAAATTACTTATGGTATGTCATATATCTACTCATAAAAACACAAAAGAAAATCAAGTAATTATTTAAAAATTAAATCTACATGTCTAAGAAATAATTAGATAAGGATAAAAGTATAGAGCACTTTATGTTTCTAAAGTTACTATGTCATACTTTCCATGAAAGCTTCAGTTTCAAGTCATATCTAAATCAACTCTGAAATGTTCTCATCTTGAACTATGAAACCAATTGTGTCAGCTTTTTTTTAATCCTTTGGCCATTCCTGAGAAGAGAATGTACAAGTAAAAGCACTGATAAAGCATTGGTAAATGTTACCTCAAAAAAAAAATTTTAAAGGAAAATAAAAAGAAATAATTTGTTGTTTTTTAAACAAAACAAAAAAATTCTTTCTGAAGGGTGAATCGTTTCATGGAAAGTGTTTTCTGCTCCTTTGGAGTCATTACAAACACTTTGACTTAATTATATAACAACAACAAAAAAGCAATGTTTTCATGACTAGTAAAAGATTTGCTGCACTTGTCTCTAAATATAAATAAATCTACAAGTAAAAACACACATCTTGCTCTATGTACCCAATAAATTATATGTTTTATATCTCTTGACCAATAAGAAAGTTCTACCAACTTACAAATCTATTGCCTTCCCCAATCTCAAATCAAGTAATTAGGTCTATTACAAAAGCAGTCTTGCAAATGGCTAATTATTCCAGGACCACATTCTGGAACAGAGTGATTTCTGCTCTCAGAAACTATAAGCAAGTTTCCTCCATTGCAGATGTCATTGATGCCTTGATTTAAAAAAAACATATATATGCACATATATATGCATATATACCCGTATATATACACATACACATGATTTATAAATATTTTTTAAATTTTAGGTAGGTGTATGTGCATGTTTTAATTTATTTTTCACCCTCAATGAGGTAAATGCCTTCTAGGGGAGGTAGTAAAGCTATACTGAACAAGCAATAGGTTCAGAAGATATTAATTGGGTTCCTGGCATTGGCACTTGGCATACCTTTCTTTTGTGCATGACAGAAATGTTTTGTAAACTATAAAGCACTATACAAATTCATATTACTACCTATGCTTGTATTTTTTCCTATGCTTAATTTTAAATTCAACATTCATTTTCTAAACTCTTGTGTTTTCTACCGTTTGCTTTGAAAGTTTTAGATATCTCACACTCATTATTTGAATAGAAATTTGTTTTTATGTCTAAAAGCTATCTTGGTTCTCCTCTCTATTCTTCCAAGAGATCCCTACATTTTCAGCTTTAAAAGCAGACAAAGAACCAGTAGTAGAATGAAAGTGAGAAGAAAGAACATAAAAGAAAATATAGCATTTAAATAAAAGTTTCATCTGACTAGCATTTGCTATCCCCTTTTCATTGCCAAACCATCATTTATAA
Organism: Pipistrellus hanaki; assembly: GCF_964339955.1. Lineage (NCBI taxonomy): Eukaryota > Metazoa > Chordata > Mammalia > Chiroptera > Vespertilionidae > Pipistrellus > Pipistrellus hanaki. The sequence continues at coordinate 8,096,725 of NC_140514.1, forward strand.
ACTTTATTCTAGCATAGATAACATTTGAAATCTGATAATCTCTTCTGGTTAGGAAGAGAAAGTTTTCCCTGGCAAAGGCAAAATTGTTTACTTCTAGCATGGTAAGCTAACTTGGGGCAATCCCTTATCAATTGTCAGGGGAAAAAATTATGCGTCAGAGTCCCATATCCAATTTGAAATAAAAATACTTAAAACAACATTAAAGTGGACTGATAGAATTTAAAATTATCTGAAAACACTAGAAGGAGAGAAAAAAAAAAAAAACTGCTCCACAAATATAAAATGGTATGCATTAATTACAAAAGCAAGTCTGGCAAGTACTGTCATTCCAGTGGGAAAAGATTAAAATGGTAGCTGTAAGGTTATGTAAAGAATGGGGGCTTTAAAGTTTTTTAAAACTTTGAGTCTTGCCTAGTATCACTTGCCAAAGTGCCACAGTTTCCTCATTTGCAATATAAGAACCTTTGCAAGGCTGCTGAAAGGATTAAATGGATAAAACTATGTATTGTAGATAAATTCTATACTGTATAATAAAAGGCTAATATGCAAATAGACCGAATGGCAGAATGACCAGTCGCTATGACAAGCACTGACCACCAGGGGGCAGACACTCAATGCAGGAGTGCTCCCACAGGGGTCAGTGTGCTCCCACAGGGGGACGCTGCTTAGCCAGAAGCCGGGCTCACAGCTGGCGAGCGCAACGGCAGTGCCAAGGATGTCCGACTGATGGCTTAGGTCCGCTCCTCCTGGGAAAGAGGGCCTAAGCAACCAGTCAGACATCCCTTGCGGGCTCCTCAAACTGCAAGAGAGCACAAGCCAGGCTGAGGAACCCTCCCCTCTACCCCAGTGCACGAATTTCATGCACCAGGCCTTTAGTATGTAAATAAAATTATAGATAGTGCCTTTATTTAGGGGGTAAAAAAAAAAAAAAAGAATAGGTATTTTCAGACTTGCCAGGAATGGAGGGGATGCAAACATAGTTCATTTTCACAGTTATAGATGAGGTAATACTTCCAAATGAATCTGATCAGATTTCATAATGAGTATGCAACATTAAACTTTGAATCATTTCATAATTCAAATTTTTAAAAGAGATGAAAAAATTAAAACACCAAAACTGTTCAAACATGGAGTCTGAACTATAAGAAGGAGGCCAGTAAAGATCATATTGTGTTGAACCATACACTATATTATCCCAGGATAAAAAAAATAAAAATTAAAAAAATATTAATCTAAGTATTTTAGTTGATTCCAAATGGAAAATTTCTTTTCTCATCATCACAAACCATGCTCCCACAAGGACACAAAACAATGCACATAGAAAGTGAGAAATTTTCCATCAGGAGCAGAAAAAATCCTTAGAAAAATAATTTTAGCTGCACAGGATATGCTTAACTTCAAGTAGCATGTTAGTCACAGGCATTTCTAAAACATTAAAGACACATTTCAGGTTTCTCAGCTACATCTTTCAATAAAGTATACATAATTTGAGAAATGCCTATATCAACTGGTATTATTTGGTTAATATCAATTATGCTTGTAGAATTTATCCTGGAATAAAAATAGTCTAGTATGGACATTTCACTGAAGTAACTTTCAATCCTCTTCTTAAATTGAAAAATAAGAGATCACAAATATCAATGCTAATTAAGAGGACATATACAAATTGGACAAAAGTCACCAAATATTTGCTGATGACATTGGTAGTTATCACATGGATTAAAAATTTACAGGCTACGGGTAATTTATTCATCCATGCCTTTGCTTTTTTTCCTTCCAAAAAAAGATGTCAATTTTTTTTTTTTTTCTTTTAGCCAGTTCAACTTCACTGTTTGCACACTACTGAAACAAGACCTCTTCAATATCCACCGGTTTGCTGAAGATGTTAAAGCGTTTATCTGTGGCCAGCCTCTTGGTTACATCCCTGAGAAACAACCGCAACTCTCTTAAAGTATTTTCCTCCTGGTCCTCCATCCGAATTTTTTCTGATTCTGATAACTGACGAGGTGGAGAAGGTAGTGCAAGAGGAAGCACTTCCATAGCACAAAGACCTAAAGAAAATTAAAGAAAATGTTGATTCCTACATGGCAAGGCCAGGACCTCAATTACTTTTTTGGCATTCTCTCACAATGTTCTTTTAAGAAAAAGAGAATTCCAAACATAGGTGAGCCACACAAATCCAACATGTAAAAATCTGAATGGAAACCAGATATGTTAAGGAATAGTTTTACTTTACAAAATAAATCACAACAGGACTCCTTTAAAGGACAAATGATATGGTTTTAAAGAATTTGATTTTGAAACATTATTTATATACAACTTATGAAAGATATTTCAAACCAACATCAGTTAAGTATTCTATACTGATTTGCTTGTTTAAAACCTGCTTATCAAAATGGGGTTGTCTTATATGCATGAAAGTCAAATGAGCAAGTAACAATTAATCGATCCTTCCTGTTCCCAAAGAATTCTAAGTTTAGTCTTCTATCTTCATATTCTTAGTATAACATAGTACGGATATAAATGGCACTTGCTGGGAGCAAAATAAAAATAGAAACTGAACTGAGAATTCTCAGAAGGAAAGAGGGTGGGAAGAGATTAAACAAAGATCTTATTGTATGTTTATGTGCATTACCTATAGAAAAAAACAATAGGGTGGTAAAGGCCTGAGGCAGGGTGGGAACCAGGTTGGGGGGGAAGGGTATGGTATGGTGGGAAAATGAGGGACATCTATAATAATCTCAACAATAAAGGTTTTTTTAAAAAACAAGGGAAAACAGGCTTAGATTTTTTTTTTTTTAACTAATGGGATTATTATTTTCCAAGAGAGTGAAAGATTGAGTAAGGATTCTTATCTTTTATGCATCTATATATACATATATATATATATATAGTTGATTTTTTTACAGAGAGGAACGGAGAGAGATAGAGAGTTAGAAACATCGATGGAGAGAAACATCGATCAGCTGCCTCCCGCATAACCCACACTGGGGATGTGCCCACAACCAAGGTACATGCTCTTGACCAGAATCAAACCTAGGACCCCTCAGTTCGCTGGCCGATGCTCTTATCCACTGAGCCAAACCGGTTTCGGCATCTTTTACACATCTTTAAGATTAGGAAAAGAAACTCATTTGAAATACTTGGGATGCAGTCCTTATTTAAATCAGGGGACTGAAATCTGAAAAATTTTGAGGCCTCCCTTAATGCTATGAGCCCAAATCTAAGAAAACTCTAATCCTCAAAACAAAGCCATGATAGATTTCCAAGTGCCTAGGTAGAATAAGGTATCTATAATAATCAAAGCATAATATGCTGTTTAGACCGATGTCCTTCCAGACGAGGCCGAGGCTGCAAGGGAAGCCCAGTCCTGGGTGCCTGCTGGTGGCCAGCGGGAAGCCCAGTCCTGGGTGCCTGCTGGTGGCCAGCGGGAAGCCCAGTCCTGGGTGCCTGCTGGTGGCCAGCGGGAAGCCCGGTCCCAGGTGCCAGAGGGAAGCCGGAGCCTGCAGCTGGGGGAAGCACAAATTTTGTGCTTCAGGCCTCTAGTCTAATAGGTGCTCAATAAATATTTGAAAATGTAATCAATAAATAAAATAAACCAGAAAAGGCAAATGTTCTCATCAGCTCCTGGCCCTCAAAGTAATCAGCACAACACCTGGTGTTTCACAAACAGACAATTCGAGTTCTCAGTACTTAAAGTGACTAAAACAGAACAGAACCAAAGATTTCTTTTTCTTTGACTTTTTGAGCCTCAGAATGTGAAATCTACCAAGAGCATCTGGGTTGAAGTGATAAGGAGAACGCTTTAGTAGCCGTCATCTAATAGTAAAGCTTTAACAATGAGGCTGTACTTCCCAATCTCAAATCAGGTGAACACAATGTCACCTCTACATAAGTCCATCTAAAGATAAAAAGAACCTGAAAACTATCTTCACTTCGACAAAGAAATGGATTTTAAAATGACTCCAAGAAAGGCATCTCTTAACCCACTCCCCACGCCCCTTTTCCTAAAAGCTTTAGGCACTTTACCAGCGTGTTTCCTTCGTGGTGGAGCTACTGATGCCTGATTAAGAATCAATTCTTGGAAAAATTTTCTTCTGTCTTCTTCAGTAGGCCTTTGAATATACAAGACCTCTTCATACTGTATTCTAAAGATATATTTAACCTATAAACAAACACAAAAAATATTAAATATGTAGAGAATCAAAACCTTACCTATTATATGCAATTACAATTTCTTCATTTAAGATTCATGTGGGGTTAGAATTAACCTAGTCCCAGGCTATCCTATTGAAAGTTCAACCTCATGGATTAAACAAGAATGGAAGAATGATTTAGTTGCCCAAGTCATTAATAAATCATAGCTGGAAGAGTCAGAGATAACAGTAAAAAGGATAGTTGAATGTAACAGTCAGGTGGCAACAATCTCAGAGGGCTTTTTGCATAGGAGCTGCAAAGTAATTACCTAGCGCCTTCAACAGACAGCTGCCACGTTGCCAACACTGCCTGCGCTTCCACTATTTCTCTGCATTTCCTCTTCTCTGGCTTCCCTTTCTGGACTCTTTCCTAACCAAGTCTGTTCCACTGTACTGTCTAGAATCCTGGTATCACTGCAGACGAACTACACCTCGTCTTTTCACGGAATGCTCCACAAGGACACCAACTTTCATGCAAAACTCACAAGCAAAATGAAGTCAGTTTCTTCCAGCTGGATTACCTAGGCCTCTCCTGTGTTCGTCTGCTCTATTAAGGCTTTAACCCCAACTATCCCCCTTGCAAGGCATGCTTTTAAAATCCTCTTTATGTCATCCACATTTGACTGCTCACTTCATTTATATGTTTTTCTAGAGGGTCTATTTCTACTAGACACCAAACTCCCGAAGAACAGCCCATTTCTTAGTCGTCTGTTTTCTATACCTCACCACAGGGCCTGGCACACAGCAATGCACAAGCATGTACTCAGTGAGTAAAGCCCATTCTTCTGTTCCCCAGCCCACATCAAACTGGAAAGCGTAATTGAAAAGGGAACCAGTCACTAATATGAGAGTGTACCAACCATGATAATATGGAAATACTGGATTAAAATTCAAGACATCAGATTTTAGCCCAAACGTAGCCACATATTTGTGGTAAATGTTAGACAATCCACTCAATTTGTTACACCTAACCACTTGCTGAAGACTGTGAACTTCATAAATATTATTTTAATCTATATAACAATGAGGTATGAAGGCATCCCATTTAAAAGATGAAACTTGGACATGTAAAGATTTAAGTAATTAGGTTAAGGTCCCAGCATGAATAAATAGAGAACATTAGATTACATAATCTATAAAGGACTTTCCTAGCTCTAAAATTCTAAGACAGAGAAGAAACAATCAATGAAAAGTAAACACTAGAATTCAAAATCTGAATGGGATTTATTTACCTCAACCCAAAGCCAAATCCTTTAAGAGTTTATAAAATTTCACCTAGTATCCTTCCAGTATTTCTTAGACTACCTTCCAGTATTTCTTAGAATTCCCTCCAACCCTTCGGTCTATGCTTTGCCGGCCCTTCTTCAGAAATTCTGGGGTGCATATTTACCACAGAATACCATTATGTGCCAGATACTGCAGTTATAAACTTGAAGAAAATAGGCTTACTTCCTGCTATCAAGATCTTAAAGAGTCTCCTAAGAAAGTATTCTGATACCATAAAGGTAGAGACATAGAGGAGACCCTGTAAGAGTGAAGAGGCATTAGACAAAACATAGCCAAAATAGCTAACATTAATTCTGTCTTGACAAAATAATACAGAATTAGAAGTACCAGAATTTTGTTCAAAGATAGCAAGACATTTATTTTCAGTTTTAAATATTCTCCCTTCTCAACATTTTTCAACACTGTTAAACTTAGCGAATATAAAACATACCAAAAGTAAATCTACAATAATCCTGTGATATTCCTGCCAGGTTATTACAACCATCTCAGAATCCATCATCTTGTAAGTAGGCTAAATTACTTTCCTTTCAATTTACTCCTAACTTATTTTCTGGCATTCTCAGCCTTAAACATCATGCTGCAAGAAGACAAGTCTTGTATAATTCCCTGTAAAAATCATCTGTCTCTTACCATGGTTCACACTGCAAATCACTCTTCCCTAAACCGGTTTTTAACTCTCCACTCAAGCTGGTGCTTTCTGGATGACACTTTCTCTGACTTTCCCAGGGATACTTATGCATGCCTTCCAATATCTCTCATTAATCCTTGTGCAAGCGCAACGATTCTTAGTAAATTCAGTTATACGACCATCACAAGTCAGTTTAGAACATTTGCATCCCCTCCAAAACTCATGCCCATTTGCAATCAATCCCCCCCACATTTAGACTCCCAGACCGACAACTAGAGAACTGCTTTCTGTCTCTAGAGAGTTGCCTCTTCTACAAACTGTATATCAGCCACTAAGTAGTCTTTTGTGTCCAGCTTCTCTCACTTGGCATCATATACTGAGGTTCATCCACACTGTAGATTTTATCAGTAGTTTATTCATTTAGTGCTGGCTAGAACTTCATCACATGTATATATAATATTTTGTTTCATTAATCACTAATTCATAAATACTTGGGTATTAAAATAATTTTTTAAATCAATTTCATTCACACGAGTTGATATACTAATTTTTTTCTAAAACTGTGATCTTGCCTTTGATTTTAATATATTAAATATAAATTGAATTTGAACTCAAAAGCTAAATATCTGATTTGAAAAATATACATCATCATCATAATATTCAACTTAGCATGATGCTGTCAATGAAAAAGCTGGAAGGTCAAATCCCACCAAATAATCTAACAGATGAGAAGGATAATTATAATGGAATTGATAACAATACAGCTAAAGTTTTTTGGAGGTGATATATATACTGGTCTAAGCATGAATTATCTCAATCTTTCACTACAATAGTCTGGAATCTATCACTACTTATCACAAAAAAGAAACAAACTTAGATGTTAACTTGTTTAAGTCACAGAGCTAGTAAGTGATATAACCTAGGCATGAATCATGACAGTTGATTTCATAGTAATTAGAGAGAGAAAGAAACACTGGTGTGAGAGAACCTTAGTATGTGCACTAATCAGAAATCAAACCTGCCACTTTCTTGGTGCACAGTACAATGCTTCATCCCTGAGCCACACAAGCCAGGGTGAGGTGAACTATTTCAAAACAATATAACAATGATAAACATTCAAGCAGTTCTTACCTCTTCAGGAAGTTCACTGTACATGGTTTCAGAGGTAGACAATAGAAATATAGGTGAAAATGATGGTATATCTTGTAGCAAGGTCAGAAAAGTTGCTCTCACAGTTTCACTAACAGCTTCCCACCAATCACCAATGTGAGGCATGTAAACAATACTAGGTACTGTTCTCCGAGCTTCACGAAAAATCTAATTAAGGAAAAGAATGGAATTAAAAATTCAAACTGATATTGATCCCAAATATCTAAATTCTACCCAGTAAACCCCCAAATACAAAAATGCATCAGACCTGTTATAGTAATTCTTTTCAGCCCAAATATTTAAGCTGTACGAGGTCTGATGCACAAGCCATACAGTCTCTATCTACCCTTGCCCCACCTAAAGTATTTTTCGCCATTTTATTGTATTATTCCTATTCAGTAGATATTAATATAAAGGTGTCAAACTGTTCCACTTATCTATAAAATATGCTGCAAATGAAGAGAGAAGGATGTCAGAATGATACCAGTAAGTACAAAAAAAGGAAGACATAGTTTACATGTTTGTGCACATTGGCTAAAATCACTAAGCACGTGAAATAAACATTTTAAACAAAATGTACCACCCTAGACTTAAAATTAATGTACTACTGCAGAACCACTTCTTCACCTCCCTAATTCACCTTAATTCAATCTTCAATTCAAAATGGTCACAAAATACCCTGGCATCTCTAACGAGCAATGAATACTATATATTAGCACAAAACTCTGATACACTCTGTCAGAAAATACAAGATAAAGTTTCCTTAGGTATTAAAAAGAGTCCTATTGTAGCTTCAGCCGCCAAAAAACACCAATAAAGAACGGGTTGGCTATCAGTAAGCTGCCAAGCATAACTACAACCATTTACATATACGTCAACAACAGCTTAAGAGCCCATCAATAAATTCTCACAGGTTAATATGACATCTCTTTAAGATTTTTAACAAGTGTAGAAATAAGTGCAAAAATCTCTCTTCAATTTAGAGAATTCTATTTCTAAAATTTTCTGTTTTTCCTTATTTTAAAACGCACATTTCAATTAACCTATGTAATGTTCAAGATACAGAAATAAGAATTTAGTATTTAAAATGCTTAGGATTAATAAAAACGTTTCTAAGAATCAAAAGGATTATTTTTCTTAATAAGGAAGCCTACCAGTTGCATAAATTTTTCAAATATTACATTTTGTACAGTTTTAAACCTCCTGTATAAAATAAAATATATTGCCAATTTAATAATAAACCAGATGAAAGATGCTCAAATAAAATGCTTCCCCCAAATTGGAAATGTAGATGTTATGATCACTCACATCAAAAGTAATATTTGCTCCTTCCCTTCCTTTAACATTTGCATATCCACCAATCCAGAACAGTTGTACAGTACAACTCCTCCAGGACTCAAATTTTGACCTTTTCTGCAAACACGCACCCTCTTATCCTGGATCCTGAAAATCCAAGGATTATTGTTTTCCAAAGTTCTTGTAGAAGATTCATAAGAGAAAAACAAGCATAAATATCGGCAAAATAAAGGAACCACACAGCAGCACAAAGGCAAGTGAGGCATTGGATTTAATAAAGAATAATTACATGCCACCCAAATTTGGCATGAAGTGTGAAGACAGTGACCGACATCTTTTGTCACTTTCCAACTCCCGCTCTGTGCTGGTAACTAGGGAGAGTCAACTGGGAGAGAAAGATGATTATATGGAAAAGACTAACGAGCTATATAGCTTACTGAGAAACTCACCAAACTAGATCCTAATTCAATCATGCAAGTACCACGTGCGCAGGAGGATGAGAAAACAAAGCCTTTTTAAAAAATGAAATTTTGCCTTTCATTCTAGTACTTGTAGGTTAGGTTTTCTTGGAAGATGTGTTGAGCACACCTAACAGCTAACAAGTGTTAAAGAGTATGGGCAAAGAACTCCAGGTTAAGGGATAATGAATGCTTTACAGAGCCAGGAGTTCAATAATGCTGTACTGTAGTGTTTTAAACTTATTTGCAGCGCTAAACTAGATATATATAAGCATCACCAACACTAACAGAGTGGAGGGTTTTTCAAAAATTTTTCTCTTAAGACTTTAGAGGAGAAACATCTTTAATTTCTAGAAAAATTGAACATCACTACTAAAGCAAGTTTTCTTTTAAATTCTTTGCTCCGTGGTATCTCAGAGTATTAAAATAAACTATCATATTTTCTTTAAATATATATTCAATCTGTCCTAATACTCCATTTTCATAATGAAAATTCAGAAAGGACAAACTCTGAGAATAGTATTTAAAATTTCAGAAAAAAAAGTGTAATCCTATTGTGACTTTTCTATAATGTAAAAACAGCTCTTCAGCAATTTGCTGGTAAAGTTGTGGAATAAGATACATTCTGTGAAACCAATTAAACAGATAATTCCAAGTAGAAAAATAAAGCCTCGTTTTAGTGAAGCGGCAACTGCCTTGGGAATAAGTGATGCCATTTGATAACTAGAAAAATACTCACCTACAGGGTGTCTTGGATTGGTGGATGTGCAAGGTGTAGTAGAAAACAGAAAAACTGTTATAGAGAAAAAAAGACAGTAGGCCAAATTACTGAACCAACCGTTTCAAAACACCTCTGACATGACCAGCACTCTTGCACAAATAAAATGAACAAACATCAGTGTATGGGAACTGTTCATTTTGATTCTTTAAACAATCTTTAAACTCCAGTTCCTTCTGGCCTCTTCTTGCCCTCAGATAGCATGTTCCCTTATATAACATAGTTTTGTTTCTTTGTGTGTGTTTTTTTTATAAATCACTAACTATTTCCTCTGAATATTAAAGATATGAAAGGCAAAAATCAGGCCACTGAAGTTAGAAGTACCCATGTAAGGAAACACTAGTAACATAAACTGCATCTATAGTCCTTATCATCTCAAAAGCTAGACTTTCAAGTCAGTACTTTAGCTGCCAAAATAAAACGTTCAGGGCACAAAAATGTACTATATTTTAAAAATTAAGAATAGACAGCCCAGCTGGCATGGCTAAGTGGTTGCACATCAACCTATGAACTAGATTATCACAGGTCAGGGTACATGCCCAGATTGTGGGCTCGATCCTGTGTGGGGAGTGCAGGAAGCAGCTGATCAATAATTCTCTCTCATCATAGATGTTTCTATCTCTCTCTTCCTCTCCCTTTCTCTCTGAAATAAATAAAAATATAATACATAAAAAGAATATACAGCCCATGCCATTTCCTTCAGAATGTGAAAACTAGAATAATTGAAAAACAAATATAAATGAAGCAGAGCGCTCCAAGCCAGTACAGCTTTCTCTTTCTTAAAAGGAGCTGTATAAGAGAGAGGAAACAACTTTTTGTCATCAATAAACTTTCAGAATTTGTTTTGATCACATTTACAGTATTATGAATGTGCTAAATTAATACAATGTAAGTAAAAGAAAAGTCTTAGGGGCTAAAATATTCTCAATTTTTATAAAAATTTAAAAGCATTACTAAAATAAATTAATGCCTTATACCATGTTATCACAAAATATTAAAATAGTTATCTATGTTGCTGATATTTTTACTCCAGATATATCATTTTATTCCATTTATATTCTATTTACCTAAGATTTATTGAGCACCTCTGTAAAAATAAGGCACTGTTTTGGATATGAAAATTCAGGAATGAAGAAATAAAGTACCAGTTTCTTTCCAAGCATACAAAAATCAACTTGTTATAAAACACAACTATACTAGGATTTCTGAATAACAGTTATAATACAAATAAACTTGTTATGAAAATTAAATTGCCCAAATTTCTTTTCTGATATTTTCATTGCCTAAAAACTTCAAGAATGTTTATAAATGTGGTACATTCTGGACCGGTATGATTTAATTTATTTACAATTCAAAACACAGAAAGGCATGTACACAAGCACAAGAGTTTCCAAAGTATACAGAGTCTGCTAGGAAAAATCCAGAAACCCTTATGCACAAACACATGAGAATCCAAAGTAAACACATAGGTAAGTATATTAGTTCCTTAATGCTACTTATTCAAAAAGGATTTCCTCTGAGCATTTCCGGATACCTTTTCTTTCTGAGGAAAGAAAACTAAAGTTTTCACCTAAAGAAAAGACCTTATTAACCATTTAAAATGATATGCAACATCGTATAGGACTCAAACGCCAAAGCTTTGACAGACCATATATAAACATATCAATTCAATCATACTTCTGTATTAATGAAAAAGATAAAATACAGCAGATTCATCAATCACTTTTTTGCCTAAATCAACAATAGAAATAATACAAAAGGCAACAAAATATATTTGAAGATGTCAGAAAAGGGAAAGCATGGTTGTTGTTTTTAAGAGTGTTAATACAGGCAAGTCTTTTACTACAGATACTAACACCTCCGAACTTGTTGTAGAATTCAATAATCAATCATGAACTTAATGAAACAACTATAAACCTTCCAGACTACACCAAGCTTTCCCATTCTCTTTCTAGAGCCTTGGGAGACTATGGATTACTGTTAACATGTACACACATACACACACACTTCCACTTTGAGAACTCTGGCAAATGTTTCAGTAATAAATGTCTAACTAGTATCCAGTGATCAGCAAAAGTACATTTCCCAAAGGTCTACTGAAAACCTAGAATAGTAACACCTGGGATATTTAAAGTGCAGATTCCTAGGGTTCACCCCAAATTTAATGAATCAGAATCCATGGGTGTGGAGCCAGGGAATCAGAAAATTTAATAAGCATGCCCAGAAAATTCTTAAGCTCACTAAATCTTGAGAAACAATGAGAAAACTCTACAGCAGACACTGACTCCTCTACTATTTTTCACCCAGTTAATAATATCAATCAATCGTTGAGACAGTCAGAGGAGGAAAAGTTTTGTCATACATATGCGTGCATGTGGTTATATTTTAAGAACAGAGAATAAAACATGAATCCCACTGTATAAAGAAATATCAAGGCCCTGGCCGAGTAGCTCAGTTGATCAGAGCATCGTAGGGTGAGCCATGGTTGCAGGTTTGATGCCTGGTCAGGGCACAATCAACCAATGAATGCATGAATAAGGGGGACAACAAATGGATGTTTCTGTCTCTCTAATTCTCCTTCCTCTCTCTCTTTAAAATAAAAAAATGTAAAAAAGGAAATATCAAGTAGAACTCTTCCCCTTTCCATCTTATCATACATATACAGCCCTTTAAAGGTGATTTAGAACTTCTTTCCTTTACGATTACCTTTCATGTTCAAGTACAGTATTTAGTAACCAATTTTATTTTTTAAATGTTTTTACTGATTTTCAGAGAGAGAGAAAGGGAGAAGATAGAGAAACATCAATGAAAAAGGAACATCATCAATTGGCTGCCTTCTGCACACCCCCTATCAGGGATTGAGCCAATACTCAGACATATGCCCTGACTGGGAATCAAACTGGGGACCACTTGGTTCCTGGGTTGATGCTCGACTGCTGAGCCACACCAGCCGGGCTTTAGTAACCAATTTTATATTAGGTATGTTAGAGGCTGGGGAAAAGCACAGAATAATGATTAGCTACACACTGAACCCTTTTCCACATTTATTTAGAGATAATCTTGCCTATAGGAGGACTAGCTCCCAAGAAAAGCAAGGCAAAAGAGAAGAAAAGAGCCAAAACCGGTTTTGCTCAGTGGATAGAGCATCGGCCTGCGGACTGAAAGGTCCCAGGTTCGATTCCGGTCAAGGGCATGTTCACTGGTTAAAGGCACATCCCCAGTGGGGGTGTGCAGGAGGCAGCTGGTCGATGTTTCTCTCTCATTGATGTTTCTAGCTCTCTATCCCTTCTCCCTTCCTCTCTGTAAAAAATAAATTTTATATATATATATATATATATATATATATATATATATATATATATATTATTTTTTATTTTTTTTTTATAAGAGAGAAGAAAGGAAAAATAGGACAGAAGTATAGAGAGAAGGGGTATTTAATCTTTCCAGTATTTCAGCACCCGACTCATGCTCTTTCTTCCCAAAGACTTGTACCTAATTTATACTCAGGTTCGCCAATCTCTACAAGTTAAGAATAAGTTCCTCAGTTTCATCATATAATGATTTTTTTAAAAACAGTATTATGTTCATGAATTTAAAATAATTTTAAATAAGCACTTAAGATACAAATAGAGATTAACCAGGACAGTTAATCTGGTCTCTGGCCAGTGTTCAGAGGAAGTCTGAGCTTCTACTACCATGACTACAAAATTCTGGCTCAGTTCCTTGGCAGACTGGGCCATCCAGTTGTTGGTCACTCAAAAATAAGCTCTCCTTCTAACCCAGGAGACTTCAGGTAAAAGCAGAGATGAGATGTCTTGGTGTATTAGGTGCAATGTAATACAATCTAAACAATAAATACTGGCTTTTTGTTGTTTTCTGACACCGCTCTTTATCTCTCCACTCACATGACAAAGAAAAAAAAAGTAGTAAGAGCCAAGAAATGTGAAAGAGACCAAAGAGCATGCAGTTAGAATTCCAATTTAGCCTAATGATGCCAACTAGGATTCAGGAAAAATAGTTCTAGGATCCCAGTAATATCAACATGTAGTTTATACTACAATATTTCCTAAGTATTTCCTTACTTAAATATTAAGCCAGAAATGTTTGTAAATATGTACACATACTAGCCATAAGGAACAACAGAGAGACTACCCTCTCATTTTGAAAATGTTCCTCTTTCTTTTCTTATTGATTTTTTTTAATGAACATACTTTATTTTTTCTTAAAATATAGTTGGCATACAAAATTAGTGTCAGGTGTACAAAACAGTGATTCAACATTTATCTGTACATCTTATGAAGTGATCTCCACTTTAAGTCTAGTAACCATCAATCAATGTGCAATGTTCTTACAATATTGTTGACTATATTCCCTATGTGGTACATTATATGCCTGGATCTATTATTATTTATTTTATAACTGAAAATTTGTGCTTTTTTCTTTTTCTTTTTTCTTTGAGAGGAAGGGATATATATATATATATATATATATATATATATATATATATATAGAGAGAGAGAGAGAGAGAGAGAGAGAGAGAGAGAGAGAGAGAGAGAGATCCCTTGCCTCCATAAGCGCCCCCACAGAGAATCAAACCCGCAAACTGGGCATGTACCCTGACTGGGAACTGAACCCGCCACCTTTTGGTTTACAGAACAACACTCCAAGAAACTGAGACACACCGGTCAGTGTGAAAATGTTCCCCTTTCAACGTGATTCTATCTTGTTTGATTGATACTGTCAGATATACATATAAAAAGAAAAATAATAGTCCAAGCAATGCAGCAGAGTATAAACTAAATGACCAAATTTATCCATTTCTCCAGTCCTTCAAATTCCTTCCCCCATGCCAAAGCAATTATTATTAACAGGTGGTGGTTGTTGTTTGAGGGGAAGGGGACGGCGGTATTCGTAGATAAACACTCCGCTTATATATAAGCATGGATACAGCATTTCTAAGGCTTTTTTTACATAAAGAATATAATACTTAGAGTGATCTAAAACTTGCTTTTTTCACCAATATCTCCTTCATCTTTCTACATCAGCCTATGTAAGATTACCTCAGCTTTGTTAATGGCTTCACCGTAACTCTCTGCATGTGAGAATGTACTATGACTTATTTTAGCCAGTCCACCATTAAAGGACATTCAGTTTGTTTCTTTTGGTCTTATTTTGTTTGGCAATTTTACACAATGCCATCATGAATATCCTTGTTCACTCAGCTGTGAATACTTACTGCTAATATACCTTTAAGGAAAATTCTTTTTTCTTTTTTTTTAAATATATTTTATTGATTTTTTACATAGAGGAAGAGAGAGGAATAGAGAGTTAGAAACATAGATGAGAGAGAATCATCGATCAGCTGCCTCTTGCACACCCCCTTACTAGGGATGTGCCCACAACCAAGGTACATGCCCTTGACCAGAATAGAACCTGGGACCTTTCAGTCAGCAGGTAGACGGTCTATCCATTGAGTCAAACTGGTTTCGGCTAGGGAAAATTCTTTAATGTAAAATTCCTGGGTCAAATGATATATGTACTGGACATTTTAAAAGACAGTGCCAAACTACACTCCAAAATCGTTAAATAAGTTTACATTTCTACTAGCCATGTTTGAGTGTCCCACATCTCCAATGCTTGGTGTTATCAAGCTCTTTATAATTACAAACCTAACAGTTGTTTTAAAATGGTATCTCATTGCTTTAATTTGCATATTTTTTTTACTCACAAGTGAGACTAAGAATCTTTCCAAATTTTTATTGGTTGCTTTTTCTATTTTTTCCCCCTCCCTATAAATGGCATGCTCCAATTTTGCCAATTTTTATATTAGGTTAATATTTCTTCTTACTGACATTAACATTTTTTTATGTTTAGGAAACTTGTCCTTGACGTGTGTGTTAAAAATATACCTACCAGATTATGTCTATTAATTTTATTTAAATGATTTTTTGGCCATATGTAATTTTAAATTTTTATAAAGTCAAATTTGTTCATATCTTTATGTGTTCTGGATTTTGTTCATTGCTTAGAAATCATTTTCCCATATCCAAGATAATAAATGTATGACCTTGTGAATGCTTATTAACAGTCCCACTGACAATCTAGAATTTGTATTTGGGTTACAGAAAAAGGTGGGAAATTAATTCCCTTAATTAGCCAGCCAGTTTTCCAAGACCATTTATTAAATAATCCACCTATTCTACCTACTGATGTTAAATAGTATCATGATTACTACACAGGCATAAATGAATTCTCTCTTTTGTTCTATTACTTTTCTACCTATCCCTACATGGGTTCAAATTCTTTACTACTCTAACACACCTATTACTTCTATTACATCTTTACTACTCTAATACATCTATTAGTTCTATTACATCTTTACTACTCTAATACATCTCTTTGGAGTCTGCCCAGCCTTTCATTAGCTGTGAAAAGAGCTGTCAACATCTGTTGGGTACTATATGCTAAGCTTACTGAATAAGCTTACTTTAATAATCACAAGCAACCCCCCACCCCAAAAAATATTACAACTTAGGTGGTATCGTTATTTTCATTTTACAGATAAGAAAAGTAAGACTCAAAGAGGTTAAACAACTTGTACAAGACCACAACTAATAAGCAAAGTAGCTGAGATTTTTATCTGCAATTTGAGTTCATTCTACACTTTGAATCATAGTATATATTAAAAACAAAGTGTGTCTGTCATTATTTCAACTGTCCTCCTCAACTGAATTTTAGATATCTTCAGTTAGGTGTATTATCACCATTTTTATTGGTTTCACAGCTTTCCTTCTTTTACTATACTTAGGGACAGTTTAACTATCATAAAAATTAACTTATCCTTTAAGATTAAAAGAATTCACCTGTGCCTGACCAGCATAGCCCAGTGGTTTAAGAACCAGGAGGTCACGGTTCGGTTCCAGGTCAGGGCACATGCCCGGGGTTGTGGGCTTGATCCCAAATGCAGGAGGTAGTTGATCAATGATTCATATTCATATTCTTTCTCTCTCTCTCTCCCTCCCTCCCTCCCTCCCTTCCTCCCTCCCTCCCTCCCTCTGAAATCAATAAAAATATATATATTTTTTAAAAATTCACCTGTGAAACTACCTGGACTTAGTACTTTATTTTTTTACACCCAATTTCTTCTTCCACAAATAGTGTTTTGACTGTTTGGCTTCTCTCTTCTCTGGGGTCAATTTTGTTAATTTATATTCTCCTATTAATTACTCGGATTTATTTTATATGGTACTGAGTAATTTTCTCACTTGCATACAAAGCTACAATAATTTTATCTTACTAAATAAAAAATATGAGCAAATATATAAATCAACATTATTGGAAAACACAGCAAGAATGAATTAAATGTATAAAACTTGGAGCAAATTACTGGTATACCATTTTTTATTCAGAACATGAGTGTTTTGGGGGAGGGAACCCTTTAAATAGGGCTTTTTAAGTAGTGAAGTGCAGCTAGGGTGCTCATACTCAAAGAACTAAGTAAAAGAGAAATAAAATCAACCCTATGAACTTTTAAAATAATACTATTAGAATGTTTAAAAAATGTTTCTTGCTACAAAGGTACAGAATGGTTTTCAGTAACATAGTATATGTATTAAATATTTATAAAATGTTACTGAAATAAAACAGTAAAGTTGTTTGCAATGCTCTGTTACTACTCCAGTCATCTAATCTCTAAAAGTAGGATAAATATCAAAGAAGAAAGTGGCACTCCTCTCTCTAATCCTATGTAATAAAAGCCTAATATGCTAAGTGTCCAGTCGTCTGATCAACAAATCAACCAATCAAAGTATAATATGCTAATGATATGCTAAGGACGCTCAATCACTCACTATGACATGCACTGATCACGGGGGGGGGCAGTCAACCGGTCAACCAGTCGCTATGACGTGCCCTGACCACCAGGGGGCAGATGCTCCAACGGGTAGATAAGCTTGCTACTGGGGTCCGCCAGATTTGGAATGAGCAAAATGGAATAGACACATCCTGGAGTGCTCCCGTGGTCCCTCCTCAGCTAGCCAACCTCCCACGTCTCTCCCCCGCCCCAATCATGCGGCCTGGCCTACATGGATCCGGCTGAAACCAGCAGTCCGACATCCCCTGAGGGGTCCAGTTTTGTAAGAGGACACAGGCATTTAAAATTGAGTATCATTTCCCTTCCTATAAGTACAGAGATTAAAGTCTAGAAAGGCTCTGAAACCATAGCTTTGAAAAGAAGCTGAGAAAAAGCCAAAAGAAACTCCCTTTCTATACCATTTAATTAAACAAGAAACAGGATATTAAAATTTCAGAAATGAATGAAGTATCATTGTAAAAACAAGCTCACTTTGAAAAACGTTACACATCCAAAGGATTCTCTACCTTAATATTATGTTAACAAATAAGCAACAAAAAGTTAATATTCATATTATTCTTCTTTGAAAAATTTTATCTATTAACACTACCAAGAAAGTTGCAACTGCTCTAACAAGGTACACACCTACCTGTGCACATGATTCTTCAGGTGTTTTGGCACTAACTGAATAAAGTGCTGGGAGATCTAGTCTGTGCACAGAGAATTTTTCTAGAGTGTGCAAAAGTGCTGGAGCAAGGTGAGAAGTTTGACCTGAGCCTCGTTCTCCAGACAGCAATAATCTTGGCCTGTAAGAGGTTGGCTGATGATATGGTGACCTGCAATACATGTAAGACATAATAATTATTTTGAAACCATATACTCTGAAGATCAATATGAAATATTAGGCAATATATTTACATTAAAAGAATATAACTCCAAATTAATAGAACTTCCCTATCTTTCTTATTTTTTAAGTAAAGTGAATCATTTTTCATTAATTAGTTTTAAAACGTTGATCTCTCTGACCATAATAATAACCAAGAGGTAAAAGTATAAAAACCCCTTCTAAAAAAAATAAAAATATATTAACTTGGAAAGTGTTTCAGACACAATGTGTGATTTAGTTATTATCGATCCATGGTCAAATGTTAAGAATCCCACTTCAACAAGGGGGTACATCTGAAGATTACCCAAAATACAGGACTTTTTTTTAATGGTTAAAATATTAAATTGTATGTACTTTTAACCACAATTTTTTAAATGGGGGGTGGGGGAGAGAAGTAGGACTTTTTCTGTGGCTGCAAATTTTGTTTCTAGGCTAATAGAAACTGTTTTTACCCTCAAATATGACATCTAAAGCCTTACACTAGAGAAGGTAGGTTTACGTAAATATATTAATGAAATTCAAATAAATAAAACAAATTCATATACAATCACTATAGATAATAAAGTAAATTCTAAGAAATGCAATAAACAAATAAACAACTAATGGGAAGAAATAGAGAAAACACTGTTACTTGAAAAGGATTTTTATGTACTAGAAAATCCAAGAGAATCATCTAATAGTTTTCATATTCTACCAGCAAAGGATTAAGATAAAAGATGGAAACAGAAAGGCAAAAAGATTTCCTAAATACCATCAAGAACCAATATAAAAAAAAAAAAGAAATAAGATCCTATTTACAACTGCAAAAACACAAATGGCAAAACAAATAATATTATTAAAAAGGAAGAAATACAGAATACATCATGAGTCTGATTTTATAAAGATGTCAATACATATGTGTGTATGTATTTTATTTTATTTTATACATTTAAAAATTCTAATCAAAATCCCAAAAGAATTTGAGAGAGGGAGATTTCAAGCTTATTCACCACATTATCTGAAAAAAATAATCAAGAAATTTTTGAAAAAAGATGTTAGGTCCAATTTTACATTTAAACCTGTTTTAGTAACAAACACTTCATACAAATTTATCATTTAACTTTCTTAACAATTCTGTGAAATACATAGTTTCCATCTATTAAATAGATGAAGAAACCAAAGTTCAGAGAGGTTAGGTATAAGATTGTACAACACAGTGGTGACAGATTTCAAATTCTCATTCAGGCCCATATAGTAATCGCAAAGGCTCCCAACCACTATGTTAAGATGTGCCCTACTTTATACTGAAACATATTACAGAACATAATAACAAAACAGAATGTAGACTACACCAAGGAAAAGTAACACAGATCAGTGGAAGATAATAGGCAACCCAAGAAACAAATCATAGTAACTGAAAGAATTTTACATAAGATAAGGCATAAAAAAATTAATGGGACAGGGGTGAATTACAAAATAAATGTTTAAAATAAGGAGGATTCAAATTCTCATTTAAAGGAATAAGTAAAGTGAATTCTCACAGAAAAACAACTAAGAAAAACCAAAAGGTACATTTATCTATTTCACACAAATTTTTAAACTTTTATAATTCAAAAATTACAACCTGAACCAAATGGCAAACAACCAAATAAGACCAAAAATTTGCCATTAACAAAAATGGTTCTCAATGCATAAAGAGACGATGTGCATAGAGTTAATAAAGAATGCTTTTTGCCAAAACCGGTTTGGCTCAGTGGTAGAGCGTCGGTCTGCGGACTGAAAGGTCCCAGGTTTGATTCCGGTCAAGGGCATGTACATTGGTTGCAGGCACATCCCCAGTAGGGGGCGTGCAGGAGGCAGCTGATCGATGATTCTTTCTCATCGATGTTTCTAACTCTCTATCCCTCTCCTTTCATCTCTGTAAAAAAAATAAAATATCAACAAATGACAAGTGTCGGCGAGGATGCGGAGAAAAAGGAACACTCGTGCACTGCTGGCGGGAATGCAGACTGGTGCAGCCACTGTGGAAGACAGTACGGAGTTTCCTCAAAAAACGAAAACGGAACTCCCATTTGACCCAGTAATTCCACTCCTAGGAATATATCCTAAGAAACTAGAAACACCAGTCAGAAAGGATATATGCACCCCTATGTTCATAGCAGCACAATGTACAATAGCTAAGATTTGGAAACAGCCTAGGTGCCGGCCAGCAGATGATTGGATCAGAAAACTATGGTCCATTTACACAATGGAATACTATGCTGCCATAAAAAAGAAGGAATTCTTATCATTTGCAGCAACCTGGATGGAATTGGAGAACATTAAGCTGAGTGAAATAAGCCAGTCAATGAAAAAAAAACACCACATGATCTAACTCATTATGGATAATAAAGAACATTATAAACTGATGAACAAAAAGATAGATAGAGACTGTAAAGCAACAAACAGACTGTCAAATTATAGCAGGAAGGGTAGGAAGATATGGGGGAGATAAGAGGTCAACCGAAGGACTTGTATGCATACATATAAGCATAACCAATGGACACAAAACTCTGGGGGGTGAGGGCATGTATGGGAGTGTGTGGGGGGGGGGGTAACAAGGGTAAGATATGTACACATATACGTTAATTTAAAAAATAAAATAAAAAATAAAATATATTTTTTAAAAGAATACTTTCATGGGCACAGAATATAAGCAGATCATTCAAAAAAGATGCAAATAGATAATGTTTTAAATGTTCATTCATTTAACACTTGGAGAATGCTTCCTAAGCTGAATGTGTTGGCCCTACACATTCCAATAATACTACTGTTATCACAGAGCTCATAACTGAACAGTACTTAGTGAAAAAGGGATATACATAAATTATTATAATACAGTGTGCTTAACAAGCAGCACTGTTTAAGACTCATAGAGAGACCCCAATTAAAGGCGCAGAGAAGGCTTTCCTGGAAAAGCGTTACCAAAGCATAAGCCCAACAGACAGGAGGCAGAAAAGATGAACACCGAGAGATAACAACAGGATGTGCAAAGGACCAGAGGCTAAAAGGCCTTGGCCCTTTGAGCTAATGAATACAGTTCATACAGCAGCTTCTCTTAAGGCTTAGGGCAATGCAGGTGTAAACGTACTGGGGGATGGGAAGCTTAGGGAAGGGAAGGGAAAAGGAGAAATGCTATGAAGGGTTTTGAAAACCACGTGATAAGTTTGGAATGGTCACTGAAGACATAGAGAAAGCATTAAGGTACTTAAGCAGGGGAAGTGACATAATCTCACACACGATTTTGGAAGATGACTTTAGCCCAGAATGTCAGTATAGGAAAGGATTTTTAAAGAAGGCAAAACAGGAGGAATTATGGCCTGTTAGTGGTTTGCTATAATAACCGAGCATGAGATCTTAATGACAGTCTAGACAAGAATAGTGTTAGAGAGGTGAGAAAGGACACCCTAAGATGAGACTTATTTGGTTAGAATTTTGTCCTTGACTAGATACAGAAGGAAAGAGGAGGAAGCTGAAAATGACATCCAATTCTAGTTGGACAACTAAATAAGCGGTAGCTCACAGGACTCAAAGGAAGAGGTAGGGAGACATAGCCCAGTATGTACTGAAAGACCTATGGCCCAGTCCGGAGGGGTAGCTCAGTTACTGTCATCCCGATACCAGGATGCAGGTTCAATCCGAGAAACAACCAATGAATGCATAAGTAAGTGGAACAACAAATCAATGTCTCTCTCTCTTTCCCCTTCCTCTCAAATCAATAAATGAAATTAAATATCTATGGCACAAGAAAGGAAGACAGGCAGTGGAAAGGGTCTAAGGATTAAGGGTGATCTAGCTTTGAGAAAGACGTAGTGGTTATTAATAGGTGAAAACATTACAAAAACATAAATAATGAAAAAAGTTTTAACTTTTAATCAGATGAAGAAACCAAGGCTGAGAGAGTTGGAGTGGGAAAAAGTGCAATTTGGCAAGTATGGTAACTTATCTCACGCCCAAAAAACGCCCTTACCTCATAGCATTCTCCTTATTTTTTCATATTATTTATCTTCTAACATTTTATTCATCTATTACACTTATTGTTCGTCTGTCTCCATTTAAAACGTAAGCTGAATGAGAGCAAGGATTATAGTCCATTTTGCTCACTGACATATTCTAGGACAGCATGTAACACATGATGGGCACTCTGAATGAATTAATGAGTGAATGAATGATTCAAATAAACAAGATGTTATTTCATCTATTTGGTTGACAAAGATTTAAAAAGGCAAATTGTACTCAAAATTGATAAGGATATAGGGAAAATACCATTAGTGATAAAAATAAAATTGGTACTATCTTTCTGAAGATAGTTTTTAAAATTTACCCTAAGTTCTGAATCACATAATGGTACAAAGATGTATACTTAGAAATTTGACTACCACAGCACTATTTATAAAAGAGGAAAATTGGAAACTTTAGCCGGGACCAGTTTGGCTCAGTGGATAGAGCGTCGGCCTGCGGACTGAAAGGTCCCGGGTTCGATTCCGGTCAAGGGCATGTACCTTGGTTGCGGGCACATCCCCAGTGGGGTGTGTGCAAGAGGCAGCTGGTCGGTGTTTCTCTCTCGTCGACGTTTCTAACTCTCTGTCCCTCTCAATTCCTCTCTGTGTAAAATCAATAAAATATATTTAAAAAAAAAAAAAATTGGAAACTTTAATTTTTACCAGTAAGATTATATAAACTAAGGAACACCTAAAAATAAAGTACTGTGCAGCTATTTTAAAAGAATGGCATTAAATATACTGACATGAAATAACATTCCCAACATAATGGATAAAACAGCAAGATATATTAAAAACCTTACAGGGAGGATATAGATTATAGAGGATATTATGTGGGTCTGTCTATATGCGCAGCAAGGGCGGTCACCAATACTAACAAATATTACCTGCAGATGCCTGGGCTTTAATTTTTACCTTCTTCTTTATGCTCTTCTTTATTACTTGAATTTTCTACAGAGTATATCCTCTTTCTAATTAGAAAAAACAAAGCTATTTTCATTTGGGAAACCTCAGAAAGCTGTGTTTCTCATCCCCTTATGACAAAATATTGTAAAAAGTAAACTTATTTTCATCATAAGGGTTTTCTACCAGATTGACAGACCTTAAATATCTTTACTTACATTTCATCTTAAACCTAAGTTAAAGGTTTCAACATTGTTTTAGGAAACTATTCCCAGAAACAGAAACCCACCAGCGATGCTCAAACTAATGTTATTGGAGACCAGAATTGAAGTCATCTTTCTATGTCTAGCACCTTGTTTTTATTGGCCTGGCATGCTAATCTACGTAGTTCAAACATCTATAACAAAAAAAAAAAAAAAAAAAAAAAAAGCTTATTCTAGAATATACAGCTGTCTCACTATTAAAGTTAAATCAGAACTAGAAAAGCTTATTTAAAGGAAGCTAAAATTAAACCAATTTCAAAAAGGCTAAACTAGCCCTAGCTGGTTTTGGCTCAGTAGACAGAGCATCGGGTTGTGTACTGAAAGGTCCCAGGTTCAATTCCAGTCAAGGGCACACGACCGGGTTGTGAACTTGATCCTCAATGTGGGGCGTGCCAGAGGCAGCCGATTAATGATTCTCTCTCAGCATTTATGTTTCTCTCTCTCTCTCCCTCTCCCTTCCTTTCTGAAATCAATTTTAAAAATTATAAAAAAATTTATCATATCAAAATCTATTTCTGTATCACTTTACTGACAACAGAACTATCTTATACAATTGGAACACATTATTTTTTGACAGTTTCTTAGCTCTGCTATCATGTATTTCAAATCCAAATAACTAAAATTGTCAAAACAATTTACACACACACACACACACACACACACACACACACACACACACAGGCTAGCTAAGTGGGATAGAGGAGGACTGTTTAGCTTTCCCTTAGCCATGAATAAAGCAGATCTGTACAATTAATGAAATAGTCTAAGAAAACATCCCTGAGGGCATACAAGTAATGACCCAAGAGTAAAAGAAAAAAAGTTTCTAATAGAAGAGCTTGCTGTTAAAAGAAAATAAGAGTAAATGAAGGTAATTTATTCTCATTTTTAAA
Organism: Pipistrellus hanaki; assembly: GCF_964339955.1. NCBI lineage: Eukaryota > Metazoa > Chordata > Mammalia > Chiroptera > Vespertilionidae > Pipistrellus > Pipistrellus hanaki. The sequence goes on from NC_140514.1 coordinate 8,121,330, forward strand.
AATGCAAAACAAGCAAGAGTTATCAATGCAAGTAATTAAAATAACATTTTACCAAAATCCAAATGGAAGAAACTTCAATTCAAGTTGAAGACTTAGATTTGTTCAAAATATGTCAAAAGGAAAACTACTTAAATGTAACACATAACCCAACATCTTCCAAAAAAAGTGCAATTAGACTTACCTGAATGGAGCATTATGGTCCTTTAACTCTCATAATAATTATGTAAATGTAAGTGATGATGCTATTAGTATTTGAAACTATTTGGTCCCTTAATTTCAAATTAGATTAGCACTAATTAAAGTGCACAGCAAAAGCTGCTTTAATATAGATAAAGGTGAATATAAATAGAAATCTAAATTAAGAAAGTATAAACTAATGTTATTTTGGAGAACTGAAAAGTTACTTGTTTAATTACTGAGCAATTTCTAATTCAAAATCTTTTTAGTACCCTAGAGTCCCTAAATTACCATCTGAAACTTATGGTAAATTAAAATATCCTAACCATGGTAAATAATTCACTTCTGTTCATTTAGTTGAAATAAAAAGCAATAAAATTAGGAACATGAGTTGATTTTCTAAAGATAACCTTTCCTTCCACTTTGGTTTAAATAAAAGTCATAATCTGTTTAGAAAAAAAGTTTTTACAATTAACCAATAAACCAATTTAGTACCACACAAAAACAATATACAGAGTAAGCATACCAGAACTGTGTCCAAACAACAGAAAATCAAAGTCCTCAAGGGTATAACCATAAGTAAAAATATACCATAATTCTAACCATACAGTAATAAAAATCATGTTAAATAGAAAGAAATGTGATTTACATTACTTACATTGTAAAATGAAGGTAGGATTTATGTACAGCAGCAGCTGATGACTGTTTCTTTGGTGATCCTGAGTGACAACTGGTCTCAAAAATTGATAGAGCATTCTCATCTTCACTATCATCTAAAACTAGAGTATCTATATCTGTTCAAAAACAAAACAAAACAAACCCACAAGATTGAGGCTTATAAAGTCATTTAATATTAGTGTTCACAAAAGCTAAAAAAAAATTGGTTTAAAAATCGAATTAACCAGAACCATGAAGACATGGAACAGACTGACATACCTTGGTGTGGATTGGGGGGACAAGAAAAGATAAACCAAAGGACTTATATACAAAATTCATGCACAGGCAGGGTCCCTAGCGACTGCCGGCTGCCAGGCAGGGCCTCCCTTCCCCAGGTGCCAGCCACTGGCCGCCAGCCAGAGCCTCCCTTTGTTCCACGCCACCCCCTTGTGGTCAACGCATGTCATAGCAAATGACTGAACTTCCAGTCAGTTGAACTCACGAGGGGACACATTGCATATTAGGCTCTTATATATAGATATGCATAGCCATGGACACAAGCAATAGGGTAGTGAAGACCTGGGAGAAGGGGAGAAAGGGTTGGGAGGAGGGGTAAAGGGGAAGGAAATGGGAGGTATCTGTAATACTATCAACAATAAAAAATGTATTTAAAAAAATGACTAAGTTATCAAATAATATAGATTGAGCAGGCTAATTGACAAACTGCACTATTTTGAATAATTTATAAGTGAAATAATGTAATTCTTTCACCTTTACAGACTATTTACGTGTTGTAAGATATAATTTAGGAGTCTTCATTGACTACAAGAAGACTGAGATGAAACAGCACTCACATAAAATACCCATCCTATTTGTTAAAAATCCAAAAGGTTGGCGACCACTGGTTTAAAGTATTACAAATAGTAGTACATATGTCTCCTTTTCCCCCACTGACCTTCCCCTTGCCTCCCCCAACCCCCGGCACTTGCCCTCACCCCCGTGTCTGTGTCCATTGGTTGTGCTTATATGCATACATACAAGTCCTTTGGTTGATCTCTTATCGCCCCCCAACCCTCCCCTGTCTTCCCGCTGAAGTTAACAGTCTGTTCGATGCTTCTTTGTCTTTGTATCTATTTTTGTTCATTAGATTATGATGTTCTTTATATTCCACAAATGAGTGAGATCATGTAATATTTATCTGAGTTAATTTTGATGAAAGCCAGTTCATCTCATCTAAGATATTTGGTATAAAATAGAGCACTTGACCCAGAACCAACACACCTAGTGGTTGGCTTCAGACCACATCAGAGCACGACCCAATTAGTCCCTCAAACAGCACACTTTACAGGGTGACTTCAGTGGGCACCAGAACCTATTGGAGCAAATTCTGCTTCGTGTGGTCAGCACCTGCACAGAGCTCTACATTGTGGTGGGGGTCCCTCCTCAGAGTCAGCCAGCCTGCGGGTCAATCCCATCCAGGCATGGACCAGCAGTAATCAAGACTCAGTTACCATAGAAGGGCTCACATAATCCACACCAGGGATATTCCTGGAGCACCTCGCTCAGGTGATCGAGGACATTGAGCCACTGAGCCACAAGGACACCTATTACACAAAGTCACCCTAAGACTGGGAGACACAGCAGATCTACCTAATGCACAGAAACAAATACAGAGAGGCAACCAAAATGAAGAAAAAAATAAAAGTGCCCCATATGAAGGAAGAGGAGAAATCCCCAGAAATCTTGAGCTACAGCCAGTTCTTATAAAAGCAACAAATTAAAACATTTGGGAAGCCGTGGTCAGTGTAGCTCAGTTGGTTGGACATCATGCCATGCACTGAAAAGTTGCTAATTTAATTCCTGGTCAGGACACATGCCCAGGTTGCAGGCTCAATCCCAGAAAGGGGGTGTGCAAGAGGCAGCCAATAGATATTATGCTCCCACATCAATGTTTCTCTCTCCCTCTCCCTTCCTCTCTCTCTATAAGTCAATAAAAATGTTTGTTTTAAGTTTTAAAAAGTTGGGTGGGAAATACTAGTACATATCCTTAGTTATGAAAGTTAGATAAGAAATGTATTATTTGTGGCAGAATACCTGGCTCAAAGATAATAAAATATTTATTCCCTTCCATATTTAATTAAAGAAACAGAATAATCCATATGACATTTCATGAGAATCCATCCCTAAAAAATAAAAGTTCCTGATAAATAGTTAGAACAGCAAAATTCATTTAAATATTAATGGGTTTTACTACATATGATATTTTCAATGTTAGTGTAATTCACTGAACAATTTTCTATTTGATACAGATGACTTGCTAAACAAGATACTATAAACTGGGCAGTGGTCAGCAAAATCATTAGTCAACAGAGCCAAATACCAACAGTACAACGATTGAAATATCTTTGAGAGCCAAATTTTTTAAACTTAAACTTCTTCTAATGCCACTTCTTCAAAATAGACTTGCCCAGGCCGTGGTATTTTGTGGAAGAGCCATACTCAAGAGCCGCATGTGGCTAGTGAGCCACAGTTGGCCGACCACGGAACTGGGGAAATTAAGATAATTAAAACATATTACTTTCTCTTCAAAGTTCATCGGCCTTACTCTGATTAGCTTATGAACTTAAAGTTTTCCTGTAAATGAACAGGAAAGGTAGCTTTCTGTTTTTAAAGGTAGCTTTCTATCTTTACCTCAAGTCCAAACTACAATCTTGAGGCTAGAATCCAGGGTATTTTATAACCAACCTAATAATTCTAGTCTACTTCCTCACTAAAAATTTATACTCCATTAGTACAGTAAACTAGAATGCTCTGCCAATAAAAACACATGATGAATAGAATCCAGAGGGTATTAATAGGTATTAATAGTACCATAATTAAGAGCATAGATTCTGTAGTCAGAGTCCCTGGGCTTGAGTTAGCCCTAGAACTTACTGAGTGACCCTATATAAGTAAATACCTTCCTCAATCTTCCAGTTTCCTCATTTATAAAATAAAGAGTACCCTAGCCACACAATTATTATGAGAATTAATAAACGACACAATTTGTGTAAGGTCTTTATAATAATAACATAATTGTAAGCCATTATTACTATAGTCAACTCCTCAAAAGACCATAATACTCCTACATTAAGACAATCAGAATGTCCCAAGAGCAAATAAACAAACATTCACGTGTATATTTTTAATAAACATTCACTAGTCAACTACCATATACTAGGCAACATGCCAGGCCAGGAATACACAATTGTGAATAAAAAAGGTATATTTTCTATACTCGTGGCAAATATAAAAGAGTAACATATAAATAAATAAGCTTATGAGAAAATTCAAAATTAATTTATTTATGCCTGTACTTGTTTCATTTTAACAATACGAAAAAATAATTATAGTACCTTCTTTCTTGTCACTCTGGCTAATTTCAGCATGAGGAAACACTTTTTGCAAGACTGCGAGGATATTGTTGAAGCTTCTTTCTAGCAGTGGCCTTATGATGGGGGACAGTGCATGTCCTGAAGACATGACAGCACGCTGGGAAGCAGGCACAATGTTCTGCATTGCATGGTAGAAATCTTGAGCGCTGAGCACTATGGAGGACACATCTAGCTGCAGTTTGTGGCTGCTGGCATAGATCTGGGGGTAACGCCTCCGCAGGGCAATCAGGGCAGCTTCAGTGCACAGGGCCTTGATATCAGCTCCACAATACCCTAATGCACAAAAGGAAAAGGACAACAAAGGTAGGTTTATTCTAAGGCCAACCATGTTTCACAAATATACACATCTTTACCTGAGGAAACAATACAAAAATCAATAATTATTTGTAATTTTATCAGCAAAATAAAAGTTGACCATTTAAAATCACCTAGTTGTTTACTCATTAAGACTAAAATGTTTTGAATATTTATATTAACAAACACATGAACTAACAATATTAAAATAAGTCATGTATTTTGTGCCAATACCACAGATAACTGACAATTTTTCTCCAAAAGAGGTTTTTAAAAAATAGTTTCATCTCAAACCTTCATCAATCATGAAATTAGTTACCTATCAATCTTTTCAATATTACTAATTTCCAAACACATAGAGTAATACAAAATAGCACATAAGCAGAAACTTCAAAAACAGAGCTTATTCAACTACCAACTCTGAGTGCAACTGAGAAGTTGATTTCTAATTATCCCAAAAACTATATTTTAAAGTTGTGATCATCTCTGATAGTTCCAAAACATTAAAGGGAATAAAAATGCATTAATTTTTCACATTAACCTCATATGTTATATATATATATATATATATATATATATATATATATATATATATATATGTATGTATATATATATTTAGCTTAAAATGACTGATGATTTAGTTCTAACGAATAGACCAACCAGAGTATGATCCATTACCCATATTTAAATGATTTATTATAATTAACAACAGATCAAACCCCCGATGGATGCTTTTAAGTCATTTCATTCATTTAAGCAACAAATACAAAAATACACTATTTCTTAGGTTTTTAACACAAAAATAAAGAAAACTCAAACTAACCATGTTGTTTTTTGTATTAGTAATTAAATTTGCATTTGGACACCTTTATCAATTACACCAGCAGGGGGAGTCACCTCACCTAGTTATACAACATTGGTCTCTCAGCTCTTCAAAGAGTGGAATCAGGTTTATTTATTTTTTTATACCTTACAATGGTCTCACTGAACACTTAAATACTGAAACAAAAATGGTGGTTAGGAAAACTACCAATGAGGAGAGAAAAAATGGCCCTAGACTAACTGGTAGAAAAAATACATTAAGGGACAAACCCATATAATTCAAACTGCTAGGGCAAATAATTCTGTTAATCAAGTCTTACAAATAATTGGGGGGTGGGGGGGAGAGATAATCTTTATTTTGCTCTCTTCTATCCATAGCACTCACTACTAAATCATTTACCTATTATCTTTACTTCTGTCTTCCCCAACTGCAATGTGAGCTCTGTGAGAGTGGGGGTATTTGTTTTGATCACTAAGGATTCTCAAATTCTGAGAATGATGCCTGGCCTGGCATTCAGTAGATATCCAATAAATATTTCTTGAGTAAAAGAATGAATAAAAAGAGAAAAAGAGTTAACTCCAGGCTTATATGTAGTTTGGGAAGGTAAAACTCTAAGGTTACTATGTACTACCATAAGAAGTGGATAAATTATACTTACTAAGTTTTTCTTTTCTTGTTTTTTTTAAGAAATCTAAACAATTTTATTATTAAAGCCAACTTAATAATTTCAATGAAAATTATGAAAAAACATAGAAAGTATTGCATTCCTAAAGAAACATTTACACAGAGTTTGGGGAAAACTTAATATGACCTATGAGAATTTAATTCAGAAATTTAATTAGAAAATTATAAGCAGATTAAGGATTAACACTGTCCCATGACAGCAATCAATCTCCCACATAATTCTCCAGAATAAAAAAATTTACCATTATTCTCTCATTTTATTTTCTATTTCTCAGTGAAAAAAAAAAAAAAGTATCATTCCCTATGTCATACATATTTGTTAAATTACTTCAACAAAATAACTGTAAAACATCAGCTCATAAATACTTAATGAAATAATCCGTTTCTGAGGAAGAATAAACTACCCTCTTGAAACAATATAAACAACCACTTTTCTTTTTCTTCTTTAAAAGTATATACAGCCCTAGCTGGTTTGGCTCAGTGGATAGAGCGTCAGTCTGTGGACTTAAGGGTCCTACTTTAGAAAAATAGATGATATAATCATTCTAAACATACTGAAAATATACTAAGCCTTTTGAAAGTTAAAAGTTGATATTAAGGGGGGGAAAAACAACATCCTTTTTCATATGAATTCCATAAGCATACTAATTCCACCATTACAATTATAATGCTTTGAAGAACCCAAATATCTAGATATCAAAGAAAAAGCATTTTTTAATACTGGTATTAAGATGGAAATTGGTCTGAAACACTGAAAATAGAAGCTATTCAAAGAGATTATAGACTAGAAATAGGCAATAATAAATTTTAATTTATTTTTTAAGTAAAGCATCAAACATAATAAGGATCACAAGATAGATGCCTCAATGATACACTTTCACTGTTTTGGCCCTCTTAGTAAAAATGAATAGAGAAATATGATTAGGTTTAAGCTCTTCATTAACCTTAAGCTCCTACTATTTGTGTACATGTTTTGCATACCAAATTATTTGAGTACTACTGAAAAAAACATACCTAGTATGCATGCAAACACCTCCAAGTACTTGGGAATTTATTTCAAGGTAAAAGTTACCAAATCCATAACCTCTAAAAAGAGATAAGCTATTTTTGCAGTTGTTCATCAAGTCTTTGTTAAGCATGAAATGAACTCATACTTGTTAAAACATGTTTGGGATACATAAAATGGTAAGTTCATAATGAATTTAAAATTTATTACTATTTCATTCCTGTTTGAAGACCTACATTTGATTTTTTTAATATGAACTGTTTTCACATTAAAATGTCACCACCAAAATCATAATAAAAACTATAATGGACTTATATGTCTTTCTCCAAAAGAAAATTATGAATATATATAAAGCAGATTCTAAACCACCACCACCCAAAGAAGGCAAGAGAAGTTTTTCAGTCCTATAAGAAATTATGTTTTAAATTTTTTTTAATTTAAGAAACTATCTGAAAATTAAAATTAATCACTTGAAAAAATATGTAGTGCTCTTTAGAAATGAAAAAGGAAACTAAGATTCTAACATTTAGGATGAAGAATTAGAGTATATTTCACTTGGTAGGTAGGGTAATAGAAAGTAATTTAAAAAGTACCTATGTTTTAGGGAGTTGCCAAAATTTTCTGAAGACTTCCTATTTCAGTTAAGGATCATTCTGTGACAAATTCACAGAAGAAACTATAAAAATCCCCATTCTGACCTGTACTCTCATACAACATCGTAAAAATAGCAGTATATAAGAGGGGTCAAATCTCAAACTGGGAAAAGACTGGCTTCTGCACCAAATACCGCCCTCTCCCATAAAGCAGCATAGGGCTTGGCGAAGGTCAAGCTAAATGTACATGAAATGGATTTGGCGCATGCTCTCTGATACCAGGCAAAGCTTAAACTGGAGTAGTGCTGGAGAGATTTACGTTTTCTCCTCACCAGAAGATGTCGAGGTCTTTGAGGCTCAAAAGCTGAGAGATGCTGCTTCGGAGATGGAGGTCCCTGTGGATGAAGAGGATAATTCGGATGTAGCTAACTGAATGGACTAATGCTCTATTTAAGTTTTAATTATTTGATGGTGGATCACAATGATTTTTTTTTAAACTAAATTGTTCTTTTTGGTTTTGGTAACTTTAAAGTTTTCCCAAGTAAGCTGTTGATGGTTAGTGGACTTATTTGGGGGATTTCTACATAATGCTTGAAAAGTGCATGGAGAAAGACCTTTTAATACAGATTTTTTAGGAAAGCAGACAAAAGATGGAAAAAGAATAAAGGAAAAATATCTATGTGTATACTTGATTGCTTAAATATGTACTCATTTTATTTCAGACCTGATTAGAGCAAAAACCCCTGAATTCCTTCTCCTTTGTATGGTCATGTATGTATGTAAAATACTCTGACAACGTGCTTTTAGGATTGTAGCTGTCATTCATTCTGTGGGAGATCTTCCATTCTGTGAATGACAACATTAAATTGGAAAGTTTTATATTTGGGAAAATACTAGCAGATGCCATCAGTGTGTTCTTTGAAGACTCCTCTCACTCAACTTCATGAAGATGAGTCCATGTAATCTGCAAAGTGAAAGACTACACAGTCCTGCCTTTGACATGAATCTTCATCTGTCAAATTTACACTTACTTTTCTTAGTAAAATTTCTGAGAGGGGACAATTCCTAAAAGAAACACTGTAATAACATTATGGAAAGCCAGCACTCAATGAAAGGAATATTACTACAGAGCTTTGTTAATCAACCATCTAATGGCAGTTAAAATTCTAATTTAGAAGTGTTCAAACTTCAAGTGCAATGTTTAAAATAATTTTTTACATTTAAAGGTAGAACCATGTATTGCACAAAGACATAACTATACTCATTCATATTCCAAATATAAGGGTAAAGGAAGACTGAGTAGAATAAACAATGATAATCAAAGAATTCAAATAGTAGCACTCACCAACACATTTTTCAGCCAATTCACCTAAAAAAGCATCTGATAATTTTGGATTCCAATCCCTGGTATGAATCTGTAATATGTGTTTTCTTGCCTAAAAAGAAAAACACAGTTAAATAAAATATATCAGCCCCTTAAATGCATTTGCTGGAACAAATTTATGGACTAACAATACTCCAGAAAAGTAAATGTTTATTTTTAAAGAATTTAATCATGTTGGCATCCGCATCAACTCTGGTTCCCATAATAACCCTGCAGCATGGGCAGTGAGATCTTGTCTCTGTTTCATACACTAAGACATTCAATATACAGAGAGGTAAGGGAACGTAACTAGTGGCACATATGATTACAATACTGACTTAGGACTAGATTTCAAAACTAAATTTCAATTTTCCGCCACATCATTTTTATAATTGGAAAAACATATACACAAAAAGCTTAATGTTATAATAATCATAACTTTTAGACAAACTTTAGATTTAGGTTTCATAGAACCTTTGGTTCTATCAGTTATAAAGTAGTACTATGCCTAACAATGAGCTAAATGACAAGTAATTTAAAATTTTTAAAAGTTTGAAGTCAGCCCTGGCTTCTCTGGCTTAATTGGTTGGAGCATCGTCCCATACCCTGAAAGACCCTAGGTTTGATTCCCAGGCAGGACACATACCCAGGTTGCGGGTTCGAGGGCACATATAAGAATCAACCAATGAATGCATAAATAGGTGAAACAAAAAACTGATGTTTCTCTCCCTTCCTCTCTCTCTCTCTAAAGTAAATAAATAAATATTAATTAAACAGGACAGCTAATTTTCTGTCATCATCTGATTTAACTTAGCAACACTATTAAATCACAACCTCCTCACTGATGCACTTTCTTCACTTGGCCTCCTTTTCCCTCTTACCTTACTGACTGCTCCTTAAGACAAAGGAGTTATTGCTCTCATCTAGTCTCATAACTTTAAATATTATCTAAGGGAAAAAAGTGAACAGCCCGTCCAGGTCTTTTCCACAGGAAAAAAAAAAAAATGGCCTTAGGTTTAGATCTCACAGCACAGTTTCCTTAAAATATAGTTTAAATTAATGTGGAAAACGACATTCAAGATCTATGCTACACAATACAGTAAGCCACTAGCTATGTGATGGTATTTTATTTAAGTTTTTTAATTAAATAAAATTTAAAATTCAGTTCCTTCACTACACTAATGACATTTCAAATGCCCAGCAGCCCCATGTGGCTAGAGGCTATCATACTGAACATTGCTCAGTGGACAATGTAAATAAAGAACATTTCCATTACTGCAGATAACTGAATTAGACAATGCTGTTCTAAACCTTGTTCATTATTAAGTCTCTTAATTGTGATTGGCATACAGACTCTGAGGCCTACATGACTAGACAAAATAGAAGATAACTGAGAAATCAAGGTAATGGCTTTCCTGTGCTAAAATGAATACTGGCTGTGTCTCCTAGAACTAGCACATTTCCCATATTCTGTTAAGAGCCTAAAAGATGCTTGGACTGTTGTAAGATATACAAGATAGCTGATGTTCCCCAGGCTGAAGTAGACTGCACCCACTTCAGCTTTGTCTCCTACAACTAAGCAAGCTTCTGTGCATTGGCACAGTCTTGGAAGTTGCACTTAGATAATGAAAATGTTTCTGAATGTGCTATGTTTCTTACTCTGACAAAACTATATAAACCAGAGTGGGATTATGATACCAAATTAAAGCCTATGAATTGGGTTGTCAATTCAAAAATGAGACACATTCTAGTGGCTGTGCAAACAGATGTCAAATTGAGGTATTAACTGCTCTGTACAGTCGAGCCATTGCCTTAATTTCCCTGTATCAGCAGTGGGAAATGTCAGGCCCCCAGGCTGTAGAAGGCCTGCAAAACCATTTGGTCTGGCCCTGCCAAGGCATTATGGGTGAGTTAATTAAATGTTTGACCAAATATTTTTAAGATGATAATTTTGTATGGCCTATGAAAGATATTGTAAATATCCAAATGGCCCTTGGCAGAAAAAAAGGTTCCCCACCCCTGCCCTATAGTCTTCTAAACTTACCAACTTAGATTTGCCTATCTATGTATATATAAGCCAAGCATTTTATATAGAATTCTGAAATCAAAGCCCTATAACAACATGAGTGTGCATCTACATATATTCATATGCAGTATCTTCTCTGCTTTCTTCCGTTTACATTTGTATGGCTATCTTTATAAATATTCCCATTAAGCAGAAACCGGTTTGGCTCAGTGGGTAGAGCATCGGCCTGCGGACTGAAAGGTCCCAGGTTCTATTCTGGTCAAGGGCATGTACCTTGGTTGTGGGCACATCCCCAGTAGGTGGTGTGCAGGATTAATGTTTCTCTCCCATCAATGTTTCTAAATCTCTATCCTTCTCCCTTCCTCTCTGTAAAAACTCAATAAAATATAATTTAAAAATGAAAATTCATGAAATACCATTCTCAAAATACATATATGTCGCATAACTGAATCACAAATAAATTTTAATAGATCAAAACCAGAAACTCTTACCTTTTGATCAGGCAAGTTGAAAAGGAATTCTCTGTCAAAACGACCAGGTCTCCTGAGAGCAGGATCTATAGAGTCAAGTCTATTTGTAGCACCAATAACAACAATTTCACCCCTATTATCTAATCCATCCATAAGAGCAAGGAGGGTTGACACTATAGAGCTGTAACAAAATTTTTAGAGAAAATTGGGAAAAAAATAAAGAAAAGTTGTAAAAAATGCTTTTTATACTAACTTTTATCAATCTTAAAATGCAAATAAAAGTACAGTATAATTATCTTCATGCAAGATCAAGAAATATACAGAAATCATTTTCAAAAGTATTCAAACATTAATAGACACCAAAAACACAGCAACAAAGCCCAGCCCACATGGTTCAGTGGTTGAGCCTCGAACTATGATGCAGCAGGTCACAGTTCAATTCCCAATCAGGGCAAATGCCCAGGTTGCAGGCTCAATCCCCAGTGTGGGGCATGCAGGAGGCAGCCAATCAATGAATCTTTCTCATCATTGATATTTCTCACTCTACCTCTCCCTTCCTCTCTGAAATCAATAAAAAGTATATTTTAAAACAAAAACACAGCCGAAACAGGTTTGGCTCAATGGATAGAGCATCAGCCTGCGGATTGAAAGGTCCCAGGTTCGATTCCAGTCAAGGGCATGTACCTTGGTTGCGGGCACATCCCCGGTAGGGGGTGTGCAAGAGGCAGCTGATGGATGATTCTCTCTCATCGATGTTTCTAACTCTCTATCCCTCTCTCTTCCTCTCTGTAAAAAATCAATAATATATATATTTTTTAAATAATTAAAAAAATAAACACACACACAGCAACAAAAAACATAAAAGTTATTCTGCCTTTAACTATCAAGAAAGTTAAAAGGCAACCTAAAGAACGGGAGAGGAAAAAAAAAAAAAACAGGAGAGAAAATATTTACAAATTATATATTTAATAAGGGTTTAGGACTCAGAATACATAAAAACAATCACAACTCAACAACAAAAAAAGTAGCCTAATATAAAAAGAGTCAAAAGATGTAAATAGACATTTTTCCATACAAAACATACAAAGGGCCCATCCTTAGTCATTAGCAATATCCAAATCAAAACCAAATGAGGTAGCGACCCTAGCTGGGTAGCTCAGTTGGTTAGAACATCATCACCATACACCAAGGTTGCAGGTTTGATCTCGGTCACAGGTTTGATATTGGTCAGGGCATATACAAAAAGCAACCAATGAATGTATAAATAAGTGAAACAATAAATCAATGTTTCTCTCCCTCCCTCTCTCCTTCACTTGTGAAATGTGCCTCTTTGGAAAACAGCCTGAGAGTTCTTTCAACTACTAAACATAGAGTTACCATATGATCCAACAATATCCACACAAAAAATAACGTTCATAGTAGCTTTATTCATAACAGCCAAAAAGTCGAAGCAGCTCAATGTCTATCAATGGGATAAATGGACAAAATGTGTCATGTCCATACAATAGATTGTCAATAAAAATAAATGAAGTACTGACAGAAGCTACAACATGAACCTTGAAAACACTGTGCTAAATGATATGATTACATTTTTATGAAAAGTCTAAAATGGGCATATCTAGAGCAAGTCAAAGTATGTTAGTGATTGCCTAGGACTTGGTGGGGGATAAGGGAGAGGTTGGAGAGTGATGGCTAAAAGATATAAGGATTTGCCAAAACTGGTTTGGCTCAGTGGATAGAGCGTCGGCCTGTGGACTGAAAGGTCCCAGGTTCGATTGTGGTCAAGGGCATGTACCTTGGTTGCAGGCACATCCCCAGTGGGGAGTGTGCAGGAGGCAGCTGGTCAATGTTTCTCTTTCATGGATGTTTCTAACTCTCTATCTCTCTCCCTTCCTCTCTGTAAAAAAAAAAAAAAAAAAAAAATCAATAAAATATATAAAAATTAAAAATAAAAGATATAAGGATTCTTTCTGGGGAAATGAAAATGTTCAATAATTGGTTGTGGTAATGGTTACACACTGTAAATGCACTGGAAGCCACTGAAACATATAGTTTAAATGAGTAAACTGTATATATGAACATATCTGAATCATCCAGTTTAAATGAGTGAACTTTATGTTTATCTCAATAAAGCTGTTTCTGGGAAAAAAAGAATAAGAAATATATTAGTCTTTTAATAGCAATCTTGGGTAGGGGCAATGTCTGCCAACTTATATTCTGTTTAGAGTCCCTACAGAATTACATTTTGCATTATTATAATTTTAGACATTTTCTTTAGAATGGCTATCATTGTAACTAAATTCAACTCAAAATTATTTTAGGTTTTTAAACTATGCTTTAACATTACTGAATAGAAATGTTTCATGTCTAATTATAAGATAAACCATAATTCTAGTAACAATGATCTTCTTAGTGTTTTCCAACTGTTCTCACTTCTATTCTTACTGCTAACACTAGTGTGAAATAACTTCTCCAATATGCTCAACATGTTAAAGAAATCCTTCTTGCTCCTAAATAAACTGTTCCACTTGTTTCCCAAATCCATAAATGAGACCAAAATGCTAGAGACCCAATATGCATGCAAGCAGAGGATCTGTGCTTATTCTTATCTATTGAATAACTAAAAATTAATGACATAAGTGCCTCACTCAAGATAAAAGAGGTGAGAAATAAGCATCCTTAAGTATAAGTTCATATTTAATCTCAAACTTTTCCTTAGTATATTCCAATCACCGGGAGCATTTGAAAAGTTTATTAGAATTATTTTTTAAAGATTCTTTAATTGATTTTTAGAGAAAGAGGAGGGGGAAGGGGAAAAAAGAAACATCGATGTGAGGGCAGTATAGCAATCAGCTACCTCCTGAATGCCCCTTACTAGGGATCGAGGCTACAACCCAGGCATGTGCCCTGACCAGGAATGAACCAGCAACCTTTCCATGCACGGGAGGCGCCCAACCAACTAAGCCACACTGGCCAGACCTGCTTGTTAGGATTTATCAACATTTTTAAGTGTTTTGTACAGGATTATCAAAAAACAAAGTTTTAAACATGACCAAAAACAGAATTACACCCTACCTTAAATTCTACCAGAAGTTACCTTTAATTTAAAATTTTTAATTACGAGCTCCTGGATCAAAATTCTCTAATAATCCTTATTATGTTTAAAATAAAGTCTAAGTGAATTAAATACTATATTTGAGGGCTAAGCCTTAACCCTTCATATTATCTTCTAAAAGAATTTGTATCATCTTTCAAATATGGACTTAAAATCCAATTGGAATTGTTTTATAGCATGTGAAGAAGAATCAGTTTTATTTTTTCACCAACTAGATACACAATTTTCCCAGCATTATTCATTGAAAAGCCCATTCTTTCCCAAGAGCACTGAACTGCCTATTTTATTGTATACACATTTAATTTAAATACATTTTTATTGATTTTAGAGAGATAAGGACAGAGAAACATTGGTATGGGGAGAAAAAAAGTCAATCCCTGGCTGACTCCTGCATACCCGCTGCTGAGGTACTGAGGATCAAGCCCACAGCCTGTGCCCTGAATGGGAATTGAAAGGGTGACCTTATGGTGCACAGTACGACATCCAACCACCTCAGCCACAACTCTGCTCTTGTAGTGCAGGAGCAGCCATATATAATGGGAAAAGGGATAAACACAAGCTGTATTCCAATAAAACATCACTTACAAAAACGGGCAGGAGGCTAGATTTGCCCCACAGGTCATGCATGGTTTGCTGACCCCTGTGCGAACTGAAAAAGATCTTCCTTAAGGACACAGATGACATGTTATAAGCCTCATAGCACTCATCCAAGGGCTAAGGCTAAATACTGTGTCAATGAGTGAAAAGAATCTAACATAATCAGATTAGAAAAATTACCTGTGAATCTGATCTTGTCTGCTAGAGCGAACTGGAGCTAATCCATCTATTTCATCAAAAAATATTATAGAAGGTCTCATCAAATATGCCTAGTATAAAAAGAAAAGAGTTATTTATTGTATTAATGTCCATTTTTTATTATTACTGTTTTCTCTTAATAGCTAATATAAGCAAATGATACAACATACATCAGGTAAAAAAGATTACAGAAGTAAAAAGGAAATCTCCTTTTCCTTTTTACTTATGTAATATCCAACCACAGGTCTACAGATATCTACTGTTTTCAGTTTTATTCTTTGGTATGTATTATTTATTCACATACACAATAAAAAGTCTTTTTAAACATACTATTTTTGTTTTATTTCATGCATTTAATTCCTCCCTCATCCACTAATGTTATTTTATATTTATATATTTCAATTATTATTAAACTAGAGGCCCAATGCATGAAATTCGTGCACTGGTAGGGTCCCTAGCAACTGCAGCAGGCCAGAGCTTCCCTTCCTTCCCACGGCCCCGCCCCTTGGTCAAACTCCCAGGCGAGGGGGCAATTTACATACTACACTTTTATTATATAGGATTCTCTTAAAGCATACAGGCTGCAAATGTTTGACTTCCCAATAAACACTGAGCACCATGAAGGTAAGAATTTTTCTATATTCCTCTTTCTAGATCCATTATCTTAAACACAGCAGTTTTTAATACTAATGTCATATTTGAATTGTTTTAATAATTACAAACAACTTTGACACACATGGGCATTCAATGAATGCTTATTGAAAGCATTGTTTTTATTTCATTTGAATTTCTTTAAAAACAATGATATATAAGTTACATTGCCAAATATGAATGACTTCATTCATTAACTCAAACAATCCAAAGTGAACTTACAGGAGGACTCTTATTACAAGTGTTAGAAAATAATATTTATAAGAACTTATCCTATCTAATAAAAGAGTAATATGCAGATTGACCATCACTCCAACACACAAGATGACTGCCCCCATGTGGACACAAGATGGCCACCAAAAGATGGGCAGCAGGGGAGGGCAGTTGGGAGGGACCAGGTCTGCAAGGGAGTGCAGTTGTGAGCAATCAAGCCAGCAGGGGAGGGCAGTTGGGAGGGACCCAGGCCTGCAGGGAAGAGCAGTTGGGGAGACCTGGCCTGCAGGGGAGGGAAGTTGGGGGTGACCAGGGCTGTAGGGGAGGGTAGTTAGGAGCAATCAGACTGTCAGGGGAGCAGTTAGGCATCAATCAGGCTGGCAGGTGAGTGGTTAGGGGTTGAGCAGGCTGGCAGGCAGAAGCAGTTAAGGGCAATTAGGAAGAAAGGCAGGACAGTAGTTAGAAGCCAGCAGTCCTGGATTGTGAGAGGGATGTCCAACTGCCTGTTTAGGCCCAAATCCCGGTAGATCGTGCACCGGGCCTCTAGTTATATATAAATAGTAAAGAAAGCCTACACAATATTCATTCACCTTAACATTTTATTTTTTAAATAAATTTCATTGATTTTTAGAGAAAGGGGGAGAGAGAGAGAAACCTCAATCAGTAGCCTCTCACATACACCTCAACTGGAAATCAAACCCACAACCAAGGCATGGGCCCTGACGGAATCTGAACCTGCCACCCTTCAGTGAATGGGACAACACTCCAACCAACTGAACCATACTGATCAGTGCTCACCTTATTTTTTAAAAGTATTCACTTACTGCTAAATTCTTTCAGCACCACATTTACAACTGATGAAAATAATTACTGTACTATTTTGTGTAATTTCATGTTAAGCTTTTTATGCTATTTCCTGAATTAGACTACAATCTAATGATAAATATGTTATAACCAAGGTTTCCAAAAGCATCTAACATGGTATTAGGAGCCTCGTAGCCACCTCAATAAATGTGTTGTGAGTCAACTTAAACTAATACTAGTAAAATTGCTATTAAATACTTCTTAACCATTCATAGTTAGATTACTGATCTTAAATTTCATATACTGACTCGAGAATATGCCTCCTCGAGAACAGTCTGTATTTACAGTCTAAGTGCATCAACTATGTTAAAGAAGATATTCTCTGATTTTACTTACCTGATCAAAAAGAAGCCTAAGTTGCCTTTCTGATTCACCCACCCACTTGCTCAGACAGTCTGCTCCTTTTCGCATAAAAAAAGCCACCTTTTTGTCTCCTTGACTGCACTCATTAGCTAGTGCTCTGGCAACCAAGGTTTTACCTGTGCCAGGAGGTCCATAAAACAAACAGCCCCTAGAGGAATAAAAAATTAATAAATGTTATCACCACCACTAATAACCAATACAAAAGGATACATCTCTTGTATAATTTTGTATTAATATTATAATTATTAGACACAAATAAAACCTTTTTAGTACACAGACAAATGTTTCCCTTCACTGAATGTCCTCAAGGATGTTCTCAAAGCACCAAGCTTTGACAGGCCAAAAAATACAGTTAAGTCAAAATAGAGAGTAATTGGGCAAGATACATCAAAATTTTAAATGTTTTTCCCTGTGACCCACCAATTTCACATCTTAGAATACGTCATATAGAAATACTCAAAAGAATGTTATTTTTAGCCGAAACTGGTTTGGCTCAGTGGATAGAGCGTCAGCCTGCGGACTGAAAGGTCCCAGGTTCAATTCCGGTCAAGGGCATGTACCTTACTTGTGGGCACATCCCCAGTAGGGGGTGTGCAAGAGGCAGCTGATCGATGATTCTCTCTCATCGATGTTTCTATTTATCCCTCTCTCTTCCTCTCTATAAAAAATCAATAAAATATATTTAAAAAAATAAAAGAATATATTTTTTTTAATTTAAATGTATTTTTATTTATTTCAGAAATGAAGGCAGAGGAAGAGAGAAACAGGAACGTCAATGTTAAGAGAGTATCATTGATCAGCTGCCTCCTGCACGCCCCCCCACTGAGGATCAAGACTACAACCTGGACATATGGCCTGGCCTGGTCAATGATTAATCACTGAGCTAAGCCGGCCAGGTTAAAAATTTTTAAATGGATGTTCAACAGACTAGATTCTAATTGTGAAAAACTAAAAAAAAAAAAATGCCATTTAGTAATAAGGGACAGATATACTGTTACATTTATAAAATAAAACACTAGTATAGTATCAAATAATATGTACATAATTAATATGGAAGGTGTCTGGAATATATTATACAGTAAAAAACAAAGTTATTTAAGAGTATTGTTAAGTAATATCGTTTATATTAAAAGTTTACATGTGCATAATAAAACATAAATTTAACATATGCACAAATGTATAAAAGAAATCTATAACAAATATACAAAATTTTCATCCCTAAAGAGTAGAATTATTTTCTGTTTGTGACACTTGTTCCCTTTAACTCTCTGTTTTGTTTATCCCAAGGCTATACTAAAAGTAATAATTATTTTTTAAGTTCAATTTATATCATATAAAAAACAAATAAACTGCTATCATGGTTTTTAAAAGAAAATGTAGAATTATAGGCTAACTTTTTAAATGACTCAAATAGAAGACTCTTTTTCTAACTTTATCTTTATTGTTGAAAATATTACAGATGTCTCCTGAAGATGACTTTTTAATATTATAGATTTTCTACATCCTTAAACACATGGAAAGTAAATTAGAACCAAATCTGAATAAAAACCTCCTACTAAATAAAAAGGAACATTTAGCAGTTTAAATCTAACAATCTATAAATATACATCTTCAGAATATTTTATTCTGCTCAATCTCCTTTAAAACAATTTCTTAGCCTTTTTCTAATATTTAATCACCTCATGATCAACCACGCTTAAAATGATCATGAAAATAAATTACCAAGCTTACAATCTCAAAAATATCCCATCATGTCAAATAAAGACATCATTGAAATTGTACTTTCAAAGATGAAACAATACAGAGCATCAAACTCAATGCTATTAGAAAGCCAAATCAAGGAAAATATCTGGACAATTCACTTATATGTTAAAGACCTGATTTGTGCCTGACAGTTAAATGCTAAGGTGTAAATTTCAAGAACATAGTACCACAGCCTTAGAGCACTCAAAAACAAATTTTCTTTCTTAATTCTTATTGCTAGAACACACTAAATAAATACATGTGAAATATTTATACTTATAATCATTTACTAATTGAAATTTTATAAATTAACAGTAATAACAATACTTACCTTGGAGGCTGAATTTTAAATTTTTCAAAAATTTCTGGATATAATAGTGGAAATACCACCATTTCCTTTAGTGCATGAATATGATGGCTCAATCCACCTATGCTATCAAACCGTACCTTGGAAAGAAGGGGAAAAGTTTAACATAAAATAATTTTAACTATTTATAGTTTTTTTTAACATGAGACAGTTTTATGATTCAGAAATACATGTCTGAGCAGAAATTGTTGAACGTGAAGTTAAAAATAATCACACTTTTGAAATAAGTTAGAAAAATAAAGTTGGCAGTAAAACTCAAGTGTACATGTCAGTCCAGCCAAATAAAGCTCTCAGTCTTTAATCTCATAGTAACTAAGGACAAGAGCAATGCCTAGTCTAACACTTTAATGGTTATCTATAAGAAATACTATGTTATATATGTATGCTAATAATTTAAATGCCTTTCAAAATACCACCTATCACATGCATTCTCAGCAAGGGCAACTTTACCCCCAAGGGGGCAAAAGTTGATCCAGGAGTAGGGTAACAAAAATCTTTGCTATTACAATGGCTTGTAACCCACCAAAACTCAACTTTACCTGACAAAAATCTTAATCTTTAACACAAACTTTCCTAAAGAGAAATTTAATTTTGTCATTACGAAAAAACAATGAAAAAAAAAACGTTTGAGAAACACCAATCTCCCGCAAGATGCAACAAAGATTATTCCTCCCACCCCTAACAGTTTAAATATCTAAAACAGTTTGTAAATTTAAAAACTAGATAAAAGAAAGTGTTGGGGGGGGGTGGAATGGGGGGGTTGAAGATAAATATGTGATACTTTAATCAACAGAGAAATTTTTTAAAAAATAAAAAAATAAAAAATAAATTTAAAAATTAAAAAAAAGAAGAAAGTGCTTGAAGAAAATAGTGTCAAAATGTTAGCAGTGATTGCCTTTGACCAGTGGGTACTGGGAGATTTCTTTCCTTGGTTTTTTATTCTGTTATGGTACTTGAAAATGTTCTACAATGAATATTTTACTATGAAAAACAATACTTAAGTAATCTAGAAAAATAGAGTGTAAATAAAAAACTCTAAAAGTAGCTAAATTTTCTTGCATATGATATCATACTTTAAAGAAGTAAGTTGACTCTAACTGGCAGCAATGCCTAAAATTAACTAGATTCAAGAGAGCAAGGTGCTGGTAAACCAAATAAGCAAAGGTCATTAAGTAAAATCCTCTGAGAATGTGAACTATCGATACTAGACTTGACTCTCTGAAATGTCCTTAGGTCCTCACAAATAAAATAAAGATTTTCCCCTATGATTTCAGATTGGAGGTAGGTAATATTTCCTGTTCAAATACATACACAACTTCATTTGATAACTTAAGTCTATCATGTGAGAATTGGTTAAATTATGTTGAATAGAAATGTTTATGGGAATAATCACATATATTCTATAATAACCTTATTCCCAAGTATCCTCATAGAAAAGATTCTACTAACAGTAAGAATCTACCATGTTTTCTAAGTCTTGTTTCTCTTTGCACACCATATATTATACTTTCCTGGGTGCTTATTATCCATATACCATCGTAACCTCAGCTATCTTTATGTGGTTGATCCATATCTGAAATTCTAGCCCAGATATTTTGCCTTAATGCCAAAACTAAATAACCAATTTCCTACAAGTTACTTCAATTTATGATATGCCACAGATACCTAAACATGCCTATAACTAAATCAATCTTCACACCTCAAATACGTATTTCTTCTATTATGCCTCCTACCTCAGAGAATTAAGCCATGCATTACTTCATCCAATCTCTTAAGCCAGAAACCTGGGTAAAATATTCAACTTGTTTCTCTCCCTCATTCCCCAAAAGCAATTAATTCATCAAATTCTGTCATACCAAATTCTCTACTGAATTATGTCAAATCCATATGCCACCTCCTTCCATCGTTACCCTCCTTTCTTTCTACTGTGACCATTACTCCAGATTACTAGATTACAACTACTCCTGAACCAGTCTCCCTAAAGCCAATCTTGCTGCCCTCAAATTCATTAACTAAATCATAGACAGAGCGATATATCTAAAATGCAAATCTGATCTGGAAACCTAAACAGCAGCTTCAATAATAACCAATTGCCTAATCATGGTTTATGGGGATCAGCCTCACTTCCTAACCATTTTTTCACTATATGCTCTAGCAACAGTGAAATGAAAAAAAAAAGGGGGGGGAAAACTTGAGTAGACATCATATATGATTAAGAGTGCTAACTTTCAACACACACACACACACACACAATGGTGATATCTAGATTTTTCTGTATTTATTGTGTGTTGGTTTAGAAACAAGACATGACCTTTTTTTTTAAAAAAAAAAAAAAAAAAAAAAAAAAGGTACTTCTAGAAAAACATCTCCAAAACTTACTGATTTATCAATGTTCATTGGATCAACATCAGCCAAACTTGCGCCCACTTTAACACGTTCTCGGAGAATACCACTGGCTAAATCTTCTGTTCTTAAATTCATAGGCAAACACCTGAAATTCATAAAAAATTCAAGTTTCACATTTTTAATGTCAAAATAAGTATAAATATCTAACACATTTTCACCTTTTTATCATAAACCAGAAAATAACATCAAAAGACTCCGTATTTTTAAACTACCTTTTCTAAAAACTTTTCAACAAACCAAAAATAAACATATTCACTAGATAAAGCAAAGGCCAATAATCTATTTGTCCAAAAAGGCCAATCTATTCCAACTCAGAAAACTTAACCTATCTGATGTTCCACATTATCTATAATAATAAAAGCATAATATGCTAATTAAACCAGACAGTTGAACGACCTTCTGGATGTCATTTCAGATGAAGCCATGGAGACGGAGACCAAGGCAGAGGCAGTTAGGGGCGATCAGGTAGGCAGAGTGGTTAGGGGCGATCAGGCAGGCAGAGTGGTTAGGGGCGATCAGGCAAGCAGACAGAGGCGGTAGGGGCAATCACACAGGTAGGCAGGCCAGCGACTAGGAGCCAGCGATCCCGAATTGCGAGAGGGATGTCCCCTGAGGGGTCCCAGATTGTGAGAGGGTGCAGGCCGGGCTGAGGGACACATATGAACTATAATATAGAGCACTAACTGAACTCAAGTTTCACTATGATATTTAAACTTATCCTTAGATATTATGTGAATATGTCTACTCAATTTACATGACTGAAGAAAATGTTTTTGCCCTTTTATTCTAAGGAAACCAAGTTTAGACCACATTTTGAGACTAAGCTTAATCTTTTGTATAACTTAAAATAAATCTTTAACTACCTAAAACCATATATTGTATTATTTAATTTTACTGCCCTTAGAAAATATAATCTACTTTCTCTTTTAACCTTGGGTAAACACCAAAAAATTACAAACAGCCTCAAAAAAGTATGACTTTTATAATGAATGTAACTTTGATAACATTTCTGAGTGCTACCTTCTCTCAAAAACATATTTCCAAAGCAGATATCAGAATAGTACAGATCAAATAGGCATTAAATTCTTTTATTTAAACTTAGACTTTCTCTTACATTTTCTTTCCATCATCTACTACATAAGGAATTTATTGTCTGCATACAATCTACACCTTTCCAAACTAGTTTCCAACACCTGCTAAATAAAAACTTGGTATTTCTATAACAAATATATAACAATAAATTATAGAAATGCTTTGCCAAATGTAAACTTTTAAAATATAATCTATCTTTAGTATTATAAAATAAGCTAGAACATTAACTCAAATTTTAAAGAATAAATTATTAATTTGAAGCTAATTATTTACTAAACAAAATACTGATTTTCTTCCCCTTCAAAACTTCAAAAATTTTGAGGTTTCAGGAAGCTATGTAGTAATCAGTCATTTAACCTAGTTAGGCAAACACCACCAGAGGCACACATTCAACCAAAATTAAAACAAAATTTCCAATAAAAAGCCAAGGGCTCCTGACCTAATTTTATTAGAAGCCAAGTCTTACTCTGAGTGCAATCATTATAAGCATCAAAAAGCAGCCTCACTATATGAATTCGGGATAGAAGAAAAGTATGGAGAAAAATATTGTCATAGAGGTTGGCCTCTTCCCTGTGGCTCTTCTTTCTTTACTTTGCACACACCATTTTACTGAATACTTATACAGTAAATAACCCAGAGTCAGATGTCTCCTCTAAGAATTATAAGCAAAAGCCAATCAGCACATTAGGCTAAAATATTGTGTTGAGTATCAACGGTAGCAAAATGCTAGTACAGATAAGAATCCCATTCAAAATATAAAAACTGTTCTTTCTTTTTTCTGTCAGAGAAAACAATGGTAAAAAAATTTACTAACCTATTTCTCGCTCTTGCCATGCTCTTTGATTTCCTTCTTTCAAAACGTTCTTCATCAGAAGAAGTTGTATCACTACTATGAATAGCATGCTTCTTTCTCCTATTTAAAGAGAGTAAAGTTCAAAAAAAAGAAAAAAGAGAGTAAAGTCTTTAAAATCATTACAGTAGCAAATGGATTTTAAATACATATTATAAGCATCACATTTACAATTAGCTTAGTAGAAAACACACACATTCATCCATTCACTCAGAAATAGTTACCAAGCTCCTTGCACTCATGCAGTATATATCTAATGAGGTATAAACATAGTAAATTCCCAGAGAAAAAGAAAAGAGAAGGAGGATAGGGAGCCCACAACTTTTTTTTTTTTAAAAATATATAATTTATTGATTTTTTACAGAGAGGAAGAGAAAGGGATAAAAGTTAGAAACATCGATGAGAGAGAATCATCGATCAGCTGCCTCTTGCATCACCCCTACTAGGGATGTGCCCGCAACCAAGGTACATGCCTTTGACCAGAATCGAACCCGGAACCTTTCAGTCCGCAGGCCGACGCTCTATCCACTGAGCCAAACCAGTCTTGGCAAGGGAGCCCACAACTTTTAAATAGAGTAGTTCAGGAAGACATATGTATACATATAAAATGACAATTACTCCAGCATATTCATTACATCATATTTTACAATAGCAAAAGAGTGAAAGCAACCTGACTCTCAATAAAGGACTAGTTTTTAAATTATACTATATCTACAAATACAATATTATGCAACTATAACATAAATGTGAAGTTTCACAATACTGAAAAGACAGTTAAAATGAATTAAATGAAATAACAAGGTGCAGGATAATGTATACATTACATTTTATGTAAAAAGAACGGGTAGCAATTGATATGCGTATTTGCATGTACAGGGTGTCCCAAAAATTAGAGGTACACTGTGAATAATTATAAAGGCAGTGTTTATTAAAATACATTTCATTTTCAAAATGTAATCGAATATACAGACATTGTTTGTTTTGTCAATGCCTGTTTTCAAACTGTTCATTCTGGTCCAGGCACTCCAGAAAGATTTCATTTGGTAGTTGAGTGCATTCTCCTTTAATGGCTAGTCTCAATTCAGTGACAGTTGCTTATTTTGTAGTGTAGACTTTATTAAGTATCCCCATTTTAAAAAATCTAGAGGTGTGAGGTCTGGTGAATGAGGGTATTCTACAAGACCCCTTCATCCAATTCACGTGTTTGGCAAGATCTCATCAAGGTAGGATCTTAAATCACAATGGTAGTGTGGGAGAGCCCCATCTTGCTAAAAATAAAACTACTCATCTTCAAAGACCTCTCTAATGAGGAAGGAGCCCGATTCCTCGCAGGGCCATGTGATTTCCCCTCAACCGCGGGTTCTGTTGTTGCTGGGGCACTGTTGCCCTGAATCTGGTTTACTGCACACTTGCATTTGCATTCTACACCCTATTTATACAACAGCAACTTTGCAGAGTGCCCTCCCACACTCCAGGGCACCTCTGGGGATGTCAGAGAGCAGGTTTCGATTTCCTTTCATTGTGCATGAATCTGTCCACCAGGCCACTAGTACTGTAATAACTGTGTGTGATGACAAATAAGTATTTGAGTTATCAGGGCGGAGGGAGGAGGTTATTTATAAATTATATAACTGTCTAACCACTATGCTGTATACCAAAACTAACATAAAATATATCAAATATCAACTATAATAGAGAAATAAAATTGAAAAAGAAAAGTGCTATTTAGTCCCTCACTGGCATTATCATTTACACTATCAATAACTATACTATAATTATAAGGCAATACATTATGTATGATTTAAAGGATATCTACACTAATAAAAGAGAAAGATGCAAATTGACCGTACCTTTGCAACAACCACCAGCCAATCAGGAATGATTATGCAATTTAACCCAACAAAGATGGTGGGTTAATTTGCATACACAGGCACCAAGTGGCCAGGGGGTAGGGCACTTATATCACCATGGCGATGACACAGGTATTCAGCACCGCCCCAGCTACTCTGGGCCTCTGGGCAGCATGGAAAGGCACCTCTAGGCTGAGCAAAGGCAGAAAGGCGGCTCTGAGCAGGAGCAAAGGTAGTGCCTGCAGCCAGGGAGAGGAAGGCCCATTGTTCCACAAATCTTCATGCATCAGCCCTCTAGTGTATAAATGACAGATGTAAATATTTCTTCCTTTCAAAAACCAATACAACATACCTGATATGGCTTCTTCTTGCTGGAGATCTGTGAATATCAAACAGCGTGTTTTCCCTCTTTTTTTGATGAGCAGGTACTTAAAAAAAAAAAAAAAAAAATAGGATAATATAGAAATAACTAATAATAAAATGATAAATTGATATATTAAAGGAGTAGAGAAAACTTCTACTAAATTGATAAATTGGAGTTCTTAAAAATTAACAAAATTCTGCTCTTTGAAAGACACTATTAAGAGGGGGGAAAAGTTATAGACAGAGAAAATATTTGCAAATCACATATCTGATAAAGGACTGATATCCAAAATGCATGAGGAACTCTCAAAACTTAATAAGAAAATAAACAACTCAACTGAAAAAATGCCTGAGATTTGAACAGACACTTCACCAGAGATAACATTGGCAAATCATCACATAAAATGACACTCAAAATCATTGCTCACTAGGGAAATATAAATTAGAACTAAAATAAATGCATATTAAAGCTAATTTTTAAGCCGAAACCAGTTTGGCTCAGCGTCGGCCTGCGGACTGAAAGGTCCCGGGTTCGATTCCGGTCAAGGGCATGTACCTTGGTTACAGGCACATCCCAGTAGGGGGTGTGCAGGAGGCAGCTGATCGATGTTTCTAACTCTCTAGCCCTCTCCTTTCCTCTCTGTAAAAAAAAAAAAAAAAAAAATCAATAAAATATATATATTAAAGCTAATTTTTAAAATGACCATACCAAGTGCTGGCAAAAATATAGACCAACTAGAAATCTCATATACTCTCTGAGCAAGAGGTAAGTGATGCAATCACTTTGGAAAACAGTGAGAAATTTCTTAGAAAATTAAATGTATCCTTATCCTAACAATAAAACCTAGACATTCCAGCCATAAAAAAGAATAATTATAAGAAAAACCAAAGCTTATGTTTAAACAATTATTTGCACATGAATGTTCATTAACAAGTTCATTTATAATAGCCAATACTAGAAATGTCAACAATCCCAATGTCCATAAAACAAATGAACAGATAAACAAAATTGTGATATATTCATATAATGGAATGTTACTCAGCAATAAAAGCACACTATTGTTATGTTCAACATGTATGAGTCTTATAATAATTATGCTGAGTAAAAGACAAAAAAAGCATATGTACAATACTATGTTCTTTATGTAATAAAATATAAACTAATCTATAGTGAAAGAAAGAAGATCAGATCAGATTGGAAGCAGAGAGGCACAGAAGAGTAGGAGTAGATTATAAACAGGCAGGATGAAATTTGGGGGGTCGATAAACATGTTCATTGTCTTAACTGTGATAGCTTCATAAATATGTGTAATGGCAATGGTCTTTAATTATTTTTTTTTTAATCTAGACAAATAGCTCACAGTCTTTTTTCTGTCCCAATACATCTCCCCCATTATTAACAGGACTATCTGTAACAGTGACTCTTAACTGTGGTAGATAAGTATCCTCGTACTTGGGCAAGCTTCTAATAAGATAACTCTGATAGACACCTTTCAGAGAACGATCACTGTTTTAGAAAATAAAGGGTTTGAGTAAAAAGATCTAGATTCTTCCTTTAAAGCATTATGCTAAGTGAAAGAAATTAAACACAAAAGTTCACATACAGGCAAATCTTTAGAGAAAGAAAGTACATTAGTAGTTGCCAAGGGCTGGGTGTGGGGGGAAGAGGAGAGTATGAAAGTAATAAAATGTTCTAAAATTATATAGTGTTGATGACTGCACACTCTAGGGAATATATGAAAAACCAATGAAGTGTACATATTAAAAACCAGAAAAAAAGGTGAATTTCATGATATGTGAATTATATCTCAATTTTTAAAACTTTAAAGGGAATCAATAGTGGCAGAATTTCCCAAGAGCTGGAAAAAGTCAATAAAATAGTATCTGTAGAATTTATTACATGTCCATTAGATTTAAACATTTTTCTTTCCAATAAAAATAAAAAACAAACCCCTATATTACTGGCCAAGCTGCAGCCATGTACCACTTCTGTGACTAAATTACTCAACTACTGGGAACATAGAGATTCTTGCCCTAAAGAACTGCTGTAATTGAAAGTGCTTAACAAGCTACAAAGAAATACAAAACCAAAGCAGTATTAACTATTAAGTTTAGCTTCTTTAACTAAAATGTACATGTTCTATGTAATTCTATATTGCAACTACATACTTAAATTTTCTTTCCATTCTATAATAAACAGAAGCACATATAGGAAAAGTTATGTGGAACCTACAAGAGAGTTAATTCTTTTAAATTCAGCAGCACCAATTTTTTAAACAGATGAAGCAGAACAAGCTACCAACTATAAAAACAAAGAAGTTATTTAGTGTCTCCTACCTATTGGAGGTGCTTGGTATCGATCCACTGTTTTTCTTTGTCTCAAATTATATGGTCTGTCATTTTCTTCTCCTTCTGCCTCTTCAACTTCTATATCTCCATCCTCCTCTTGAGATTCTAATTTCCCCACACACACAAGAGAAAAAAACAAAAGTTTTAATCCACAGGATTGGTCCGCTCTAGAACGCAATATTTATATTTCATTTTTTAAAATATATTTTTGTTGGTTTTTTAGAGAGGGGGGAGAGGGAGAGAAAAAGAGAAAAACATCAGTGTAAGAAATAGTGATTGACTGCCTCCTGCTCACACCCCAAATGGGGATCAAGCCTGAAATCTGGGCACATGCTCTGACCAGGAATCGAGCAGGTTTCATGAGCCAGTAACTTTCAATCAACTGTGCTGCACCAGCCAGGAATTACATTTTTTAAAAATATATTGTTGTTGATTTCAGAGAGGAAGGAAGAGGGAGTTACTTTGTAGTTTATCGAGCACTTTCAATTAAAAACATCAATGATGAGAATCATGGATCAGCTGCCTCCTGCACACCCTACACTGGGGGAATCAAGCCTGCAACTGCATGCACCCTGACCCAGAATCGAACTATGACCTACTGGTTCATAGGTCAATGCTCAATCACTGAGCAACACAGGCCTAGCAGGGGCTACATTTTATCTTTTACTTTGCACAGGTGACACTTAAAAGTATCAGTTCTGTCCCTAGCTGGTTTGGCTTAGTGGATAGAACGTTGGCCTGCGACTGACAGGTCCGGGTTCAATTCTGGTCAAGGGCACATGCTTGGGTTGTGGGCTTGATTCCTAGTAGGGGGTGTGAAGGAGGCAGTTGATCAATTATTCTCTCTCATCACTGATGTTTCTCTCTCTCTCTCCCTCTCTCTTCCTCTCTGAAATCAACAAAAATAAATAAATAAATAAATAAATAAATAAATAAATAAATAAATAATAAATTGATTTAAAATAAAAATAAAATAAATAAAAGTATCAATTCTGTATCATAGAGCATAAATCAATAGCCCTAGCAGGTTTGGCCCAGTGGGTAGAGCAACAACCTGCAGACCAAAGGTTCAATTCCAATCAAGGGCCAAGTACCTCGGCTGCAGATTCCTCCCCGGCCAAACCCTGGTCAGGGCTCGTGCAGGAGGCAACCAACCAATGGGTTTCTTTCACATCCATGTTTCTCTCTGCTTTTCCCTCTCTCTTCCACTCTCCCTCAAAATCAATGGAAGAATATCCTCAGGTGATATTCTTTTCTACAAATAAATGCCTTTCCTACAAATAAATAATCAATATAGTTACCTGCTAAATAAGTCAATATGATCATATTTGATCTCTTGATTTGCTTATGATTCAGCATTTTACTATAGCAAACTTCATTCAATGTCCAATTATGTAACCTCTGGATTAGGTTAGTATTCAAATACTACTTGGTAGTTCAAAAAATATGTTTACAAGACAATTATTAATGTTACAGCAAAAGCAATTATTGTTGGCAGTGTAACAGTTTGTGAGGCCTGTTGACAACAGGTAAGGATTAATTATACTTGGTAAGAAAATGCAGTAGGTATTGGGAGGGACCATGAAACAGGCTTCTAGGGTATTGATAATACTATAGGTTATTTGTTGACATTAGTGATTGTTTTATGATAATTCACCTAACTATAAATGTAAAAAACTAAATTAAAATATACACAAACACAAAAGTTTGTTTTTTTAAATTGTTTTAAAAACTTTTTGGCTAACAGCCAAGTCCAGAGCAACTAGGTCGGGAGCGGCAGTGACCAGACCCGGAGCAGCTGGTTGTGGAACGAACCAGAGCAACAGAGGCCAGGCCCGGAGCAGCCAGGCCCGAAACAGCTTGCTCCTCGCCTGTACCTGCCCACGGCTGCCTCTCAGACATGGCTGGAAACTTTTGCGGGAACTTGAGGGTCTGCTGAATCAAGTGATGAAGGCTTAGATCTGGATGTGTTGAGTTAGTATAGCGCTGGGGTGTTGATCTGTGAGTGCCTTGGGTGGGGCCTGGATGAGGCTGGTTGACCTATTTGAAAATGTCTTCTGTGTGAAGTGTATCATTGGGCATGTGGAGGTATTATTGATATGAGAAAATGCTAAGTAACAGATTTACTATCTGAAAAGAGATTTACTATCGGGGAAAGGGAGGGAGGAAGAGACTGAACATAAACTGTGCACCTATGGATGAGGACAATGGGGGATGGGGAGGGGGCAGAGGGTGGGGTGGGAACCTGGTGGAGGGAGGAAGAAATGAGGAACCTTTGTAATAATATGAACAATAAAGATTGATTTAAAAAAAAACAAAAAACAAAAAACAAAAAAAATAAAAATAAAAAAAAAATAAAAAAATAAAAATAAAAACTTTTTGGCTATAGCTAAGATGTGGCATCTATTTACAGTTTGAAATAAAAATCTAATGAAAATTTATAGGCTTATGGTCCTTAAGTACAATATACTTTAGGATTAAGTTTTTAACCACAAGAACTGCCAATACAATACAATCATATTAAGGCACAGGAAAAATTTTTAATTGCCAGTGATGCTGAGTGAAATAGGAGACAAAAAATGAAAAGGACTTTACATTTTACTGGTAACATCTGAAAGCTTATTCTAAGTTTTTAAATTTTTTATTATTAGGGAAAAGAGAAAATCAGCAAATAAAATATAACTTATCTAAATAATACTATTAATTACTTATGCCAAATTACATTTCCAAAACCTTAAAAAATTAAAAAAAAAAACACGCCTATACAATAATACTATTTACTATGGGAGGAAATGCTGTATGTGTCCAATCTACTTTGAAAACTCCACAAAGATGTTCAGTTAATAAAAAGGCAAAAACCATATTATAAATCTGTCTCACCTACATATACTGCTTTTCTCCAAAACAAAGCAATATAGAGGTGCTAGCTGTAACAATATTTGCTCAATAAAGTACCTTCATTAGAAATATCAGTTCTTCATAACTTGCTAGTATATTAATTACAGAATAAAAGTAATAAACCTATTCTTCTAAGCTATACAAACCATGGGAACAAGTAAAACTGTCTAGTAAAATACAAGTACCCTGTATTTACAATACACCAAATCATCTGAAAATCCAATTCAATACAATAAAGAAGATGAACTCCCAAAGAATTAATTCCTATAGATGTGCTAGTCATTAATTTATAATCCTTGGGGCAAACGTACTTTCATCATGTTCCAGCTTCAGCTGTACAATTTGGGGTTCTACAGTTCAGAACCTAGACATGCCTCAGAAAAAAACAGTAGTAAACTAGTATACTCCTCAGTCCGTAACTAAATTTGGGGCCCAAATACAGTAATTAGAGATTTAGAGACTATGGACAGAAAGTGATTCTGTTTAGAGGCTTCTGATTGGAAGGTATCTAAATATAAAAAAAGGCCTGACCTAGCAAGCAAATCAGCTCATGGCAAATGTAAATTAGGTCATTAAGGACTATCAATAGCTACAAATTAGATACATTACAACAATGTAGAGAGTATAGTAAAGGCATTTTTCCAATGCAGAAAATAAAAACTCAGAATGCCAGTTGAATAAAAATTACTTCAAATTATACAAAATATAGACCCCTACAACCAAAATTCACCTAATTGGCAATATTACATGTTACTTGAATATTTTTTTCTTTTTCTTTTTTTCTTTTTTTTTTTTTAAACATATTTTATTGATTTTTTTACAGAGAGGAAGGAGGAGAGATAGAGAGCTAGAAACATCGATGAGAGAGAAACATCGACCAGCTGCCTCTTGCACACCCCCTACCGGGGATGTGCCCGCAACCAATGTACATGCCCTTGACCGGAATCAAACCTGGGACCTTTCAGTCCGCAGACCGACGCTCTACCACTGAGCCAAACCGGTTTCAGCTGAATATTTTTTTCTTCCACCTAAACTTTCTAGTATTTATTTCATAAAGTGTTATACAAACCTTCTTCTTCACCTTCAGTAGAGACTTCATGATGATTTTGAATCCCATAACTATTTCTTCTCAGTGACTTTCTTCGCCTTTTCACTCTTGAATACATATCCATGTTTTCCTTTTAAAGAAAGAAATCTGTCAAATATTAACATGGAATTTATTATTGGCAATAAATAGTATAATCCACTGGGACATGTCTACTCAACAAAATTCACTGAGCGCCTATTTACAAGGCACAGATTCATGAAAACAGCTTCCTGAATTCAATAAATTTAAAGGACAAAAAAATAAACAAATAAAACTTATAAAATATTTGAAAATTGTAAAATATAATGCCATGGAATATTGTCTCATGCAAGCAAATTACAAACTAGTAGGATGAAAATAAATCACAGGTAACTATAAAGGGAAGTAAACAAAGTTAAACACCATAAAGAAAGGTACAAAGTAGAATTCAAAGAGACAACATCTTCTTGATAAGGGCAGGGAAGCAAGGCAACATTTGAAATGAGCCTTGAAACAAGGAAGGATTACATCAGTCCCTAACCAGAAGGATTAAGAAAAGTAAGATAGATGAACAAGAATGACTTGTTTATATTTGGGCAATAGTATTGAGAAGATAAAAGTTGAAAACAAATTATGAAAGCCAAAATATTTTTAATTATTTCAGAACACATTAAAAAACCATTGAAGCCGAAACCGGTTTGGCTCAATGGGTAGAGCGTCGGCTTGGGAACTGAAAGGTCCCGGGTTTGATTCCGGTCAAGGGCATGTACCTTGGTTGTGGGCATATCCCCGGTGGGGGGTGTGCAAGAGGCAGCTGATCGATGACTCTCTCTCATTGATGTTTCTAACTCTCTATCTCTCTCTCTTTCTCTCTGTACAAAATCAATAAAATATATTTATTAAAAAAAAAAAAAAAAAAAACATTGAAGTTTCACATCAGAAAAGTAACAAAATCAGAACTGCATTTTCAGATGACTATTCTGGCAAAAGTAGAGAGCGGATGTTTAGGGGAATTGTGGCAAGTAGGGGATGGGATAAAAGAAGCAAGAAAGCAAAAAAGTCCCAAGCTAAAAATGAAGAAGGAGCAATTCTATTAATCCAAAGTCCAAATGCTGTTCACTCTCCCTTTTTATTCCTCAATATAAATAAAAATTGCAATGGTTGTTAAAGTATACTCACAAATTCTGTATCTGTCCACATTCGAAGTCGTTCCACTTCTCCTGATCGACGATTCCGTCTAATGTTAATGTTGTCCATTTCTTGCAGTACAGCTTCAGCAGTACTATAATCATAAAATAAAACTAGGGTTTAGACAATTGTGGGACCATACACTGAGTCATCCACATAAAAGAGATCTTCACCAAAGCATAACTAAATCATCTCTGATGGTATGTAACAGTACATCCCTCTTTGAACTGACATCCATCAGAAGATAATGCGCCCAAAAAAGATAAAACCAAAAGACCTTCTACTTTAATATACTTATTAAAGTAAAACTTACAAAATAGAAGATTTTTGTTTATAAGGCTCCAAATATTCAAATCCACAATGCCACTAAAAAATATTGACTACCAGATCCAAAGCACTGAAAAAAGTAACTAATTTAATCTTTTTATTTTATTCTATATAGAGAATAGGATTTGTAAAAAGTTTAAAGTTAATAAGGTAATAGATCAGGTCTTTCTAGAAATTAGAGAATACTGACACATCCACAAAATACATGCTGACATTAGAACATTTCACTTTTCAAACGTTATGTTTCCAGACACTGGTCTAAGTATTTAACAAAAGTACACTGAAACTAATACAAATAATACTGAGTGTAAACTGTAATAGAAAAATGTAAAAAAGAGCCGAAACCGGTTTGGCTCAGTGGATAGAGCGCTGGCCTGCGGACTGAAGGGTCCCTGGTTCGATTCCAGTCAAGGGCATGTACCTTGGTTGCGGGCACATCCCCAGTAGGGGGTGTGCAAGAGGCAGCTTATCGATGATTCTCTCTCATCGATATTTCTAACTCTCTATCCCTCTCCCTTCCTCTCTGTAAAAAAATCAATAAAATATATATTTTTTTAAAAAAGAAAAAAAAGAAAAATGTAAAAAATAGAAAAAAAATAACTAATACTCAAATTTGACATTACCACTACAGAATATAATTTCCTCTCCGATCAAATAGAGATTATACTGATCTCCCTTCTCCAGGCATTTGCCAGAATTAAGTATGATAACCTATTACCTGAGAAGAATAACGTTTCATCGTATGTTGATACCGAGCAATCAGCTAGGTTGGCTCACTAGCTACATTCCAAATACCCAGACTCAAAAGGACCTTCAATTCAAAATCTTAACTAAGCAAATTATATATTAATAATGGAACTTAATGATGTTTGAAAATTGTCAAAGATACAAATGTTAAATGAGAAAATACTAAGTGACTATAATACAGAATAAAATTATTTTATAGTATCTAATTATGAGCGAGCTTAAAAACGATGGGAAAATTTTTAACTATTACATAAATTGTATTAAATCTAGTAGACTGACTAGAAAATTACAATCACTGCTATCCACTGTTAATTCAAATTGTTATAATTTTATTTATTACTAAGTCAGTGCCTAAATTGTTTTTAAAACCTTAACTGTCTTAAAAATCAGCCAGTGTGGCTCAGTAGTTGAATGTTGACTTATAAACCAAGAGTTTAAATCAGGGTATATTCCCAGAATTCAGGCTCTATCCCCAGTGGGAGGTGTGCAGTAGGCAGCCGATTGACGATTCTCTCTCATCACTGATGTTCCAATCTCTTTCTCCCTCTCCCTTTCACTCTGAAATCAATTTTAAAAATTATTTTTTAATCCAATAATTAAAGGAAACTGCTTATTACATAAGCATTCATACCTATTTACTAGTTGGTCAAATAACAAACTCTGGTTCACGCTTTCAAATCTGTTTTTCCTGGAACGGCAACTTTTTCTGACTTCCATGTCACCATTCATACAAGAAAGGTCTCCATCCCCCTTCTTTTCCCCTCGAAGGGGATGGCTTCGAAGTGCTACAAAAAGAGAGAGGATTTTCATTTCAAAGCACAGAGTATAAAAGGGGGGGGGGGGGGAGAATCAAAACATTACTTTTAAAAGATCACAAGAATGCTATTTTAAACACTAAAAAGCATTCAATTTTATGGGACAAAAAAAAGTAAAAAATAAAAGATCACAAGAGGTTTAATATAACCTCTTAAATAGCTTTACTATCCAATAATCTAACACTTCTATAAATGTTTACACTGTGTCTTAATAATTTAAATTATTTCCTTCGTACGGATTTTTCAACACTTAACAATTACGTATGTATTTACTGTGACTGAAATCCAGTCAATATTACTGTATGCTGAGCATACTAGTAAATCAATCTATTCACCCACATTAAATGCTTTAGTTCTAACAACATTAAAAAATTTTCAATACTACCCAGTTTCATAATAGAATACTCACATAGACTACTATGTCCGTTTGATAACGTAGCACCAGGCTGAGAAGTTAACCTAGAACACAATTATATTTAATACGCAAACATATCAATATTTATTTAAAGAAGCAAGAAATGCAATACTGCTGGAATCATTTTAATTTTTAAAATGTCAGTAATATAATATTACTTTTTAAAGTGTAAAGAACTTTTTTACTCTAACATTGATAATATACCAATTAATAAAGTATACGGAGTCATTTCGTTACTTTAAGAACAGCTTTAATAATAGAATTTATTGCAGGGACCGGTTTGGCTCAATGGATAGAGCATCAGCTTGGGGACTGAAGGGTCCCGGGTTCGATTCCGGTCAAGGGCATGTACCTTGGTTGCGGGCATATCCCCAGTAGGGGATGTGCAAGAGGCAGCTGATCGATGACTCTCTCTCATCGATGTTTCTAACTCTCTATCTCTCTCCCTTCCTCTCTGTATAAAATCAATAAAATATATTTTTAAAAAATAAATAAATAATAGAATTTATTGTCTCTTCAACTGTAAATTAAAATCCAAATAAAAGGCTTAAGTCTAACATGTGCCATAAATTAACTGAGGCCATTAATAGCAATTGTCACACATTTACTATTGATTTGGTTTACAAAATAAAACTGAAGCAATAACAAATTTATTCAAACAATAATTTGTAAGGAAAAAACAATACTGAATACCAATACCATATAATAATTTATTAAAATATTTTATTACACATTCTAAACTGACAATAAAAATTAATTTCTCAAAACAGTCATTGTGTAATTCTCTCTCTTGGGTGGAGGAAGAAAAATGTTAAAGATACTTAAGTGGTCATCAAAACATAAAGACTTAAGAAAACAGTCATCATATACCTAACTATATGTAGAAAGCTCAAAAACTAAATTGTTACAAATAAAAGAGCTGTCAGTATAAAGTTATCAAAGTATTTTTTTAATCCAACAATAATTATTTTCAAAGGAAAAGAAATAAAAACAAAGGGAGGATATTTAGAAAATAGTTAATATATAGTATAACTATCTTCTACTATTTATGTGGTTTGCATAATTTTTTAACTAAAATATTCTCATGTTTCTAGTTACTCCGTAGCTCTTTGTGTTAAATCATAAATGTTAAGTGTTATAATTGTTAATCATAAATATCCCTGCCCAATAAAGGTCACAGCTAGGATATTAAAAGATATGAACAAAAACTCAAACTACTATCTGCCTTCTGACAGTCAAAACAAAAACAAAAACTCCAGCCCTCCTTTCCCCCAGAAAACACAAAATTCTATTTTTCTAATATACCTCTTATAAAGTATTTCATTTTTAGCACCTTTGTATACCAAGTACACAATTTTCCTGGCATATGAATCTGAGTATAAAGTAATGAAACTGATGTACTAACAAGACATTCTTTAGATTATACATGTGGAATTCTCTAGAATCAACCTCAAAATCCACTTAAAACCTTGTTTTTAAAGTTTAAAAAATTTAACTTTAAATTTAAATTTAAAAATTTTTTTTAATCTATTTTATTCATAAATATACTTTGGCTTTGAACCCAACATAACATTACCTCAACCTGATCAATTTAATCACAAATCTTGGCTCCAAATGAATTTTAGTTGCATGCAAAACTAAGCAGTTATCCCTTGGCCTGCAGACTGAAGGGTCATGGGTTCGATTCCCTGTCAAGGGCACGTGCCTGGGTTGCAGGCTCAAACCCCAGTTGGGCATGTGCAGGAGGCAGCCGATCAATGATCTCTCTCATCGTACATGTTTCTATCTCTCTCTCCCTCTTTCTTCCTGTCTGAAATCAATAAAAATATATTTTAGAAAAATTAAATGGTTAAATTATACACACCCTGGACAAATCCAGGCATCAGGCCAGTTTTGGCCGGATCCCCGCAGGCCAGGCTGAGGGATCCTACCGTGCCTCTAGTCTTTAATAATTTTATAAAGGGGACATTTACCTATTTTCAAATAAAAAAGTAATTCTAACCATATGTTCTTTCTTAAACTTTCAGGACTAGCCCAGCTGGCATGATTCAGTTGACTGAGTGTTGTCCCATGCACTAAGAGGTTGCCAGTTTGATTCCTGGTCAGGACACATATCCAGGTTGTGGGTTCAATCCCCAATAGGGGACATGCAGGAGACAGCTGATCAATGTTTCTATCTCTCTCTCCCTCCCTCCCTTTCTCTCTAAACTCAATAAAAACATATTTTAATTTTTTTTCAGGCCTATACATATATATATATATATATATATATATATATATATATATATATATATATATGCATATTTAAGACCTATCAAAATCCAACTGTTTTCGTAATAAGTTACTATTATATACTACAAAACATATATTTTATGGCATATTTAGAAAAAATATATATACAGAAATTATAAGGTAAATTTAATACAATTTCTAAGAAGTTTTAAATACTAGCAGCTTTACAATTTAAGAAAACTAACATTAACATCAACTCTAAATCACATCCAATCATTCTTCAAAAAATAATCGATGAGTTCTTGCTTCTCACCTGGCCTGTCCAGTTATGTTCCATTCCTCTCGCTGACCAGTACTTCGTGATTTTGATTTGTCTTTGCAAACAGAATCAGGTTGTTTCAAAGTGCGTTTGGCTGGAGGAGACACGTGGCTATCACTTAAACTACCATCAACTTCAGATTTCTGAAAGACAGTGAAAAATGCATTTACTATTACAGCACACAGAATTGTTAAATTGCATAAAGTACAGTATTCAATCAATAAATATTTACTAATGAATCACTCTACAAGTATAACAAAATGTAATAATCTGTAACTACAGAAACAAAAATTAGAGAAGTATGTTCAGTTGTTTATATTTTAAAGCAGTTTCAAGCCTACAGAAAAGATGTGTGTATATCATTTCATGATATGATTCCTCATTCTTCTCCTAAATACTCCATCATGTGCCTCCCAAAACAAGGACACTTTGTTACGTTAGCATCATACAACCCACCCAATCAGGAAATTAACACTAACATAACACAGAGCGAATCCAGACACATGAATTTTATCAAATGTCCCAACATGTCTCTCGTTCCCTTCTGGTTCAGGATCCTATCCAGGAATACATATTGTATTTAGTTATCAGATATCTGTCTCCTTCAATATGAAACAGTTCTTTAATCTTTCCCCATCTTTTATGACCTTGAGTGTAAAGAGTACAAAGCCTTTCATTCCCAAGGATGAACTTCAATCTGGGTCTATTTGATGTTCCTCATAACCAGATTCAGGCCATATTTTCTTGGAAAGAATATACAGAATTATATTGTGTATACTAATACTGTATCTACCCATCATTATCACCTTGATCAGCTGGTCAAGTTGGTGACCACCAGGTTTCTCCACTAGAAAGTCTTATTTTTCCCTTTGTATTTTATTAGAGTATGTGGAATTATTCCGATAATTCAGCAATATCCTGTTTTTCATCAATCCACCACCCACCAGCCTTAGCATCCATTGACTATTCTTGCCTTTATTCAATACATTGATGACAATGATTATCTAATCCCATCATTCCTTCTACATTTTTTTAGTTGGCATTCTTCTTTATAGAGCTTTCCCCTCCCCACTTTGCCAAATTCATTTACTCATGTATTTATATCAATAGGCACTGTGGAATCTATACTGAGTGGCCAGATTATTATGATCTCTGAACCCATAATAATCTGGCCACTCAATTTATATCTTATATAATAAAAGGCTAATATGCAAATTATCCCCTTGACCAGGAGTTCAACCAGTAGGCCGGCCAGCCAACCACCCATGTCCCCTAACCCTAGCCAGGCTGGCCAGACCCCACCCACGCACGAATTCATGCACCAGGCCTCTAATTACTCAATTTATAAAAGTTTTGGTCATTTGGAGCCCTTTTAAAGTGATTCCTGTATCCTTTTGACTTGTCCCCATCATTTTGAATATTTCCTTATTTCTGCCACAAAAGAAATATCTAATCTTGTACTTTCCTTTCATGACCCTAGAATTAGCTATTTCTGCAAGGAGCCCTGGTTCCTTTCAGTCAATGATGGTACCTAGAAACCAACATCTGAGCCACAGGTGCACTCTCTGTTACTGGGGGTTTCACTTCTACTGAGTCCTCTTAGCAGAGAGACTAAAAGATATACAAAAAAATGTACACACACGCACATCTATGCTTATTTATTTATCTGTGCATAAATAACAACAAATGTGTGTACACTAATGCTTCTAATTCCACACCTTTCCTTTTCTGTTTCTAAGCCCTTCTCAGAGAGAAACCTCATTTCCATTATCTTTAACACATATATTTATTTACTTATTTATTTTTAATATGTTTTTATTGATTTCAAAGAGAGGAAGGGAGAGGGAGAGAGAGATAGAAACATGGATGAGAAAGATCAATCAGCTGCCTCCTGCATGCCTCTACTGGGGATCAAGCCAAAATCCAGGCTTGTGCCCTCACCAGGAATCTAACCAACAACTTCCTGGTGCATGGGATGATGTTCAAAAAACTGAGCCACACTGGGCCAGGTCATGTATTTATTTTTATGTTCCCTTTCAATGTTTTGAAACCTCCATCTACCATACTTCCATTATTGCCTCCCCAGCTGCATGTGCTCAAACTACCAGAAAATCACTATCTGCACAGCAGCTCTCTTCACCAGGCCATTCCGTGGATACTAGGCAGATGGGAAAGAGAGTGGAGGGAAGGATCTTTCCTTTGGAGACAATTTAGTTCATATGCTAAAACTTTATCACTTGACATTTTAGATCAGTATTTCAAAGGAACATATGATCATTTTCAATATAGCACCATATAAAGATATGAGTTTGGTCTCCTTTTATGCTACAATTTTCTTTTTAAAATATATATAAAAACTATCCATTTCATAAATGCAGACTTCTATATCATACTATCCTAAAGCAAGACAACTATATTACTCAAATAATTAGTAAAAATACAGCCTCTAGCAAACAAACATAATACAATGTTTATTTAAAAGTACCCAACTACAGCCTATAGAATTAATTCACTTACTAAAAAATTTTTACAGAAAGACCAATTTATAATTCTGTGATTTAATACATTTATAATGATCTAGTTTTAAAGCCACAAGACCACACACTTCCTAAAAGGCACAAAGAGAAAAACTAAAAATTCAAATATCAGAGTATCTATTTAAGAATAATAAACATGTTAGTTGTGCCACATGCATCACAACCTATCAGTTAAGTTCCCAAGAAAAACTGGGTAGCTACTTCCAAACTATCCTCAATAGACTACATCTGTCACTCCAAATGTGCTCCACCCCAATCAGAAACCATTTTTGGCAAGATCCCCAGATGATGCTTCCCCACGTTAGGATTTGAAAAGCAGTGCTGTAACATATTCAACCAGCACGAGGTGAGGAAGCAATGCCATCTGCTCTGAGCTAAGGCATGTTTGTGAACACAAAAACTCATACCTATAAAACTACTTTACCAACTTAAGATATCCAAGCCAGCATTACTCCTTTTAATCAAATTCCACCACTTACTCTTTAAGATCCATCTCTACCCTGAAACTTATCTGAAGAATCTACTAATTGACCTTTCCCCTCTATTAGCTATAACTGTACAATACATTTTGGCAAATAATTATATTCAATTAGCATTATGTATTCAAAACTGATTCTAACAGCCCTGGCTGGTTTGGCTCAGTGGATAGAGGGTCCCAAAGGCATAAGCCTGGGTTTCGGGCTCGATCCCCAGTATGGGCGTGCAGGAGGCAGCTGATTAATGATCCTCTCTCATTGATGTTTCTAACTCTCCCTCTCCCTTCCTCTCTGAAACCAATAAAAATAGAATATAAGAAAAAAATTTTAACTGATACTAACAGCTTACCTGGTATTTAAGTGGTATTCAAGATCCAAGTCTTGAGATTCTAGCAAGATTTTAAGTTAATTTTTTTTTAAATTACTTTCCTCCCCTCCCCCCACCCAGGGGAGAGCAGGAATGCAGTCCCCCACTACTACAAATTATGCAATCGAGTCTCTCACATTCGGGGAAATCGCAGGGGTAGCACATCCAGAGTGCTATGGATAAGCTTCACCCTGGGAAAACCACCTTCATGATCATAGACGGTATCTCCCTTGCCAGTTAAGCATCCTATTTCTTTTTTCTTTTCTTTTTTAATATATTTTATTGATTTTTTTACAGAGAGGAAGGGAGAGGAATAGAGTTAAGAAACATCGATCAACTGCCCCCTGCACATCTCCTACTAGGGATGTGCCCGCAACCAAGGTACACGCCCTTAACCAGAATCCAACCAGGGACCTTTCAATCCGCAAGCCGAAACTCTATCCACTGAGCAAACTCGGCCAGGCCATCCTATTTCCTTTTAATTCCACACAACAGCAAGCCAAAAAAAAAAAAAAAAAAAGGCAAGATTTTCCCAAATAAAAATTAATAAAATATTTATTATATAATTTGAAACAATTTGAGTGATTACATGACTCTGATTATCTATTTTAGGAGTTTATGTTTATTGGCCAGTCTCTCATTCTACTGGCTTTTTTCAGTTCCATTCAGAGCATCTCTCATAGTGTTGTCCACATACTACCTGAACCAGAAGTCACCTGAATTGCTCACTGAAGAGACATAACCTGTTAAACTAGAATTTCTTGAGGTGAGATTTTTAATGAGGGCCTCCAAATGATTCTTAGTATACAAAAGTTGAGGACCTCTGGCATATAATGCAGTTTTAAGTATGAGGCACATCATCCTAACCGCTGTACTGACTATAGTGCTTCTCTTATGGAAGGGTTTCAATCTTTACTTGGCTCTGTAACAGAAACCTCAGAATAAATAGCATTACAAAGAGATCCCTCCAAGGATATCTAGAGATTTAAGTAAAGCAAATTAACAAGATGTACATATGTGCAAAGTGATTACTTCAGCACCATTTTATTAACTTCAAGCTTTGGGAAAGCTTTTACCTACAAAACTGATACTAAAAGCTTACCTTTAATAGGATAATCATAGATTCAACTTTAACTTTTTCATCTTCAAAGAATTTTACTAGTTAATTATAACCTAATCCTTTGAGGAAAGGCGTTACTAGTTTCAAGCCAAAAAGTTTAAGAGAGATTTTGCAATCTACCCACAGTCATTTAGCAATCTGTCAGAGTCATTTCAATCCATGAATAAAAAAGGCATCTCAGACTAAGGGAATAATTTCACTTAACAAACGTTTATTGAGAACCTACTGTGTATATAAGACATGGGACCAGTGGGGAAATAGTTTTAAAACCTATCTGAAATCAATATACAATTTATGGGGTTCACAAAAAGTCACAGTGATGATATATAGCATATTATATTAAGTACTAAAACTATACAATTCTCTGAAAGCAAAAAATTAAAAATAAGAACTGCTAGTAGAGATGAAGGAAAACACCATAAATAATGTGGACTTTATTTCATAACAACATAATAATGGAGCGAATGGTCAGAGAAACAATAGATAGTACTATACCACTAGTAACAGTGTCAAACGCTACGAAAGTAAAAGTACAATGAAAAGATAGTCATCCAACCTAAGTGACTTTTTTCTCTAAACTCTAATCTTCTAAAATAGATAATTTCTCCAACTTGAAAAAATCATTTTCTCCTCAAGTCTCATCAACTATCACAAATACTGACCACTATTCTACCACAAATCACATACAATTAGACAAAAGACCTTGAAAACAATGAAACAGGAAATTTTATGCTACAGTGGTGCCTCACACAACGAACTTAATTCGTTCCAGGAGCAAGCTTGTTATGCGAAAAGTTCGTTATGTGAAAATCGTTTTCCCATAACAATACATGTTAAAAAAATAATTCGTTCTGTAGCATAAAATATGCTAAGATGACATAAAAAAAATATGCTAAGATGACATATTTTTATTTAGATACATCAAAAACATAATTTTTTTTTAAAAAAAACACACATTTTTTTAATTTTAAGACAGACTAAGTAGAGTCTACCGAATCTTGCACATCTTCATCCATTTTCTGCTTTTTGGCCGATGGTTTCATGAAAAACCTGTCCAAAGTTCGCTGTGCGAGGCGTTCGTTATGCGAGG
Organism: Pipistrellus hanaki; assembly: GCF_964339955.1. NCBI lineage: Eukaryota > Metazoa > Chordata > Mammalia > Chiroptera > Vespertilionidae > Pipistrellus > Pipistrellus hanaki. The sequence continues at coordinate 8,165,475 of NC_140514.1, forward strand.
CACCACTGTACGTAGGTTTTCAGGGAAGGCTTCAGGTCCAGATCAGAATTTGTCAGAAATCCAGAGCCCGGACTTTAATGAAAGACTAAAAGAATATTTCCAAACATAGTATTAAAAAATAAGAAACTGAAAGAAACAAATAAATTAGCAGGCCACTAAATTAATTCAAGACTTGATGGTGGCCTCATCTAGAATTATAAAAGGAGAAAATAAGAAATTGATTCCAGAAAGCAAAATAACTAAGATTTTGGTGAAACCTCTATTCAAATTAAGACAATAAGGCAAGTATAAAAAGTGGTTGATGATTTTTAGTGGGTGTAGGGAGAAGGCAGGGGACAAATGTTTAAGGAAGAAGTGTAAGGCTGAATTCTGATTTTTAAAGTTAGGTTTAGAATTCTAGCCCAAAATCTAGGGAGATGTCTATCAGGTTATAGGAAATGCAGCTCTGAGTAAGATGAGGACTAGAGATATGAAATGGTAATAAAAGAATCATAGGTAATATAAGAATGAAAAAACAAAAAGGCAAAATCTTTTAAAATGCTTACATTAAAGGGATGAGCAAAAAGGATCTCATATAAAGAAAAATAGTGTCTCACTAAAACAGGGAGAAGAGAAATTTGCTCCAAAAAGACCAAACAGAAGAACTATAAACCTGTGCACTGGTAATCTACTAAGTAAATTAGTCACTGTACCTTATGATATGACAATTTCTGCAAAATGATGACTGGAAATCACTAGATGAAGAACTGGGTGGTAAGAAAGTATAGGTGATGACCACAGAGTTCGTTTTAGAGGAAGTCTCAGAATTAAGACAATAAAAAAAGGTCTAAGGAGGTCACAAAGTCAAAGAAGTCAGAAAAGGATTTCCTTTTGGAAAAGATAAGATGGCCTGGTTTCTTGTAAACAGAAGAAAATGAATCAAAAAAGAGATTAAAATAAAATTAAATTTTAAAGAGAAAGATAACTGATGCAAAAAAGATCCTAGGAGAGACAGGAAAAAGAATGCGGAACACTATCCCCTAGGCTAGATCAGAAAGTATATGGGTGCAATCAATGTTTCCCAATTTCCTTTATAGAACAGCCTTTTTAAAAAAAAATAAGCATTCTTGTTGAAAGCTCAGAAGTAGAGTCAATTTCTTTTTCTTTCATTTGTAAAACGAATGCACAGAGGCAGCAGTTACCATGACTGCAGAAAACGAAACTCTCACTGCTACTTATTTACTCAGGGCCAGTACTATTCTACAAAGTCCTAAAACTCAAGGACACACAATGTCCTCAATTTTCCTCAAATATCACAAGAGTACTGGCTTACTAGTTTAATATATCTAAACAATCATTATTAAAGAATATAGAAAGGGAAAAAATACAAAGAAATAAGCTTAGGCATTGTAAAAAGGTAAAAATAGACCATTATAATTTAAAATGCATTTTTCTTCCTGATAATTTTTTTAATCTGAAAATATCACATAGTTAAAATGAGAGACAGACAGGCAGACAGACACAATGTGAGCACTGAAAAATGCCAGGCTTAAAAGTTTGACAAAACCAGTCTTATACTACAGCACTACCATTGTAATTCAAAAATTTACCTCATAAAATTGTTAGAAGAACCAGGTGATGTAGTACAAGTTATAAATAGATAACCTCAAATAAAGAAACTTGTTTCAAGGCTTTGTAGGATTAATAGTACCTCATAAGTTTATTAATTATCTTTAGTGATTCATTCCTTCCACAAAGAAAATGCATTAAGCATCTATTATTGTGTAAGATAGTTAAAGCCTAACTCCTTAAATCAACCAGTAAAAGTTATAAAAACTTAGGGTGCTTAGAGTATTGGGGAGTAGGGTACATACTGCTTTAGCCTGTTTAATAGTATAATTTGGTAAAACCTGTAAAAATTTAAAATACATATATCATTAATCCAATAATTCCACTTCACCTTAAAGAGAAAGATCACTTCCTACTACACTATAATATTAAAAACAGAGAGGTGCCCTGGCCAGATGGTCCTATACACAAAAGGTTGCAGGTTTGATTCCCAGTCAGGGCACACACCTAGGTTGTGGGTACAGGAGGCAACCAGTCAATGTTTCTCTCTGACTCTAAAATCAAAAAACATATCCTTGGGTGAAGATAAAAAATAAAAAAAAATATGGGGGCAACCTATACAGAGAACGGCCAAAAGACTGGATCACAGAACGATATGACAAAATATTAGAAAGCCATTAAGAAAAATGGATACTGCCGAAACCAGTTTGGCTCAGTGGTAGAGCGTCTGTCTGCGGACTGAAGGGTCCCGGGTCGATTCTGGTCAGGGGCATGTACGTTGGTTGCGGGCACATCCCTGGTAGGGGGTGTGCAAGAGGCAGCTGGTCCATGTTTCTCTCTCATCAACGTTTCTAGCTCTATCTCTCTCCCTTCCTCTCTGTAAAAATCAATAAAATATTTTTTTTTTTTAAAGAAGAAAAATGGATACTTAAGAATGTATATAACACACCGAAACCGGTTTGGCTCAGTGGATAGAGCATCAGCCTATGGACTGAAGGGTCCCAGGCTCGATTCCGGCCAAGGGCACATGCCTGGATTTCGGAGGTGTGCAGGAGACAGCTGATCAATGATTCTCTCTCATCACTGATGTTTCTATCTCTTTCTCCTTCTCCCTTCCTCTCTGAAATCAATAAGATATATATTTTTAATTAACTAACTTAAGTAGTATATAATATGAGTATGATTCTTTTTCTGTCAAAAATATACACATATAAATACAGACATGTGTGCAATAGTCTAAAAAGATATACACCAGTTTTAACAGTGTTTATCCCTAGGAAGAACAAACTGGAGGAATTAAGGGAACAGGGGAACATCCTTTTTTTTTTTTATGAACGTCCATATTGTTTGAAATATTTATTTTGTTTAAATATATTTTATTGATTTTTTACAGAGAAAGGGAGTGCAATAGAGTCAGAAACATCAATGAGAGAGAAACATCGATCAGTTGCCTCCTGCACACCCCCCACTGGGGATGTGCCTGCAACCAAGGTACATGCCCTTGACCAGAATCGAGCCTGCAATTCTATATATATATATATATTTTTTTAATACATATTTTATTGATTTCAGAGAGGAAGCGAGAGGAAGAGAGAGATAGAAACATCAATTATGAGAGAGAATCATTTATCTGCTGCCTTTTGCACATCCCCTATTGGGGGTCAAGCCTGCAACCCAGGCATGTGCCCTTGGCTGGAATTGAACCTGGGACCTTTCAGTCCACTGACACTCTATCCATTGAGCCAAACCAGCGAGGGCAGAATTTTGTATATTTTTAATTGCTCTTCTTTGATTACTAATGAATATAAACAACTCTTAATGTCACAATCATGGAAATAATATGGCACTGCCACAAAAATTAGTATTTTCTAATTTAAATAAATAAAATAGAATTAGTATTTTTTAATTTCCTCACTTCTGAAATGCTTATTGATATTTTTTGCCCATTTTTCTATTTTGTGCTGGTTTTGCTATATTTTCTTATTTTCCAAAAGTATTTTTTATCAGTGACTTAAAATTATATGTGTGTACAGGGCCACAATATAAACAGTATCCCTTACTATGAAACAAGAAAGCTTAAAAGTTACTGATCTTGCCCAGCCAGTGTGGCTCAGTGGTTGAGTTTCACCTAGGAACCAGGAGGTCACAGTTCCATTCCTGGTCAGGGCACATGCCCAGGTTGAGGGTGCAGGAGGCAGCCAATCAATGATTCTCTCTCATCATTGATGTTTCCATCTTTCTTTCCTTCTCCCTTCCTCTCTGAAATCAATAAAAAAAAAAAATTCCAAATCTTGCAGGGTTTGAAGATATAGGAACCTATATATACTACTCCTAGAAGTAGAAACTAGAGCTATTTTTTTTTTAATCCCCACAGAGGATATTTCTCCATTGATTTTTAGAGAGAGGGAACAACAGAGATAAATATCAATGTCAGAGAAAATTGACTGCCTCCTGCATAAGCCTGGCCAGGGCCAGGGCCGGGGAGGAGCCTGCAACAGAGGTACATGCCCTCCACTGTAATAGAACCAGAGACCCTTTGGTCCGCAGGCCGATGCTCTATCCACTGAGCCAAACTGGCTAAGGTGAGGCTTTATATATTTTAAGTACATGAATGCTCTACTTCATTCCTGAGTATCTCATATTCCCAAACCAAGTCCCCAAAGGACACTGTCTGAGGATATTATCTGCAGCATATAACACACAAGGAATGCACTGCAAGAGGAGTTGCACAGACTAGAGCATGAATGGTGCCTCTTTGACTGTTGCAACATGGCAGCCCTAGAACAGTGAACCAAAGAGACTAAAGTACTTGCCCACATGGCACTTACATTTTAATATTGTAGCTGCCCAATAAATATTTGTTAAATATAAGAACCAAGTAAAAAAGCAACACCACCACCAAAAGTTAGGCTTAATTGCCTCCCTAGTACCTGTCTGGCAAGTTTAGAGAACATATTTTATGAGTATCTGAAGCCCCACTGCTTCAGAGATCCCGATATGGGTCCAAGAATACAGACACCAACTAATAATACTAAAGATGTTTAATTCACCAATATCTATCTTCATACATAAATATGCCATATAATGTCTTTTCAAGATGTTTCAAGTATGAACATTTTTCTCAAATGGAAAACATGTGCATAGCCCAGAGATAAATAATTCCCAGAGCATAAAAGAAAATGTACACACTGATAAATCAGTATCACCAAGCAGAGGGAAAGATGGTAGCAAAGTACACCTCTATTGGAGACCACAAGCCCCAAACTAGTCTCTTTAGAGGGATTTTTTTCCCCAAGCCATTTTTAAAATATTGGGAAGCAAGGATATTGCTAAATGATCTCACAATATGCCTGCTCCTCTCCCTACACCCACCCCCTGAAATCAAGCAGCAAGCAATTACTGAAAATCACTGCTCTATATTTCATATCCCTACAGGCTACTGTTCCCACTTTCACTCCCAATGCAATCCTAGACACAACTCCAGATAGTCTAGTAAAAATCTGTCTATGCACAGCATGCACAGTATTCCCTGACTATACAACAGCTGCCTTCTTCACTTTTTCAAGTATTTGTCCACTGACTGGACAGCATCAAAGAGTAGTGACAAATACACATGAGACCGTGATATACAAGTGGAGAAGACAGAACTAGATTTAGGTATTATCCCTACTACTTGGCCTTCTACTGGCCACTGAACCAGAACTAGATTTAGATATTACCTATTTGACCTTCTACTGGCCATTTAATCTCTTCAGCAACTCAGTTTCCTTAGCTGCAAAATAGGAGTACCCATTCATCTGTCTTACAGAGTTGTTGCATGGATTAAATGAAACAGCATTAACCTTGGCATGATTTACTCCTCTCCTTATTAGGTTACCACCAAATGGTCAGACAGGCAAAATGCGGTAAGTAAAAATGAAGATTGTCCATATAAAGATAATTTAAAATGAGGCACACTTGTCCTTCATTCGCTCAAAAACTACTGAACAATATCTAGCAGGCACTACTGTAGGCCCTGAGGATACAGCTGTGATCATGACAACCTCTCTGTTTTTTACTGATTTTTTTTCAGAGAGAGGGAGAGGGAGAGAGCAACTCCGATGTGAGAGTGAAACATCAATCAGCTGCCTCCTGCACAACACCTCCCCCAAGAAACCCCCACATATATGCCCAGACCAGGAATCTGACCAGCAAACCCAACCAACTGAGCCAAGCCAGCCAGGAAACTGTCTGTCCTTAAAGAACATCAAAGAGCACATTCCCGAGTTGTGGGCTAGATCCCCAGAAGGGGACGTACAGGAGGCAGCAAATAGATGTTTCTCATTGATGCTTCTCTCTCTTCCTCTCCCTACCTCTCTCTAAAATCAATAAAAACATTATTTTTAAAAATATATCCTCAGATGAGGATTAACAAAAATACAAAATAATAATTTATCATATATATAACACTGTGCATACTTAGATTCCTAAAAATAGGAACTGTGTTTTATTTATCCTCTATTCTCAAAGTTTGATCATCTTGATTTTCACAAAAGAGACGCTCCTTGCTATGCTATTTCATTCATTTAACAGATATTTATTTCTATGTGTCAAATGCTGCACCAAGCCTGGAAATACAACAATTGGGTGAAAATAAGACAGAGACTGCTCTCATGGATCTTATAGCCTACTGTAATAAAAAGAACTGGGGGGAGGGAGGGAATTTAACCAAAGATATACCATAGATATATATATATATATATATATATATATATATATATATACACACACACACACACACACACACACACACACACACTACCTGCAGATAAAACTACAATAACAATCTAAAAATGAAAAAAAAAAACTGTCCTCAAAACTCTGGGGAGGGAGGGTATGTATGGGGGGGGGGCAATGTTAAAATATGTACACAGATAATAATTTAATAATAGAAAAAAGAAGAAAATAGAGATTGGAGAAATAAAAAATAATAATAATAAAAATTAAAATAAAATAAAAGTGAAAAGAAAAAAAAAAAAAAACCTGTCCTAACCCGTTTCGCTTCGCTCAGTGATAGAGCATCGGCCTGTGGACTGAAGGGTCTCAGGTTCAATTCCGGTCAAGGGCATGTACATGGTTGAGGGCACATCCCCAGTGGGGTATGTGCAGGAGGCAGCTGATGGATGTTTCTCTCTCTTTGATGTTTCTAGCTCTATCCCTCTCCCTTCATCTCTGTAAAAAAAAAAAAAAATCAATGAGATATTTTTTAAAAATGAAAAAAAAAAACTAATACCAAAATAGAGTTCAAAAGAACCTGAAGTTTGTAATCTTATAACATATACTCAAAGTATTTAAAAGATAACACAAATTACAGCCTATTAACTTTAATGTGATATCTTTTCTATTGTTTGATATACACCACATAAAATACTTAACTCTCTGAAAATCTCTAGCTGATATTTAAATAAAGTTAACACATTTTATGTATGGTTTTTTCCCTAACTTTGCACTTCCATAGAACTTTTTATCCAAAAAGCCTCAGTGACTCATTTTTCACAAAAATCCTCCCCCAGGGAAGGGACATTAACAGAAATATAAAACACTCCTGGTACAAAACTAAAAACCCAAATATCAAGAAATCAGTCCATAACACACTGAGTAATGAAACTCCATTGTGTATGTCCAAAAAGAAACGCTAAGTACACAACCAAAGTCGTGCAGCCCTTCTCTGAAGTGAGCCTGGAAGAGACAAGATCACTGTTCAGGTGCAGGCAGTGGTTGGGCTCTTGAGTTCTCATAACAAGCTGTAATCCCACCACCTGTCTAGCTGGTTTCCAGAGGTTACTGGTTTATCTATGATTATGTATTTAAGAAACATGCAATCAAGGACATTTCAAAGGATGGGTAAAAGAGGGCCAGAAAAAACAATTTAGGAATTAATATGCATTCACTTCTACAGGTGTTGTTTCAGCCACGACCTAAAAAAAAACCTTACGTGTATCTAGTGTTCGAACTCCTAGGAACTCCACTGCTACTATGGTTCAAAATTGTGACAGAGGACACTGCTTACCATATTACTCAATATCATCTATATGGTATTCCTTGACATAAGGAATAATAAACATTACATCTCCCTCTCAGGCTTCCTTTCCATGTTTAATCCTCAACTCCCACCACTCTGTGTTATGTTGGCAAATGTATGAGTGCTGGAAAAGAATAATAATTGTAGAGTGATATTAAAGAAGGATCCACAGATTTTTTTAAATAAAAGTAAAATGGCCCTGACCGGTTTGGCTCAGTGGATAGAGCATTGGCCTGCAGACTTAAGGGTCCCAGGTTCAATTCCGGTCAAGGGCATGTACCTTGGTTACAGGGACATCCCCAGGAGGTGTGCAGGAGGCAGCTGATTGATGATTCTCTCTCATCGATGTTTCTAACTCTCTGTCCCTCTCTCTTCTCTTTGTAAGAGATCCGTAAGATATATTTAAAAAGTAAAAAAAAAAAAAAAGTAAAAGTAAAATGAAGCAAGCTTACTTATAAAGTTACTCAAAATATTTCCATCCTCTCAACTAACATGTGGACTCAGAGTCAATGACCATCTCAAAAAGTACAAAAAGCTAGTGACAAAGCCAAAAGCACCTGCAAACAAACCTGACAGAAAGATGAAAGAGATGAAATATTTTTCAAAGACTGCTTTCCAACTCTGTGAATGCAGTCTGCTGAGAATGACTCTGAGGTGGAGCAAATAAGTGTTAATTACTGACGGTCAGATTAACTAGCCTAAAAGAGGTCAAACTTCATACACGTTAAATGAACAAACAAACAAAACAAAAAAAACCAAGTACATGTAAGTAATCACAGGTAACTGCAAAACACAAGTCAATCTCACATTTAAGAAGTGTGGGCACAAGAAAATAACCTATGGAAAGTATCATGTTTATTTCCCCATCCTACACATACTTGGGGAAAAGCAAAACTATAGGCATAGCTCGTGGTCCGATGGTTTTTAAACCAAATGAAATGTCTTCTAGACACAGTGGATGAAGCAATCTAAAAAGAGTCTGATGGGAAAGAAGGGGGGGAATCAGCATCAAGTATGAAGAACATAACACAAAAGTAGAGAAAGGGGAACCTCCTCAGTTATGAATCTCATAAAGAAGAATACACAGGAGGAACTCCATTCCCATCAAATGAGTCTTTGCGGGCACTAGCAAATGCTTTCGATGCCACAGACACAGAAGGTGCTCTCACCGCCCTCTGGCAAGTCCTGCACCAGAAAGGGTGAACCAGGACTGCTCAACTCGTGTAAAACAAAACCAACTAGGGAGGAAGAGCTTGCCATGCTCAAATCAATCCACTTCAGAAATACACAACGAAGAGGTGTACAACCTGCTCCCCAAATATATAACCCATAAACTTGGAAAATCAGAATCACAACGTATCCTCTTCTGAAGGACTAATCATAGAGGATTATTTAAAATTTCTCAGAGCGAGTCATTCCATCACTCCATCATCTACTACAGCCAGGATACAAATCCTCTTAAAACGGAAAAACAAATAGTTTCAAAGTAAATCTTCATGAGCCTGTTATCTATCATCTTTAAAACATTTTAAAAGGATTCTTGAAACAAAGTTTCATTAGCATCCTTCTAGAAAGAGCTTTAATTTATTTCATTCTAGCAATTTAAAAGCTACCCGATAGTCATTTCTACATTAGATTATTGATTGCTTGCCTTTTAACATCTCCATAACAGCTGCTTGACAAATTACCTCACCTCATTCCTCAGGGGGTAAGGACAGCATGATATCCATGAATTCAAAAATGCAGCCACAAACTGATCAGAGACAGACGAGCCAGTAATTGCATCAGATGAATTAGACACAGCTCTAATAGATGAGGCACTCATATAGCATTATACAATTAAATGCTCATACTTTAAATATTTTATTTGCCCTTTAAGTGAAGACTTTCTTAAATTTATCTTCATTTTAAAGTATATTTTAGCTTTAGTAAGTCAATAAGTTTGTACACGTTTGGAATAATTTCTACAGAAAGCCTAGTTTTTCACAAATTTCAGACTTGGCTTTATTTCAACCTAAGAGATCAGCAAGCCCCCGAATTGTCTATTGAAGACAATTTTGAAAATATCTTCCAGGTTCTTGCAAAATAAAAGCCAAAAGTATTTTCAAAGATATAGTAAATATACTTCAAAATTATACCGTAAACTATGCGTTGTATTTACCTCCGCTCATTCTGATTTGGGCCAGAGAGGGAGCGTGAAATACAGAGGGAAAAGTCACTGAGATACAGAGGGGGAAAAGCACCTATATAAGCCACAATCCTGTAGAGAGTCTTGTAGAAAAAAATAAAACATTGCTTTTCTCCCAAGAAGAATTAACAAAAACGGGGGTGGATGGACAGGCACATTTGAAGTGAATAGCACTTCCCAGCCAAATTACCCTCGGTAAACCAACCTCTTTCTGGACAAAAACAAGACTCCTGCCTGAATCCGACCAATCTCATCACATACAAACGTACCGATTCCTCCAAAGCGATCCCACCTAGTGTGCTACCTTAGAGTTGTATACACCGTATTAAAATGTCAACCACTTAAAATCATAAAAACTAAATTCACGGCCTTCTTCAACTAACCACTTTGGCAACCGTGACAAGGACGGTAACTAACGAACCCGGACCAAAATAATAAGAATAAAAAATAAAAGGCAGACATCCAAGAAAACATCCGCTTCGCAGAGGACTACCTTCCTCGGGCCGGGCAGGCCCCCTTCTCGGACTCAAAGCCCGAACTCGAACCCGGGTCCGCGGGCAGAGGCGGACCCTCCGGCTCCGGGACCCGGTCCGACCCCTCCCGCCGGGAGAGGCGGCGGCGGCGGCGCGGGGTGTGTGTTGAAAGTTGGTGTCCGGGCGGCAGCCGCAAACTTTCCTCCGCGTCCGAGCACCGCCTCGCCGGCGGGAACCACCGCCAACGGGCGGGCCGGGGGCCGGGGCCGGGGCCGGGGGCCCGGGGCCGGCCCGCCGCTGCGGGGCTGACACCGCGGAGAACTTTCCCTTCGCCCCGGCCCCCGGGACGCCGGCCCCCGGCCCCGCTCCCCGGCGCGCGCTCCCCTCCCGGCGGGACAGGGCCCGGCCCCCGGCCCCCCGGAGCCGCCCGGGGCCCCGCGCGGCGCCCACACAAAGGCACGGCCGGCGGGGCTGCCGCGGCCCTGCCCGCGCCGGTGCCGGTGCCGCCGCCGCCGCCCGCGCCGCGCTCCGGCCGCCGGGAGGCCGCTCCGCGGAGGCTCCCGCCCGCCCCGCAGACAAAGCGCGGCCGCCCGCCCGCCCGCCCGCCCGCCCGCCCGCAGCCCGGGCCGCGGGGCCGCGGGGACCAGGACGCGGCCGCGCGCGCTTACCCGGGCCTCGTCCGCAGCGCCGCCGGCGCCGCCTCCCCCGCCGGCCTTGGCGGCCGGGCAGCTGGCGGCGCGGGTCTTGGAGGAGCGGGTCCGAGAGGAGATGAAATGGCTGCTGCCTCCCGTCGCCCCGGCCTCGGCGCCGGCTCCGGGCCCGGGCCCGGGCGACTTGGACCCGAGAAGGCGCAGAGAGCTCTTCCGGGTGTTCACCATGGTCCGGCCAGCAGGACGGTCCCCGCGCGCCCGCCGCCGCCGCCCGGGGAGCCGTGCACGGCGGCCCGCGGCCGGGCGTCAGGGCCCGGGAGCCGGCCCGGGAGACGAGCCCGGACGCCGCAGGAGCGCAGACGAGGACGACAGGCGACAGGAGCGCGGGCGACGCGCAGTCGACGGGAGAAGGCGAGCGGCGAGGAGGCGGGAGCAGCGCGCCAGGCAGGCCGGCAGCCGGCTCAGCCCTCCACCCGCTTCGCCCTCCTCAGCGGGAGCCGAGCGGAGCCGCCATGTCTGCCCCTTTCTCTCCCGTGCTCGCTCTCGAGCTCCGTGCGTCAGGGGCTCCGGCGCCGCAGGGCCGACGAGGCCGCTTCCGGCCGTGGCCGCTGTGGGGCGCTGCAGGCACGGGCAGCCCCTTCCCTAGCCGGCTGCTCTCCGGAGGCCCCGCCCCTCCCGGCAGGCCCCGCCTCACGGCGTGACGTCAGCTCGGCGGCCAGGGGAGGGGCGCTCTGGGCTCTGTCGACTCTATGGTTGGCGGGTCTGGCCAGCCCCCTAGGAAGGGGGATGGGAAACCCCCTTCCCCGCGAAGGCGCGCGGGTGGAGCCCTCGCCCCCCGCCGGGCCGAGCACCCCGGCGACCCCGCCATCGCCCCGGGCGGCCGGGTCTGAGCGCGGAGCCCGGGCGGGGGGTGGACGGGAGGGTGCCTGGGGACGAGGTCGCGGTGACCTGAGTCAGAATGTCAGAGATACCGAGGGCGAGACGCGCTGAACTTGGGTCACACTTCGCATGGCTGTAAGAATGAGTGACAGGTGTGATCAAACAGATCTGTTCGGTGTCTGGCACACAGTAAGCTTTAAAAGAAAGAAAGAAAGAAAAACAAATACTAGAACCCTGCTCTTTAAACAACGCAAGGCAGGGTCTTTTTCTTTTCTTCTTTTTTTTTTTTTTTAAATATATTTTATTGATTTTTTTTTTTTTTTAAGAAATACTAGAACCCTGCTCTTTAAACAACGCAAGGCAGGGTCTTTTTCTTTTCTTCTTACAGAGAGGAAGAGAGGGGGATAGTTAGAAACATCGATGAGAATCATCGATCAGCAGCCTCTTGCACACCCCCTACTGAGGATGTGCCCGCAACCAAGATACATGCCCTTGACCGGAAATCGAACCCCGGACCCTTCAGTCCGCAGGCAGACGCTCTATCCACCTAGCCAAACCGGTTTCAGCGGCAGAGTCTTTTTCTATTTACACCCCGCCCCGCCCCCAGGCAGAGGTAAGGCGGAGTCACAAAGAATGCACTGGTCCTACTAAGCGCCTCCTTCACCGCTGCCTCAGCCCGCCCTGCCCTCGCAAGAATGAAGAACACAAAAAGCTGAACCCAAAGAGGTTTAAGTTGTGATTTAACTTCCAAAGGAAGAGATTAAAGCACAGGATTACTGGGGGGGAAGCTCTGCTGTAAAGTAGTGATTATGTTCATTTCAAAAATTCTCAGCACCTTAGCGATAGAGTCTATCCTGTTTGCTGCACTAAAGAAGAATTGAAGACTCGTGGAAAGTCCTGTAGAGATCGCCAAGCTGCTGCAGCCTTGGAGCTTTCTAGCCATCCAACCTCCCAGTGACCCTGGGAACGGACAGCTTTTCCATTTGGGGAGCAGCGCGGGTTCCAGGAAAGCAGACTGATTTGCATACCACACCCTTCTCTAGACTCCACCCACAATTTAAAAGTCTGGCTTCTCCTGGGAGTGGAGATCTTGTAATGGCACCAGACCTGGGCTTTTCTGTAAAGTTAGCTATGATCATTGAGCAGAGAGAAGAAGAAAAAAAAAAAAGTATCATTTCCTGCAAAACATTGTAAGTATTACTGAAGTGTCCGGAAGGCTCCTCAAGGCATACCACCCACCCTAGCTCCAGGAGCATCAGGTCCCTGTCAGTGTGTGTCCAGCCTCCTCACTTCTGTCAGTGTGGCCCCTGCTCAGGCACCACACCAATTTGCCATCCAGGCCTACATTGGGTCGACCCAAGGCTCAATACCTACCCTGAATACCCATTGAGTCCTACCAAGATCAGCCAGCGTCTCTACTTGTGTTTGTGAGCATGAGGGTGAAGGGGTCATGGCTGCCTTTTCCTGGCCCTGAGTTCTTCATAATGGGCTCTGATGAGCTTCTTCCTTACCCTCTCTCAAAACTCCTTAGCCAACAGCTTCCTCTGCCAGCGCTCACGGAAGCAGGTTTTTCTCTGGGAAACCTGTCTCAGTGTTGAAGGCACTGTTGTAGTCTCCCAAAGTCTGCCCTGTTTTTTAATTCTTTTTGTTTTGTTTTTGTATTCCTCACCTGAGAATATGTTTTTTATTGATTTCAGAGAGAAAGAAAGGGAGCAGGAGAAAGAGAGAGACATTGATGTGAGAGAGCAACATCAATCAGTTGCCTCCCATATGCACCCCAACCAGGGATGGAATCCCCAACCTGGGTAGGTGCCCTGACCAGGAATAGAACCTACAACCTTTCGATGTAAAGGACAACCTTCCAACCAATTGAGCAACACTGGCCAGGGCTATTTTTTAATCCTTTATTTTTGTGAAAGCCATTTTGGTATTTGGAAGAGTTCAGGGGCCTACCTTCTGCAGTCACCAAGAAAGAGAGATCATTCTGAAGTTACTCTTTGAGAAATATTTTCTCTGACTTTATTTCTAAAAATGATTTTAAATAATGAAAAGTATCCTGAAGAAGTGTGTAGCATGCAAATTATCATACAAAGGCTTTGGGTACTTTCCTTCTTTGTTTTGTTTCTGTGTTGGTTTGTTTTTGCAGTCCTAGCTAGAGAAAGCCAGGTTCTGAGTTGAGGTACTATAATTTATACCATTTTTAAAAATATATTTTTATTATTGATTTCAGAGAGGAAGCGAGGGGGAGAGAGAGAGAGAGAAACAATGATGAGAGAGAACCATTGATTGGCTGCCTCCTGCATTCCCCACATTGGGGATTAAGCCCACATGTACCCTCACTTGCCCTGATTGGGAATCAAACTGTAACCTCCTGGTCCATAGGTCCACGCTCAACAACCGGTCATGCCAGCTGGCCATTTATTAACAACAAATATTTACTCTAAACCCAATTGGTGTTAAGTACTACATATCAGCTAGGAATAGGGAGGGTTTAAAAAAAAACAAAAAAAAACAAACAACAACATAGCTCTGGCCCTCAAAGAACTCACAGACAAGAAGGGAACAAAGGGGACGAGCAAGGGCCAGTAAGCTGCAGCATGATGTTTTAAGGAAGAATGAGGTGGAGACCTCTAATTCAAGCAGGGATGTTCGCGGAAGCCCCTGAGCAGTAATGACTCCTGAGACGTATCTTGAACCACAAAGTGGAGAAAGGAAACGTTATGGACAAAAGAAAGGAAGACTTGAAAGAGAGGTGGAGGCCTTGCTTGTTTTTCACAAGATGACCTGCCTTGCTTTCTCACACCTTCTTATAATCTTCCTTAAATTCATTCCCTCCTTAATTTTAAATGCAGAAAGGAAGCTGCAACCTGCCATTCTGCAGAGCTTTTGAGTTCTTGCTTCCCAGCAATTGTCAGTTAAGCTCAAATAAACTCATAAAAATTCTCTACAGGTTTGGACCGTTTTTTTTATATTTATGATATTTAAATAAATGGGATAGGCCGAAACCAGTTTGGCTCAGTGGATAGAGCCTCGGCCTGCAAACTGGAAGGTCCCAGGTTTGATTCCGGTCAAGGACATGTACCTTGGTTGCGGGCACATCCCCAGTGGGGGTTGTGCAGCAGGCAGCTGTCCCTCTCTCCTCATCAATGTTTCTAACTTTCTATCCCTCTCCCTTCCTCTCTGTAAAAAAATCAATGAAATATATTTTAAAATAAATAAGTAAATTAATGGGATAGAATTTTCTAGTCCAGAAATAAACTATCTATGGTCAGCTGATTTCTGACAAGGAAAGAATCATCTCTTTATCAAATGGTGACAAGAGGAATAAATAAATAAATAAATAAATAAGAAAGAAAGAAAGAAAGAAAGAAAGAGGAAGGAAAGATGGAAAGAAGGAAGAAAAAAGGAAGAGAAAAAGAAAAGAGGCCTCATATAAGAGCCAAAGGAATCGAAGTGACTCCCTAACACAGGCTACAGCGGACAGCGTTTAGGGAGCACGGGTGTGGAAGCAGAACTCACCACAGGATCCCAGAACCAATCACTGAACAGAAGACGAGCTCAAGAGATTCACCAGGTGCCTCTACCTGGGTGGGGATGGCAGGGGTCTATGGTAAGGCCCAATCTCATTTTGCATCCTGGCACCAAAAACTGTCAAATAAAACACAAATCTGGGTTTAGGCAAAAATGAGACTTCTTTTGAAAAAAAAAAAAAAAAAAAAAGATTATTGCACCTGGGGGAAAGAGACTCCTCTGTTGCAATACCATAGAAGGGCAATGACTGTGCGGGAAATGCTCAGCTGTCCAAACAAAACAAAAACAACACCTCAGCTTTAGGCAAAGGGATACTTTACTGGGGGAGATTATTCCAAGAAGCAAGGGAGTGATGCCGTGGGGCGTGTGGGCTGAGGAGGGGACTGCTGCTGGAGGGGACCTCTCTCACTATGCCCCTGATCTGCCTCTGTCTCCAAGACCAGGCGGGCGTTTCTTTTCCAGGGAGCGGGGAACAAACGCCAGAAAGAACTGGCTGTGGGGAAGCGGGATGAACCTGTGGAGGGGTTGCTGGTGGCTCACACTGCGCTCAGAGAACGTTTTACAGGGAGGCCCGCCTGTTTTCGGGAGCAGCGGCTCAGGTTGAGGGTGGGCCAAAGTGTAGGGGGCTGGAGGAAGAGGGAGGGAGGGAAACTTCACAAAAGTCTGGTCACGTCAGGATAGCTGGTATTTTGTCCACATCGGTCAGGAAGTACCATCAGATCCGCTAATCATGGATGGCGCAAAAATGGGAATCGGAAGGGTCTGCGGCTGACCTTGTCCTAGGTACCCAAGGGGCCTCCATCCAGCCCCCTCTGGGCCCCACGGAGAAGGTGGTCCCTCGCTGCCGTAAAAACCCTTTCAGGAACACAGCGAGGTGGAGAGATGGCTTTCGCCGTCGCTCTCCAGAACCTCGGGGTTCAGATTCAAGTTCAACATGGTCAGCACGCAGGGCATTCTCTCCCGGCCCCCGGATTCAGTCAAAGGCTGGAGAGGGACAGCGAGCAGCAGGCGATGCGGGTTCTCAGGTGGAGCCCACCCCGAGCCCCTGCTGCTCCAGCGCGGGGCGGGGCGGCCGGCGGCCCCGGAGCGGGTAACGGGGAGGCCCGGCGCGCCGGCCCCGCCCCCGCGCGCTCCCGGGGCCGCGCACAGGCGGCGGGGCGCGTGCCCGCGGCGCGGGCGGAGGAGGGCGGGCGGCGGGCCGGGTCCCAGGGGCGCGGCCGCGAGCCCGGGAGGGTCTGGGCGCTGCGGTGCGGGATCCGGTTTGGGGGCGGGGAGGGGGGTCCCCCCCGGCGGCGGAGCCCGCGGGCCTGAGCGGATCGGAGGACGAGGCCGGGAGGGGACGGCGCGGCGGGTCCCCCTCCGGCGGCCGCGCCCGGAGGTGAGTGTCCGGGGCCGCGGCGCGGTCGGCGGGGGGAGGGGACCGGCGTTGGGTCCCGCCGGGCCGCCGCGATCGCCTTTGTCTGGGGGAACCGGGCTCCCGCTGGGTTTGGGGCCCCAGCGTCTGCGATCCCGAAAGGGCGCCATCGGGCGGCGGCGGGGCGAGACCCCGGCCCTGGCCAGCCCAGCCCCGGTGAGCGGCTCTGGGCTGCGGGCTGCGGGCTTCCTGGGGGCGAACTCCGGGAAAGCACAGCAGTGGGTTTTCTCGTCCCCAAGACGCTCAGGAACTTGGGGTTACAGGCTGTCAAATGCCCCTGTTTCCAAAGGCGATCGATCGCTGCAAAAGCAAGCACAGCGCAGGCAGTCTGTCTTAGTTAACTTCCCTCCCAGCCTCCCACAGCTCACTCTGTTTTGCAAGTTTGGTGTTCGGCTGTTTTCATACTTAATTTCTTTCTTTCTTTTCTTTTTTTTCTGGTGTCTGTTTTTCTTTGTCCTCGCAGTGGATTGCTTTCTCAGTGGATTGCTTTTTCAGCGTTGGCTCCTTGGTCGGTAATTGGAGATGGTTGAAAATAAAGAGGGGAGACTTGTCTGTATTGATGTCAGTGCGGAACTGTAAAGTGTGATGATTGTAAGGGACCAGAACACCAACTTCCTTATTTCATAGGCATGGCTCAAGCATGTTTGGGAGTACTTATAAGTTTCTAAATGATAGTTTCGTCTTAATGGGACAGACTTTTTTTAAAAAAAAAAATGCTGAAAGTCTCAGTGACGTAAAAATGCAGTTGAATTCAGTGAGGACTGAGCACCATCCATGTAAGAACAGTAACGTGAATGCTAGGCACTGGTGGAATCTAAAAATGAGTGAGAATTGTGTGCAGGATAAAGAAAATGATTAAACACAAATAGTAACGATACAGACAGAATACAGAGTTAACAGACACTACTGCTTATTGACCACTGACTCCTACACCTGCAGGGTGGTAAATACTTTACATGCATACTTTAATTGCTTCATACTTAATGTTTATTACCTAGTGTAATGTCATTCACATTTTTTTAGTACCTACGGTGTGCTGAATGCTAATGGTTTTGATAGAGTAAGTAGGCAGTGAGACATGAGCAGAGTGGGAACCATAGGCCAGGTACAGAAGGTCACTTGGTTGGAAAGCCCTGGGTGCCTAGCAACCGGGAAAACAAGTATTGCTGGGTGGGACCTGTCCTGAGATGACCTTCCTCCTCTGGCTTGTGGGAGACCCCCTCGGGGAAGAACTAGGGGGCTGGAGAATAGCCTCAGGACACTCCAATACAAGCCCGTAAGCATGAAGTGTCCACAGCAATGAGGTTCTGGCTTGTATCATCATCTCAGGAACAAAGACTTGGGTGTGCTGACCACAGAGACAGAGTTTTGGTCAAACCAGAGATAACATGTAGGCCTCAGTCGTGTTTCAGCACCAGACCCGGAAAAGCAGCAAAACCAGAGGCAGCCATGTCAGAACTGACATCAGGACCAGCTGCAATGACTGATATCTTCCTACCCTGGTGCTGACCAATTGCAGAGACCTGGACCCTGAAAGAACACACCTGGAAAGCTGGTGCATATCCTATTGAGCTGCTCCCCCGAGACTTCCCCTAAAACCCCCAGCTTTGGAAAGCAGATAAAATCCCCTGAGATGAAGGACCCGGACAGTCCCCACCCACTTCCCTGTGAACTCTCTCTCACTCGCACTCCCTTACACGCCTGCACCTTTCCTGCCACTTGCTTGCTTTCCCCTAAGTTTTTTTTTTTAAATATATTTTATTGATTTTTTACAGAGAGGAAGAGAGAGGGATAGAGAACCAGAAACATCGATGAGAGAGAATCATTGATCAGCTGCCTCCTGCACACCCCCTACTGGGGATGTGCCCGCAACCAAGGTACATGCCCTTAACCAGAATCGAACCTGGGACCTTTCAGTTGGCAGGCCAACGCTCTATCCACTGAGCTAACCCGGTTTTGGCTCCCCTAAGTTTTAAGGGCTCTTCTTTTGCCTCCATAACTTGTTTTTCTGAGCCCATGCAGCCCAGCTAGCAGGCTCACTTCTGCTACCTCTGCGACATCCTACATTCTTTCTCAGCCGAACTCAAGCACCGGAAGTCTAACTTCACAGGCTACGTCTGGTGCCATTCACAGTTAGCAACATGATGACTACCATTATACAATAGATTTCACCTTTCAGGACTTTACATTGCCATTTGGGAAACATTGTCATTGTGTGATGGTTTGAGCAAATCGTCACACAAGTAAATGCCAGCAAACTTAGAGGCTAAAAGAAGGAAGAATGTAGGCTGTGGTGAGAGCAAGGAGGGAGTTGCGGGGGCCCTTCTCTCAGCCAGGAAAATTCGTTAAGGTTTTCCTAAGAAAGTCATCCTCGCCGAAACCGGTGTGGCTCAGTGGATAGAGTGTCAGCCTGCGGACTGAAGGGTCCCGGGTTCGATTCCCGTCATATGGTTGCGGGCATATCAGGCAGCTGATTGATGACTCTCTCCCATTGGTGTTTCTAACTCTCTATCTCTCTCCCTTTCTCTCTGTAAAAAATCAATTAAAAAAAAAATATTTTTTTTTTTAAAGAAGAAAGTCATCCTCAAGCAGAGGTGTGGGTAAATAGGAACGGGAGACGGGGGCTCCCAAAGGCGAGAAGAAAAGGTCCAGGCGTAGGAAATAGGTTCCACTGAGGCTGGGAAGAGATGGGGAGCGGAAAGGTCAAAGCCGTTGGATGGAATGTGGAAAGCACAGGAGGATGTGGTTGGGGCCAGAGAGAGCTTGTGGGGCTGCTGAAGCAATGCTAAGGATTTGCAAGCATTTTTTTTTTTCTTTTTGTTTTTGTTTTTCTAAAACTTTTATGGAGAACTTTTCAAGGCACTCATGTAGTTCGAGAACCATTCAGCGAACCCCCCTGCAGTGTTATTCAGAGGATTTGGGCTGGATTCAAAGGGAAATGGAAGGTTTTTGAAGGGTTTTAAGGAGCCAAGTCCCACAATTAAATTTGTATGTTAGTCAGAAAGGTCACCCTGACATTTGTGTAGAAATCAGATTGGATGGGGACATGAGCGGATGTGAGGAAACCAGCTAGAACCTTTGGTAGTGGCTGTGACGATGAGGCAAATTCTATGTTACCAACTGGTCTGTCCTTGCTGTGTTAGCAAACCTATATTCATACCTTTTGGAGAAACTGTGTATCTCATGATACCAGACCTCGAGGATCCTGGATCCAATAGAGAGACTAAAAAACAGAACAGAAACAATAGTCAACAAGACCAAGAAGATTTAAATGCCCCACATCTAACTGCTTTAGGAGAGGCATGTTAACTGGGTTTATTATGTCCCCTTTATGGTGGAAGTGGACCTTGGGTTGGGGCTTGGAGGGTCATGGGGATTTCAATGCCTAAAGGATAGTTACAGTGTGAGCCAAGAAGTGGATGACTATGTTATGTTTATGGCACAATAAGGATCATATCTAAACGAAGGGGTTATTTTAGAGGAGTTGAAGATAATGTTGGAAAACTGTCAAGTGCAAAAAGCAAACGGCACCATTAATATGTAACGTGTCAGTTTTGTTCAGTATGTGTCCCAAGCACCCAGAATCATGCCTGGTACACAGTTGTTGCTGAATATACATTTTCAATATTTTTAAAACTTTACTTAGATATAATCAATATACAATAAGATGCAACCCTGGGCACCCTAACCAGGGATGGAGCCTGAAACCTAGGTATGTGCCCTTACCAGGAGTCAAACCCACGACCTTCTGATGTACAGGACAATGCTCCAACCCACTGAGCCACACTGGTCAGAGCACTGAATCTGTGTTGGCCAGATTTTTCTTTTCAGTGGATATGTTCCAAGAAGCTCAGTGCGCTCTGTCTCCTGGCTGATTTTATCACTGCAGTTGTTGGGAGTTAAGTGGGACAACATTTGGGAAGGTGTCTGGTAAACTGCGATCTACAGTACCAACGTAAGATGGCGGCGGTACTAATTAGAAGTAAACTGAAGCAAAACGAGGAAATTGTTCATCTGTCCATTCTGAGGCCCACTTCATGCTGGAAACTCCGGGGTTTGCCAGATGGCTCTTTTATTCTCTGCCGTACAGAGCGTGCCTTAGGCTCACTGGCGTTATGGGACTGTGGTGATTGTGGCAGCTCACTCAGTGGAGACACATACATTTTACATGGTTCAGAAATTATGCAGCCAGTATCCTAGGACAAGTCCATTTGAAACCAAGGACTCTTCCTTCTCTCCAGCTGTCATGAAACAAGCAGAACACACTGTATCGGTGGCCTAGAATGAGGAAATGATCACTGGCAGTAGTGATTTGCTAGAGGACAGCACTTTCAGGATGGTAACTCTTTGCTTTGCACTTGCTGTGTACTGTGGAAGGAACAGGAAATGTGTACCTCATGATACCGGACCTCAAGGATCCCGGATCCAGTAGAGAGACTAAAAGACAGAACAGAAACAGTAGTCAACAAGACCAATATGATTTAAATGCCCCACATCTAACTGCTTTAGGAGAGGCGTGTTAACTGGGTTTATTATGTCCCCTTTATGGTGGAAGTGGACCTTCGGTTGGGGCTTGGAAGGGTCATGGGGATTTCCATGCCTAAAGGATAGTTACAGTGTGAGCCAAGAAGTGGAGGACTACATTATGTTTATGGCACAATAAGGATCATATCTAAACGAAGGGGTTATTTTAGAGGAGTTGAAGATAATGTTGGAAAACTGTCAAGTGCAAAAAGCAAACAGCACTATTAATATGTAACGTGTCAGATTTGTTCATGCCTGGTATACAGTAGTTGCTGAATATATATTTTTAATATTTTTAAAAACTTTACTTAGATATAATTAATATATAATAAGATGCACATATTTAAATATATAATTAGTATACAATAAGATGCACATATTTAAAACATACCATGCAGCCCTCAGTGGTTTGGCTCAGTGGATAGAGTGTCTGCCTGCAGACCGAAGGGTCCCTGGTTCCATTCTGGTCAAGGGCACATGCCTGGGTTGTGGGCTCCATATCCAGTGGGAAGAGTGAGGAGCCATTCAGGAGGTAGCCAATCAATGATTCTTTCTCATCATTGATGTTTCTACCTTTCTCTCTCTCTTTTAAAAAGACATACCATGTAATACATATTTTAGCATTCAATATTTTTATTTTAAATATTTTTATTTAAATATTAAGTGCTATTAAGTATTTTAAAATATTAAAGAGTATTCAACTGTGTCTATGTTTTATTTCTTAAATAAACAAAAAGAGTCTAGCTGGCCTGGCTCAGTGGCTGAGCCTCGACCTATGAACCAGGAGGTTAAGGTTCAGTCCCAGGTCGCGAGCATATGCCCAGGCTCCATCCCCAGTATGATCAGTGATTCTCTCTCATCATTGATGTTTCCATCTCTCTCTCCCTTCCTCTCTGAAATCAATAAAAAAAAAAAAAAATGTTTTTTAAATAAATAAACAGAAAAAAGTCAAAATGTAAATTTTTCTGAATCTGAATGGTAGGGATGGGTGTTTATATATTTATTTTATGTATGTTTGTAAGGGGGAAGCAATTTTTAAAAGGGAACCAATTAAATAGTTTTAGAAATGATGAGATTTGAAGGACATGTCATAGGAGAAAACATTAGTACACATTAAGTTCTGCTTTTCTGAATATATTTTTAATTTGTTTTCTGGTTCTTAAAACGTTTTATCAAAGTAACATATACACGATTTAAAGGGGTCGTGTGGCTCTAAGTGACTCTCTCTACCTTACCCTCTAGTCAGAAGCTAAGAGTCTGAAATGACTACTGGGAATGCTGCTGAGGGTCCGGCCTCACACCCTTCCTGCCCACTCCTACGCCTTCAGAATTTCCTTCTCCTCTCTTCCTCTCGGTTTGGACTCATGTTTCAGAATTGCTCACTGTTTTCTCATAAGCAGGCTAAGGAATGAAGTCGCTATCAGTTTACATTCAAGTCATAATGAAAACAATAGAGGTATTGAAAACAATTTTCAAGATAGGCTCCAATTTTCCGGAGCAGACTCCCCTGTTCTACTCCAAGTCTTAGCAAAACGTAGGCTCCCTGGGAGTGAGTGCTCCAGCCAAGCCGGCTGTGGTTATGGCCCAGATCCAGCAGCAGGAGCAAACTGGAAAGCTGGAGTGGAAGTCAGATCAATCAGACTCTCACTTTCTCTGATAAAAGGCTGCCCCGGATCCTGTTACCCAGGTTAACTTCACCTCCAGATCCTTCGGAGGCTGTTAAGGGGCCAGTAGATTATTCTAGTGCCCGTTTTCTTTCTTGTTCTCATGGCTTTGGAATGGCTATGACTGACTCTGTTTTCTATTTAAATACACTTAAAATTCCCTGGCCTCTATGTCACAGCAGTTAGAGAGCCAGCCCATGCACCGAAGGATCTTGGGTTCGATTCCCTGTCAAGGGCATGTGCTTGGGTTGCAGGTTTGATCCCCAGCCACAGTTGGGGTACATGTGGGAGGCAACAAATCTCTCTCTTTCTTCTTTTCTCCCTCTTCTTTTCTTTTCCTCCCTCTTTCTCCCCGCTCCATCCCTCCCTTGCAGTCTCTGAAAATCAATGGAAAAAATATCCTCCAGACAGGATTATTTAATAAATAAATAAGTATACTTAAAACTTACTTTAAAAAAAAAAATTCCTGCCCCTAGACTGTTTGGCTCAGTGGACAAAGCGTTGACCTTCAGACCAAAGGGTCCTGGGTTCGATTCTGGTCAAGGGCACATACCTTGGTTGCACGCTCCTCCCTGGCCCAGGCTCTGGTCAGGGCATGTGCAGGAGGCAAACCAATCTTGGTGTTTCTCTCACATCGATGTTTCTCTCTGTCTTTCCCTCTCTTCCACTCTCTCTAAAAATCAGTGGGAAAATATCCTCAGGTGAGGATTAACAAAAATAAGGTAAAATAATCCTCACCCGAGAATATTTTCCATTGATTTTTTTTTTTTTTTTTTTTTTTTTAAGAAAAAGGAAAGGAGAGGGGGGAGAGAGAAACATCAGTATGAAAGAGAAACATTGATTGGTTGCTTTCCATACGCACCCAGACCAGAGATCAAACCCCAAACTGTGCCCTGAGAAGGAATGACACAGGGGCCTTCAGTGTATGGGGCCACACTCTTCCTTACCACACCCAGCCGAGGCTTAAAACTTACGTTTTTAAATAGCTGTGCTGGATTTGCCTCCTGTATATGTACTCTCTAGAGAGAATCTAAGAAACATATTATTTGATACCACTTATTTGGAGTTGAAATATTTTTAATGCTTTATAGAAATCTAACTTGATTCTGTCTCCTTTTTTGGGTAAAGTGTTTTTCTTTCGTTTTAAATCCGTAGTGTAGTCTCTTGGATCTTAATGTCATAAAAAGATCTGTGTTTGGCTCACTGGATAGAGCGTCGGCCTGTGGACTGAAAGGTCCCGGGTTCAATTCTGGTCAAGGGCATGTACCTTGGTTGTGGGCACATCTCCGGTAGGGGGTGTGCAAGAGGCAGCTGATCAATGATTCTCTCTCATCGATATTTCTAACTCTCTATCCCTCTCTCTTCCTCTCTGTAAAAAATTAATAAAATATATTTTTTTAAAAAAAGATCTGTCATGACCTAATAATAACATATTCTTAACTATATTGTTTTTCTTTTAAATATATTTTTATTAATTTCAAAGAGGAAGGGAGAGGGAAAGATACAGAAACATTAATGATGAGAGAGAATCATTGATCAGCCCTCCCACACACCCCTGGGGATGGAGTACGCAACCAGGCATGTGCTCTGACCAGGAATCGAACCCGGACCTCCTATAAACACTCAACCACTGAGCCAGGCTGGCCAGGCTTAACTATATTGTTTTAAGCACATATAAATAGAAGTTTTAATTTAGTTTTTCCCTAATATGAACTTTTTAAAAGCATAGTCATGAATTGAAACTAACTTATATAGGTTTATTAAAGCATTGCACGCCAGTATTTTTTTTTAAAAGCTTATTTAATTTTAAAGCATCAAAAAGGCATTGATTTCTTTTTTCTTTCTCTCCATGATCAGTTTGATTGTATAGGAGACATATGTACTACTATTTGTAATACTATTTGTAAGACTAACTGTATAAACAATAAAATAAAATAGATCAGGGAGGGGGGGAGATTGTGGTATCTTTTTTGTTGTTGTTAAATAACCAGATATTCCAGATTAGATAAAATAGATCTGATTTTCCCTGCCTTGAATTTTGCAATAGGCAGGCAGTTCATAACTATTGTCTGTGTTTGACTTCACATAGCTCATTTGTATGCTACCACTTTATCTAAGGAAGAGATGGACGTGAATATAGATACTTGTTTATATTAGGGAAGGAGAGGACAATGTGGGAGGGGCAAGGACGGAAGCGGGCTGTCTCCGGAACAATATTTCTATGGCGCCATTTAACTATCCTACACACTTAAGAAACCTATTAACAGTTTGAATTGGCTTATCAAGTAGGTGGCAACACCAAACAGGGATTGTTTCAAGTCATTTAACACACAGTAATTTTACTGCGTGTCCTCGTGAGAGCTTTGAGTTCAGGTCACTTGTTCCTAAGATCCTTTCAGTGTCAGTTTGGGACCCATAGTAACTTATGAGAGAGAATATGAATGCATGCAATTTCAAATGCGATGAATTGCCGAAACCGGTTTGGCTCAGGGGTAGAGCGTCGGTCTGTGGACTGGGGGGTCCCGGGTCAGGGGCATGTACGTTGGTTGCGGGCACATCCCCGGTAGGGGGTGTGCAAGAGGCAGCTGGTCCATGTTTCTCTCTCATCGACGTTTCTAGCTCTCTATCTCTCTCCCTTCCTCTCTGTAAAAAATCAATAAAATATATAAAACATAAAATTAAAATGCTATGAATTAATTTATTTAAAACGCTAAGCTCGTAACTTTAACTTCTGTTTCCTTTTACCTTTACAGTAAGGCAGAAGAGAATGAAAGAAGTAGATAATCTTGAAAGTATAAAAGAATGGTAAGTTAATTCGGTCTGTGAAGTTTCTGTGTTAGTAATGCCTTCGTTAGTTTCTTTTCCTATTTTTACTGCATTTCACTGACTGTGATAGTAAGTGTTCATTATGATTATCTCAGTTAAATACCTAATAGTAGTATATTTTAAAGCAACTTTTTATTTTTCTTTTTCTTTTTTTTTTTTTTTACCATCACTGCATTGAATGGATTTTAGTGAAGTCACTAGATCTTCTTGTTACTAATTAAAAAACCAAAAGCATTGTTAGGACAATTGCCAAAAAGTATTTTTAAGAATTTAAGTGAATTAATAAGCATATTCTTTTTTGGTAGAAAAAAAAATGTTAAAGTCAAAACCGGTTTGGCTCAGTGGATAGAGCGTTGGCCTGTGGACTGAGGGATCCTGGGTTCGATTCTGGTTAAGGGCATGTACCTTGGTTGCGGGCACATCCCCAGTGGGGAGTGTGCAGGAGGCAGCTGATCGATGATTCTCTCTCATTGATGTTTCTGGCTCTCTATCCCTCTCTCTTCCTTTCTGTAAAAAATCAATAAAATATATTTTTTAAAATGTTAAAATTTTCTCTTTGCATATTATGGCTGTCATATAAATGAGAAATTCCATTTATATGACTTCGTTAGCTTCTTGTGATAGAGTCACAATGGAAACATAATGGCTTTGGAGTCAGATAAACCTAGGTTTGAGTCCATCTCTTTCTTTAAAAAAAAAAAAAAATTATATATATATATATATATATATATATATATATATATATATATATATATAAAACTGATTTTTTTACAAAGAGGAAGGGAGAAGAAAAGAGTGTTAGAAATATCGATGAGAGAGAAACACCTATCAGCTGCCTCCTGCCCACCTCCCACTGGGGATGTGCCCCCAACCAAGGTACATGCCCTTGACCGGAATCGAACCTGGGACCCTTGAGTCCACAGACCAACGTTCTATCCACTGAGCCAAACCAGTTAGGGCCATCTCTTTCTTACACCACTTCTCTGGCCTATGAGTGACGTAGACAGATTATTTGAGCTTCAGTGTCTCATCTGTATAGCCCACGGACACAGACCATACTGTGATGAAGGCCTGGGGTGGGGTATGGGATGGGTGGAGGAGAACAAAGTGGGGAGGAACAGGGGACATCTGTAATACTGTCAGCAATTAAAAAAATACATTTTTACAAAAATATATATGAACTGGGGTTCTACCTAGGTACCTGGAATATTTGGGGGAGAATTAGATAGGCTATATAAAGCACTTAGCATAGTGTTCGCAACCTAGAAGGCACTCAATAATCAGCAAATGCAAAATATA
Organism: Pipistrellus hanaki; assembly: GCF_964339955.1. Lineage (NCBI taxonomy): Eukaryota > Metazoa > Chordata > Mammalia > Chiroptera > Vespertilionidae > Pipistrellus > Pipistrellus hanaki. The sequence continues at coordinate 8,192,532 of NC_140514.1, forward strand.
TGACTGTTAATATAGAATACTTTATTTTCACTTACAGAGGCGAACTATATCTTGTGTTATGCTCTTTGCTCTTTGTTTTAAATCCTTGAGGCACATTTCTTTCATTCGTAGTTCCTTTGAGACAGACAAGCATTTATTTCACACTTGCACATATTTTGAACATGCTTCTGTACCAAACAAACATCTGTTATTTATTTATTTATTTTTTTGACGAGAGTGTTTATCGTTTTATTTATATTTGAGACTAACTGTATAATCTTAAGATTGTGTCAGGGAGGGGTCTCTAAGCCCACCCCCAGGCTTATAGTCACACTATGATTTATTACAGCGGACAGGTAAAAAGCAAAATCAGCAAAGGGCAGAGAGCACATGGGGCAAGGTCCAGGAGAAACCGGGCACCGGCTTCCAAGAGGCCTCACCTGGGACGTACTGTGTTCTCCCAGGAATACGTTAGGACAGCCCGTGTGAAACGCTATCCACCGAGGAAGGTCACGGAGAGCAAGCCTCGGCATTTTATTGGGGGCCAGTCACCGCCTCACATTTCAGACTCTCCGAAGGAAGGCAGGCAGGCCTTGCAGAGGCTAGCCGCGAGGCCCACTGGATTAACTCTTTCCTACGCGGAAATAAAGTGAACGAATGATTTAAGAGACTAAAATTAGCTTGGGACTTTTTATTTCAATAGCTTTATGGAGACCTAATTCACCTACCATATAATTTATGCACTTAGAGTATTCAATTCAGTGATTTTTACTCCATTCACAACATTGACTACATTAGCATTGTGAGAAATCATCTTAGGGTATGATTATTTTTTTTAATAAGAAGTATCATATCATTGCCTTGGAAATGGCATAATTAATACTTTATGATAATAGGGAATGTCTTAAGAGTAGATACAGAACACTGGCTGGTTTGGCTTGGTGGATAGAGCTTCGGCCTGCAGACTGAAAAGCCCCAGGTTCTATTCCGGTCAGGGTCACATGACCGGGTTGCAGGCTCGATCCCCAGTAGGGGGCGTCCAGGAGGCGGCTGATCAATGATTCTCTCTCATCATTGATCTTTCTATCTCTCTCTCCCTTCCTCTCTGAAAAAAAAAAAAAAGTATTTTTTTTTAAAAGAGTAGATATAGAATTTCCTAGAAGAGTATAAGGAATGTATTTAAATTAAAATATTGCCTGAAGTGTCAGCAATTTGAGAGCAATATAACTATGGCTATTTTGAGAGACAGTCCAGCCCAGTGATTAAGAGTGCAGACATTGGTGACCTGGCTTCTGTTCCCAGCTTCACCTCCCAATAGCTTTGTGATCTTGGGCAAATTGCTTAAGCTGTTTCATTATCTACTCAGTGGAGCCCTTTAGATCTTGTGAGGACTGAATGAGTTAACATGTGTAAAGTACTTAGAATGGTTCCTAACATCCTCCTATATAATAAAAGGCTGATATGCAAATTATGCCCTCAATTGGGATTTCGACCAGGGGTAGGGCCGGCTGGCCAACCGCCCGCAGCCCCTCCCCTTGGGCCCCCTCACCCCCATCAGGGGCAGGCTGGACGGATCCCACCCTGCACTAATTCATGTATCGGGCCTCTAGTGTATTAATAAATGCACAATAACTGTCCGTTATTTAGAGAGGCTTTATAGCACATCATGGTAGTAGCAGCATAGACTTGGAGGACATTAACATTCTGTTCACATTCTGCTTCTGCCGCTTACTAGTTGTGTAACCTACGACATGAACGTTAACCTCTCTGTGACTCATTTTTCTTATCTACAAAATGTGGATAAAGGTGTATCTATAGTTCCTGGCACAGTCCAAGAGCTATAAAAAGTGTTGGTTACTTATTGAACCTGAGAAGATACATCTCAGAACATTATGAATCTAATATATGAATTCAAAAAAGATCTGTCAGGAATATTTTTTTCTATCAAATAAATCTTAGTTAATATTTCATGTCTATACTAATAAAAGCATAATATGCCAATTGGACTGGGAGATCTTCCGGACGTCCTTCTGGACAAAGCCATGGTGGTGGGGCCAAGGTAGAGGCGCTTAGGAGGTATCAGGCCAGGAGGGGAGGGCAGCTGGAGATGATCAGGCCGGGGGGTGGGGTGGGGGAGGGGGCATTTGGGGGCATGAGCAGGCTGGCAGTTAGGGGCGATTAGGCAGGCAGGCAGGTGAATGGTTAGGAGCCAACGGTCCTGGATTGAGAGAGGGATGTCCCAGATTGGAGAGGGAGCAGGCCGGGCTGAGGGACACCCCCCTTCCTCCGCCCCCAACCGCACAAATTTCGTGTACCAGGCCACTAGTATAATATAAATATAGAATGAAATCCAGTATATGGAAGTGAGCAAAATAGGTGAAGGGGTTCAAAAGATGCATATTTCCAGGTATAAAATAATAGGTCATAGGGGTGTAATGTACTATAGTGACTATAGTTGCTAATTAGTGACTATAGTTACTAATACTGTATTGCATATGTGAACGTTGGTAAGGTAATGCCCTGCCTGGGTAGGTCAGTTGGTTAGAGCATCATCCTGGTGAAATGTATCCCCCAGCTCCCACCCCACATATGTTTTTGGTTGTTATAACACTTTGGGGGTGGAAACGTATGCATGCTACTGACATCTAATGGGTCAAGGGCATGGATGCTGCTAAACATCCTAGAACACCTAGGACAGCCTGCACAACAAAGAATTACCTCTCCCCAAATGCCAATATAGACTCAACTTGAGAAAACCTTGCTCTGCACCAAAAGGGTTAGTGACTTCCCAAGGTCACCTCCGTGTTAACTTAGAAGAGGGTCTAGATTGCGGACTTGGAAGTAGCATCTCAGGCCAGGATCCCTTAACCAGAACCATTTATGTAAACTTTTAGAGAACCAGTAGTTACTAATGCTTACTTTTCTGCGTTGTGTATATAGGGTTTGTGAAACAGGATCTGACAACCAGCCTCTTGGTGACAATCGACAAGCAACTTGCGAGTACTTTGTCGACAGTCTCTTTGAGGAAGCCCAGAAGGTTGGTGCCAAATGCTTGTCTCCCACCGAACAGAAGAAACAGGTAAAGGCTTCTGGCTTTTTTTCTCCTTTTCTCCACGTACGGACCTTTTAGAGGGTCCATGGGATCAAAACTGTGTAATAACAATAGTGAGATGTGCCGAAACCGGTTTGGCTCAGTGGATAGAGCGTTGGCCTGGGGACTGATTCCAGTCAAGGGCATGTGCCTTGGTTGCGGGCACATTCCCAGTGGGGATGTGTACAGGAGGCAGCTGATCGATGTACCTCTCTGTCATCGATGTTTCTAACTATCTCCCTCCTTCCTGTCTGTAAAAAATCAATTAAAAAAAAAAAAATAGTGAGATGTTATTTACCTGGTCATCATGTTGATCTTGCTCTGATCCTGCAAAATCAATGGTGGGTAGTAAGCTGCTGACACCGTAGAAGAAATTGGGGGAGTGGGGGCATGCATGGGGAGGGGTTTGGGATGGGGATGGGAGGGGATGTGATATCTTAATCAATGAAGTAACTAAAAAAGAAGGAATTTCCAAAACCGGTTTGACTCAGTGGATAGAGCGTCGGCCTGTGGACTGAAGGGTCCCGGGTTCAATTCTGGTCAAGGGCATGTACCTTGGTTGCGGGCACATCCCCAGTGGGGGGTGTGCAGGAGGCAGCTGATCGATGTTTCTCTCTCATCGATGTTTTTAGCTCTCTCTCTCTCTCCCTTCCTCTCTGTAAAAAATCAATAAAGTATATAAAATAAGAAATAAAAAAGAAGGAATCGAGGCAGTGGCTACAAACTGTACTAGTAATTATGGTCTTCTTTGCTTGCACTTGCAGAGGGGAAATGAACACTGGTGTCAATTAAGAATGTTCTTGAAGAAGTAGTAATAATAATAATTTTTATTAAATCCCAATCCTTCAGTGCACATCTTATTACTATTGTGTGACAAAATGCGAAGTACACATAGGCATTTTACAATATACTAAAGTATCATATTTTTTTAAATTAACATGATGCATTTTGTTTCTTCCTGCTTTGCAGGTAGATATAAATATAAAATTATGGAAAAATGGATTCACGGTCAATGATGATTTCAGAAGTTATTCAGACAGTGCAAGTCAGCAGTTTCTGAATTCCATCAAAAAAGGGTAAGCAATCTTTGACAAGAGAAGGGTAGTTTAGGCATGTTTCATTTGGAAGGATGGTTTTTAATGGCTGTTTACACATCCCTCCACATTCACAGGTACTTTTAGAAATCCATATTTTCATAGGATGGGTTTTCTTAAGAGAGCCGCAGCTATAATTTTGAAAAAGGGGTAGGAGTTTTGAATTTTGATCCGTCAGAATCTGATTTAAACTAATTCACGTTGCCAAGAATTACCTAATACCCCATCCTAGTTGTTATATTTAATATTCATGTTTAAATACCTTTATAGTCTCTGAATTGTGGTTTCCATTGCATAGGTAATCCCATTTAGTTTATCCAATTTTCGGTGGATAAACATTTGGGTCATTTCCACATTTTGGCCATTGCAAATAATGCTACTATGAACATTCCTGTAGCATTTTTTGTAGCAAGTTTTTGTGTGGATGAACTATGTTTTCAATTCTCTCAGGTCTAGGAGCAGAACTGTTTTCTAACTCTATGTTTAACTTTATGAAGAACTACAAAACAGTATTCCAAAGTGACTGCACCATTTCACACTCCCAGTGTATGAGAGTTCCAATTTTTCATAGACTTGTGAACACTTGTTAGTGTCAGTTTTTTTCATCACTGTTATTCTAATGGGTATGAAGTGGTATCTTACTATGGTTTTGATTTGCATTTCTCTAATGACCAGCGATGCTGTGCATTTTATCATGTATGTATTAACCATGTGTATATCTCCTTTCAACAAAATGTCTGTTCAAATCCTTTGTCCATTTTTCTCTTTGCCTGTTTTTAAAATTGGTTTACTTGCATTTTGTTGAGTTATGAGAGTGCTTTATATATTCTATACAAGTCCGAATGACATGTATATCTGTATGCTAACATGAGAAGAGTTCTGTAGTATATTGCTTTAAAAAAGCAGTTTGTAACTCTGACCAGTTTGGCTCAATGGACAGAGCATCGGCCTGTGGACTGAAGGGTCCCAGGTTCAGTTCTGGTCAAGGGCACATGCCTGGGTTAAGGGCTGGATCCCCAGTAGGGGGCATGCAGGAGGCAGCTGACCAGTGATTCTCTCTCATCATTGATGTTTCTACCTCTCTCTTCTTCTCCCTTCCTTTCTGAAATTAAAAAAAAAAGAAAAAAAATCTGATGTGTTTTATATTTTATTTGTCATCCCCAGAATAAATCTATATTTTCATTTAAAATTTGAAGTGATAGCTTGATTTTTCTAGTATATTTTTAGCCCTATTCAGACACCTATAAAAATTATCAAAGTGCTTAAATTTAGCAGCATATGGTCATCAAATACCTCATGACTTTAGTACCATTCTAGGTGCTGCTGAATGACTCAAGCTGTTCATGAATTTGTACGCTAAACAATGATTCAGTAGCAATATTCTTGTTTTTTAGTATTTGCACTATTTAACTTCTTTTAACTGCATTCATTTTTTTTATTGTGAAGATAATATGTCTCTTATTTCTATACTAGAGGCCCAGTGCACGAAATTTGTGCACGGGTAGAGTCCCTGCCCACGACAAGGGCCAATCTGTTGGGTGACCAGTGGTGCTATTGGGGGGGGGGGGGGGGGGGGAGAAGGGAGGGAGAATGCCTCCCGCTGGCACCTGCCTTGGCTGGCCTGAGGCCTGCGGGCTAGAGATAGCTCCTGTGTTGATCATCTGCCCTGTAGTTGTCAGTGCACATCATAGCTACTGGTCATCTGCCCCCTGGTGGTCAGTGCATGTCATAGCAAGTTGCTGACCGGCCTTAGCATATCATTTGCATATTACTCTTGGATTGGTTGAAAGGATGACTGGATGACCAGACACCTTGCATATTAGGATTTTATTATAAAGGATATTTTTCAGTTTCTTTTGCATGTAGAGTATGTTTTTCAGAAAAAGAAAATGCACATGGTGAGTGCGGGCCCTTTGTTTCTTTCCCTTCCCAGGGAACTGCCTTTGGAATTACAGGGGACATTTGATAAGGAGGAGGTGGATGTTAAAGTTGAAGATAAGAAACATGAAGTATGTGTGGCAACGAAGCCTGTGTTCCAGCCCTTCTCAGGACAGGGTCACCGACTGGGAAGGTGAGTGGGCTCCTGATCCGTGCTTGTCGTAGCAGAGGCTGGACTAACATTCAGCCCATCATTATTTTACCAGGGAGGCCACAGATAGGGAGCTTATCATTTCTCCTATTGCAAATGGAATTTTCTTATTAATCCTCACCAAGGACATGCAGAGAGAGAGAGAGCGAAAGAGAGAGGGAGAGTAAGTGAAACATCAGTGTGAGAAAGAAACATTGATCGGTTGCCAATTGGGGATCAGACCCACAACCCAGGTACCGGTATATGCCCTGAATGGGAATTGAACTAGCAACCTTTCGGTGCACCGGATGATGCTCAACCAACTGAGCCACTTCAGCTAGTGCGAATGAAACTTTTTATGTTAGCTCTTGTGAGGACTCCTCTAAGTCATATTTACCTTAGTATGAATTAGCATATGCTGGCACTACAGTAAAAAAAAATCTTGGAAGCTTGGTTTCATCAAATCAAAGGGCATGGCTTATTGAGGACATTAGGCAAAATTGGATGGATGAGTCGTTTCTTTTCTCCCTTACACCCACCATGGAGCTTTGCCATTAAAGTTAGCATGCATCTGCTAGCTTTTGAATATAGGGTTCCGTTTTACATATACCACTGCTTTCAACATTGTACTGTAATCAATATCTGAATTTCGAGGTAATAAAAATGAAAAATGTCTGATAAAGTTAGCAGTATTAAAACCTTTATTTATTTTTGTTGTTAATGAAAATAAGCTTTATGCCAGGACCGGTTTGGCTCAGTGGATAGAGCGTCGGCCTGCGGACTGAAAGGTCCCGGGTTCGATTCCGGGCAAGGGCATGTACGATACCTTGGCTGCGGGCACATCCCCAGTGGGGGGTGTGCAAGAGGCAGCTGATCGATGATTCTCTCTCATCGATGTTTCTAACTCTCTATCTCTCTCTCTTCCTCTCTGTGAAAAATCAATAAAAATAAAAAAAATAAGAAAATAAGCTTTATGTCCTAGTTTGGCTCAGTGGCTAAAGCATCTACCTGTGGACTGAAGGGTCCCAGGTTCAATTCTGGTCAAGGACATATGCCCGGTTGTGGGCTCAGTCCCCAGTAGGGGGCGTGAAGCAGGCAGCCGATCAATGATTCTTTCTCATTATTGATGTTTCTATCTCTCTCTCCCTCTCCCTTCCAACTGAAATCAATAAAAATATATTTTAAAAAATTAAAAAAAGAAAATAAGCTTCATTACATCAAGTAATAAATATATAAAAAGATGCAGTGGCAGTCATTTCCTTTCAGATGTTGGTAGTATCAAAACCTTTAATTACGCCCAGTTGGTGTAGCTCAGTGGTTGAGTGTCAACCCATGAACCAGGAGCTCAGGGTTCGATGCCTGCTCAGAGCACATGCGTGGATTGCGTTCTCAATCCCCAGTGGAGGCATGCAAGAGGCAGCCAATCAGTGATTCTCTCTCCTTATTAATGTTTCTAACTTTCTCTCTCCTTTCTTCTCTCTGAAATAAAAAACACACATACCTTTCATTATTTTCAGATTTTGCGGTTGTTTTTTTTGTTTTATCCTCACCCGAGGATATTCCCCATTGATTTTTTAGGGAGAGTGGAAGAGGGAGGGAAAGACAGAGAAACATCAATGTGTTTAGAGAAACACATCAATTGGTTGCCTCCTGCATGGGGTCCGGGCTGGGGAGGAGCCTGCAACCAAGGTATGTGCCCTTGACTGGACTCGAACCCAGGACCCTTTGATCCACAGGCCAACACTATCCACTGAGCAAAACCAGCTAGGGCTGCAGTCTTCTGTATATCTATGCCTTATAGCAGAATATGCAAAGAGTTTAGATGTGGGATCACTTTTATTTTTATGAATTCTCATATGTTAATTTTCAAGATTGGTAAAGTGTATACACATTCATGCACACATATAAAAATATCCAGATGTGATTTTCAAAATGCTGAAAATAATCTGTATACCATTGGATCTACTTTTTAACAGAATAACAGTGTGCATTTGGTGGAAATGAATGACATATATATCTGTGTGCTAACATGCATCTGATTTTATTGTCTGGATTTTTTTAGTGCCACACCAAAAATTATTTCAAAAACAAAAAGTATTGAAGTTGAGAAGAAAAATAATTTGTCTACTGTCCCACTAAACAACCTGGAACCCATCACTAATATACAGATCTGGTTAGCCAGTGGAAAAAGGATTGTTCAGAAATTTAACATGTCTCATAGGTGAGTCTTTCACTTCATTATTTGGCTGATTTGTTTCTAATTTTCATTTTAATTTCTTCTATTAACTTCAATCAAGAATTGCATTTCTTTATTATCTTAATGTGATTATAGAGATCACAGTATACATTTGTTTTTTAATCCTCACCCCAGGATGTTTTCCCATTGATTTTTAGAGAGGGTGGAAGAAAGAGGGAAAAACAGAGAGAATCATGGATGTGAAAGAAACACATTGGTTGCCTCCTACACAAGCCCCAACCAGGGAGGAGCCTGCAGTCGAGATACATGTTCTTGACAGAAATGGAACCCGCAGGCCAATGCTCTATCCACTGAGCCACACTGGGCCATAACTATAACTATATTTGTTATTTTTACTGCAGTTTCTTTAATCTTTAAACACACACACACACACACACACACACACACACATATATGTTTATTGATTTCAGAGAAGAAGGGAGTGGGAGAGAGAGATAGAAACATCAATGATAAAAGAGAAGCATTGATTGGCTGCCTCCTGCATGCCCCCTACTGGGGATTGAGCCTGCAACCTGGGCATGTGCTCTTGACCAAAATCGAACCTGGGACCCTTCAGTCCACAGACCAACGCTCTGTCCACTGAGCCAAACTGGCTGGAACGAGTTCCTTTAATCTTTACTGTTTTTCTTACTTTTTATATTTGTATTGTTCGCCATAAGCTTTAGCCATTAGTTACCTAATATTTGGTATCCAAAGAAATATACAGGACCACATCTAGACTTTTTTCGTAACCTGCACAGGTTTAATAGAGTGGCACTTTTGAATTTTAGTGGATTGGGAGAATTTTGTCTTTCGTGATATGCCATATTTCATCAAGTCTGAGTTGCACTTTTTTTTACATTTAGCGCCTCTGAAATGGGGGTGCAGCCATTGTTGGCCACATGGCAATCATGTCCCAATTGTCTTTGCCTTAGTGTCTGCCTCAGAGCATGCAAAGCAAGTACCAGATGAGCAAAAACATCCCAGAGACAGTAGCAGAACACTTCTTAACTTCTGTATCAACAACACACCTGGTGACTCCGAGGATGGGTGTTATGTGGACAAACATTCCCGGGTCCGAGTGTGACTAGTGTTCACTAAGAATGACTCAGCCATTTCATTGTGCTTGTATAATGAAGCCCATGGGTGATGTGATAAATGTTTGTAGGAAATTAAGTTAAAAGTGCTCTTACAATAAATATTAAGGAGAATTCTAAGCCTTAAGAAAACACTTTGTATCCGAAACCGGTTTGGCTCAGTGGTAGGGCATCGGACTGAAAGGTCCCAGGTTTGATTCCGGTCAGGGGAATGTACCTTGGTTGCGGGCACATCCCCGGTGGGGGGTGTGCAGGAGGCAGCTGGTCGATGTTTCTCTCTCATTGACGTTTCTAGCTCTCTAGCTCTCTCCCTTCTTCTCTGTAAAAAATCAATAAAATATATTTAAAAGAAAGAAAGAAAGATAGAAAGAAAGAAAGAAAGAAAGAAAGAAAGAAAGAAAGAAAGAAAGAAAGAAAGAAAGAAAGAAAGAAAACAATCTGGATTTTTTTTTTTTTTATTTTTTATTTTTAGTAACACATACAATGATGTGTCTTAAAATCAATGGCATCTTAGTTTTGATGAACTGCACATGTGCTCTCCCTCTCTAAATACACATACGTACGTAGGTGAACATAACTCAGCTGCCTTCGAGATGGCAATGATTATTTTACTTTATGTGCATTATTCCGACGCCGATTCTCCCTGCACTGAGCGAAGGATTTTCCTCATTGGTTTTGAAGCACAGCATGACCTGGTCTTTAAGAGAAACCTATGTCTGTCTGTCTGACCCATTCAGAGCTAGGTGTGCGGATATGTAAACGTCCTATTATAGAAACTTAGAGATATACACAACAGCAGAGAGGACACAAGGACCTACCACTTAGTTTCCACTGAACTATTTCTAAGCAAATCCCAGACTTCATATAGTTTCATATGTAAATACTTCAGTCTGTATCTCTAATAGATAAGCACTCTCCAAAAATGTAACCATAGTAAAAAAAAAAAAAGGTAACCATAATACCCATAATACCCTCGCCACATATAACATGATGAATAGCAGTTTCCTACTGTTACCACGGGTCCACCTCTAAACGATAGCCCCAAGGAACAGCTCCATCATCATCAGTTGAGTGTCCTATGTATTCACACAGCCAGGTAGCTTCACCAGTGACTACTTTTATTTATTTATTTTATTTTATTTTTTTAAATAGAGAGGAAGAGAGAGGGATAGAGAGTTAGAAACATCGATGAGAGAGAATCACCGATCAGCTGCCTCTTGCACACTCCCTACTGGGGATGTGCCCGCAACCAAGGCATGTGCCCTTGACCGGAATCGAACCCGGGACCTTTCAGTCCGCAGGCTGATGCTCTATCCACTGAGCCAAACTGGTTTCGGCACCAGTGACTACTTTTAAATGGGCTCGTTCGCATTTCCATAAAATTGCACTAATCGTTGGTGCCATTTTGCAGGATAAGCCACGTCAAAGACTTCATCGAGAAGTACCAGGGCTCTCACAGAAGCCCCCCCTTTTCCCTGGCCACGGCGCGCCCCTACCTCAGGCTGCTGGACGAAGCGCTCACGCTGGAAGAAGCGGACTTGCAGAACGCCGTCGTCATCCAGAGACTCCACAAAACCACGGACCCCTTCCGAGGACTCTCATGACATTGACTTTGACACACCAAGTGGAAAGCTTGCAGGGAAGCGATGGTTTGTAAGTGAGCACGCAGGCCGAAATGGGGTGGGGGCACGTCAGGCTCCCTGAGCTTCTGGCTCGAGACCTACTGCACCCCCTTCAGGTGGGAAGACAAGTACGTACAAATCAGGAGAGGAAGCTGTGACGGAACGATATTCAGTGCCCTGTCTCCCAAAGGCTACTCAGAAACATACACTTCTTTTCAAATACCAGTTACTCAACGTAAGATATATTAAAGGACTATCTCATTCAGTGTCTTAATGTGGTATAAATTAGCAAATATATTCACAGCACCACTCATTTAAACATCATTCCCAAACAGCAGTGATTTATTAAAATGTTAGCTTGGCTCAGAATTTTTAAATAGCAATACATTAAAAATCGTACACGGCGGGTTAAAAGCATCAGTGTCCTTATTTCATACCTGAGATACAATCAAAATGCTAGAAGGAGCTGCTTCCGCCACAGCTATGCCTAAACCTCGAAGTGTGCTCAGTCTGCATCCTCTAAGGCAACAGACACTCCGATATTAACTCGGCAATAGTATCTGGTCAGTTCACGTAAGAATTCTGTAGCTTAGTATAATGTCAGGATTAATCTGTCTATTCACATTTCTACGTTGTTGAGAAGTATAACTTTTTAAATATATTTTTATTGATTTCAGAGAGGAAAAGAGAGTGAGAAATATCAAGGATGAGAGGGAATCATTGATTGGCTGCCTCCTGCAGGCACCCTATTGGGGATCAAGCCGCCACCTGGGCATGTGCCCTGACCAGGAATCGAACTGTGACCTCTTGGTTCACAGGTCAATGCTCAACCACTAAGCCAGGCCGGCCAGGTGAGAAGTATAATTTTTTTAAAAAAACTGTTCTCTCCAGGAACCTCAGTTCACCCCCTATTTCATTTCCTTTCAAAAATTAGGGACTTGCCAAGACCGGTTTGGCTCAGTGGATAGAGTGCCAGCCTGCGGACTGAAGGGTCCCGGGTTTGATTCCGGTCAAGGGCATGTGCCTTGGTTGTGGGCACATCCCCAGTTGGGGGTGTGCAAGAGGCAGCTGATCTATGATTCTCTCTCATCGATGTTTCTAACTATCTCTCTCCCTTCCTCTCTGTAAAAAATCAATAAAATATATTTTTTTAAAAAATTAGGGACTTATTCTTAGCTAACAATTCTCAGTATGTCATTCATTTGAGGCTGCTCACTTAGAATCCAATGTGTTGACACGTAGCTAATGAATATTTTTTTAAATGCCTTCCGTCATGTGTGATTTTCTATTCCATATGTTAGAGTGAACCTGTGTATACATTCAGGGGTTATGTATTACATTCTGATGTCACCAAGGAAGACTTGCTTTGTTTCTTAGACTTGAAAACCAGCCAGACTTCAATAGTCACTGTCCGATTGCATCCCCTTGCCCAAAAATGGGTTTAGGAAGCCTTTTTGCTGATGATCTGTTGAATCACATTTCAAGTGAAATACACCAGTACACCGAGTGTGCCAAGGAACTGAGCAGCCATGCCCGTCAGCAGCCATGTTCACAGGACATGGGGCGTCTGCGGGAAGGAGCAGGTCTTAGACGGTTTGGCCTCAAGACCTTCTGTTTATGTGGGCTATAAATATGTTAAAAATTAAAAGTTACACATATTTATCCATTTAAAAATAATAAACACGTAGCTATAAACACTTCTACGAAAAAAATCTCTACTTTCCAAAACATTCAAAGCTAAGGTTTCGTGAGAAAAGTGGCACTGCATCCCATTTCTTGCAGATGTCTCTCCTGCCCGCCTTAAAGAGACAGATGGCGTCTCATGTCTGCTTCGGCGTGCAATCTGCTGTGATATCACACAGCATGTGGCCTCCGGTAAACGCTGCCGCACGTTCATGAGAAAATGAACAAAACAAACAACGTCTCGGTACGATCATGACAATAGTTCTGACCTTGTGGACCCCGGAAAGACGTTCTTAGAAAGCAGTGATTTGCCGAGATTCCCAGGCCTTAGTGTAAGAATCCCTTGGGAAGCTTTTCAAAAGGCCTGTTCCGGCCCCTTACCACGCACATTCTGACTCCTCAGATCTGGGGTGAGTCCCGGATCTCTGCATTTTTTTTTTTTATTTATCTCATTTGATTCTTGGGTATGTGATGGCAGGAAATCCTGCACCCAAGTGTCCCCCTAAGAAAACAAAGCCTCATGGGCGCCTTAGACAGTGGAATGGGGGGGGGGGGGGGGCGGTCCTCTCAGTTTTATCTTTGTCCCCCGCCGTTTTGTTCTGAGACTGTTCCCCTTTAACTCTGAACTAACCATGCCATAAACCTATACGTTGTCTTCTATGAGCACAGCTGAGATACGGCTGGAACCTTTAAAGGAGGTTTTTATCAAAGGCTCAGGAATACCTAAAAGGGAGGTACCCTTAGAACTAGATGGCCTGTTTTCTATCTTCTGTTGGAGGAACATTTGAAGAATGCTTTCTTTTCCCAGCCTCTCCCTGCTAGAGACCTGTCCTTTTACTAGGAAGGGAGGACCAAGGAAAATCTCTCTTTGTTATTTGCTTTCAGATACGAGCAGATATGTAATAGAAAATAAATATTGTCAGTAATGTTTACAGCTGTGGTAGAGCCCTCTAGTGACACAATGGCATTCTTTACAATTCTTTACAATAGCGAGGGGACAGAAACATCAGTGAACTTCTCTTTCAGATATAATATAACGTAAGGTGGTTATTAACATATTTTCAAGAATAGGTAAGAAAATGTTTCCTACAGGCCTATCATGAAGCATCTTACAATTTTTACTTGCATGATTCTAGTCCTTATGTGATTCTCCATATATATTTCTATGCAGGGCCTCTTGAAAATATTTGTCTTGTACCAATAGAAAGCCTCCCTGGTGGATGCTCCCATGTGTAATTCTTTAGCCAGGAGACACCCAGGGGGTTTTCTTGGGTGTCCATGTAGAATACACCCCAGTGGGATGTTTCTGTGGGGAAAGACCCATCACCAGCTGTAACCTTCATTTTTGTAACTTGGAAAAACGTTCACTGACGTGGATAATATTCTCGGAGGTTTTCTAAAACGAGAATCATCTGATAAAGCTTTTTTACCTGAAAGTTTCACATCCTAAAGTTGTTCATTAAATGTGTAGAATCTTCAAAACATGTTGATTTTAGAAAACATAAGCTGAATTTGTCAAGGGCAGGCAACCTGGCCGTGAAGCATATGAGGTGTGGAATATAACTTGACCTAAGGTCATTTCAAAACTATTGTCAGTTTCATGAAAATCACTGTTAGAGTTAGTCAATAGAAGTACATTTCTAATTTTGCAGATTCTGATTTATTGGTTAAATTAACTATGCATTTTCTAGGTTATAAAGGTGATCTTATATACTTCTTCAGAATGCTTTTTATTATGTTTCATTGTGTTGAAAATATGGTATGTATGCATCTATTGTAGTGCCTTAAAGTACTTTGAAAGCAATCTTTTGCTGAAGGCTAAAAAGCTGTTGTCTTAAGGGTGGAATACTATTTGTTAAAAAGACCTGTGAAATAGCTCATACTTGTTTGTTATAAAGTGGTGACATACAGGTGCATTTGTCATTTTTGTTTGGCAAATTCATTCAGTTTGAGAATCTACAAATACTTATTATTTGCCTTCTGTTTGCCAGGTACTTTTAACCAATGTTATTTTCACTTAATACTCAGAAATGTTAAAGTGTGATATTTTTTATGCTAACTCAGTGTTTGTGTGTGTTTTTTAAACCATCCTTGTGACCTGAAGTGAACTAGCATGAAGACTCCTCGATAGTGTTTACTTGTTGGTTGTTTCTCTGACTTTTACAAACCATTTCATTAAAAAACAATTACACAGTACATCTTCAAATAGCAGTGTTTTACTCCGTAGTAGATGGATAGTTGACTCTGTTGTTTGCTTTAAATGTATTTTTGCACAGGTAATTCATATAAATTACAGAAAATTATAAGATGCAGATATTCTTAAATGATCTTTAAGTCACCTGTGTTACCATAAAAACATTCGAACCTGTAAAGAATTTTTGTGAGTTTATTTGAGACAAACTGTCGACATATGCCGGGAAGCAGAACCTCAGCGAATTGAGATAATGCTCCGGAGAATGGCGGGTTACGTCTGTATTTATCCATTGCCATCAAAGGAAGGGATGGAGGTGGATTACATGGAATCCATTGGTGATAGACTAGAGAGGCGGCAGAAAGCAAAGTGGGGAAACCCCTGGGATTGGGTATATGCATGCACACAAGTCCTTTGGTTGATCTCTCCCCCTTACTTCCACCCTCCCCTACCTTCCCTCTGAGGTTTGATGGTCTGATCGATGCTTCTCTGTCTCTGGATCTGTTTTTGTTCATCAGTTCGTTGTTCATTAGATTCCACAAATGAGTGAGATCATGTGATATTTCTCTTTCTCTGACTGGCTTATTTCGCTTAGCATAATGCTCTCCCACTCCCAGTTTTTGAATCCACTCATCTGCCCACGTTTAACTTTTTTTAAAATTATACAATATTTTATTGATTTTTTACAGAGAAGAAGAGAGAGGGATAGAGAGTTAGAAACATCGATGAGAGAGAATCATCGATCAGCTGCCTCCTGCACACCCCCTACTGAGGATGTGCCCGCAACCAAGGTACATGCCCTTGACCAGAATCGAACCTGGGACCTTTCAGTCCGCAGGCAGACGCTCTATCCACTGAACCAAATCGGTTTCGGCCCACGTTTAACTTTTTGAAGAAATGCCAGTTTTCCTTCACATGCCCACCAGCAGCAATGTATGGTTTCTCCACCCGCTCCCCGACACATTTTATTGTCTGTCTTTTTAAGCACCCAGGTGGAGTAGTCACTTGAAGTTTTGTATTTTCCTTATGACATGACATTAACATCTTTCCATGTCTGTCTTTGGAGAAATACCTATTGAAATCCTTTGTCCGTTTCTAAATTGTGTTATTTGTCTTGTTCTTATTGAGTTGTAAGTGCTTCTTATATATTCCAGCACAAGCCCTTATAATTTGCGCATTTCCTATTCTGTAGGTTGTCTTTCCACTTACTTGCTGGTTGGCGGCTTGCAACCGAAGGCTTTTCCTATCCGTGGAGTGATCTGTGGTTGTGGTGTCCTGTCTGAAAACCCACTGTGGCCCTGGCTGGGTGGGTCAGTTGGTTGGAGCATGCTCCCGTACGTCAAAAGGTTATGGGTTCGATTCCTGGTCAGGGCGCAGGCCTAGGTTGCAGGTTCAATGCCCAGGTGCATTCTGCTTTCATTCTCCTGCCAGAACTGAGTTTGGGGGGGGGGGGGGGGCAGACCCATGTTCTCTAAGAGACTGGAAAATGTCTATGCTGGCACCCGGTGTCACATTTAGCAGCTTGTAAACCTGTTTGGCCATACTCTTACTCTAAACCAGTGTTTCCCAAACTTCTCTCAAGATGAGAATCACCTGGTGGAGTTGTTAAACTACAGATTCCTGAATCCCAACTAAGAACTGCTAAACTAGAATTTTTGGGAATCTGCATTTTAACAACTCCACCAGGTGATTCTCGCCATGAGAGAAGTTTGGGGAACGCTGCTCTAAACAAATGAACCATGTGCTGACTTTTCGCCCAGGAGGACAGAGAGGGTGTTTAGCGGGACCGACTCTGGTCCTCACCCCCTGGCGGACCCGCCCCAAGGGGCCCGGCCTTTTCCCCGGCGAACTTGACCTCTAGGCGGTTTCCCTCGGTGGTGGCAGGGGGGTGGGGGAAGGAAACCTCCCAGCTCCCCGGTTTCTCTCTCGGGTCAGGGGCCGCCCCTCGCCGCGCCCACGCCCGGAGCCGCCCTCCCCTCCGGGGCGATAACACCCGGGGCCCCGGCGCGGGCGCAGCAGCTGCGCGATGGAGGCGGCCCCCGGAGGGTCCCCGCGCCCCGCAGCCCAGGCGCCCGCGCCCCAGCCCGAGGCGCGCGCCCCGGAGCCCCGCGCCCCGCAGCCCCGCGCCCCGGAGCCCCGCGCCCCGCAGCCCCGCGCCCCGGAGCCCCGCTTGGTGAGCGCAAAGCGAGGGGGAGCCGGCGGGGAGCTGCGGGGAGAGGGGGCACGGGGCAGGGGGCGCCGATCTTGGGGGCGCGGGATCGCAGCCCTTGACCCAGCCCGGGCCGCCCTGCAGGGCCCCTCATTGAGCGGCCCCGTGGGGCTGGCCGCGGGAGCCCCGGAGAGCATAGCACTGAGCCTGAGACAAGCTCAGCTCCTGGGGCAGGACCAGGCGGGTCTGATCTGCCGGTGCCAGGCTAGGCTCTGGTCCCCCCTGCTCCGCTCCGGGTCTTCCCCGAAGGCTCCTGGACCCTGGGCCCCCGCAGGCAGCCTGCCTCCCCCGCTCCTGGCAGGTGGCGTGGGCTCAGCCGCCCTCCTTGCCCTGGCACCAGGCTCTCCTTGGGGAGATGGCCCCCAGCGCTGCCCTGTCTGGCCACCAGGCCCCAGAGTGAGGGGAGAGGGCAGGTGGCGACCCAGGAAGGACTGGCAGGGACTCATGCCGCCAGGGTGGGTGTGCTGGACTTGGTGTCTGCTGAATGCAAAACCCGCTGGGGCTCCCAAGGAAGCTTTTCCCCACCAGTGGCTTCACCTCGCCACCAGCTCAGCTCCATGCCCGCCTCCCGGGCACCTCAGAGCAAAGGCCTGCCCCCCCCCCCCCCCCCCCCCCCGGAAAGAAAGCTCCAGGAGGAGGCTCTCTGAGGACCCTCACTTCCCGGTGAGATGGAGAAATCCGGGGCGGGAGGGAACCCTCAGGCTGCCAATGCAGTGGCAGCATTTCGTTCTCAGGACAGTCCTGGGGGGGCGGCTCTACCTCCAGGTAACATGTGAGGAACCGAGACAGCCTGGCAGGGTACCGTGCCCTGGGTCCCTCGGCTGGAAATGGCAGGCGCGGAACTGGAATCCAAACTACAATATGTGCTCAGCCAACTGTGAAGAGTTTATGATTTAAGGGCTTACATTGTCAAGATTCCAAAATCATATCCTATACCTCGTTTCAGCCGGAATTTTTTTTTCTCCCTTTCAAGTGCCACGTGCCAGGAACTCGCCAGGCACAGGTAGGGGGAAACAAAATTCCCATTATGGAGAGGATTCTGCCTGTTGAAGTTTTCTGGAAGTTGAACTCATGGTCACACCATGTCAGAAAAGGAGACCACATCCTGCTTGGTGCCTGGGTTTCTCTGTGGGCAGAAAGCGTGTGCAAAGGATATGATAAGCTCTTATCGGGGAAGGCCTTCCCTTCCAAAGGGCCCTTCTGGGTGTCCTGCAAGATACCAAGATGGGTGAAGCCATCGTCTCCTCCGCTCCCCCGCCCACCCCCAAGCAAAGGAAGAATTCCCAGAACCTTCCAGAGAAATGGTAGCGAAATGGCATCTTTCAGAGAAAGGGCACTTGACGCAGCATTTATTCCTTTGACAAATACTAGACTAAACCGAGCATCTGCCACATGCCAAGCATTGTTTGAGGTCCTGGGGCCAGGGTGGTGACTAAATAGGTCATGCTCCCAGAGATCTGCCATTGGAAAACAGACTTGGGTGGCCCGGGAAGGCCTCTCTGAGGAGACGGCACTTAGGCTTAGACTCGAATGGAAGTGCAAAGGCCCTGAGGCAGCAGCAGGCAGAGTCATTTCTGAGGACTAGGACTGAGAGCAGAAGCAGGGAGCCACGTAGGAGGCGCTCACTGATGGGTTAGACGGGGGGAATTGGGAAGGGGAGATCGAGGGTGGCTCCTGGGTCTGTGGCCTAAGCTGCTGAATGGACATGGGGGTCATTTAATGCAATGGGGACAACAGGGTTAGGTTAGGAGCTGGTTGAAACAATGGGATGGAAACCAGAAACGGTGCGTTTGACCATACTAAGCTGGGATGCCTACTAGGCAACCACACAGGGCTGTGAGTAGCAGTCAAATATATGTGTGTGGAGTCTGCTGGGTCGCTTAGGGCTTGCAAACTTTATACACACTCACACATTGGGCTTTATAAACATTACTTCATTTCGGTGGTGGATTGGTAAACAGTCTCTCCAGGGAAAAAGCTCTGATTGGTCATGTTTGCTGGTTTCCGTGGTGTGAATACCCTCACCATGAATGAGTTCAGGCCACTAGTCATTCAACAACTGGCTGCAGGAGTCCCCAGCATCCAACACGCAGCTCCCAGAGGCATCACCACGTTTGCTTATCAAAACAACCTGTGTGTGTGTGGGGGGGGGGGGGGGGCAATGGTATATGTACACATATAATAATTTAATTTAAAAAATTTAAAAAAGCCACAACAACCTGTGAAGTTGGCAGAACTTTTCCATTTGACAGATAAGGCTTAGAGAGGGAAATTGGTTTATTCAAGGTCACCCAGGGAGAGGGTAAGGAAGTTGGGGGTCTCCTGACCCCCAGTTCACTCAGGCTTGCTGATTCAGAAAATAAAACACAAGCAGGAAGCACTAAGGGGGAAATACAAGGAAGAACTTCCCCCTG
Organism: Pipistrellus hanaki; assembly: GCF_964339955.1. Taxonomy (NCBI): domain Eukaryota; kingdom Metazoa; phylum Chordata; class Mammalia; order Chiroptera; family Vespertilionidae; genus Pipistrellus; species Pipistrellus hanaki. The sequence goes on from NC_140514.1 coordinate 8,212,216, forward strand.
GAAAAGTTGAGAGGTCATGTTTTTGTTTTTCTTTTTCTGTCTCACTTCCCTTTAGGATGGTTCTGGGGGTATATTAGTACGGAGAGGTTACAGGAAAAGCCCTCAAGACATAGGGACTCAGGATGCTCATGGAAGCCGCAGGGGCGTGGGGAGCTGTGGTGTCTGTGAAGCTGGGGCTCAGCTCCTGTGTCTCCTCAGGTCAGAAGAGCCGGTCGCCTGTCATTCTGTACGAAGGTTTGCTATGGCATCGGCGGGGTCCCCAACCAGGTGGCCTCCAGCGCCACAGCCTTTTACCTGCAGCTCTTCCTGCTCGATGTGGCCCAGGTGAGTGTGGGCAGCAGCCCACGGCCCCCTATTCCATCTTCCTTCCACCCCCACCTGGTCCATGGCAGACAGCACTTTTGACCTAAGCCTGACAAAAAGCCAAGGATATTTGTTGTGGGTTGTTTGTACTGGAAAATGAGAAACAATGTGAATGCCCAACGGTATAGAAGCAATTGATTAATACCTTGTACTATCTCCACTTGATGGATTATCATGTGGCCATTTAAAGAATGGGTTCAGGGGTCTTCAAACTACGGCCCGCGGGCCACATGCAGCCCGCAGAGGAGTCTGATCCGGCCCGCCAGGTTTTTTGGGCAGTGAGCGCAGCCGAGGTGTTACAGTAGGAATTAGTAGTTCATATAGTCCGGCCCTCCAGCTCTCTGAGGGACCGTGATCTGGCCCCCACTTTAAAAAGTTTGAGGACCCCTGGGTTAGATCAATACCAGTTGACGTGGAGGAATTTCCATGATGCACTAGCAAGTGAGAAAGTTAGTTTTTAGAGTGTACAAAATGATCCTATTTTAGCAAAACAAAGACATGCCCCATATATGTACATTCATGAGTATATGTGTGTATGTGTCAGTACATGATCTATAATAATCTATAATAATAATAACAGAATAATGTGCTAATTAGACTGGCCAGCCGAACAACCTTCCGGATGAAGCCAGGCTGTAAGGGCCACACCCCTTGCACAAATTTGGTGGATCAGGCCTCTAGTTAAAACTAAGCATGGAGAAAATGACACCAGGCTATTAATGTTGGCTATAGGAGGGAATGGTGGAGAATAGAGAGCTAACAAAAAATATTCGTTTTAAAAAATATTTTTAAATTGATTTCAGAGAGGAAGGGAGGTGAGGAGAAAGATGGAAACATCAATGACGAAAGAGAATGGTTGATCAGCTGCCTCAAACTGGGCATGTGCCTTGACAGGAACTGTGACCTCCTGGTCGCCTATGGGGCGACACTCAACCACTGAGCATGCCAGCGGGTGGTATAGATTTTTTTTTTAAATGACACTGATATGGTTGCGTGTTTATAAGATTATAAATTGCAAATGTATATAAATGCATGAAAGGATGACCATCAAAATGCTTCTGGCATTGTCTCAGGATGGTGGGATTTCAGATGAGCTCTGCTCAATATTTTTCTGTGCTGTTTGAATGTTTTAATAGTGAGTGTATAATTTATGTAATCAGAAAAATTTAAAAAATCTTATTATGAGACAAAAAGTCTACCTATGACTGTCAGCCTTCGCATCCTCCTTGCACTGAGCACCTCGGCAAGGGTCCCTCATGCTTCTCCAGAAGTGAGTGGGCATGAGCGACAAGGGCAGTGTGCCAGTAGGTGGCTGTCAGCTCCCTCCCACGCTCCTTCCTACACGTGCACAGATGTGTCCTGAGAGCCTTCTGGATTAGTGTTCTGGGGAGCAGGCAGAATGGACTTTTACACTCAGCCTCTGGCCCCAGCCAGGCTCCCAGATACATCCCCTCCGGTGGGTGGGCAGGCCTGGACACCTTCTCTGACTCTGCCAGTGCTTGGCTGTCTCCTCCCCTGTCATTGCAGATCCCTGCTGCCCAGGTGTCACTGGTCCTGCTCGGAGGGAAGGTGTCTGGGGCAGCTGCTGACCCCGTGGCTGGGTTCCTTATCAGCAGAAGCAGGAGGACAGGGTCTGGACGACTCATGCCCTGGTGAGCAGCCCCATGCATGGTCCGTAAGGTGGTATTGCCAGCGGGTGGTATTGATGGTTTTTTAAATGACACTGATATGGTTGCATATATATAAGGTTATAAATTGCAATTGTATATGTGGTTGTCATAGCCCTGCGTCTTAGCAGAAAACCCTGTGGGTGATTAGAGGACAAGACAGGACATCTGGTGATAGGACTGGACAGAAGGTGACAGTACCGGGCTGGGCCAGGCCGTCACACAGGAGTCAGAGACATTCTGGGGGACTTTCCCTCACCAGATGGCTCAGGCAGACAAGGTCTCCAAGACTCCAGGCCTGGCCCAGAGGTCTCCGTGAGACCAGAGTGGGCTGTGGGCCCGGGAAGGCCTTGCAGAGTAGGTCCGACTCTTGTGCTCCAGGCCAGTGGTCGGCAAACTCATTAGTCCACAGAGCCAAATATCAACAGCACAACGATTGGCATTTCTTTGGAGAGCCAATTTTTTAAAAAAAAACTTAAACTTCTAACGCCACGTCTTCAACATAGACTAGCCCAGGCCGTGGTATTTTGTGGAAGAGCCACACGCAAGGGGCCAAAGAGCCGCATGTGGCTCATGAGCAGCAGTTTGCCGACCACTGTTCCAGGGACTGGAGGAATGGCACCACCAAGCACCCACGTCCTAGCCAGAGTCACAGCCCGCATCCTGGTATCTCATGTCCCTTCAACCCCGGCCCTCCACGGCTCCCGCCCTGAGAGCCGCAGCCCAGGGCTCAGGTCCAGAGGGGAGAGGTTGCACTAGGCCTGCCCTTTGAGGCCCCAGGCCTGGTTTGTGGGCGATCCACCCCCTAAGACCCCCCACCGTGTGCCCCCACAGGGTGCTGGGCTGCATGCCCTTCATCGCCGTGGCTTACTTCTTCCTGTGGTACCTGCCCCCCTTCACCAACCTCCGGGGCCTTTGGTACATGGCCTTCTACTGCCTGTTCCAGGCTGTGTCCACGGTAAGCAGGCCCGTCGGCCTGGGCCTGGGCCCCTGGAACCCCACTGCTGGCCAGTAGGCATGGTGACACCAGTGTGTCCGGGGTGGGGGTCAGGGGATCCCTTGCTCCCCGCACCTGGCCATCTCCTCCAGCTCCCCCTGCCCCCCTGGGCTCTGGGCTGGGTGCTGCCCTCGGCCCTGGACCCCGCCTGCAGGGACCTGTGGCGACCGACGCACCAGCCTCCCGGCCCTGCTGGCACAGGGCGTCCCCTGGCTGGTCCGGGCGGAGGGGGCGTCGTCTGAGCCCCGGGCCCCCAGTTCTTCCAGGTGCCCTACACGGCGCTCACCATGCTGCTGACGCCCAGCCCCCGGGAGCGGGACTCGGCCACCGCCTACCGTGAGTGCGGGCGCCGGAGGGACGGAGGGGGCCGCCCGTGGGGGCGCGAACGCGGACCCTGAGCACGCGCTGTGCCCCAGGGATGACCCTGGAGATGGCGGGGACGCTGCTGGGAGCTGCCGCCCACGGGCTCATCGTGGCCGGGGCCCACGGCCCCCACCGGTGCGAGGACGCCGCGTCCCCAGGGCCCGGAGCCGTCTCCCCCAACGCGGTGAGTGCCCGCGCCCTCCCGCCGGACCCTCCGCCCGGCCCGCACCCTGGCACCCTCAGCGCCTCTGGAGGGGGAGGCGGGCCCCAGGGAAGGGTCGGAGAGGGGACATGGAAGGGCTGTGACTACCTCAGTCAGCCGTCAGTAGGTCCATTGTCCCCGTTAAGCAAATGACATCGCGACCCCCCAGAACCGTGGGAGTCAGCTTTGACTCCTCCCTCTCCTTCAGTCCAACCCATTGCCAAATCCTGCCATGTTCTGGGACAAAACCTTCTGCATCCACTGCCACCGACCGACCGACCGACCGACCGTGCCTCTCCAGCCCCTGCCTGTCCCCTCCTCCGGGCGAGGGGGGTGAGGAGCAGAGGGCTGGGAGCCCTCTCCCAAAGCACAGTGTGTTCAGGCGCTTCTTGGCGGCTCCAGCTCTGCTATCCCATCGACTCCGAGCACACACCACAAGTTAATTCATAGGCAAAATACACCCAGACAGCGACCCCTGTGCAGCTGGGCTGGACCTGTGCCCTGAGCCCTGCCCCCCCCCCCTTACACACACACACACACACACACACACACACACTGCCAGGCAGCCTCTGTCTGGAACTGGGTGACTTATTCCCATGCATGTCTTTGTATGTGTTTTATGTTTTAACATATGTGTAATTTTGCCTGATGATAGGTATCACTGTCTCTTTTCTGTCATTTATCTGGGTCAGCCTGCATCACACTGTAACCTGTGCTCATGGATCCGTCTTCCAAGCTACTCACAGTGGATGCTCAGGGTCTGGCATACAGAATCAGCACCAAGGAATGTTGTTTTAAAATGTGTGTGTGTGTGTGTGTGTGTGTGAGAGAGAGAGAGAGAGAGAGAGAGAGAGAGAGAGGAAGGTGTGTGTGTGGGAGAGAGGGAGGACTCAGAGCCGCGGCCCCCTGGTGCATGGGTGCATGCAGGAGGCACAGGGTCAGCAGAAGGCCCATGCTGGCCCTTAGCTCTCCCCTCCTACTGGGCTCACTGGGAGGAGTACCCAGGGTCCTTGGCCTTGGGCTGAGGGTCCCTCTGCTCCCATCGGGAGGCACCCTGCCCCTGGGTGCCCTCACCTCCACGGGTGGGAGACATCACCCCACCCCAGTTCTGTCCTGTTCCACAGACCTGTCTCTACTCCATTGCAGCGGCCGTGGTTGCTGTGACCTACCCCGTGTGCAGTGGTTTCCTCTGCTTGGGGGTGAAGGAGCGGCCAGGTACGGGGTGCAGGCGGACGCCGGGGGCAGGGCTTCTCTCAGGCGTGGGTTTTGGTTGGGAACGCTGCCAAGTGGAGATGTCACCTCCTGTGTTGCAGACCCCTCTGCCCCCACCTCCAGCCAGGGCATGAGCTTCCTGGCCGGGCTGGGCCTCACGGTGCGGCACCCGCCCTACCTCAAGCTGGTGATCTGCTTCCTGTTCATCTCAGCAGCCGTCCAGGTACGGATGGCCGGGCGGATGCCTGCCGGCGTGGTTCCGGCCGCACTGAGCTTGTGTGGGTTCGGATCCAGACTCTCATCCCATTGCACCCCAGTTAGGCCTGAGCATTCATAGGGAGAGAGCAGCGGCTGGCGTGTGGCCCAGAGAGGGTGGTGCTGGGAGGAGAGAGATCTAGAGAGAGCCCCTGGGGATGAGGAGGGTCAGGGCCCAGACTCCAGGAAAACTGCCTGGGTGGTAACGTGCACCCAGTCTGAGCTGTGCGAGGGGCGGTAGACCGGGAATGGGGTCTACGCCTGAGTCGGCGATAAGCATCCTTTGTAGGGGCGGGGACTGCACCGTGGTGGAAGCAACCAGGGTTCCCAAAAGGGAGGCCGGGATTGAGACGGAGGCCTTGCTCTTGCCTTCTGAGGTGCCGCCATTCCCTGCGCCCCCCCGCCCCTGTCGCCCCCTAGGTGGAGCAGAGCTACCTGGTCCTGTTCTGTACCCACGCCTCCGAGCTCCATGACCACGTGCAGAGCCTGGTGCTGACCATCCTGGTGAGGAGGCCTGGGTGACACGGGTGGTTCTTGGCACGACATGTGCGGCCAGAGTCCCGGAGGTCAGCTTTCTGGACCTCCTGACCCTCCAGCAGAGGAATGGGGGCCAGGGTCATCATGTTCACAGCCACGGGTTCCCACCAGGAGGCAAAGTCAAGGCTGGGCATCCCGCCTGAAAGCCAGGGCGCTGGGAACCTGGGCAGAGGCCCCGGCAGCGTGGCCGGCGGGGCAGGGGGCTGGGCAGGGGGCCGGGCTGGGGGCCGGGCTGTGGCCGGGCTGTGACGGTTCCGTCTGTCCACAGGTCTCGGCCGTCCTGAGCACGCCACTGTGGGAGTGGTTCCTGCAGCGCTTCGGGAAGAGGGTGTCGGCCTTCGGGATCATTGTGAGTGAGGCGGGAAGCCAGGCTCGGGGTAGGGTTGGGCGAGGTTGACCTTGAAGCGTGAGCCTCCTGGGAGCCAGCCGGGCCATCTATAATCGCTGTGTCTTCAGTGCTCCGGCCTGGCCCGTAGTACGGAGGGTGAGTGCATGCTGGGAAGAGCAGGTGGGCCAGGCAGAGGGGGCAACTTGTATATCTGTCTCCCCAGGTGATGGTGCCTTTTGTCATCCTGCTGGCGGCTGTGCCCACGGCCCCCGTGGCCTACGTTGTGGCCTTTGTGTCCGGCGTGAGCATCGCTGTGTCCTTGCTGCTGCCCTGGTAGGCTGCGTGAGGGGAAGGGGATGTGGGAAGCTCCACATCCTTCCTGATGGGCCTGCCCTCCTTCCCGCCAACCTGGTGCCCCGGGCCCCTTGTGCCCAGCCTGTGCGGGGAGCCGCTCGCCCACGTGCAGGGAGGGAGGCCAGCCAGCAGCTCCGTCCTGGGAGCCCTCCTCAAGGAGCACCCGCAGCTGGCATGGTGGGCAGCCAGGGTGGGGGTGCAGAGATGTGGGAGGGATGCCAACACCAGTGCCTGGCTCTCTGTGGGCCGGGCCTGGGCCTGGGGAGTGAGGACTCAGGGGTGACTCTGACTTGGTCTCTTGCAGGCTGGTGGCTGTGGGGGGGTTGGTGGGGACCAGGGGGATAACTCTGCAGCCCCCTCCCCAGGTCCATGCTCCCAGACGTGGTGGATGACTTCCAGCTGCAGCACCAGCACGGGCCCGGCATAGAGACCATCTTCTACTCCTCCTACGTCTTCTTCACCAAGCTCTCGGGCGCGGGTGCCCTGGGCATCTCCACGCTCAGCCTCGAGTGAGTCCGGAGCTGGGCTGTGCAGAGGGAAGAGGGCAGAGCCCCCTCTCCCCCCTAGCAGCCCGGGGACCACCCTCTGCTCCTTGGAGAGTGCGGGGAGACGCCTGCCTCAGCTGGCCCCGGGAATGGGCCTGAAAGGGGCCTTTCCGGGGGGGCCATCCCCTCTGAAGCCTCAGCCCCCCACATCCTCAGTTCTCTCCGAACTCCTCCCTGCCAAGCCCATTCCTTCGACACCCTCTTCCACCCTGGCTGGGCTGGGCTGGCCAGGAAGTGAATCGGAGTTTGAGGAGAGGGTGGAGGTAGGCTCAGGAGGGCCTGAGCCGGACGCTGGGACCCTGGGACCGTGTTTCTCCAGGTTTGCGGGGTACAAGGCGGGAGCCTGCCAGCAGGCAGAGCAGGTGGTGGTGACCCTCAAGGTCCTCATCGGGGCCGTGCCCACCTGCATGATCCTCACCGGGCTTTGCATCCTCATGGTCGGCCCCGGCCCAAAGGTGCCAAGCCAGGACGCCACTCGCCAGCTGAGCCTTCGGAGGTGGGCACCCCCTGCACACACACACACACACACACACACACACACACACACACGGCAGAGCTGCCAGCACCCACAGGGGCACACAGAAGTGTGCCGATGTCAATCGTCGTCCTGTTGATATTTGGCTCTGTTGACTAATGAGTTTGCCGACCGCTGTCCTAAGGGCTCAGCTCAATGCCCGAAGCCAAGCGGATGCTGGGGTATCAACATGGTCCCAGACTTTCACGGGCACGTGTCCACATCTTTGCAGATGCTCATGCACTCACAAATACGAGCACATGCACACACAGAGGACCACACAGGGGAGACAGGAAGTGACATCATCACCCATCCATCCCTCACCCCTCAGCATGGCTGGTCTCAAGACTCCTGCCAAGTCACTCTGGCCTCGCGTGTCACACTCAGGGAGTGACACACAGCTGCTTGATGGCGCTTGGGGGAACAGGCCCGTGGCTTTATTCACGCAGGGGCGGGGGGGGGGGGGGGAGTGTGTGTGAAGGGGAGGAGTTGCTGGGAAGACAAGGACCAGCCACTGACGATTGGCAGGGCAGAGACCTCAGGGGCTGGCAGGGCAGAGACCCCACCTTCTCTCACCCTCTTGGCTTCTTCCCTTCCCGCAGGAGGACCAGCTACAGCCTCGCTGCAAGTTAAAGCTTCGTGAGCCGAGCAGCAGGAGCCCGCAGCCTCTGAGTTCGAAGTCCCCCTCTCCTCTCAGGCGTTCGGAACCCCCACTTCGCAGCGTGCACGTGACCTTTCCCCCGGGACACGGAGTCTCCGGCGACCTCTCCAGAAGGGACTGGCCTGGGTCCCACCTGTCTTTCCTTACCTGTTGGCCACGGACTATTTCACATAAACCTGTGCCCCTGCCTACCCGGCTCCAGCTGACGTTTGACTTGGAAAGCGTCCCCATAGCAGTTTGTCCTGGGAAAAAAGGAGCCTCGGCCAGCCTGGCCTGCAGACTCCCCAACCACCAGCTGACCCGACAGGACAGACACACAGACAGACCCTTTGTTCTTCCTGGCGCCCCAGTAGACACCTGAGAGAGAGACCGACAGACGTCCATGAATGGGCAGAGTGGGGACAGATGGTCAGCGAGGGATGTTCAATGAGGATGGACAGACAGATGCAGGGAGGCCAGCAGACCCGGCGAGAGCGAGGGGACAGCGGTGGGGTGAGAAGGCGGAGGGGGCACGGGTGTTTCTCAGGCCTTTGTCAGGTTCATGACTGCTGCCAGAGGTGGGCACAGGCTGGAGCTGAGCCACCAGAGAGCGGCCATTTTTATGAACAGTAGTTCTTTCTGTGGGAATATCTTTCCTGGACTTTTACAAAAAGTACAGGAACCACCATTTTCTAGAAGCCATATCTTTGGAAAAGATCCACTGAGGTTTTGGGTATTTTGGTTTTTTTTTCAATACAACAAACCGCATTAAAGGGCTTATCTCCTGCTGAGTCAGTAAATTGTGGTGGTGGGCAGCCCTCCATCATCCCTCGGCCCAGGGCGGGGCTCCCTTCCACGTCCTCTCCGGGCCTTCGGCGGCCTCTTAGGTGAGAGAGCCCTTAGGCTGCCAGAGCTCAGACCCGGGCGCAGAGGTGCCGGCAGCTCGGTGAGAACCTCTGGCTTCCCCCACGGACGCTGGCCTGAGGAGCTGACCTCACGGTCTTCCTGACACCGACCTCTCAGGCCCTTGTGATACTGGCATGGGGGTCTGATCCTTGAGGTCACAGGGCACCAGGAAGAGCTGGGCTCAGCTTCTCTGCATTGCCCCTGACTCAGGAAGGAACGACAGAAGCCCTGCCCACCCCCTCTGTGCACGGGTACACACAGGCAGGAGCATACACACACACACACACACACACAGGCAGGCACACGCACGCGCGCACACACACAACCACACACACTCGTTTCAGAAAGTTGGAAGATCACACTGGCCACATGGAGACAGCACCTGCTAGGGCACAGACAGGGTGAGGTCTCCACCTGCTATGCATGCTTTAGAATCCTGGACGCTGCAGGTAGGATCAGAAGTTGGTGCCACATTTTATTTTTAAAGGAATTTTAAAAATCTTTATTGTTGAAAGTATTACGTATGTCCTTATTCACCCCCATTGACCCGCTTCAGCCCATCCCGTGCCCTCCGCTCCCGCCGCCCACTTACCACCCCTGCGTTCATGGGTTATGCGTAGATGCATACAAGGTCTATGGTTGACTACCTCCCCCCCACGCTCCCTCCTCCGCCTTCCCTCCAGAATTCCGTACTCTGTTCCATACTTCTATGTCTCTGGATCCATTCAGTTCATCAGCTTATTTTGTTAATTACATTCCATATATGAATGAGATCATGTGATACTTGTCTTTTTCTAACTTATTTCCTTAGCATAATACTCTCCAGGTCCCTCCATACTGTCTCAAAGGGGAAGAGATTCTTCTCTTTTACTGCTGCATAGTATTCCACACAGTATAAATATACCTCAACTTTTTTATCCACTCATCTACTAATGATGTGCCACATTTTATATCACCTACATTTCCCAGAGTGCAGTCTCAAGGAGCAGCTATACAGCAGCAGGGGCCAGCTCTGGGGTCAGGGGTTAGATCTCAGAGATAGGGCCATCGTGGGCTGGCCAAAAGGTTTCCTACCATTTCTCCCTCACAGCCACCCTACGAATCAGGAACTAGCGTTCTCTTATTCAGATGAGGAAACAGAGAGCTTAAGCCACTTGCCTAAGGTGATGGTCTTAAACCTAAGTAATATAGTTCTTAAATTAGGTGGTTGGTGGTTCATTTTATTATTAAGCCTTCCTAAATTTTATATCTATTGCATGTATCAAATATCCATACACTTTTTTAGAAAAATTTGGGCATAAAGTGGGATTTGTAAATGACTTTCCTTATGTAAAATATTCTCAATATAACATTAAATAATAGTTTATTTTTTAAAATATATTTTCATTGATTCTAGAGAGGGAGAGATAGAAACATCAATGATGGGAGAGAATCATTGATTGGCTACCTCCTGCATGATTGGAAATCAAGCCTGCAACATGAGCATATGCCCTGACTGGGAATCGGACGGGACCTCCTGGTTTGTAGGTTGATGCTCAACCACTGAGCCACTGTGGTCGGGCTAGGCAATAATTTAAAGAAATTAGCTCTTCTCTCCCTGTCTCGCAAATGCTGGATTATCTTCTTTTGTTCCAAGGACTATAATAATAGCAGAGGCAAAGGAAACGTCTTTTGTATGAGAGTTGTCATGGAATCGGATTTGTTGTGAAGAAGTAAAGAATTTATATTCTGATCTGACTGAGCTAGAAAAACTCCTTGGCAAGTGTAATGGGGAAACTGAGACAGAGAACTGAACAAACTGGTCCTAGCAAGATAATAAATCACAAGGTCTTCTCTTCCCTAACCAGGGACACTTAGGAATAAATGGTTTACACATTCCAGACCATTTAGGGGCAGACCCCATGCTGTCCAGGTCCCTCTTTGGTGACATTCTCTGAAGGTAATACTGACCAGAGAACGACTGATTAAACAGCATATTAAAGCACACAGCTGAAAAGCTGAATATCCCACTGCGATCCTGAGACCTCTGCCAAAATCCCCTTTAGAAAACAGGTTAAGAACCCCTGAGCCAGCCATCGCGGGCTCTCTCTGGAGCACATGCTTGCCTTTCTTCCCTCTCACGTGTGCATCCTTAGTTTTGTCTCCTGAACTCTAAGAGTCTCCACGAGACTTGCAACCAGGGGAGCAGCAGGCAGCGGCAGCTGGTCCCAGGCCAAACCCCTGAACCTGTGTCCAAGGCCCCCTTTAGACTGACACATCCCCACCTCGGCTCGCTTCTGCCACTGTGGCTTTTACTTCTCAGTGAGTCCACACAGCCCAGCGTGGCCCCCTTCTTTCCCATACTGTTTCCAGAGAGCCAAAGCAGAGCACGGCTCTCTTCCGCTGCTCCTTCTATCCTACGCTCTTTGTTTCACTGTCCCCAACTATAATAAATCTGCTCTCAAAATCACTTGAATGCTTACTGTGAAATCTTTCCTGCACGAAGTTAAGAACCCACACACTACCAGCCAGCCCACGGCAGACCTGCTCTGGGCCAGGTTGCTTTCTGGTGACATGTCCACCAGCAGACAGACACCACACACACACATAAAATGAAGAATAGTTCTATATAGCAGCAATAATCACAAAGAAAATACCATCAAAACATTCACAACAGCTGCATCAGCCTTGAGCGATTTTATTGAAGACGGAGCAGTGGAATGCTGACTATAACATACAGCATGAGGCACCGCCCTGAGACAGACCGTACTACAGGGTCCCCCAACCCCCTCGATAGGCTACACAGTTTGTGCCTTCATCCCACCCAGCAAACGGAGCCAGGCCTCAGACTGGCCTCGGCCACTGCTCTCGGGCAGCTGAGTGCAGACCAGCGGCCTCCTCTTCCATTATCCCACCCGCTCTCTAATGCGTCTGGACCACAAAATGGGCCCTTGCTTCATTCCTATCCCAGCTCCATCTTCATAAACTGTAACAGACAGGAGTCCCCAAGGGGGAAAAGTATTTCTTTCCAGATAATCTTAAAGGCAATGGGGAAAAAATGACTATGTGCTAATGGAGCTTCTAGGGCAGAAACAAGGGTCTGCAGATGTGATGACTAGCCAGCCACACAGACCGATTGGTTATGCCAGACAGACAACATACACATTTATAACGTGTGTGAAGGCAGTAAGAAGTGCTGTCTTTATCTAGAGTTGGGATCAGGGCTCTTTCCACTAGACCAGTGGTCGGCAAACTCATTCATTAGTCAACAGAGCCAAATATCAACAGTACAACGATTGAAATTTCTTTTGAGAGCCGAAAACTGACTTCTGCGCATGGGCCACGAAGTTTCAATTGCACGTGTACGTGCGCGCCCACACGTGGTATTTTGTGGAAGAGCCACACTCAAGGGGCCAAAGAGCCGCATGTGGCTCGCGAGCCGCCGTTTGCCGACCACTGCACTATACCAAGCTGGCCCTTTAGCCCTTTTTAGGACTATCCCAGATACAGTGAAATTTCCAACTTTCTGAAATATTTTCTCTCACAGACTCTACGCTAGTCTCTAAAACTTGACTGAAAGGAAAAGAAAAATACCAAAATTAAAGTTACAATTTAAGAGTTGAGGCTGGCCGGTGTTGCTCAATGGTTGGGTGTTCACGCATACACTAAGATGTCACTGGTTCAGTTCCCAGTCAGGGCACATCCCCGGCAGGGGGCATGCAGAAGGTGACCAATTGATATCGATGTTTCTCTCATTGATGTTTTTCTCTCTCCCTCTCTCCTCGTCTCTAAAATCAAAAACATTTTTAAAACATATTTTTATTGATTTTAGAGAGGAAGGGAGATAGTAACATAAATGATGAGAGAGAATCATTGATTGGCTGCTTCCTGCACACCCTTCACTGGGGATCTAGCCCTACAACCTCGGCATGGGCCCTTGACTGGAATCGACCCTGGGACCCTTCAGTCCATAGGCCAACACTCTATCCACTGAGCCAAACTGGCTAGGGCTAAAAAAACCCCATTTTTAAAAAAAATTTATTTTACTACATGAAACATATTTTTTTTTAAATATTTTTTTATTGATTTTTCACAGAGAGGAAGGGAGAGGGATAGAGAGCTAGAAACGTCGATGAGAGAGAAACATCGACCAGCTGCCTCTTGCACACCCCCTACTTGGGATGTGCCCGCACGCAACCAATGTACAAGCCCTTGACCGGAATCAAACCTGGGACCTTTTAGTCCGCAGACCGACGCTCTATCCACTGAGCCAAACCGGTAAAAAAAAAAACATTTTTCTTAAAAAGAGTTGATTCTGAGGAGAAAAACAGGGTATTGTTTATAATCCTATAACTGGGGGAAAAGTTTCAGGGAGAAAATCAGATGAGGCAACAGCCTAGCCTGTTCTTGGCATTGTACTGTAACACCAGCACACACCCAAGGGGAGTCTAGAAGGGTCAGAGCACTGAAATGTCATTGGAAATTTGCCCAGGGCCAGTTATCAGGAGAACCTGGACCTTAAGCCAGCCAGAATTTTCTAGGGAAGCAAAAAAGTTAGGTTTAAATTCTGAGCGGTCCATCCTGTTCTCGGGACCAGAGCGGAGGAGGGAGAGAGCAGTCAGTGGCTTTTCATCTTCCTTTGAACTCTCTGGGTTTCTGCCGGTTTGGGCGAAGAAGAATATGCTGGAGAATATGCCCTCCTTACCCTCATCTTTAAGCCACGAGAAAGATCTATCACATGCCGAGGTACCTTTTAAGGGCTGAGACAGCTTTAACACAGCTCTGGGCTGGGACAGAAAGCCTCAGAGAAACCATAAAACACAATCCATAGGGTACCATTACACTGTCTTGTTCTGGGAATTCCGACGTCAGACAAAACCACACCTCATGAATACACAAGCAAGCGCTTTCTGAGCCATCTCACATCTAACAAAGACAGCGCTCTGAGCGGGAGCCTCGTTCTGGGGAAGATGGAGGAGTGGCCGAGCCAACCAGGCAAGCGCTTCGCCTCTGACAGCAAGCGGGGGAGTCCACAGTGGAAAACAGGTGTTGTGTGCAGTGGTCTCATCTGAAAGGCAATGCAGCAAATACTCTACCAACAGGCATCAGCCCAGGTGGTTCGAATAGCTGGCGGCTCCTGAACTTCGGGCTGTATGTTCTCTAAAGACTTCAGGACAAGGACCAGAATCCAGACTCGGAGACAAAGAGTCTCCGAAGATATTTGGCCTGGAGCCGCCATCTCTTATGACTATTTCCTGTGCGGCTGTAAAAGTTAATGGGATGAAGCCTTCACTATCAGCAGAGAGAAGGATCCAGCGGGACTCTGCAAAGTAAAATGCACACATGGGCAATTTAGGACATTTCATCTTATTCTACAAGGAAAAACAACGAATACAACTTTTTGAGGGGACGAATTCAGTAGTTGATAATCTTAAACCTGATCATCACAAGACTTCACAGAGAATGGGGAGACGGAAGGACTGTCACGGGGGCGGTCTGGTAATATGGCAGGAAGAGGAAGGTGAGGACTTAGGCAGAGCTAAAGGTCATACATTTTTCACTCAGGCTGGGCATTTATTACTCAGTGGTATGCAAATGGGCTTCTGCCTGCACACACAATAGGGGCTGTGTGTGGAGTATCCCCACCTTATCTACATGCTCTTAGTTTCTCCAGAAAATATGTGAGGTTGGCAACAGCCACTCTTATGGAGGAACCTTCTTTACTCCATTTTTTATTATTGATTTCAGAGAGGTAGAGAGAAATAGAAACATCACTGATGAGAGAGAATCATTGATTGGCTGCTTTATGCACACCCCCTACTAGGGGTCAGGCCTGCAACCCAGGCATGTGCCCTTGACCGGAATCGAACCTGGGACCCTCCAGTCCACAGGCTGAAGCTCCATCCACTGAGCCAAACCAGCCAGGGCCCTTCTTAACTCTTTAGATCCATATCAACCTCTGAACACAAAGGAGGCAAAAATGACAGAGCTAGACTGGAATGGCCCAGAAAATCCTGAATGGCTTGTTCCAGGATAGCCGAGGGCCATCAGCATGCCTGGACCTTTTCTGGCTCTTTCAAGACTATGGTGTCGTAACCTTTTGACCTTGTAATTTCACTTCTGAAAATCTATACTTTCCAAAAACAACACGTAAAATAGAGAGGTTTTTATTAATGTTATTTATAATGGGCCACCACGGGAACCCACTGAAATATCAAAGAAAATATGGCAGCCGGGCCAGTGTGGCTCAGTGGTTAAGTGTCGACCTATAAGCCTGGAGGTCACAGTTCAATTCCTGGTCAGGGCACATGCCCAGGTTACAGGCTTGATCTGATCCCCAGTAGGGGCTGTGCAGGAGGCAGCCTATCAATGATTCTCTCTTATTATTGATGTTGCTCTCTCTCCGTCTCCCTTCCTCTCTGAAATTTATAAAAACATATTAAAAAATATATATATATATATAGTCCTAACTGGTTTGGCTTAGTGGATAGAGCATCAGCCTGAGGACAGAAGGCTTCCGGGTTCAATTCCAGACAAGCGCCTAAGAAAACCACGACCTGATGGAACATGGGCATGACTCAGTCCCTCTGCATCCAGGAGTGTCCCTCATGTCCATATGTTTGCTGCACATTGAAACAACCCCTTTCAGCCCTAACTGGTTTGGCTCAGTGGATATAGCCTTGGCCTGCAGACTGAAAGGTCCCAGGTTCGATTCCAGTCAAGGGCATGTACCTGGGTTGCGGACACATCCCCAGTAGGGGGTGTGCAGGAGGCAGCTGATCGATGTTTCTCTCTCATCGATGTTTCTAACTCTCTCTCCCTCTCCCTTCCTCTCTGTAAAAAATAAAATATATTTTAAAAAATAAAAAATAAAACAACCCCTTTCAGAAATATTCTGTAATGTTGCTATCATCTTTATGTTCTAGTGCAAAAGGAATTATGAGGTTTTTTTATGTCATTTCTTTGCAGTTGTTATACAGGGTGGGGCAACAGTAGGTTTATAGCTATGATTACTCAACACAGAGTTTATTCTTGTATTATTACTTATTAATTATTGCATTATTTTCAATACGACCAACTGAAAACCTACTTTTACCCCACCCTGTATATGGCTTTGTAACTTTCTTCTAGTTTTTCATGTGCACAGTTAGGTTTTCCAGCTAGGCTGTAAGGTCCTTACGGGCAGAACACATACTTTCCATGTGTCTGGTGTGATAGGTCTGGGTATCCGGCAGACAATTGATAATAGTTGTTAATTATCTAGTGAATCACGGAATGACCAGCACACATCATTTCCATTGCCAGTGAAAGTAACAAAGTAGACGGTGGGAGGCGGGGTGCTGGGAAGGGTGAATTTCTGGACTTTACCTACCATGCAGCATTTCAATAAGGGCGAGGCGGAAAGCCTGCTGCACTGCACTGAGCCTGAGTTTGCCATTGCAGAGAAGCACGTCTCTTTTTTCAACAACGGATTCTACAGAATGTTTCTTCAAATGAAAAAAAAAAAAAAAAGTTGTTAAGCCAATTGCAGAAGCAATGGAGTTAACAATTCTTAAGAATAGAAAGTGTAAATAGTTTTTTTAAATCCTTATCTAGTACCACTATCAATTAGACATCAGTTTTATATAAGGAGCTTTTTGCTCTATTATTTAACACAACTAAACAAAATATAACCCCTAATTTACTTTTCCTAGAACTTTACCACTAGAAACTGGCTGTCCTAGAATACGACTAATAACACTATAGATCACATGTGTCAAACACAAGGCCTGTGGGCCAAATCCGGCCGGCCAGGCCTTGCAATGTGGCCCGCACCGCGCTGTCATCACTGCACTCCGCTGTCAGTTTATGACATTGTCAGTTTATGACTGTTCAGTAAACCATTCGGCCCGGGATTTAGGCTGGATTTTAGATTTTGGCCCCTTCTCTGATTGAGTTCGACACCCCTACTATAGATCATGGACAGCAGCCTAAGAGGCACAATCTGATGGTGAGGAACAGGTGTCTGGCTATTTTAGGTATAAATTTAAAAAACTTAACGCTCTCTTTATTGGGGGGAAAAATGCCAAGAGAGACTGCCCTAAGGATTTGCACAAATAAATAAACTGGTCAAAATTTATTTCATTTAGAAAAAGTACAAATAAAGCCCTAACCGGTTTGGCTCAGTGGATAGAGCATCAGCCTGTGGACTCAAGGGTCCCAGGTTCGATTCCAGTCAAGGGCATGTACCTTGGTTGCAGGCACATCCCCAGTAGGGGATGTGCAGGAGGCAGCTGATTGATGTTTCTCTCTCATTAATGTTTCTAACTTTCTCTCCCTCTCCCTTTCTCTCTGTAAAAAAAATCAATAAAATATATTTTTTAAAAACCCCACAAACCCTTAGCCTTTAAAAAAATTTTTTTAAAAATATTGCAAGAAAATCTAGACATTTACATAAAAACTTCTTGTAAACTGCTAACTCAATAAGAAAAAAATAAGCAATCGGTAACTCATTTATTGCCCCAGAACATAAAGACATATGTACTCAAATTCACTAATAGTAAAGGAAAAAAGAAATTAATAAAAGTGAAATACTATTTCACATTCATGAGGATGTGAGGAAAAGGTTGCTGGTGAGCATGTAATGAGACACTGTTAAGTAAAAATCTTTGAAAGGCAATCTGGCAAATTTTTTTAAAAGTAGAAACATATATTCAAGTTGCATTCCTGCTTCTGGGAACCAACCCAATACCAATAAAAGTAGGAAAACAAATGGATACAAACAGGAATACTACTGTAGCACTATGCAACTGAAAACCAAGTGAATGTCCGTCAACAGGGAACGACTGAATAGACAGGATACTCTCAGAATGAAGTAAAGAGTACAGCATATACCCCATTTCTACAATATAAAACAAAAACCACCCCCGAACCTGTATGTCGCTTGTACCTATGTATCGGGTCTAGTAATAATTAATGTCGTTTTTAAACATTCGTTTAAAATCTTGCTTGGCGTTGACTTGTATTGACATAACCTTCAAACACGTGGTATCTACAGAACGTGTGAAGTGCAATTAACAAGTTTTGCTTGAAAAAGTTTGTGTTTGGTTTGGTTTTTGTTGCAGAACTAGGGCTAAGAAGATGGCGGATGAAGAGCATATTTGGCACTGCATGCTTTACGAGTTCCAATTAGGAAGAAAAGCAAGTGAGGCTGCAAAAAACATCTGTAGTGCTCTTGGTCAAGATGCAGTTAGCGCCAGAAAATGCCAGCGTTGGTTTGAGAAATTTCGCGAGGGAAATTTTTCGTTAGATGACAAGAGTGGTCGAGGCCGTGTGTCCAATTTTGATCAAGAAGCTCTTCAAGCTCTTTTGGTGCAAAATCCTCAAATTACCCAACAAGAGCTTGCGACAACTTTAAATTGTTCACAAAAAACAATTTCCAATCAATTGCGTGCACTTGGCAAAGTCCAAAAGTTTGGAAAATGGGTTCCTCATGAGTTGACCGACAGCAACAGTAATCAAAGAGTCACAATTTGCAGTTTGCTCCTCTCTCGTCAAAACCGTTTGCCGTTTTTAGAGCAAACTGTTACCGGAGATGAAGAATGGGTGCTGTATGTTAATTTGAAAAGGCGGCCTCAATGGTTGGACAAAAATGAGGCTCCGCAGCCCACGCCAAAACCTGACTTGCATGCGAAAAAAGTGATGTGTGTTTGGTGGAATTTTAAAGGAATTCTTCATTATGAACTTTTACCATCTAACCAAACCATTACAAGTGCAGTGTATAGTGCCCAATTGGAAAGGTTAGCCCAAGCTTTAAGAGAAAAAGAACCCGCGCTGATTAATCGGAAGGGCGTAATTCTTCACCACGATAACACACGACCGCATACCGCAAGAATCACTGCTGAAAAACTGCGCCAGTTGGAATGGGAAGTTCTCCCTCAACCTGCATATTCTCCTGATATTGCCCCTTCCGATTACCATTTGTTTCGTTCTTTGCAAAACTTTCTTCTTGGAAAAAAATTTAATAATGAAGAATGCCTCAAAAATGCATTGACCGAATTTTTTGCATCAAAATCACAAGAATTTTACAACAGAGGGATTACAATGCTTCCTGAGCGTTGGGCACAAGTAATAGAAAACAACGGCAACTATATTGTTGATTAAATTTTGTTGTATTGTTTAAATAAATTCGATTTAAAAAAGTATTAGAAAACAACATTAATTATTACTAGACCTAATATCTACTTAGGCAAAGATCTGTGTAAGATTGTGAGTATGAATTTCACTATGGAAGGATCCACATTAAGCTGCTAGTTAAATGGGGAGGAGCAGAGGTCAGTTCCATAGAAAGGAAAGTGTCCATGATAAAGAGACAGGACGCCATTTATGTAATGCATACATAGATGCATTAACATTCTTAAAATAAATATAACCTTTCTTATAAATGGAAGAGTGTCTGCATGCATAAGAAAAGTTTCACAATGAAATAGCACAACTAAAAAAAATTTTCTTCTTCTAAATATAAATTGACAAAGTGCAATCATTCATGTTTCACACCATGCCCATGATAAAAATCAGTGTATCCTAGTATGTGTGTCCATGTGGTTGGCAGGCAACCAACCTGTAAAGGTGTACCAGCTTGCCTGTAATAGAACAGCCCAGTTCAATTTAAACACCATCTTTTGCAACCATTTTTCTGGCAGTGGCTACTGGCGGCAGGAGCTTTTATGTACAGTGATAGCTCCTTAAGGAGAGATTACCTGGTAAGAGATGTGGACATAAGGCAGATCCTGAGAGAGTGGATACACCGGAGAGGACTTCTCTCCATTCTGTAGGAAGTCTGTGAGTTCAGAGAGACAGCGCTGTACTTCCATCAGTTTCCTAGATAAAGTTTCCAGTCCCTTAGAGAGCTGGTGAGTTTCCTTTTCCCGTTGTAAGTTCTTTCCTGGAGGGAAATTAAGAGGGTCCGGGGTGCCGGATTTGGGCAGGGTCGCTGACCCATTAACAGGCTCAGCATCTGGAGTCCCCAGGGTGATGGAGTCATCACAGACAGTGGCTGGAGGACTTTTGATTTCTTTAATAAGAGTAATTCCAGGCCTTCCACTTTGACTACTGCTAGTAGCTGTTAAGGAGAGTCCTCTGTTTTGGTGACAAACATCTGGCGAAAGACTTTCAACTAGCTTTTTCCTTTCTGCTTTATTTAACAGAGCGCTGAAAGTAGAGAAGCCACTCTGGTCTTCACTCACCGTTACTGGAAACTCCTCTTTCAACCTTACTTCTCTAACAACCAAGCGAATGATATACTCATCGGACTTTGAAGAAGGAAGAAATGTCGAATCAGTGGATTTTTGTTTTCCTACCAAAATTAATAATAATTTATCTGTCAAGAAACATAAGCCTTTTGGTCTCTCACCACTCTCTAACTGAATTTGCTGGATGTTTGGCATAAGCGATGGAACGACAGAATAGATAAAAATTATATTACAAGTATTGGAAGCCACTGCCACAACCTTTGCTTCCGGGTTAAATGCTATTAGATCGGGAACCAGAATGCCCGGAATGGTGACTTTTTTGGTCTGGGTAACCTCTTTCTCGAAGGTCACAAGAATCAAATGTGAAGAATCCAGATCGGTTCCTGCCAAGCAATCCTTTTTTCTCAGACAAATAAGGGCACTGCTCTCAGACTCAGATCTATTGAAACGTATATGAGTTAGATCCAGAGGATCTGAACCGGGAGAAGAAAAGGGAGAAACCGCTGTGCCGAAATTTGTCCCTTTATCCACAGAGGGTGTCTCACCGATAACCGGCGAGGCATACAGACAAGTGTCTTCACTGCCGGGTGGACCGCCGCCTGTTTCAGATGCCTTCAAGCTACAAATCTTCCCTATTGGGAGTTCAGTGGCCATGACGACCTGGGAACCCACGGTGGCCCCGATGGCGCGCACGGCGCTGTGCACGTCGAACACGGGGCAGGAGGAGCACCTCTGAAGAGTCTTCTGAGCACCGTCCCAGAGGTAAGAGTGCAGGCTGCTGCCCACCGCCACCACCAGCCTCCGGCCATCCCGGGCCCAGCACGCACAGTGAATGAGGCCCTGGGCGCTGCTGTCCACTCTCCCTCGGGAACTGTGACAGCGAAGGTCATGGACGGAGACATGCTGTGCGGTCAGCACGGCCAGGACCGCACTCTCCGGGTGCCACACGCAGCCTTGGGGAAGGACGGCGTGGGATTCTCTGATCTCACAGGCCCGGGACATCGACGGCTCGCTGGTTTCCACGGTTCTGGGACACAGCTGCCACACGGTGACATGCAGCCTGTGCTGGACAGCGAGCAGGGGGGGCGTGTCAGCCGCGCCGGGTGGGGCCCACGACACCCCATGCACGTGCTCAAACTGTCCCATGACCTTCGAGTCCCCAAACTTGACCTCTCCGCTCTGAAGCCGTACATCGGTCAGGATGACCTGCCTCCCATCGGTCCAGGTAAGGCCGTGAACTGGGTGGACTGCTTGATACAAGGCGTTCAGCCCGCTCCTGAAGAGTTTTCCTTTTCCCAACTCCATCCTTTCTGATAAAGGTTATCTGAAATAATTAAAAAGAAAAGCTACATCCTGAGACTGTAATCAGAGAAACCCAGAATACAGGACATGTTTCAAGACAGCTGGCTTAGAGGTTTCACAGGTCAGTATTGTGAGAGGATAAAAGGATAGGAGGAACCCTGGCCGGTTTGGCTCAGTGGATAGAACATTGGCCTGCTGACTGTAGGGTCCCAGGTTCAATTCCAGTCAAGGGCATGATCCCCAGTAGGGGACATGCAGGAGGCAGCCAATCAATGATTCTCTCTCATCATTGATGCTTCTATCTTCCTCTCTCCTTCTCCTTTCCTTTCTGAAAACTATATATATATATATATATATATATATTTGTAGAACTGGAGAAATTAGAATATGGAATGGATATTAGATAATATTGTAGAGTTAGTAATTTTCTTAAGTGTCACCATTGTATTGTGGTCATGTAGAAAAATGTCTTTATTGTTAAGATAATGTATGTTGAAGTATTTGGGAGAAAGTGTCATAATGCCTACAACTTTCTTTCAAAAGCTTTAGAAAACAAACAACCCCCCCAAAAAATATATCAAAAAGCATAATTTGGCCGAAACCGGTTTGGCTCAGTGGTAGAGCGTCGGTCTGCGGACTGAAGGGTCCCAGGTTCGATTCCGGTCAAGGGCATGTACCTTGGTTGCGGACACATCCCCAGTGGGGAGTGTGCAAGAGGCAGCTGGTCGATGTTTCTCTCTCATCGACGTTTCTAGCTCTCTATCTCTCTCCCTTCCTCTCTGTAAAAAATCAATAAAATATATTAAAAAAAAAACCACCATAATTTGTGTGTGTGTATATGGAGAGAGTGCGCTAAAGCAAAGGTAGCAAAATGTTAATAACTGCTGAATTCAGATTGAGGAGACTGTGTCAGTATTCATGGGATTTTCAACTTTTAAGCTAGAAAAGTTTCAAATTAAAAAATTGAGAAAAGTCTTCATTATCATCGAATTTCTATTCTCCTTTTACTGCCAACACAATAAATAACTGATATTCACAACTCTGACTTTATGAGCACTTATTTCCTCAACTCCCTTACACAGAAATGACACTCAAAAGTCTCTATTTGCTATTTCTACTTCATCACTTTCAAAAAGCACTTAATTTCCAGGGTATTTTCACGTTCCGGATTGCATTTGTTTGCAACAATCCTTCACAATAATGTAGACTAGGGGAGGCAAGTATTACTCTCAAACTTTGCATTCTTAAGGGATTTCCCCCCAGACATTTGTATGACTAAAGTACATGCTCACTGCAATGAAATTCAAGCAAACCAGAGGTGTCTAAAGTAAAACAAAATGTTTCCTCCAACTCCTCTTTACCACCACCACCACCCCATCCTCCAGATATTAAGTCCTTGAAAAAAAGCAGTGTTAACAATTTGGTGTGATAGTCTTTGAATCTGTTAAAGCAATCCTATATAATAAAAGGGTAATATGCAAATAGACCGAACGGCAGAACAACTGAACAAAGAGTAGTATGCTAATGATATGCTAGGGCTGCTCAACCACTCTGCTATGACATGCACTCACCACCAGGGGGCAGATGCTCAGACAGGTAGGTTAGCTTGCTGCTGGGGTCTGGCTGATCAGGACTGAGCAAGATGGGCCAGACACACCCTGTAGCCCTCCCACAGTCCCTCCCCAGACCGATCATGTACCAGTGGGGTCCCTCAACCTGGCTTGTGTCCTCTTGCAATCCAGGACCCTCAGGGGATGTCAGAGAGCAGGTTTCAGCCTGATCCTGCAGGCTATTCCCCTTGGGAGGGTGCTAAACTCAGGGATCATGGCTGGCGAGAGAATGGGAGCCTTTCAGATCGGGACTGATTGGGTGATTGGGTGCAAGCCTGTGTCAGGCACAGTGGGGCCGGGATGAGCAGGAGCGCAGGTAGGAGCTGCAGGCGGTGTTGGGACTGTGGGTTTTCCCCGAACCCTGCAGGCCACCCAGAGGGATTCATGCACAAATTTGTGCACTGGGCCTCTAGTATATGTATATTTCTTTATACATATATATGATTTTATATGTGCTACCTTTTTTAAATCCTTTAGAGAGAGGGGAAGCAACAAGGAGAGGAGAGAGGAAGAGGAGAGAGGGAGAGAAACATTTATGTGAGAGGAACATCCATTGGTTGCCTTCTGTACCCGCAACCTAGATATGTGCAACCTTTTGGTGCATGAGACCACTCCAACCAAAGGAGCCACATCGTCCAGGACTAAATTTTTTCTTTTGGACAAAAATGGGGCTTAAGTCAGAGTTCCCGGGTATTAACAACAGAAACCACTCTGGTTAACTTAAGCGAAAAATAATAATAAAACTAAATTAAAAATAAGCTCAAGAACCAGGCTCAGAGAACAGGCTGCTAGGCACAATGACCCACTGCTGCCTCCCTCTCTAGTCAGCTGAGAATCAACGTCACTGCCCCTTCACCTGGTGACTATTGCTTACAATTCACAACGGGGGGGGAGGCCTCCCACAGGTGGAGCTCAGTTCACATACCCTTTGTTTCCCCACAAAAAGCCAAGAGGCCCCATGTTGAAATGCCCTTCAGGTCTCCAAACATTTGGTATCCTGTAAAACATTTACACTCCCCCCACCGCCCCCAGGTGCGTTGTCTTTGCCTCTTTCTCTCTCCTAAGCTCCAAGGGCCCTTTCCTTTTTGCCTCTGTAACTTGTTTCCTGAGCCCAGGCAGGCCAGCTGGCTCCCTTTTTATACCTGTTACTTTCTAAACTAACTTTCGCTTGTGCTGGGTGGGGGGGGAAGAATTCACACACAGCAAAGGTATATTCACACACACATAAAAAAAAAAATCCATCCAAAGAAAATTATGATTACATACCTCCAGACTCTTCCATGCCATGTGGTTCAACTTTTACAGCCATACTGTGCAATTTTGTATTGCGTTTAGTTTTTTTTTTTTTTTCACTTAACATTGTATATTAGCATCTCCCCATATTATTTAAGGGTTTTGTGAATTATTTTTTCCCAAAGGTCAATAGATATTTAATGTATTGTTGAACCCCAGTAATAAAATAAAATAAAGTAAAAATGGAAGCATTCAGTTTGGAAAACTAATTGCTAAAAAATTATCATATATACAGGGTGTCCCCAAAATGTATACACACTTTAACAGCTGAGAGTTGTAGATTCTATTACACTTTGAAAATGAAATGTATTCTGTCTTTATTCAAAGTATGTATGCATTTTGGGGGGATGAATTGTTTTTACAGGCCCCTTCATATTCACTCAGTGAAGTTGCATCACTTTGCTCACTGCTGAGACAGCCGGTGGCAGCCAACTTTAGCCCATTATAAATAACGCTTTAGACAGATCTTTATGCATAAAGCCTTTTCTCCTTCTGGATGGTTACTTTAGGGGGTAGATTCCCTGAAATGTCACTCATGAGTCACAGGGGAGATTTATTTATATTCACCCCTTTAAACCCACCCGCGGCTCCCCCGCATCCACTAACCATCCTCCCCACACCGTCCGCACACCCGAGTGTCTTTCACCCCCTCCCCCAGGGCCGGCCCCTCCACCATCCATCCCGCCCACCCACAGGCTCCCGACACCCGCCAGGCCGGGCAACCGTGGAGACAGACAAAACACCTTTGGACTCACTGCCCCGCAGTAAACCAGTTTCCCCGGGGCCGCCCCGACTCACCCGACGCCGCTCCAAAGTCCGCAGCGGGTACCGGAAGCACCGCCTCCAAGGTCTCTGATAGGTGAGACGGTCGGGAATGCTGCCAGCCTATTGGTTGTTATGTGCGTCACGTTAGGAGAGGGTCTTTTCCACGGACCAATAAGCTCTGGCTTTGCCGCACAGATCTCTGGAAGTTGTAGTCCAGGTGAAACTCCCGACTGTAAGCCTCACGCGATTTCTCGCTCTCTCGAGGTTTAATTCCTTTCTCCACTTTTATCGGTTTTCTTAGTCTAAGAAGGAGTCCAGGAGCCCTAGAGTCAATACGGTTTCTTAAGTTTTTGAGGGGAGATGGAGAGTCAGGGATGGGAAGGGGTTGAGGATCTATCAATATTTAACATACAAAATTTCACCTGAAAACTGTTGTGGGTGTTTTGTTGTTGTTTTTGTGTGTGTGTGTTTTTTAATGTTCTTATCTGTACACAAAATATTGTGCATTCCATTGAAGCCACTTCACTGATCTGTTCGTTACACACCCCTGTTCTATACGTACCCCAAAGTGTCTGCCCATGGCCATAGCTCATGGACTAGTTTGTATGAGTTACCCCCCTGGGAGACCCTGGGCCACACCTGGGAACAGCCAGGGGGGCATTTCAGATCCTGACCCTCATATTACAGTTGACCATCATCTTTCTTGAACAACACAGCCAATCCGCTTTCAACAAGGCTGAGAGCCTGGAGTCTCCTAGGCAACCACCCGGAAAAAGGGGGAAGAACATCTCTAGGGCCTAGTCCGGACACCTTTCTCTCCCCAGGCCTATCTCCCAGCACCACGGGTTAGAATCAGACCTTTACATCATT
The DNA here is from genome assembly GCF_964339955.1 of Pipistrellus hanaki. Classification (NCBI taxonomy): domain Eukaryota; kingdom Metazoa; phylum Chordata; class Mammalia; order Chiroptera; family Vespertilionidae; genus Pipistrellus; species Pipistrellus hanaki. The sequence continues at coordinate 8,238,149 of NC_140514.1, forward strand.
GCGGGAACAACGCAGCGAAGAGTTAGAAACAAAAACTCGCAGTCCCATTCGTTCTTTGAGCCAATGAATGCAAATGATCGCTTCCAAAAATCTCCATCGACTCCTGGGCCTCTTTTGGGCGGAGGAGGAGGAACCCAAGGTCGACCTCATTCATTCATCCCACAGCGCGGATCGCTCCACGCCCTAAGTGTCCCTACCCATGCCAGTTTTAGTTTCTCAAGGACAGCAATGATGGTCTTCATTGCGATGGTCTCCCGGGAGGCAGCTCTTTGGCTTGGAAGGTGGGGACCCACCTGTGCGTGGGGCAGAGCTCCGTGGGATGGTGAGTAGGAACTTAGAGGGGTGGAGAAGGGCCGGCAATGAACCTTCCTCCCTCCCAGCCCACCCCACAGCACCCCACTGCAGCTTGCTCGTGCAGATCCAGGCAGCCCAGCGAGGGCAGGCACCTCTCTGGTGCTTCCAAACGTCCTGGACCCCCATGTCAGTGAGCCCGACTAGTTAGACCTGGTTTAGTTGCCGCCCTTCCCCTAGTCTGCGGCAGCCAGCCGATTGATTCCCAAGAGAGACATCTGGGTGGAACGGATGGATGAAGGGATGGATGGAGGTGCAGGTGAGCGGGGGATGCGGGGCAGCCTGCACGCCTCCCTCAGCTTCCTCCCCGGCTGCGGGTGGGTCCGTGCCCGTTAACCTGGCTGGGCTCCAGAGCCGCGGGTCAGGGTCGCTTCCCCCCGCCCCCGGCCCCGCCCCGGCCCGGGCGACCCCACCTTTCCCCGCCGCCCCGCCCCGCCGCCCCTCCCCGCGCAGGTCCCGCTCCCGCACCTCCTCCGGCTCGGCAGCGGCGGCGGCGGGAGGCGAGGCGGAGCGCCCGCGGCATCGGAGCCCGAGCCGAGCCGGAGCCGAGCCGGGGTCGGGGCACAGCCAGCGGGGACCCTCGGTGGCCGGGCCCGTGGGACCGCGATGGGCGTGGAGATCGAGACCATCTCGCCGGGAGACGGTACCGGGCGGCGGAGCCGGGGGAGAGGACGGGTCCCGGGCGGAGCCGGGTGGAGCTGGGCGGGCGGGGGTCTGATTCGGAGGCGGGTGGAGGGCGCCCGCACATGGGGAGGCCTAGGATGGGGGCCCCCGGAGGAGACTCCGGGCGGGATCGTGGGAGGTGTAAGAGCCGGTGCTTGCTGTCCTCCGAGCCGGCTAACGGGGGCGGGGGGCGGGGGGGGTCTGGGGCCGCCGCCGCCCGGAGGCCGCAGCTGCAGCCGCTCGGTTATCCGCTGCGGCTGATTTCCCAGGGTCAGGTGTTAGCCCTAGAGACAGGGGGGAAGGGCATGCTTTTGGGGTCTCTTCTGCCCGGGCAACCCCCTGCTAAGCGCCCCGTGCCCGGCCTGCGGGCGGGGCGGCGGGGGAGGGGGACGCGGCCAGTCTGGGGAGGGATTGCCCTCCCGCCTCTGCATCTCCCCCCTGCATCCTCCCCGCCCCGCTCAGCACCCCGCCAGCCTGGCCGCTCCCGTGACTTTCAGTCTCGTCTGCAAGCCCATGGCCTTCCAGGGGAAGGCTCCAGCCCGACCTCCCACCGGAGCTCCCGGCGGTCCGTGTGTCCCGCTGCGGCTGCACCGCCGCCTGGATGTCCCAGCGGCCCCTCCTGGTCCGCGAGCCCCAAACGGAACTTGCTCGCCTCCCCGATCCCTGTGCCCCGCCTCTGGGATGAGCGCTGCTCGCTCCCCAAGCCCCACACACGCCAGGCGTCAGTCTTGTGCATTGGGTCTGCATGGGCAAAGAAGAGCCAGCTAGCTGTTTTTTCACCATAACTTAATTCGGACTGGAGCCCTCGATTCCGCAGGATCTGACGGGCACACTTCACGTCAGGCATTACTGACACCCACCCCAGAAAACCCGCGGTCCTTAGTCCCAGCTCGTCCACACCTGGACCCGGTGCTGCGTCCTGAGATGCATGTCCCTGGGGCCTGGGCACCTCCAGGCACCGCCACTCAGCTCTGCTGGGCACTGGAGACCTCGCCTCCTTCCCCACCCTCTGGCCAGTGACAGGGAGGATGAGAGTTTTAGGGAAAGCCTGGAGGAGCTCTGGCTTTCTGCGTTCAGCCTGTTTTAAACCCTGAGTTTGGCTCAGTGCATAGAGCATCAGCCTGTGGCCTGAAGGAAGGGTCCTGGCTTCGACTGCGGTCAAGGGCATGTACCTCGGTTGCAGTCTGGATCCCCAGCCCTGGTCAGGGTGCATGCAGGAGGCAACCATGTTTCTCTTCCTCTCTCTCTCTCTCTCTCTCTCTCTCTCTCTCTCTCTCTCCCTCTCTCCCTCTCTCTCTCTCTCTCTGTGTGTGTGTGTGTGTGTGTCTTCCCCCTCCTTCCACGCCATCTAACAATCATTGGGAAGGGGGTGGGGAGGGAACCAAATAAATGGGAAAAATTAAGAACAACAAAAGATAAATAAAACCCCAAGTCTAGGAAGCACAAAAAGGCCAGACAACCATACTGTATGTTACCCAGCAGGGGGTTCATATTTCATATTCAAATTCCTATTTCAACACATGTGCCTATGTGCTAGGGTGCCTATCTTGATTAAGCCTCACACCAAGTTCTGTCAGTCCTTCTGCTGACTGTCTCCAGGCTCTTTCTCCGCCTTGGTGCAGGCTTCTGTCATCTCTCACCGGATTCCTGCTCAACCTCTGAACCGCTGCTCTCCCCACTCCAGGCCCTCTCTCTCCCCTGCCTCCCATCTGCCCGTCGCCTCACTCAACTCATTTCCTACACCACAGCCTTTTTGACCATGTCCCTCCCCCGGCAGAAAATATTCTAGGGAAACTTCCATCTCCTGCTCCAGGCAGATGGTGAGAAAACCTATTCTTTTTAAAAAAAAAATTTACCTTTTCCTTTTTTTAAAAAAAATCTTCATCGAGGCCCTAACTGGTTTGGCTCTGTGGATAGAGCATCGGCCTAGGGACTGAAAGGTCCCAGGTTCGATTCCGGTCAAGGGCATGAACCTTGGTTGTGGGCACATCCCCAGTAGGAGGTGTGCAAGAGGCAGCTGATCGATGCTTCTCTCTCTTTGATGTCTCTAACTCTCTATCCCTCTCCCTTCCTCTCTGTCAAAAGATCAATAAAATATATTTTTTTTTAAATCTTCATTGAGGATATGTTTATTGATTTTGAGAAAGAGAGAGAGAATGAGAGGGAGAGAGAAACATCAATGTGAGAGAGAAACATTGATCGGTTGCCTCTCATACGTTCCGGGATGGGAGATCGAACCCGAAACCCTTGGTGCACAAGGCGACGCTCCAACCAACTGTGCCATCGGCCAGGGCGAGATGACCTATTCTTACCTTCCCTAGTAGAGCATAATCTCTCATTACCAGTCCCTACCCCCACTACTATTTTTCCCTCCAGCTTTAGCAAGCTGCCTAGAAGTTGTTAAACACACACCAGTTATTCAGCAAATATTTGTTGAATGTGTACTGTGCGCTGGGCCCTAGGGTTACAGCAATGAACCAGACAGGACTTCCATGATGCTTGCCGCTAGGCCTTTGAACGTGCGGTTCAGTCTTCCCAGGTTATCTCCCTTTCTTTCCTCTGGCAAACTACCCGTCTTTTAAGATCCCAGTCTAACCATTATCTTCTCCCTGGTGCTTTCCCTGACACCCAGTCCGCTGCTCCCCGCCATGGGTTCCCATGGAGTCCTATAGGTTGGCTCAGTCGCTAGCCCTCCCAAGCCATTGTTATCCAGCCTCCCGGCTTTCAATTCCACCCACATCGATGCCTCCAGTGCAGACTGTCCGTCTGTCCACTTGCAATATAAGCTAAGATGTCTAATAGGCATGGCAAGATTGCCACCCACATACCTGGGTTGCGGGCTTGGTCTCAGGTGGGGTGTGTGCAGAGAGCAGCTGATCAAGGATTCTCTGATGTTTCTATCTCCCTCTCCCTTTATCCCTGGAATCAATTAAAAAATATTTTTTAAAAAGATTGCCACCCTCATAAATCTGTCCTCCCAGTCTTCCCCATCTAGGAAATCTATTCTACCACCCACCTAGCTGCCCAACCTGAAAACCCAAGCATTGCGCTTGACTTCTCGTTCTCCCTCATCCTAAATCCCGACTCCCCTCCCTGTCAGCGCCGCTTCTAGAATATATCTCTTATCTCTTTGGCTCCCTTCTCCACTGCCACATTAATTCAGGCCATCATTGATTTCCTGTCTGGATCTCGGCAACAGGCGCCTGACCGTCTGTCCTGCGCACAGCAGCCGGAGTGATCTTATAAAATCTTAATTCAGATTAGGTCATTCTTGCTTACAACCCTCCAGTGGCTTTCTGTTGCACTTAGAATTAAACCCAACTCTGCAAGCTCTGGCACAGTCCGGCTCCTCTCCTCTCCTCCTCCCGCCCTTCTTCCCACTTCCTGGCCTCCTTCCTGTTCTGCCAATGCACCGGTCCTCTCCTGCCTCTGGCTGGTACACTCACTGAGCCTTCTTCCTTCAGTGGTTTCCCGACATGTGCTCATCCTCAGGTCTCAGCTCTCGGAGGCCATCCTGGGTCACCCTTTCTGCCGCTCTTTAATTCATCTTTAGAGAACTTATCACAATCTCTAATGACCTTGTTTATTTGAGGATTGTTAGTCCCCCTCCAAAAAGAGCGGGGATCTGGCCTATGTGGGTTACTGCTGTAATCCCCACACCGGGTCCAGGCGTTCGGTAAATATTTGTGAGTGACTGTGTTTATTCATCTTTGATCACAGTCATCACCCTGCCTCAGAATCGACTTATGTATGTGTCTGTTTCCCTAACTTCCTCATGAGTTCATACATTGCTCTGTTTCTGGAATCTAACCCGGGCCTGGCATATAGTAGGCTGCCAGTGAAGGCTTATGGACTCGATGAGGGAAAGTAAAAGGAGCAAAGTAAGGGAAAGTACCAGGAGAGAGTGGAGTTGGGGAACCCAAGGAAATCAAGTTGCAGTCAAGGCCTGAGAGGTGATGTGATGAATCTGGCTTAGACAAGGCACAGAGCCAGGGGCATCTTCCTGGTATGGACATTCACACCCAATGTCCCGGGTGACTTTGTCTACCTTATTTGTTCATGTGCCCTCATGTCTTCTTGCAGGAAGGACATTCCCCAAGAAGGGCCAGACGTGTGTGGTGCACTACACAGGTAGGCCTTGTTCCTCTAGCCCTCATCAGACCTGCCCTTCCCATGGCGGGTCCCTCCTCTAACACCCCTCCCCAGACACATCCTATCCCCTGCATCAGGCCCAAAGCCCAAGGCAACCAAGCCTCCATCTGACCAGCTACCCCACACCTCTCCCAGCCAGCCTTGCGGAAATGAGGAAGGGGGCTTGCAAGGTTAACCCCTCTCACTTATACCAGCAGGAGCCATTCGTGGTTCCTCGCCTCTGTGTGGGGAGTGGAGCCCTGGCCCTCCTGGATCTGTGTGAGACCTGGAAATCCTTTGTACAGCTCGCAGAGCCCTGTCCATCCCTGCAGACTCCCTTTTCATCAGATGGTGTTATTAGAGGAGGGTGGCTTCCTCAGAACTTTTTTCCTTTTCTTTTCAATTCAGCCTACTGTGATTGAGCGCCTCCTGTGTGCAAAATGCTGTGTTGGGCACTGGGGGTGGGAGAGGGCAGACAAGTCATGCCCGGCCCTGGCGCAGTGTGAGGGCTGGGATGGCAGCACTGCTGTGGGAGCCAGCGGAGGGGCTGCTCCTCTGCTGACCCCTCCTGGGTGATCTGTATCGGAAGGGCAGGTGGGCTGTGAACCTTCTAGATCAGTGGTTCCCAACCTTCCTAATGCTGTGATCTTTTAATACATATAGTTCCTCATGCGGTGGTGACCCCCAACCATAAAATTATTTTTGTTGCTACTCATAACTGTCATTTTGCCACTGTTATGAATCATAATGTAAATATCTGTGTTTTTCTATGGTCTTAAGCAACCCTGCTAGTGGTTCTCCACCTGTGGGTCACGACAGGTTGAGAACCGCTGCTGTGGAGCCTAAGACCATGGGAAAATATTACGATTCATATTTACATTACGATTCATAAAGCGAAAATAATGTTATGGTTGGGGGTCACCACCACATGAGGAGCTGTACGAAAGGGTCGCAGCATTAGGAAGGTGGAGGGCCACTGCGCTAGATGGAGTTCCCGGAGACTGCTGGCAGGAAGATCACAAGCAGGTGTTTGTTCCAAGGCAGGGGGGAGGGGGGAGGGGGAGTGCTCTGCTATGTGACCTGCTTCCCAGTGGGGCCAGCCTGATGACAGCTACTTAGCAGACAAGGCCAGTTAATTCCTAAGATGTGTGGAGATGGGGCCATTTTTTAGCAGTTCTCCGGGCCAGTGTGAAGAGCAGGTTAATTCTAGATAGATATTGGGGGTATTTTTCTCAACTGCTGTGCTGCCGGTCGCTGACGTCAGTGGCTGGAGCTGTGTTCTATCTCCCAGGGATGTGGCCTCATTACCACGAGTCCTCTGGAGCTTCTGACCTGGGTAATCGATTTATCTGTCCTACATGTTGCAGACGGATCTGTACTTATCCAATTACTGAAACCACAACATCTTTTTGCAAAGACTTTTCACAAACTAGAGAGCAGGCAGCGTGCATTAAACAACATCAGCTAGGAGTGGCTCTGGTCTGAGGAGGGACTATCTCATCACAGATTATGTGGGACTTTTTGGTAAATATTTTCTATTAAGTATAAATACAGTAGAGAACATAAATCTAAAATGTACAGCTCCATGAAATTTTTCAAAGTGATCACACTCAGGTAACCACCACACAGATCAACATGTGCACAGAGTCTTCCTTCTGTCTCCTTCCAGTTACCATACCTCCCTGAAGATAATCAGCATGGATTGGTTTTGCCTGTCATATAAATGGAACCAGAGTGTATTCTCCTTTGTTATAATCCTCACCTAAGGATATGTTTATTTTAAGAGAGAGAGAGAGAGAGAGAGAGAGAGAGAGAGAGAGAGAGAGAGAGAGAAACATTGATAGGTAGCTTCTCATATGCAGCTCACCAGGTTTCGTATCTGCAACCTATGGTGTATGGGACCACACTCCAACAAACTGAGCTACCTGCCCTGAGCTAGAGTGTGTACTTTTTATGCTTGGCTTATTTACTCAATATTATGTCTGTGAGATTTATGCAGAATGGTTGATCTTTTTCTGTTTTTGTACCATTCCTTGCCTCTGTACCATTATATGAATACTAGAAGCTGAGTGCATGAGATTTGTGCACTGGGGGGAGAGAGGGGAAGATCCCTGTCTGGCCTGCACCCTCTTGCAGTCTGGGAGTCCTCGGAGTATGTCTAACTGACTTAGGCCCGCTCACGTGTTGCTGTGGAGGAGGGAGAGGCTCCTGCCATCACTGTGCTTGCCAGCCAGCATGAGCCCGGCTTCTGGCTCCACAGGGGGAGCTCTCTGACCACCAGGGCCAGCTCCTGTATTGAGTGTCTGGCCCCCCTGGTGGCCAGTGCTCATCATAGCGACCAGTGGTTCCACCATTTGGTCAATTTGCATATTAGCCTTTTATTATATAGGATACTACACATCCTTTCTATAGTTGATTGCCATTTGGATTGTTTATATTGATAGTTTTGGATTATCATGAATAGTTTTGCTTTGAACGAAGATGTCTTCTGATCCACATCTGTACCCATTTTGGCTGGGTATATGCCCAGAAGTGGAGTCACCAGGGCACAGGGTTATGCCCGTTCAGTTATGCAAATAGCTTTCCAAAGTTGTTACAATTTCCACTTCCACCTGCAATGTTTGAGTGCCAGTTCTCCTGCATCCTCATCAACACTTGATTTTATCAAGTTTTGTTTTGTTTTTGGCACAGTCTGGGTGCCCAGTGGTATCTCATTGTGGGTTTGAATTGCATTGTCCTAAAGACTCATGAAGTTGAGTACTTTCATGTATTTATTGGCCATTTGGATATCCTCTGGTCTGCTTAAATTCTTCCCATTAAAAAACATTAGGTTATCTTTTGATTTATGAAATTACTTATTCTAGAGATGAGTCTTTTGTTGGATATACCATTTCTAACATCTCCCATGCTATGGCATGCCTTCTTGTCATATTTTTAACAGAAGGTTTAAGTGCAGAGGCATTTGAGAAAGGTGTGACTGAATAGGACATGGCGGGGAAAGGGAAGGAAGTGGAGAGCAGAGAGAGGGTTATCAGGCAGGTAACAGCTAAATCCTGAAGTAAGAGTGGAGCAAAGACCCATTGGAGGTTATTCCTATACACAAGGGAGACAGGATGGTGACTTGGTGAGGCCCCAGGATGGTGGTAATAGAAATGGAGAAAATAGGTGATTCCAAAGATATGAAGGGCTTGTTGATAGGCTGTATATGACATAAGGCATTGGGAAGAGTCCACGTTTCTTCTTTGGGCAACAGGTCTGATGGGAAAGATTAGAAGAGGAGGTTAGTGCAGAATAGGAATTCTGTTTTAGATGCATGGAGTCCAAATTGACTAATGATCCCAGCTCTTTTCCACCTTATTCTTGTTTTCACAGGAATGCTCCAAAATGGGAAGAAATTTGATTCATCCAGAGACAGAAACAAACCTTTCAAGTTCAGAATTGGCAAACAGGAAGTCATCAAGGGTTTTGAAGAGGGTGCAGCCCAGGTAGGATGAAGATCCTCCTTAGGGGAGATTTGAGGAGTTGGGATCTAAGCTCAACACTGCCCCACCCTATCACAGACCACTACCGCACACCGTCTAGTTTCAGTCCTGGCTTTGTCCCCACCCTTTCTGTTGCCAGCATGACTCTTGTGTCACTGGGGGCTCTTATATCTCAGACTCACCTTCTGGGTTTGAGCAGAACTAAACTAGCTGGGAGGCTTGTGAGCTACCAGCTGTCCCTGACCAAGGCAGCAGAAGAGTTGGGGTAGGGTAGGCTAAGGTGGACTTAAAAAAACACACACAATTTCAGACTTGCAAAAATATTGCAGGAATAGTAGAGTTCCCATATGTTCTTTACCCAGCTTCCCCAAATGATAACACTTTACATATCATAATACAACTGGAGGCCCGATGCACAGAATCTGTGGAAGAGTAGGCCTTCCTTCCCCTGGCTGCTGGCACTGGCTTCCCTTAAACCCCCGGTTGGCCCGACCTAATTAGCATTTATGCTATTATTATTATGTGATAAAAATCAGGACATTAACATTGATACACTATTAACTAATCATTCAAATTTTTGAGTCAAATATTCAGTATTTAAAAATCAGTTTATTCACATTTCACTAAGCCTCACTAATGCCAGGCCGGTCTTTTTATTTTTTATTTCATAGAGGAAGGGAGATGGAGAGAGAGAGATAGATAGAAACATCAATGATGAGAGAGAATCATTGGTTGGCTGCCTCCTGCACATCCCACACTGGGGAATGAGCCTACAACCTGGGCATGTGCCCTGACTGGGAATTGAACCATGACTTCCTGGTTCATAGACTGACGTTCATCCACTGAGCTATACCGACTGGGCACCAGATGTGTCTTGATGACTGCTGTGATGAGCCCTGTTCAAGCTCTGCTTCCTGGGTGTGTGAAGCCACCTGAGGCTCCACTGTAGTTCTTTTAGCCCTCTCCACCTTGCTGTGGCCCTGATCTCAAGTTCTCTAATGAACTGCCTGCCACCTACTTGATTGTGTGCAGGTACATGTGCTTTCAACACCCTCTTTAGGAAGAGGGTGGGGAACAATTATGAACAAATAGAAGTGTTTGGGCCATATACTACTTGATTACCAGCAGTTTGTTGGATGAATGAATCAGAGACTGCTTTGTGAAAGTTACTCTCCTATTCTGAGGCAGAATCTGCATGTGTTACCACATATTTTAACACATAACATGCATGTGTGCCATGCATAAAATTCACCTCAGGTTTCCAGAGTTACCACGAGGATGGTTTGGGAAAATGGCATAGTTACCTTACTTTTTTCTTTTAAATCAAGCTGGGTCCTCTTTCTCCTCTCCCCACCTGCCCCCATCCCTGCTAGATGAGCTTGGGGCAGAGGGCGAAGCTGACCTGCACCCCGGATGTGGCGTATGGAGTCACTGGCCACCCCGGGGTCATCCCTCCCAACGCCACCCTCATCTTTGACGTGGAGCTGCTCAACCTAGAGTGAAGGCAGGAAGGAACGTCAGGTGGCGGGATGGCTGCTGCCCACCCTCCTCGCTGCTCTGCCACGGGGACGGCTCCTCCTGCTGGGGCTCTTGATCAGTGTGCTGACCGCACTGCCCCACGACATTCTCCACTCTCTGCCCAAGCTGCTCTGTAGTATGTGTTGGTCATTGTTCACGCGCATCTTTGCTTGAGGAAACTTCGGTTGCAGATCGAAACATTTCAGGTTGTACGTTTTGCATGTAATAGCCATTCTCGAGAACACAAAATTTCTTGTTTGCACAATCTACACTGCCTTACCTTCACTTAAGCCAGACACACAAGGTGCTCAGACACGAAATGTACATGGCGTACACCGAGGGACTTGAGCCAGTTACCTTTGCTGTCACTTTCTCTCTTGGAAACTATTGGCTGCTGACTTACAAACTGTCCTCTTTGGAAATGACGTGTAAAATAAAGGCTCTGTGCTTGACAAATCCTGTCCATCCTTATTGTAGAGAGGAAGAGCTTGAAGGATGACATAAGCCAGTCGCCCTTGGGAAAAACAGTGGAAAGGAGCCTTCCAAGTAGCCAGGAGAGAGAATAAATATAATTACAGTGTGGATACTGCACATGCTGAGCCTTGTTCTGTATATTTTAAAATAAGTTGGTCACCAATCCTCTGACCAGCCCTACAAAGTAGGTGTTATTGCCACTCATCTCACAGGCTCTGTGGATCCCAGCACTTTGGGATCCTGAGATTTGTAGTTGTTTGGACTTAAAGGGATGAGTAACCTTCACCCAGATGGAAAAGAACATGTGCCTCTGAACAGATGAAGGTGTGGTAGGCCTGAGAGCCACACGCTCACTCACATTGTTACTTTTGAAAAGACTGATTCTGAGCTTGTTTTCACATTCACTGCTTAGCTGCATCTAGATCTGTTCTAACTTACATTGGGAATCACTACAGAGAAGAATGTATGTTTCTGCATCGTTTCCACATATCCTGTTTAATTTAATCAGCATTCACTGTAACTCTCGGGAGTTCTCAGGTAGGTTTTAAATCAGCCCGCTTATTGGCGTGCTCATCAATATGGGGCAATATGGTTGGGAGATTTTCCTTTCAGTTGGGATAGTTTTTAAACTTAGTGAGGAGTATTCTGTCAGCAACCTCTTAACTTGAGATTAAGACTAAGAGGGGCTGGGGACAGGTACTATTGGCTTCCTCCAGACTCAGGTCATATATATGATATGGGGGTGGGGGGCTCATCATCTTGGTTACTTCATCTACCTTTCGTCTCCAGGAAGACAAGAGCTGTAGCCCTCTGCCGAGGACGGAGGGGTTAAAAGCAGCAGCCTTTGAGATGGGGGAATGAAATGCGAAGAGGGCTGCATTGCTTTAACCACCCAGTCCCTGGGCTCCCTTCTCCTATGGGACGAGGCCAGCTAGAGGGGCTGTGTTCACTCCTTTCTGGGTGTTTTCTTCAAAATGTCTTCGCTTCCAGCTTTCCTTGGCACAATGTCTATGATAATTTCTGAGAATTCAGCCTGTTTTCTGCTGTGACACCAATAGGATGACGAAAATGGCACCAAGGACCACTGGAGGTGACCATTACGGAGTCATATAAAACAGCAGTCGCCAACCGGTGGTCCGCGGACCACTGGTGGTCCAGGAGGTCCGGAAGGTTGGCGACCGCTGATATAAAGGATCTGTCTGGAATATGTCCTAGTATAGCACAGGTGGTAAAAGGAGACACTAAGAACCGGCACAAACATAAACAACTACATATATCTACTGGCTAGAACCTGGAAAGGACATGCCAGGCTTCGCAGGCCCTGCTCTACTGACGCTCTGAAAAGATGATGCAGAGAATCAGGACACAGTATGCTCACAAGTTTGGACATTGTCCTGAGAGAGCCACAGAAAGCTGTTAAGCAGGAGAGTGACAATGAGCTGTCATATCAGTCATTTTCAAACTTCTGGTTAACACATCCTCAAGTCATACAACATCTTTCTCAGAAACGAGAAATTTAACCTCGAAGAATGTAAAGCAGCTCTGACAGACATGTGTGTACATACATGTGCACGGACACAATCATTCCTTGCAACCATAAAAGCAGTTTGAAAAACGGCCTTCGATGCCTAGTACAGAGGATGAATTATAACTGAATCCTCAGAGCCTCAGCATACACAGACCTGGCACTGAGCAGGTCCTCAATATTTGTCCACTAAATTCTTATATCTTAAACTGGGATAGGACACAAAACTGCCAAACAGAGAATTTAGCTAACATATATGAATCCATATAATGGACTAGCCATATTTGTCAATAGGAATTTCCCCTTGTTAATTTCAAACAACTACACTATTGGCAAGCCAGTCTGCCACTTAGACACATCATACTGTAAGTCTAATTTGTTTTCCCCTTACAACAATGTCTTTTAGAAAATTAGTTTTAAATTTGTAAATACCTAAAGGCACAACATGAATTACAATAATCGATATGGAATTCACAAAAGCATTCATAAGAAAATTACAGCCTGTGGCTCCTTTGTCATAGGCCTGCCCTTAGAAATGACTCTTACAGTGCTTTCAGAAAGCACTCAGACATACGTAAAGACAATTATTTCCTCATTTTCAATAGTAGGCTTTGAGAAGATAGTACAAAAGCATATAATAGCCTGTTTTCTTAAAGTAATAATAGATTTATTATAAAAGCTAAGTGCATTTAAAAGTAGAATTGATGCTGTTTGTCCAGTTAAATGACTTAGTCCTTGTACCCTTCAAGTTGGTTTTGGGTTATAGTTTTATATTTATATATATATACAATTAGCCCATGTTTTCCCATTTGGTTTATGCCAAAACTATAAAAAGAAAATTACAGCTATCTCCTCCAGGCTGCCAGACTATGATGAATGTGGTAATAACCATACTATTTCCATGCCATGAGAACTCATGATTATAAGAATAAGCATCACATATTTTTGTATAGCAAAAATATACTATAAACTAAAGTCCAAAATATACACAGACGCTTATTAACTAAACAGAAAGACTACATTAATACAATCTCACACATGAAACAACAACACTACCCAAGCTGCTTGCTCTCAATTATCTAACAATGTGCTGTTGTTTGACCATTTCTAGAATAGACCTCTGTTCTAAACACAAGGGTACCCATATCAACAAAGGTCTTTGGTTAATTATAAAGTATTATTCAAATGTACTGGCATGGTCAATACCTGGTTGATGTTACAGCAACTTCTTCATGTAAGCATTTTATTCATTCAACCGACATGAGCAGCTTTTTTTTTTTTTTTTTTAATATATTTTATTGATTTTACACAGAGAGGAATTGAGAGGGACAGAGAGTTAGAAACGTCGATTAGAGAGAAACATCGACCAGCTGCCTCTTGCACACCCCCCACCGGGGATGTGCCTGCAACCAAGGTACATGCCCCTGACCAGAATCGAACCCGGGACCCTTCAGTCCGCAGGCCGATGCTCTATCCACTGAGCCAAACCGGTCCCGGCCGACATGATGAGCTTTGATTTACCTATCTGCAAAATGGAGATACTACCTACACTGAGTAGTATTATGAAGTTATTATGGCTATTAATTATGAAGATTTCATTACTAATAGCCATTCAATAAATGACGACCCTCTCACAAGTTCCCTGATGGCTAAGCTCTGGATTGCACACTGGAGGCATTAAGAATACAAAAGGATCTCTGCTCAAGAAGCTCAGTCCCTTCCACCACAGCATTCTTGAGATGGTTCAACTGCAATTCCCCCTAACCCCCACCCCAGTATCAAACAGGAGGGGAAAATTCAAGAGAAAACACCGACATGTTTTATAAAAAGCTCCACGTTTACTAACAATATATTCTAATATGTATCAAAGTTTTAAGCACGTCATTAACCTCAAGAAACTGCAATATCAATATTAATTAAAAACTGAAAAAGGGTAGAGTGGTGATTCATGGGTTTTTCAGTCCAAAATAAAAATGCAGAAAACGTTTACTTTGGTGGATCCGTATTGATGCCATATTTTTCCTTGAGAAGTTTCAACTGTTCTTCCTTCTTCTTTGTGTCCATCTTCTGAAATGCCTGAAAATGTGGTAAGAGCCAAAGTTAACAGTTACCAATCTATGGTCCAATGAATTCCACTAATAGCACCAGCCAGAGAGGAGCTCAGAGTACCCATCTCCCCTAACGGTGCAGGAGAGAACTGTGCTATACTCACCCTGTTGGCATTATAGTACAAAACCACGAGGTATCTGTTACAAACGTTGAATCCGGACAGGTGATCACACGCGTTCTTGGCATCAAAGATGTCCTCATAGACCACATAAGCTGTTCCTCTAGTTTCAGGTGTGTTCCCCCTGCAGAGTTGAATCAGACTTAATTAAACAAATATCCACCTGAAAACCATTAGAGAAAATAAACCTTATGGAAGGGTATGCTGGGTAATCCTGTAATTTCTTGAATTAGGTAATTTTTGTTTTTAAGTGAAATAGCTATAGGCTCAACTTACTGTTAATATCAAGAATGCTAATATAGCTGCCTAATCAGTAACAGCAAAAAACTAGTTTGAAACTTCGTCATAATCTTCACGTTCCAGTGTTTCCTACTTCTCATACTAAGAATCAATTTTCAGCCTTACACTGGAAAGTACGGTATTGAGGAGTGATGGCTCCTATTAGTCAGCAATGTCTCAATGGGAGTTTTTCTTTAAAAAAAAAAAAATTTATTTTAATTTAAAAAGCAGATCAGGGAAAGGGTTCCCTATACTTTTAAATCTTGCACAGAAAGCTGTAGTTGAAAAAAAAAAATCTTTTTTCTCAGTTACTTTTATGTCCATCTACTCAGTTTATTCAGAAATTCTGCAGTCAGTAAAAGAGACAGTGAAGATGGTTGAAAAAATTGGAGTTAATGCATATAATAGCAGCATAGTTTTTGACTTTACAAAGAGCAGGTGTGCAATAAATGTTAGTTCTAACTTCCTTCCATTCCAGACCCTTCAAACTATTCATGCTCTCAGTAACCTCAATTAGTTGGCTCTCACAGCTGGATCATAAGGACCTCAGTAGGTAGTTTCCCTTTGTAAACAAACAAACAAACAAACAAACAAAACAAAACAAAACGAATCTAATTTCCCTGACTTCAATTAGCCTCGGAGGCTCTAGGCTCCCTTTGTCAGCTATAATTCCAAGATTATAGGTTATGCAATCATTTTATTTAAATGACATTTCAAAAGTTTCAGTCAACTCACACTCTGATTTGACGAATAGGTCCGTATTTCCCAAATATATCATACATTTCTTCAGCTGTGATTTTGTAAGGCAAATTTCTTATATACAAAATCCGATTTACTTCAGGTGGAAGTCGAATCTAAAATGAGAAATACATGTTGTCAAATTAGGAGAAAGAATGCTACTGTTTTTAAAAATTCTCACAATGAACAAGAAAATCTCACAATAAAAAATAGTAAACAAAAAAAAAGCCAAGACTAAAAGTTTAATCTGCTATACTGAAAATGGCATGCTCTTTGGAAAAAGCAACTGGGCACTGATTCCAGGGAAGACTATCAGTAGGAATAAGGGGCTACCACAAAACCCAGGCTTCCAGTCAATACACTTATCATTTATATTTGATTGCCAATACAACTGGTTTGCCTCACATCTTACCACCACCACCCCCTCTAATATCTGAGCCGGGCTGTGTATTCTCTTCCCTGCCCACACTGAGAGATGACCTTGGCTCTTGCTTACTGGAAAAAAGATATGACCAAATGGTGCCAAACCTGCCAATCTGCATTCATTCACACGAACCCACTTTCCCTCTCAGTACTAGGTCAACCCCTCATCTACTCCAACCCCTCCTGAACTTAACCCATCTTTCTTGTTTCTCCCCCTTACTAGATCACCATCCCCGCTGGCATACAAAAATACACCTTATATCACACGTCTTAAAAAGGATAAGCCAGCTACCACCTAACTGGTCTTCCCCCTGTCTACATGAAAACTTGTGGAAAGAACTGTCTCCTCTTTCTTAAACTCCCATCCTCCATTTCACCCCACCACTACTGTTTTCATCCACTGAAATGAAAAGCATCCAAGTCACCAAAAATCTCCCCGTCACCATGTCCAATCATCTGTCCTCATCTTACTATACCTTTCAGCACCTTAGAAGTGGACATTTTTTATTTTTTATTTTAGGGTTCCATAACGCCCCCCTCTCTAAGGTAAGGATGTAAGCAGCCGCGCTGCTGCATCTCCAACACCTAGACTAAGGTCTTGCACCTGGTAGCTTTTCAATTAATGTAACTGATAAATTGTTTCCTATCTCGCAAGTCTGGGACATCGTAGGTGCTTATAAATGTTTTTGAATCAAAACATGAAGGCTCTGCCCCAGCCGGGTAGCTTAGTTTGTTACAAGATCATCCCAATACTAAGCCAAAGCAAGATTGTGGTTCCATCTCCGGTCAGGGCACATACAATGACAGCATAAATAAGTCGAACAACAAATCGATGTTTCTTTCTCTCCCGCACCCCACCGCTATAAAAAAACAAACAAACAAAAAAAAACACAATGAAACAAAAAATTAAATTAAAAGGCCCATGAAGGATCCAAAGAGCTCCGGGATGAGAAGACTCCCAGGCTCTCGTCGCCTGTTGACCATTAAGTTATTTATTGGGGACTTATCTGTGTTATGGACGTTTAAGCCGAGAAGGTGCAGCCACCAAGGCTGTCGGGCTGACACTAGGACAAGAGACGGAAGGAGAACTCTCAAAAGGGGTGAGGGCGGAGATGTGGCTCCAGGACCAGGCCGGGCTGAGCTCCCTCCGGCAGCCCGGTGCCTCCTGGCTCCCCCGGCCTGGGAACGGGGAAGGGCCACCCGCCGCCAGTGCCCAGCGAAGCCCTTCCCCTCCCCGGCAGACATCCCCGTTACTCACGTTCGCTCTCTTGGCCGCTTGCATCGCCATCTTGGCGGGCTGATGAGGTTACCGCGGCAGACACTAGAATTCCCCCTTATTCCTCCTGGGCTCGCTCAGCTTTCAGCTCAACACGGCCTCCGCCGCCGGACATCAACACCCCGGCTCCGCCGGAAGCTGTGCCGCCGCGCAGGAACGCTACGTCTCACGTGCGGACGTGCTGACGCACCACCCCGGCCCGAAAAGAGACTCCGGGGCGCCACGAGAGCCGGAGTTAGCCAGGAGGCCGGAAGGTGGAAAGGCGAAAGCCCGCGGCGCTTCCGGGTTCCGGCTGAAAGGGGCGGGGCCGGGGCCGCGGGAGGGGCGGAGTTCCTGTCAGGGTGGCCCTGAGTGGAGGAAGCTGCCGGAAGGGGCGGGGCCTGAGGAGATGGACTAGAGCTGGGGTTGTTCGCAGGTGCGTTCCGGAAGGGGGCGGGCCGGGCAGAAGGACCCGGCTGCTGGGCGGGCGGCGGTGCGAGGTTGTGTGCGGGGCCCCGGGCCCCTGGCAGTGCTAGGAGTTCTGTCTCCGCATTTGGAACCCTGGCGCAGCCCTTGGAGGCTGGGCGTCTGCTGGCCCGGCCTCTCCTCTAATCCCCTCTCGATGCTTGCCCAGTCTCCCATTCCACCTCCCACCTCCTCCCCGCCCCGCCCATCCCGTCTCCCACCTCCTTCCCGCCCCGCCCCACCTATCCCATCTCCCACCTCCTCCCCGCCCATCCCATCTCCCACCTCCTCCCCGCCCAGCCCCTTCCATCTCCCACCTCCTCCCCGCCCCACCTATCCCATCTCCCACCTCCTCCCCGCCCTGCCTATCCCATCTCCCACCTCCTCCCGCCCCGCCCATTCTATCCCTTCCACCTCCTCTCCTCCACACCTATCCCATCTCTTCCACCTCTTCCCCGCCCATCCCACCTCTTCCACCTCCTCCCCAGCCCGAGCATCTCATCTCTCACCTCCTCCCCTCCCCGCCCATCCCATTTCACCTCTTCTACCTCCTCCCCTCCCCGCCCATCCCATTTCACCTCTTCTACCTCCTCCCCTCCCCACCCATCCCATTCTTCCACCTCCTCCCCACCCATCCATCCCTTCCACTTCCTCCCCACCCATCCCATCCCTTCCACCTCCTCCCCGCCCCGCCCATCCCATCTCCCACCTCCTCCCCGCCCATCCCTTCTCTCGCCTAGTCCCTGCCCTGTTGGCCTCCGTCCACGTGCACATGCCAAGCAGAGAGCCGGCTTCCCTTCACTCTTTATTTCCTTAGGCCAGCTTTACACAGATCAGTCGACGAGGCTGGGGAAGGCCCAGTGGGTTACAGGTGGGCGTGGAGTAGCAGCCCGTCTCTGGCCTGCGTTCAGAGAATTTTCTCCCGATTTGCTCTGGGAAGGTCTGAGGCACCCTTTTCCTCGAGTGCCCCCTCCTTCACTGGGGCATCTCCAGGACGATTTTGCCCATGTGCTTATTACTCTCCATGTACTTGTGGGCCTCTTGGATTTCAGCCACAGGGTAGATTCTGTCCAGAACCGGCCGTATGCGTTGGGGGCCGTCCATGGAGAATTGGGGCACAATTTGCTCCGTAAAAGCCTTCACCATCATTTGCTTGTACTAAGATACAGAAAAGAGACCATCAGCCTGGACAGAGCCTGACCTGGCTACCCCCCCATCCTGCTTAGCCTTTGTGGTCTCTCTGAAAAGTGTACCCATTTGCAAAAGCACACAGGGGTACCTAACCCCTCCATTACAGCATGTATGTGCATGCCCCCAAATGTGTAACCAGATAAGGGCTGCAGCCTGGAGTAAAATTCAAGTGTCACTGACATCCTAAGGATTTTAAAGATTTCAAGTCGGAGGCAGCCAGAGACGGGTCTTACATAGACTCAGCTCACAGGGGACGTGTTTCAGCTCTGCTCCCCCCGTTGTGTGAAACCTTATGCTGGGAAACATTCCCAAAGCTGGCCCGCAGAGATTTCAGGCTGAGGTGGAGAGTTCCTTACCTAAGAGGCTTTCTGAGAACAGTTCTGCCTTGCAAAACAGTCTTGGAACTATTAAAAGTATTTCCAAATATGGTCCATGCTTTGTTAAGAGAGTCTCCTCAGGTCTCATCTATGAAGTGTTTTCTACCCTCCTAAGATGCTGAGGCTTCTGTTGACCAATGTTAATTAGTTCTGTGAAATCAGGTTAACTGTCTACCCACAGAGGGGCAGGTTTCTCCACGGGCTCCCTAACTTAAGATGTGCCAAAATGAGTCGCATTGCTCTGCGTAACAGTTTTCACTCATCACTCACCTTTTTGTCCCTAGATCTCAGCAGACTGGCCACCAGAGTTCCTCGCTTAAAAAGCAGTTTCGACAACAGAGGCCCATCGACGTCGGCTCCCCCCATCAGACCGTAGAGAACCCAGCGGCCGTCAAGAGCCAGGCAGTTGACATTTTTCTCCCAGTAGGATCCTCCTATGCAGTCTAGAATAAGGTTGACTCCAGCACCTTCCGCAGGAAACACAATTTATGCTAGTCAGACACAGAAAGCTTGATGCAAAATAATATTCCCAGAGTACATTTGTGGATGTGTGGCTATAAATAAACACTGGCACAAGTGGTAAATCTATACATTGGAACTACAATAGAAACACTGCTTATAGAAACGTTTGAATGGAGTTTAGATAGCTGAACTCTGCCATCCGTGCTTGAAATAGTTCATCTCTGTAGCCACAGCAAGAGGGAAATGGGGCAACCCCATGCTCTAGTATCTTCCCCAACCCCACATAAGTAGAAAACCCACTGGCACCTGGGCATGGGTGAGAACAGAACCGGAGATGCCCACTCCAGCCTACAGGGCAGGCTGGTAGTACACACCTGGGTTAAGAAGCCTCTGCACTGGGTTGTTTGAATTGTAGCCTTGGTGTCATCTCTCCTTTTTGACTCATGGAAAGGGAAGTGCCAAAAATATTCAGATTTGGCTTTGGAACACAGAGCTCATCCATTTAGCCTTCGAAATACTACCTACTATGACCATCTCCCAACTGGTCTCTGCCCCATGTCTCCTCTCAATGCCCCATGTACTGGCTGGTTGGGAATAAGAAGTCCTGGGTCATTTGGGGCCAACTCTGCGTGACTATCCAGTTTCTAAAATGTGTATGAATCAGATCACAAGAATACACATGCAAACCGTCTTCATCCTAAATATTGCCTGACTGTCTTCAAAGGTCCAACACCAGAGTCCCAGAACTTGGCCTGGGCAGCTGTTGTGCATTTAGCAGAGGCCAGACAGATCCAGAGCACTGGCCTCAAGGCTGGCCAGGATTTCATGTAATCGCTCTGATACTCCTGCTGAGCTGCAGAGGCTGTGGTTTACCTTTGGTGAATTTCATCGCCGCTTCGGAAAAGTCCTCTTCTTTGTAGTTGAATCCGGCAGCTGCTCCGAGTTTTTCTGCCATTTGGAGCTTGTCCTGGGAGCCGACGGTGACCAGGGGAATGGCTCCCGCTATCCGGGCGAGCTGGACGGCCGCTGTGCCCACCCCGCTTGCTCCTGCGTGGATTAGCACAGACTCTCCGGCCTGAACTTGTCCTGTGACAGGAAGTACAGAAACCATTCTCGTTACTTTGCAACTGCTACACGGTGTCCACACGGGCTTCTTCTGCCACGGCCACCTGGCCCCGGGACAACTAAGTGCCAGATGTCTTGCTTTCTTTAGAGAACATATATTTTTTTTAAATATATATTTTATTGATTTTTTACAGAGAGGAAGGGAGAGGGACAGAGAGCTAGAAACATCGATGAGAGAGAATCATCGATCAGCTGCCTCTTGCACACGCCCTACTGGGGATGTGCCCACAACTAAGGTACATGCCCTTGACCGGAATCGAACCTGGGACCCTTCAGTCCGCTGGCCGACGCTCTATCCACTGAGCCAAACCGGTTTCGGCTAGAGAACATATTGATAGTTCTTTTTTCTTATTGCCTCTCGTCTAAGTGGAAAACACCTTTTTGCAAGCTATTAGCAGCCCCATCTATAATTTGTTTTACCTGAAATAACATCAAAACACCTATCTCTGACCTATACCTGAATGAGTAAGAATAACCACCATTCCCACTGTCACCTCCAGCTGATCTCACTAATCCAGGCATACACACCAGCCACCAGGCTCCTCCTAAAATGGAGTTCTCATTAATACTTTGTCCCCAGAATGTAACGTGGCTCTCAATTGACTTTTGTATCAAGTCCATTCAGCCTGCAATTCAAAGCCACCACAATTTAGTCCCAGCCTCGTTTTTCACGAGTGGTAATTGTCACCCTTCATGTCCGAGCAGAGCAGCCAAGCTCTTTTCTTTCTAAGAAAGTAAAAGACACTCTGTCTTAGGTCACTGTGGCTGTCTTCTGTCCATCACAACTCTAGCCACCCTTCCCTTCCAGAAAGCCGTCCCTGACCACCTTTGTCCACACCAACTTTTCCCATCTCAAGCTTTGTTGTTAGAGACGCTCTGTCTCTTGTGAGAACCTGAACTCTATGGTTGTCTGCAGAGACCCTGAACTCTATGGTTGTCTAATTCTGCATACATTCCGTCTTCCTAGGTAGACTGAGCTCCCTAAAGGTCTTGGGCTCCCTCACATGACCTTTGGCTGGCCTCAGTAGGGGTGGGGAGGAATAAAAGTTGACTGATTGGCTCCTTCTGCTGCACTAGGGCTCCCAGAGAGAAGCTCAGCATGACTTTGAGAAGCTGGGGTGACTGGTGGCCAACAATGTGAAGACACGCACATCCAGTGCTATTCAGGCCTTCTCTCTGATAACCGTGATTTTCAGCCTCAACATCAAGCCACTGCTAAGATGGTATGAGGACCTGAGCCTACAGGTGATTCAGTAGGGTGAGGTGTTGGGTTTGGGTGTGGCTCAGTGGCAGGACAGGACAGAGCTACCCTGGAGGACTGCTGGGTTTTGAGGTGGCCACGTCAGGAAGGAATTGAACACATCTGTGTGGAGTAAGCATGGAGCAGGGGGTGGGGTGGGAAGCTCCTCACCCACGAGGTGTAACAGCTGGAAGGCGGTGAGCCAGGCCTCTGGGATGGCTGCAGCCTGTGGCAGAGTCAGTCCTGCTGGGATGGGCATGAGGAACCCTTCAGGGACCGTGACATATTGAGCCTGACCCCCGCCAGGCATCAGAGCCATGGCTGCGTCCCCGATCTTCCAGTGCCCCTGGCAGCCAGGCCCCAGCTCTGCCACGTGTCCCGATGCCTCGATTCCCAAAATATCGCTTGCTCCTGGGGGTGGTGCATATTGTCCTTGTCTCTGCAGAGAGAAAATGACACTAAGTGGTCAGTAAGCATGATCAGAAATCTGTGTCACCATCCTTGCCCTCTTCCAATAGCCACCCCCCTTTTTTTCCGATAGAAGATTCATGATAAAGTCAGGTGGGTTTTTTTTAATGTAGGAAAAAAGAGAGGAGAGATGATTTGTTTCATACAAATAAGAGATGGTAGGTCACATAATCAGTGGATGTCACATTAGTAAGATCCTTAGCTTTTTCTCTCATCTAAACCCTGTTTTACAAATGGAGAAACAGAGGCCTAGGCAGGGAAATGCCTTGTCTAAATTTGCCAAGTAAATTTAGTAGCAGGACCAGGAACAAAACCATAACACCTAAGTGACAGTTCTCGTATATCCAGTGCCAGGACTGACTGGGATCCTCAGAAGGCTCTACCAGGGCTGCGGACCAGAGGACTGAACAAGGAGTGTGCATCAGAACCATCCCAGGAGCTTTTTCAAAGTACACATGCCTGGGTCCCAGTCACGTTTATTTTGGAAAAATGCCCTGGTGATTTTTCTGTACATTTCTCAAATACCCCTAACCACCCATCCAGCTGGTCCAGGTTAGCTCTCAGACAGCAGACAGACAGAAATTCTGAGTGCTGCTCCCTGACCGCCCCAGGACCCTCAAAACAGAAAGAGGGCAGATTGGAGCCACAAGGACCTCGATTTTAATCACAGCTCCGGGATGGTTAGTGTTGTGGTCTTGGATAATGAACCTCTCTGACCCTCATTTCTTTACCAGTAGAATACAAATGGTAAGAAATAGAGCATGGCCTACCAGACACCCCTGCTCAACAAACTGTGAACCCCTTCTCCTCTGGAAGCCTGAGCAGACGACGGGTTAACGCGGGGTGAATTCTGCTTTGCTAACACTGTATCCCTGCACTTTGTGTAAACAAAGGAGATTGTATGGCCCCAGGACTCGGCACCCCCAGCATAACCTCACCATGAGTGTTACTGGCAGTGCCCTCGGTTACTCCTTATCGGTCTGAATGTTTATGGAAGGGCCCGGAGTCCCGCCCTGGCCCCTGAGTACCTGGAGAATGTCGGCCCGGTTCAGGGCACTGGCTGCCACCTTCAGGAGGACTTCTCCCTCTCCCGGGATGGGCTTGGGCACCTCCTTCAGGTAGAGGTTTTCTGGTCCTCCCGGCTGGTCAAAGTGCACGGCTAGCATGTTTCCTGAGGACACAGAGCACAGCGAGGCAGGGAGCCTCGTGAGGGCCGTCCAGGAGTAGGGCAGACACCTGATTTGCTTTAACCTGGCCTTTTAGTTTTATTTCTTAGCTTTGCCTTAAACTGGCCTCACCTAGTGCCCTGTCTCCCGCACCAACCCAACCTCTCCTTTGCAGAATCTTTTATATATATATATATATATATATATATATATTATTGTTTGTTGTTTTTTTTTTACAGAGAGGAAGGGAGGGACAGAGAGCTAGAAACATCGATGAGAGAGAATCATCGATCAGCTGCCTCTTGCACACCCCCCACTGGGGATGTACTCGCAACCAAGGTACATGTCCTTGACCGGAATCGAACCTGGGACCTTTCAGTCCGCAGGCCAACGCTCTATCCACTGAGCCAAACCAGTTTCAGCCTTTGCTGAATCTTTTAAGTCACCAGAACAGTGACGTTCTGCTTAACAAGTAGGAGTCTTAGGACCCAGGTCTATGACTATTGAGACAGAGGGAAATGTAACATCTTGGCCTCAGTTGTGTTTTAGCTTTGGACACAGGAAAATGGGACAATCCCACAAGACAAGACACTTCCAATAACATACAGAGCAACCCCAAGGCTGATACCGGGCCCAGATGCAATGATCAATACCCTCTACCCCAGCACTGAGCAAGCAGTGGAGACAGGACCCAAGCTCCATTGGTCACCATGACTAAGGATTTTTGTCCTGTGCAGGGTGGGGCAAAGGTAGGACTAGAGTTCATATGGAAAGTAATGCAATTAAATAGTGACACAAGAACACACTCTGTTTTACTCACGGCTTACTTTTGCCCCACCTGTATAATCCACCCCCTGAAAGTCATGGGGAGTCAGGTCTTTGAGCATGAGCTACGTGACTCCATGAATGGCACCATCTCCTTAATCAACCCTTACTTTCTTGGCTGTAAACCCTTGTTCGTGTCTTATTGGGCTTTGGCGTGAGCAGGCAGATGGACCTCTTCAGTCTGATCATAGGAATGCAGCGCCCAAGCCCATGCAGTCCCCTGCGGGCCAGCCCCTGCCACTGGCATTCCTTTGCCAGGCCTCCTCTAGGTCTGCCCCCCATGCCCGCCTGAGCCCTCCTTCCTCTGAGGTCCCTGCCAGTCCAGGCAGACAGACACAGAGGACACGCTCTGGGACAGGATGGAGGAAGCAGCCATGGCCTTATGGGTGGATGCTTCGGAGCAGGGAGATACAGAAGAGGCAAATTCTACTTCCTACGAGTTGGAATCCCCACCCCAAGTGTCACTGGTGGGACTGCCCAGAAACCTTATTTTCTTTGATCTGTCTGGCCTTTTATTTTTTAATTTTTAGCTTTGACTCAAAACTGGTCCTACCTAGTACCTGACTCACCACCCATCAGGACCAGATGCAGTGACCACATGCAGAGCAAACGCTTGCGAAATGGGACAGAGCAACTCCAAGGCTGACATCTGGACCACATGTGATGATCAATTCCCCCAGCACTGGCCAATCAGTAGAGACCAGGACCCAAACTCCATCCGTCACCGTGACTAATGGGTTTCCTCCTGATCATCCCCTGGAAACCATCAGGGAGCCAGGTTTGAGCATGAACTCCCTGTGACTCTGGGCATGGTGCCATCTCCTTAATGAATCCTTCATTTCCTGGCTGCAAACTCCTGCTGTGTCTTCCTGGACTTTATGCACACAGGCAAACGGAGCCCTTCAGCACCTGCGGCCAAGCTGCAGGGCTCCTGGTCCATCTCCATCAGAGAGGTCTGCCCCCGCTCTGTCTCCCCCTCCTTCCTCTGAGGGCCCAGCTGATGCAGACAGACCCCACACAGAGGGCACAGGCTGAGACGGAGAAGGAGAACGAAGCAGGGATGGTCTTACCGGGCGAAAGTTGCAGAGCAGGACAACACGGAAGAGCACGAGGCAATTCCACTCCCTCGGAGTTGGACAAACACACTCCCTCCCCATCCCACCCGCCAGTCACTGGCCTGGCGCCCGTGTGAGTTACCTGCTCAGAACTCTCGGCGGCTCCAGAGGGCACTGCTGGTCCTGTGATCTCTGTGGATCCTCAGAGCTGAACCCGGAGCCTGGGACTGCTTGGCAGCGAACTGTCCACCTGGAGTCAGGGCAGCGGGGTAATGTGAAAGGGGTGGGGCAGACCGGGGCCAGCCCTCTCCCTCCCTTCCGTTTCCTCCTTCCCTCTTTAAAATGCAAAGCTGGTGACAGCAAATAGGGTTTCCTTTCCCTTGGAGTCTCTGGAAACTAGTCTTTCTCGGGGTTTGGCAGGAAATGCTGCTCGCCGCTCTCGCTGAAAGAAGAGAAAGCTTCACTCTCTCCAGGGAACTGGACCCCACGCAGGTCCATTTCCCAGGCTTTTAGCCCATTTGCGCCGTGGGTCTGGCTCCAGCCCTGCCTGTGGCCAGCATCTGGAGTCTGGAGCAGGATGGGTAAGCAGTGTGGTGCTGAGAGAGAGGAGTCATCGGGAAAAGGGAAAGTAAAAGCAGTTCTGGGGTCCTGATCACTTCTGCTCTCCTACTCTTTCCGGGAGGGGGGGGGGGAGGAAGTGCCCTGTCCGGCCCCCTATCCCCATGCTGCCTGATGAGATGATTTGGCTGGTTAAAAGCTGTGCAGATAGACTACATTATTGACATTCTGGACTAGATAATTCTTTGTTGTGAAAGACTGCCCTGTGCATTGTGGGATGTTTAGCAGCATCCTTGGTCTCCATTCCTCCCTCTAACCCCCCCCCCCGCCCCCACCCCGTCCAGTCAAGAAACACGAAAAGCCTACAAACATTTCTGCAGGCATAGGGTGGTGGTGGTGGGAGAGGGGGTGGCAAAATTGCTGCTAGTTAAGAACCACTGGTTATTTTGTGTGCGGTGGGTATACACAATAGGACAATGGGAGTATTAAAAATGTGAGACTATTAAAAAAAAAGAATATATAGTTCTGTGATGCCACATACTTTCTCAATTAACTCTTTAAGACTCTGCTCTCCGGAGCCTTCCCTGATTCTATTAGGCAGGGGCCATTCATTTATTTGTTTACCAAATGTATTCATCGCCTATTCCACATTGACAGCATCTCAGGTACTTGAGAAAGGATTACCACACAATTCTTGCCTTCCAGGGGCTCACAGTCTAGGAAGACAAAGAGCTATAATGCAGTGATAATAAAGGTCTGCATAAAATACCCAGCACAGGAGAGATGCCGAGGGTCTCTGGGGGTCTCCAATGGTTTTTAGGAATTTGCCAACTGGACGTGAAGAGGCAGGAACAGAAAAGGACGTCTCAGGCAGATGGGACAGCATGCACAGAGGCCCGGGAGGCGGAGACTCTATCCTGACCAGCTGTGCTTTCCTGATTTATTAAAATAGTGCCTCACACATCCATCCATAGACCGGTGAGTATTTGTCTGAAGAATGAATGATCTACTGCTTTCCTTACTAGTAGAGGTAGAGGCTTCTGCTATTTCAAAAGAGTGTTCATGCAACTCCAAACAGTTTTAGAAAGTTCAGTTTACATGAAAACCTAAACGCAAACTCAATTCATACCGTTTATTAAGCTCCACTCTCATAGGTATAATTTCCCAGTTCCATGTTAAATCTTTATTCAGAAACATGTAGACGCGGAAGGAGACTACAGCAGATACCAACGAGCTGCCTACCTGGCTCCCAGGAGTCCTTTTCCTTTGCCCCACCCTGTACAGGACAAAAATCCTTAGTCATGGTGACCCATGGAGTTTGGGTCCTGTCTCCACTGCTTGCTCAGTGCTGGAGTAGAGGGTATTGATCATTGCATCTGGGCCTGGTATCGGCCTTGGAGTTGCTCTGTCCATGCAGGGACCTCAAGGTTTAGTAGACAGATTCAGGAACAAACATTTCTAAAAACCGGGCTCTCAGTTAGTAATTGCTTTTGCACATGCTCTCCTGGCACCTGAGCACCGTCTCCAACAGTGCAAACACTGCCACTGCAGTAACGGGCTAAGTCTGATCAGAAGGGACACAGAAAACTGAAATCAAATTCTTTTCCTAAGGGTCTTCAAGCCTTCAATACTTACCCTAAAGAGAACAGTCACCTGCCGAATGCATTGTAGTCCTTTTTTTCTGGAATACAGTCCTTCTCTTCTGGCTTACGAAGGGCTCTTGGTGAGTCCAGTCACAAGTGTTCGGACATCACTGGGCATCACCTGCAGAGGGGAAACAGGCTGGAGTCAGCAGACCGGCAGGCAGTCTGGCCACAAGTGGCCCACTACCTGTTTTTGTCTACCTGCAAGCTAAGAATGTTTCTTACTTTTTAAAGTAGTAGGGCGGGAAGCAGAAAAATATTTTGTGGTGTGTAAAAATTACATGACATTAAAATTTCAGTGCCCATAATAAAGTGTCATTGGCACCATCCCATGCACCAGGAGGTAGCAGGCTGGATTCCCGGTCAGGGCACATGCCCAGGTTGCTGGCTGGATCCCCAGTGGTGGTGTGTAGGAGGCAGCTGATGGATGTTCCTCTCATCAATGTTTCTCTCTCTCTCCATCCCCCTTCCTCTCTCTGAAATAAATAATAACATATTGAAACAGTTTTATTGGCATATAGCCATACCTGTTCTTTCACGTATTGTCTATGGCTGCTTCCCACTACAACTGCAGGTTGGTTGTATAGTCCTGACACACACCATATGGCCTGGAAACCTAAACTGTTTACAGGGTTCTTTACAGAAAAAGTCTGTTTAAGCTGAAACCGGTTTGGCTCAGTGGATAGAGCATCAGCCTGTGGACTGAAAGGTCCCAGGTTCGATTCTGGTCAAGGGCATGTGCCTTGGTTGCGGGCATATCCCCAGTAGGGGGTGTGCAAGAGGCAGCTGATCGATGATTCTCATTGATGTTTCTAACTTTCTATCCCTCTCTCTTCCTCTCTGTAAAAAAATCAATAAAATATATTTATAAAAAAATAAAAAAAATAAAAGTCTGTTTAAATTTCTTACCCCCAAACTTTATTTATTTAAAAAATATATTTTATTGATTTTGTACAGAGAGGAAGGGAGAGAGATAGAGAGTTAGAAACATCGATGAGAGTCATCGATCAGCTGCCTCTTGCACACCCCCTACTGGGGATATACCCGCAACCAAGGTACGTGCCCTTGACCAGAATCGAACCTGGGACCTTTCACAAGCCAATGCTCTATCCATTGAGCCAAACCGGTTTCGGCTTACTCCCAAACTTTAAAAAAACTTTATTTAAAGCTCTCTGCCCAAACAGTTTCTTTACACCAACCCTGGTGATGCTCCCGCAGGATCCACTCCTGCAGTTTGGTGCCGGGAAGGAGTTGGTAGTGAGTCCTGCGAACGGCTTGCACTCACTCAGCAGGATAAAGGCCACTGCAGTGAGAGGACCTGCTCTGGCTTGCCTGTAACGGCTGTGAGTGCAGATCTCCCCAGACACTTCGGACAGTTTCAGGATCGGCATTAGGAGGAGAGTGGCAGTCCATCACTGAGTGTCCACGGAAACTCAAAGAGGAACGTAAAACCCTGGAATCACAGAAAACCACAGTTCTCACAGAGCAGGTGATGCAGTGCGTTTGGAAAATCACAAGTCTTAATTTTGTAGCTGTGTCAGTGGTTTGCACCTGAATCATCTGGGATTAAAAAAAAACCCAAAAAAACAGCCCACCAGGCGTGGCTCAATGGTTGAGCACCGGCCTATGAACCAGGAGGTCACAGCCCAGGTTGCAGCTGGATCCCCAGTGTGGGGCGTGCAGGAGGCAGCAAGCTGATCAAGGATTCCTTTCATCATTGATTTTCTCTCTCTCCCTTCCTCTCGGAAATCAATAAAAAATATTAAACACAAACAAACAAAAACCCGCAGAAACCGGTTTGGCTCAGTGGATAGAGCGTCAGCCTGCGGACTGAAAGGTCCCAGGTTCGATTCCGGTCAAGGACCTGTACCTACCGGGGATGTGCAAGAGGCAGCTGGTGGATGATTCTCTCTCATCGATGTTTCTAACTCTCTGTTCCTCTCTCTTCCTCCCTGTAAAAAATCAATAAAATCTATATATATATATATATATATATATATATATATATATATATATATATATATATATATATATATATATATATATAAAACCCCAAAAACAAATGTCTGCTGAAGTGGGCAGCCACTGAACCAGGTAAACGAGCTACATGACATGTGAGTCCTCGCATTCCCTCCTGGCTGACCAGCATCGGACACTGACACCTCAGGCGACGGAACACATTTCTGGGCTCCTTACAGCGACATTTCCGCACGAGGCGCCGCGTCTCCGGGAAGGTCCTCATCAGGACAAATGCAGACACTGGACCGGCGCCCCCTCCGCCCCCCCTGCAGCGAGGCCTGGACACAGGGGTGTGTGTGGGAGGGAGCAGGGGTCCCCGAGGGGAGGAGGGCGGCGGAGGGGGGAATCCCAGCGCTGTGGGCTGGGGGAGGGGGGGGCGCGCAGGGAGCACCGGGGAGCGCGGGGGCCGGGCGGGCGCGGAGCCACGGGCTCCGGGGTAGGAGCCACGCGCGCGGCCCGGCGGGGGTGCGGGCAGCGGCCCGTCCAGGACGCGGGGCCGGCGGGGCGGGCGCCGCGTGCCGGCTGTGGGCGTCCCGGCGAGGCGCTCCGCCCCGGGCTGCAGACAGGACCCACCTGCCCACCCGCGTCCGCCCGGCCGGCCTCCAGGTCCCCGCCCCGCCCGGCGGGGCCGCGGCTGCAGCTGCACGGGGCGCGGGGCTCGGGGCTCGGGGCGCGGGGCGCGGGGCTCGGGGCGCGGGGCGCGGGGCTCGGGGCGCGGGGCTCGGGGCGCGGGGCGCGGGGCGCGGGGCTCGGGGCTCGGGGCTCGGGGCTGCAGCTGCGCGGGGCTCGGGGCTCGGGGCGCGGGGCCCGGGGCTCGGGGCTGCAGCTGCGCGGGGCTCGGGGCGCGCGGGGCCTCCGCGCGCTTCCGCCGCGCGCACTTGTTGCCATGGCGACCCGGGACGCCGACGCGAAACGCCCGTCTCTCACCCTCCGGCTGCCGCCGCCGCCGCCGCCTCCGGGGCCGGGGGCCGTCGGGCCGGACCCCGCGCGGGGCGGGGGCGCGGAAGGTCCGGGCAGCCCCGGGAGGGGAGAGGGGCCGGGGAGGCCCAGGCCCCGCCGACCTGGGAGGGGAGGGGAGGGCGCAGGCCTGGGCGCTGGGGGGTCACGAAGGGCCTTTCCCCTGAGACACGGGCCTGGAGGCGGGGCGCTGGGGACCGACCTTTTTTTCCGAAAGCCCCACCCCCCTCCCCCGTTCCTCCGGGCAGCCCCGCCGGGGTGGGCTCCGGTAGCCAGGAGGCTGCAGCCCGGGCCTTGCGTCCGAAAAGGGCTGCCGGAGGACTCCCAGAAGCCAGGCTGCATCCTTACCACACCCCCTTATTTCCAAGGGGCTGTGTGGTAGGGGCAGGTGGGAGCCTGGATCTCAGGGGGTCGCGGGTCCGGGCAGAGAGAACCCCCCCACCCCCCGGCTCTGGGGACAGGAGCAGGAGCCGCGGCGGAGGCCCTGGCTGGGACAGTGCGGATGGATGGATGGATGGATGGATGGAGGGCTGACGTTCACAATCCTTTCCTGGCCCGTGGGAGCGCACAGCGTGGACCATTCATTCATTCATTCATTCAGCAGAGGGGAAGGGGATGGGGGCTTCCCGTTACCCACTGAGCTGACGTTCCCGCTTTCCCAGGGGCCCCGCCACTTGGGACCACCACGAGCCACTTAGACAGCGAGGATGTCACCGGGTACAGGACCCTCCGCCTCAAGAGCTCCAAGGAGTGGCTGGAGCCGCAGCCTCTGTACTTCGTGGAGGTACAGCGGCGGGGCGTCTGGAAGCTCATCCTGGGGTGGCTGCTTGGAGAACTGACTGCCTTGTGTGACATGTAACATTCCCCCTCCCCGCTATGCTTTCTGTTTCATCCTCTCCTTTTTACCACCCTTGTGTTTGCTCTTCATTTTCTTCCAGCTTCTTCAAGGTGGACTCATGGGTCATGGGTTATATATACCTTTTCTAACATAACAAGGTTATAAAGTTTCTCTTGAAGCTCACAATGTATACAAATTGTGTGTTTTAAAAATTGTTATTTTTTTCTAAACAGCGTTATAAAGGTCTATTAGGGGTGTCGAACTCAATCAGAGAAGGGGCCAAAATCTAAAATCCAGCCTAAATCGCGGGCCGAATGGTTTACTGAACAGTCATAAACTGACAATGTCATAAACTGACAGCGGAGTGCAGTGATGACAGCGCAGTGCGGGCCACATTGCAAGGCCTGGCGGGCTGGATTTGGCCCGCGGGCCTTGTGTTTGACACATGTGGTCTAGTTGATACACATACAATCACTTGCCTATATTTAAAGTGTACAGGCTGATAAATTTTAACGTGCATACCCACATGAAATCACCACCACCATCAAGCGAGGGACTGAGTCAGAACCCCCAGAGTTTCTTCATTGTGTCCTCGGCAATCCCTCCCTCCCTCCCTGCCAGCCATCGAGACAATCTCAGATTTGCTTTCTGTCACTACAGTTATTATTATTATTTTGCCCTAGAATGAGTTTAGCTGAAAGCAAGAAGATTCAAACATTCTTTAAATAATACTTTATGATATCCTGTTAGGTATAAAAACTGAATTTACAGAGAAATTTTCCAGAGATATGTCTTTACATGTAAAATGTAAGTCAAGATAGTATAAATAATTTGTATGTTAAGATTTGACTTTCAAAATTTCATTGTCATTTTAGGCATTTGCCAGAGAAGATATTAATGCAGCTATTAAATCAATATTATATAGAGAAAATTACATAAATAAGGTAAGAATTGACTATAGGATATTTCAATTTTTTTTTTTCTTGTCTAGCT
This sequence comes from Pipistrellus hanaki, assembly GCF_964339955.1. Classification (NCBI taxonomy): domain Eukaryota; kingdom Metazoa; phylum Chordata; class Mammalia; order Chiroptera; family Vespertilionidae; genus Pipistrellus; species Pipistrellus hanaki. Next base: position 8,270,597 of record NC_140514.1, read on the forward strand.
GCCATGGCTCAGTAGTTGAGTGCCTACCTATGAACCAGGGGGTCACAGTTCGATTCCCGGTCAGGGCACAGGCCTGGGTTGCAGGCTCCATCCCCAGTGTGGGGCGTGCAGAGGGCAGCCCATCAATGATTTGTTCTCATCATTGATGTTTCTATCTCTTCCTCCCTTCCTTTATGAAATCAATAAAAATATATTTAAAAATTTCCCCTCTTTTTTCATATAGTTCATCATCATTATACAAATTAAAAAACAAAACAAAACATTCATTAGCCCCTCGGATTAAATTTAAGGGGTCTCTGAGGTGCTTTAACTGACTTCCTCTTTTCCTTTACTTTGTGGGGATTCTTTTTTAAAAAAAATATTTTTATTGCTTTTTTACAGAGAGGAAGGGAGAAAGTTAGAAACATTGATGAGGAAGAAGCATAGATCAGCTGCCTCCTGCACCCCCCCCCCCCCCCCCACTGGGGTTGTGCCCGCAACCAAGGTACATACCCTTGACCGGAATCGAACCTGGGACCCTTGTGTCTGCAGGCCGATGCTCCAACCACTGAGCCAAACCAGCTAGCGCTGTGGGATTCTTCCCTCATTGGAGTGGGTCTCTGATGGAGTCACTATGTGTTGCTAAGAGCTTTGAGAGCTGTTATCGGTACACAGCAACCAAGTATAACTCACGTAAACCTATCAGAACAAGACTCTCCCTAGAGCAGGATGGGTTTAATTCTGAGACAAGGCGAATGTCCATGTGAATGTCCACTAAACACTGGGATAGGTAGCCTATTTTTGTTTTTAAGACTTTTCTGTAGCGTTGTTTAAAAAGGAAGGGGTTGAAGTGTGCTATGACCTGAAGTTTGGGAGGGGCAATCCCGACAAAGTAGGAGGATCTCAGGGCTCTCTCTCTCTCTCTCTCTCTCTCTCTCTCTCTCTCTCTCTCTCTCTCTCTCTCTTGTCCCCACTTTAAATGTTATGTTGTTGTTCCCAATAATGACGTGATTTCACTGGCCCGATGAAGAGCAGTTCTGTGAGAATGGTTGAGTTTACAGCCTGAACCAGGCGTTTTCTTTGCAGGCCATTGGACTAGGCTGTGCTACACTCCTGTCTCTTTGTCTCTTTCCCGCCAGGCCATATTCTTCTTCCACCTTCTCTGTCATCTTTTCTCTTCCTAGATAACTCTTCCTTCCTTAAGGCCCCTCTGAAATGCCTCTCACTTTGGGAAATTTAAAAATATTTTTTTCTATTGTGGGAAAATATATATAGCATAGCACTTGCTATTTTTAACCATTTTAAGCGTAGAATTCAGCAAAATTACATTTCCTAGTACAACCATCGCCACTCTCTGTCACCTTAACAGAAACTTTGTACTCATCAAACGGTAACTCTCCTTTCTTCCCTCCCCATGTCTCTGCTAACCTCTAACTCACTTTCTGTCTCTATCAGTGTGCCTAGTCTAGATATTTTACATAAGTGCAATCCTCCATTATGGGTCCTTTTGTGGCTTATCCACTTGGCATGTTGTTTTCAAGGTTCATTTGTGTTGTGGCAAGCGTCAGAACTTCTCCCCCTTTCTGTAGCTGTGCATTACTCCATGCGAGGTATATGCCACGTTTTGTGTGTACATTCAACTGTTGACGGGAACTTGGTTGCTTCCATTCCACCTTCTGGCTACTGAGAATAATGCTGCCGTGAGCACTGCTATGCAAGTGTCTGTCTGAGTCCCTGTTTTTAACTACAGATACAGGGTATCCCAAAAATGTATACACACTTTAACAGTGGATAGCTTAATCTTGAAAATGAAGTGTATTTTAACAAGCACCACCTTTACACTTATTCAAAGCATGTGTAGATAGTTTTTTTTTGGGGGGGGGAAATATATATGTTATATTGTCCCTCCAGTTGTTTTGTGGCTTTGTTTTCTAGGGTGTCTGTCCATGGACAGCCGGCATGTTGTCTCATTTACCCATTATTCCTTTGCCCAGTGTAGTGTGTGTGTGTGTGTGTGTGTGTATGTCACACAGTAGAAGCCGAGTAAATGACTGAATTAACGAATGACTTTGTGGGCTATTCTTAGGAATAGAAATGAAGTTTACGGTTTAAAATAAGGAAGACTTCAGCACTAACCAGTTTGGCTCAGTGGATAGAGCATGTGGTCATGGGCATGTACCTTGGTTGCGGACACATCCCCAGTAGGCAGCTGATCAATGGTTCTCACTCATCGATGTTTCTAACTCTGTCCCTCTCCCTTCCTCTCTGTAAAAAAATCAATAAAAATATATTTTTTAAAAAAAGAAAGAGTTCAGATAACATATTTATCTCTTACACATACTTATCTAATTCTCTTGCACTAGGAATTAGATAAGTATTTACAATATCAGGACTTCTTAAACACGAGAAGAAAAGAGATGTTATACAAGAGATGGGTTGACCACGTGGCCGGTCCTCTCCAGAGGAAAATCATGGAGAAAGTCTGTTCACATAAGAAGATTAAGAAAAGGAGACACCGGGAATTAGACACCTTCTTAAAATACGTCAATAAAAAGGTATTAAGAGATCATCTGACACTCCCCCCCCCCCAGTTGGTTTAAAAACGATGGTTATCTTTATTTATAATCACTCAAACAGACTGCCCCTCCCCACTCTATATACAGTAATTTGTATTTCATTACAGCATGCACTACTTTGAAATCCAGGGCATGTGGAACAGATGAGGGAGGAGGAGGGTTATTCTGGTTTTAATGGGTACCTTAGAATCAGTTTTTTTTTGTTGTGCTCAGGTAATTGTTAATTTTATACACAACAATTTAAACTCTAGGTTCAGAACATACACACACACACACACATATATATATTTTTTCTGGAATTCTATTACTTACCAGGCTATAAAATATGTGTGTTCTCTTGGCATTTTTAAGAGATCTGAGATATTTGACTAGTAGGCATTAAAAAACAAATCCCCAGATCTTTTAGTGTTCCAAAATTCTTTATTAAGATCTTACAAATTTTAAGTGAATTCTGCCCATCGCCATAGTGTTTATTACTTGGATACATTCAATTTAATTTAGAACCTGGACTTCCCTTCCCTCTTGCACTTGTTATTGAAGCCACTCAGCAGCAGTAAAATGGGTTTGTGTGTGTGACGTGAGTCCTGTTAGGCTCAGAATGAGTTGTGCACCTCTTGTTCTTACGTGTGGCTTATTTCCTTCCTCTAGGGAAATGCATTCATAGAGCATTATGATCCCAAAGAGTATGACCCGTTTTACGGACACAAAGAGGACCTGGATTTCCTGAAGGCAGGAGAGATTTCTTATTTCAACTTTGGTGTGATGTCTTAGGTTTTAGCTTTTTTGATTCGAGAGCTGTCTTCTTAATGTATGGTATAATCCTGTTCTTAAGAATACATTCATCTTAAGAATAGTTTCCCACCTCCCTGTCTTAGAAAGGAACAAGAACGAGGAAGTCCTAATTAAAGTAAACCTCTAAAATTTGAAAATATTGTATCATGATTGGGTAATAGGCTAATGTTTAAAATTTTCATGGACTTTTAAGTGTGTCACAAAAGAAACACATTTTCATGATAAAAATAAATTGTTAAACAATTTAAAAACCACCCAGAATGAACTCATTAACGCTTTTCTCTATATCTTTTAACATTTCTTTCTACATATAGGTATAAACACACTTTTTCTTTTTTTTTTTACAAGAATAGGATTATACCATACATTGTTATGTAACCTGTGTTTTTCTGTAAGAGTTTATGATTTGCATCTTTGTTAACATATGTAAATATGTAACTTTAATAATTGCTAATTGCATGGGATTCTATTATTAGTAGCAGCTATCTTGCACTGAAGGATTTTCTAAATGTTAGACCTTTTTTTTCCTTTCATTTTATTTTATCTTCACTGCTACCATGTCAGGTAATTTACAGATGAGACAAATAAGATACAGATAGGTTATGTTACTAATTCAACGTCACACAGCTGCAATAGCATAGATGTGTTTCTAACCATATCTGGTACCTTGCTAAGCCATCTTTTTTTTTTTTTTTTTACATATTCCATTTTAATTGTCTAGATTGTTTTTTAAAATTTTTTATTGGCCGAAACCGGTTTGTCTCAGTGGTAGAGCATTGGTCTGCGGACTGAAAGGTTCCGGGTTCGATTCTGGGCATGTACATCCCCAGTGGGGGGTGTGCAAGAGGCAGCTGGTAAATGTTTCTCTCTCATCGACATTTCTAGCTCTCTATCTCTCTCCCTTCCTCTCTGTAAAAAATCAATAAAATATATTTTTTAAAAAACTTAGATTTTTTTTTTTTTTTTTTTTTTTTTTACAGAGAGGAAGGGAGAGGGATAGAGAGTTAGAAACATCAATGAGAGAAAAACATTGATCAGCTGCCTCCTGCACACTCCCTACCGGGTATGTGCCCACAACCAAGGTACATGCCCTTGACCGGAATCGAACCTGGGATTTCAGTCCGCAGGCCTATGCTCTATCCACTGAGTCAAACCAGTTAGGGCTGTCTAGATTGTTTTTGACCTATTGCTGTTATATATGACATTGTGATGAACATCCCTGTAACTATTTATTAATTTTTTCAATAAGTTATTAGAAGCAGAATTGCTGAGTTAAAGGTTAAGCCTGATTTTGATTCATATTACCAATTTTTTTCTTCTGAATGTTTAAATTTGCATACTTTTACTAATAATGGATATTGTTAAGCAAAATTTTAAAATCTACCTTAAGTAATAGACATTTTAAACTCTTGGCATTTGTATGCAAAGTAGATCTTTTTTTTTTCTCCTCCCAAGTTGGAGTATGTGTCTGGGTGTATATAATTTCCCCATTTTTATAGGGGAAAGTTAAACTGAGAGTTTAGAATAAGAACCTTAGATATACTAATTAGTAACAGCTAGGATGGGGGAGTATTGAGATTTGAAACCAGATCTTTTTGATACCAATCTCTATTTTGTTCTTTTACCACCAGAGGCCCGGTGCACGAAATTCGTGCGTGGAAGGGTCCCTAGGCCAGGCCAGAGATCAGAGCCGATTGGGGCCTCTGGCTGCTGGCTGGGGCCTTCCTTCCCTTGTTCTGCACTGTCCCCTGGTGGTCCTGGTGGTCAGTGCACATTATAGCGAGCGATCCAACTCCCAGTCTCCCCGTTGAACTCCCAAGAGGACACTTTGCATATTAGCCTTTTATATATATATTTATGCTGCCTTTCTAAATGCAGCCAGGTGACCTCTTAAGGTAAGCTGAGCACTTTGAGGTTAGAGCACCAGTTCTCAAAGTGAAGAACATAGACCTCTGGGAGCCTGAAACCTCTTTTGGAGTCTATCAGGCCATATCTTTTCATAATAGAGCCAAGTGTTTTTGCCTTTTTCATTGTGCTGGCATTTGCTCTGATGGCACAAGAACAGGGTGCATAAAATGGCTGATGCCTTCCTTAGAATAGCTTGAGTCAGTGTTACCAAATTATAAGGAGAAGTCATTATATTCTTTATTGCCATGCGCCCACAGTAAAAAAAAAAAGAAAAAAAGAAAAAAACCCAGTTTCACTGAAGAATATCTTTGATCAAACAGTAAAAATTATTAACTTTATCAAATCTTGATCCTTGAGTGCATCTTTTTAATAGCATGGAATTGGAGTATGCAAAGAGCCTGCAGCTGCAAACGGAGCTGCAGTGGGATTGCTGAAATTGTGATCTGGACTGGCTGATCTTTCTCATGGGACACCGTTTTTAGCTGACAGAACGGCTTACAAAACTATGGTTATTAAATCCCTGGCATTTGGCAGACATATTCTGGAAAATTAGCAACGCAAGTCTGTCACCTCAAAAACAACAGACAGTACTTGTTGCCAGTGATACAATGTGAGCTTTTAATGTGAATGTTGGAGCAGTCATAGTGAATGTGACAGTGTCCCAATACTGAAAGGCTGCACTGATGAGCTTGGTAATAATATTAGTAAATGTGGTTTCTGTATAATAAAATGTATTAACACTTGGAAGATCTCACACAACTCACAGATCTGATTATTTTCAAACCATCAATTCATGATGTGGATAAAAGATCCATTCAAAGTTCAAGGCAGACCAATGGGCTTTATTGTAGCAGAGTTTGAATAATTCATTGATATGGTTTCAGACGCTACATTATAACTAATCGGTAAGGAACTGCCACTTGTTGAGTTTGGGTATAGTTATAGAATAGCCACGATCACTTGGATTGGCTACTGAAATGAACTAACCAGGTTGGAAGGCCTTACCAAGAGATGTATCGGAATGCCCCTCCTCTTTGTGATGTGTTAAACATATGTAATGGTTAGACTGCCATTGTTTGTAGACACTGCATTCTTTTACTACTTATTTGTATTGATATCAGAGAGGGAGAGGGGAGAAAGAGATAGAAACATCAATAATAAGAGAGAATCACTGATCAGCTGCCTCCTGCATGCCCCCTATGGGGGATAGAACAGGCAACCAGGCATGTGCCCTTGACCGGAATCGAACCCGGGACCCTTTATTCCTCAGGCTGACACTATCCACTGAGCAAAACCAGCTAGGGCTGTAGATACTGTATTCTTGATTCTTCTAGCATAAGGGTCATAAATGGATGTTTAGAATAGACTGAGAAAGACCTGAAACCCAGACCTCAAAGAAATATGTTTTTTTTTTGTAGGTTACCATCCCACCATTTCGTGACCCTTTGAAAAAGGCACAACATGACAAAGATGATGAGAAAAGAACTCTTCTTCAGTGTGAGACTGGTACGTAGATTCCAACTGTTAACGTGATCTCATAAGTCAAGAGCAATGACAGTTGCATTTAACGGTGCTAATTTATACTACTAATCTTCTTGCAGGCAAAATACATACAATGAAAGAATATAAAGAGATTGAGAAGGCCAAACTGTATTGTAGATTTCCACAACTTTCTAATTCAAGGTGCTTTGTTACTCCAAATGATTGGCTTAAACTGTCTACGAGCTACATAGAAAGTGACTTTTGCAAAAGGAGCAGGTAATGGTTAATATTGTAGAAATTATGGAACCCATTGGGGATTAGAAAACAAACTTTTTCTTGAGATAGTGATATCAGTTTTGTCATTGTTATTATTTTTAAATTTTTGGTTTTTAATAAGAAATCTACTGTAATTCTTGTCTTTGTTTCTCTGCATGTGATGTTTCATTTTTCTTGGGTACTTGCAAGATTTTCTCTTTGTCTTTGGTTTTGTCCCCTTTTCTTTCTTTCTTTTTTTTTTTTTATCCTACTGAGGGCTCTCTGAGGTGGTTTGATGTCTTTCATTATTTTGAGGGAAATTTTAGGCCATTATCACTTCAAATATTTCTTATATCCTATCCTTTTTCTTCTTCTTACAATTATATGTATATTAGAGCATTTGATATTGTCCCATAACTACATAGATCCTTGAGTACACCTTTTAATAGCATGGAATTGGAAATATGCAATTCTTAGATACTATCCTTTTTTTCTACTTGTATTTTAATTAGACAACTTCTACTGACCTATCTTTAAATTCAAGAGTCTTTCCTCATATACTGAAGAGCCTATCAGAGGAATTGTGATGATTTTTATTTCTGTATTTCCATTTTATTTAAAAAAAATTTAAAAATATATATTATTGATTTCAGAGAGGAAGGGAGAGAGATAGAAACATCAGTGAGAGAGAATCATTGATTGGCTGCCTCCTGCATGCTCTCTACTGGGAAGGATTGAGCCCGCAACCTGAATTGAACCTGGGACCTTTCAGCCCCCAGGCTGACACTCTATCCATGGAGCCAAAGTAGCCAGGGCATGATTGCTTTAATCTCTTGACAGTAGGTCATTTTATCTTGCCTTTTCCCCCTTTTTTTGCATTTCTTGTAATTTTTGATTGACTGTCAAAAAGACCTGAAGCCCAGTCCTCAAATAAATTTTTTTTGTAGATTATTTTGTCTTGCATTTTAGACATGTCTTGTGATTTTTTAAATTTTATTTAATGCCCTTTTTGGACATACTAACATAGGACACACTTTTGTCATTAATTACACTTTATGCGCTAATCTAGATCTTTCCTATACCCATTTCTTTTGTTTTACTCAAAACATGTCAAAATCCACATTTTCTGGGGAAAACTCATTCTGATGAAGTCAGACCAGATGGATCCTTCCCATGAGTTTTGGTGTGTGACCATTTGCATGCTGAGTGTGCTGAGTATGTCAGATAGAAGAACGGCCAGCACACTTGGTTTCACGCCCTTGAAGCCATACTGGAAAACGATTCCTTTTTTTTTGAGGACGTACACTGCTCACAGAGCCACTGGGAGGCCCTCAGAAACAGGGCTTGGTTTCGGGAACAACACCCAAAGTCCCGGTGCAGAACCGGCAGGGGGAGGGGGGCTGTCTGTGATGAGGAAGCTGCAGGGCCAGGCAGGTTCCGCCCCAGCTGCTGGCCTCGGAGCCAGGCCGGCTCTGCTACAATCCGTGCCGGCAAACGGGTGCCCTTCAGAGGCCAGCGTCCATGTTCCCATCCACCTCTGGGCGGGGGCTACCCTGCGGGCTGCCTGGACACCCGTCTGCCACCGGATGGCAAGGCGGCCCGGGCATGGAGTGTTTGGGTCTCTCTTGGAGACACACTTTCTATTTCTGTAAATGGCACAACCTCTATGGCCTCTTTTTACATGAGAGTCTACGCTCCCCGTGGGCAGGGAGCGCTGTAAACGCGGCCTCGCCAAGCAGGTTCTCAGTAAGGAGTACACCAGCCTCCGTCCTGGTTTCAGCAGCTCTCACAGGCCTAAGACAGCACACAAGTTTAAGGTGACCAGACGTCCCAATTTTTAACAATTTGTGCCGCGGCGTTTTAAAAACCCGCAGGATGTGGAACAAATTGTTAAAAATCAGGACTGTGCCAAAACCGGTTTGGCTCAGTGGATAGAGCGTCGGCCTGCGGACTGAAGGGTCCCGGGTTCGATTCCGGTCAAGGGCATGTGCCTTGGTTGCGGGCACATCCCCAGTGGGGGATGTGCAAGAGGCAGCTGGTCGATGTTTCTCTCTCATCGACGTTTCTAGCTCTCTCTCTCTCTCCCTTCCTCTCTGTAAAAAAATCAATAAAATATATTAAAAAAAAAAAAAAAGGGCATGTACCTTGGTTGTGGGTACACCCCCAGTAGGGGGCGTGCATGAGGCAGCTGATCGATGATTCTAGCTCTCTATCCCTCTCTCTTTCTCTCTGTGAAAAATCAATAATTATATATATATACATATATATAAAACATTGAGACTATCCCGCCAAAAGCGGGACACCTGGTCACCTTACACAAGTTTGAAGTGACGGTGTTTTAGACCAGTTGGCGGCCGACCTTTCGGACCTCACGGACCACCGGCTGGTGACGGCCATTTTAGACAGCAGACGCAGTGTCAAAGGTTGCCAGTCATTTCTGAAAGAGGATATAACCAGTGTTGTTTTCTGCCAACACCCTCACACATGCCATCTCGTCACAGGTTGAAGGTGAAGACTAATTTTAACGCTAGCAGTTTTGACTTGCAACACGTGGTCAGAGTTCCTCATGTTCAGGGATCCCAGGAAGAAGACAAAATACTTTTTTGCAAGTAAGTCTGTTCTGCCATGGCCTGGCTCTGCCTTCGCGTGAGATGCTTGGCTGTGTTTCCGCCCTTTGCCATCCTTTTCGCGCTGCCGGAGCCAGAGCCCAGGCAGGGGCCAGGCCTCTGTGGCACCACCCCAGGCACCTCCTGCCCCGTGCCTGGGTGCGGTGGCAGCTTTCTTCAGCTTGTCCTGGTTTTCAGGAACAGGTAGCTAGCACATCCAGAAATGACAAGCACAGACATAGAAAAAAAAGGTTCACGACTCGTGTAGGTTAAAAGTGACTTGAGTTGGACAGTAAGAGTGTGGTTTTGGACTGGTTTTGTGGGGTAGTAGCTGTTACAGTAGGGTACCCAGAGGGAGGAGGCGTTATAAGCAGAGAAGTGGTATGTACCTCTGTGTGTGTGTAACCTGGGAGTCAGCGCCAGAAGCTGACGACGGAGTTAAGAGAAAGATATTTCTCTACATGGTTACGGAACCTGTTAACTATCCGATTAAGTTATGAGAACCCCAGACACTGCTGGAGGGATTGTAAAACAATGCAGTAACTTGGGAGAACGGTTTGGCAATTTCTCAAAAGGTTACACATTAGATTATCATGCGACCCGGGAACTCACCTCCTAGGTTTCTGCCCCGGAGAAACGGAGACATTATTCACGTAAAGACGTGTCCCGAGTGCGTGTTCTCGCCACGATGCCTCCAAATTGCAAACAGCCCAGGCGCTGCTCATTAGCTGGCGAGTGGACAGAACGCGGTGCATTTACACACAGGGAATGCTACCTGGCAATTAGGAGGAAAAGAAGTTCTCATACAGCCTGGTGAACACCAAGACGGTTACACTCAGTGAAAGGAGGCAATCACAAAAGACACCTATTGCTTGATTCTCTTTATATGATGCGTTGGAAGAGGTAAATCTATCTATAGAGGCAGGAAATAGGTTATTGGCTGCCCAGGGCTGGGGCTGGGAACGGAGAGTGATTGTCGGGGCCCACGAGGTCTTGGACTGAGGGAAACGTTCTGAAACAGACCGTGGTGACCGCACAGCTCCGTAAACACACTGAACGTCCCTGTGCGTACGCCTCACATGGTGGGTGAATCACACGTCAGTAAAGCTGTTAACAAAGAGAAGCTCTATCCAGGCAGGAGGAAGATGAGCTCGTAAGCGGCTGTTCAGGAGGCTGGCCTGCCGCTGTCTGTTCCTGGAAAGCCCCAGGGAAGCGGTAGCAGGTCCCCTTTCCCTTTCCCTCGGAGGCTTTGAACTTGATGAATAACCGTGTGGCAGGAGCCGAGGGCTCTCAGAGATGCTTGATGCCGGCGTGTCCAGCAGAGAGGCCAACCCTGCCTGAGGGGGGAAGAGCTCAGTGATTCAGAGATGGCTGTGGTGGGTGGGGCGGCCATCGCGGTTTGCTGCTTGTGGATGGAACGGACGTTAAGGAGTAATAGGAAGTATTGGGCCAAGCCCTACTTACGCGTAGCTGCAGCCCTGAGAGACGGAACGACCCAGAACCACTCTTGAATATGAGGGTCCAAATGAGTAAGTTCCTCCCGCCCCTAACCGCCATGGACTCAGACAGACCCGTGCGGGCCCGGTTTTGGGGTAACGGACTTCTTCCTCCTGTTTCACTCCTGCATATGCTGTAAGAGGAGGAGGGTTCTGTCCTCAAATAGCCCTTCTCGCAGAGTGAGCCCAGACAGGAAGGAAAGCGTTGCGTTGCTGAAGTACAATTGCAGGGGCTTCTCTTTTAGCCTAGAGGTGTAAGCCTGTGAGCTGCCCCGGAAGAAAGAGGAGGAAGTTGAAGTTGAGATTCTCTTCCACAAACGGGAGGCGCCCCGTACATGGATCCGGGGGGAGAAGGTACATTCGCCCAGGGGCGGCCCTGTGAGAGGTCCCTTCCCCCACGTGGGCTCAGCTGGTGAGGCAGCAGTGAGGTTTCAGGTGAAAAGAAGACCGGAGCAAGGCCCTGCTCCTTACCTGGATTTCTTTTTCGTAAAAACATGCACATTCCTATCGACCGCATCCACCTCAGACTGAAGGAGGGAGTTCAGTGCTGATGGCTGAGGGGACCCTCTCCTCTCCGGCTCCTCCCTACAGGAAAGGAAGGGCGTGCTCGCTGGCGAAAGGACGGCACCATTCTCAGCAGGAAAAGCGTCCGAGCGGCCAGGCGGCCAAGGCCGACAGGCCCTCCCTGAGCCTCGGCGGCGTGGAGGCCGCGCGGAGGGAAGACCAGGCTGCGGTGAGAGCTGGGCAGGTCCGGGCGCATGGCACCGGGCAGGGGCTGCCGACACCAGAACCTGGGCGGCTGGGAGCTTGTGTGCGGCAGGATTTCAGGGAGAGAGGAGGCAGCGGACTCCCCTGGGCCCTCAGACAAAGCAAGGCGAGGGGGAGGCCAGGAGAGGCCGAGGCCGCTGCCCTGACTCAGAGGGCATGGTGCTGCGCTGGGAGCTGCACCTGGGGGTGCCCCCTGGTGGGTGGCCTGGAGGGTTCCCCAGCTCCCTCCTGAGTGCCGTCCTCTCTCTCCACCACCTCTGCCACCTCTACCGTCTCCCTCAGTCACTCCCAAGCCAGGCTCAGTGCTTTGTTCCTCATAGTTCAGCCAGGATAGAACGTTTTCAGAAGGACCATATACTAAATTTAAGTAGTAAACTTGACAGAGTAAAAACCCTGGAGTGTACAATGTATAGAAATATAGGTGTTTACTGAGAGCAGATTTCTCATCGTAAGGTGCTCGTTAAACTTGGTGCAGGACCATGGGGGCGGGGGACCCACAAATAATATCGCACACGATAGGACTGGCTGTGTCCCCAAACCTCTGCACGGGTCTGAATCCAGACGGAGGGAGGCAGGCTCAGAACCAGCCTCTCTGGCCGTCTCTGATCCCTGCGCTCACTCACGGCCGTCGCTGGGGGGTGCCGGGCTCTGGCAGCTGTCGGCCTCTCAGGAGGCCCAGGCGGGAGCCCCGCCTGCTGGACGGGCCATCAGCTGGGGCAGGAGGACTGCCCTCAGGCCATCAGCTCGGCTTAGCCCAGGGGCTTTGTGCTCTGTGCGCCCCACATCCCTACTCCACTCCCACCTCTTCCTGCACCGTCACCAGGTTCTGGCAGCCACGGAGCACACGCCCTGACCCCAGACCGGCCAGGAAGACACAGAGGACACATGGCTGCTGTGGAGGAAGCCACCTGCCAGCAGGCGTCGCCGGGGTGAGGACCAAGGAAGGCGCTGGGGAGCCGTCCTGGATCTGAGAAAAGCACCTGCAATAAACCTCCCTTACCGTCCGAGCTCAGTGTCTGTGTGAGAACGGAGAAGCCATGCCTCCACGTTCCCCAGAGGCTAAGAAACGGGCAGAAAGATGCAACACAAACCCACAGCCCCCTCCCCAGCCATCTCAGTGCTCGGTCTCCCTGGGTTAAGGGGCGCTGCCTTCGGTCGGGCCCCCTTAGGACCCTCCCCCCCCTTCTCCCCAGGCTCCTCCAGCAGTCCTTGGGAAATGGGACCATTCCCTGAGATTCCCAGGGGCGGGTTCTGGTCCCCGCGGCCCCTGGCTCCTGTGCAGTTGGACTCCGGGCCCAGGAAGACGCGCAGGACCTGGAGGCTGAGAGGGCAGAGCAGGACCTGGAGGCAGAGGCGACCCTGGAGGCCGCTGCTCCCCGCCAGCTAGCATCAGGGACGCCGGGCCCGGAAACAGTGGGTCCCAGGGCAGGTCAGTGGGCAGGTCCAGCCGAGGCCCCGGCCGCCCCAGCGCCCTCCGCCCCGCCGGCCCCTGGCTTCCCCCACTGTCCCCGAAAGGAAACTTGGTTCCATTATAAGCAGCCGTTCACGTCGGAAAGCAATCGATCGGTCAAGCCCCGAGAGAAGTGACATTCATAAACTTATAGTTTTATTCTCTTTCTGTACATGTTGGCAATGACAAAGCTTAAAGATGCATGTCCTATGAAATATGCAAAAAAAAAAAAAAAAACCCAAGGAATTTACATAAATAATTTATACTTCAGAAAAATTAAAGTTGAAAAATATGTTCCACGTCATTAGCGTTCACAGTATGTAACGTAAATCAAGCTTTCCCCCTTAGATTTCCGCCCACATTGTCTCAGCAGAGCAGGACACATCTGACCAGGAGCTGGAGGAGCGCGCCTGGCTTTGTTCAGTGCAGAGCAGCCGCTGTTTCAGCCCCAGGCCGGCCCCGCAGCGCCCCCCCCACCCCCAGGTCCTCGGCCTCCTGAGTGGCTGTGACCCGCAGCGCTCACCGGGCGTGGGCTGGGTCCGGCGGCACCAGAGCCGCCCGCCGCGGACACCTCCAGCCCAGTGGTCCGATGCCCCGGCTCCCCCCAATACTTGTGAGAGCCCTGAAAACGGGAGCCGCGGCATCCAGACACAGCCCGGCGTGTCGGCACGGATACAAGGCACTGTGCTGCGGGGTTCGGTTTACTTACAGGAAAGGCGTTTGCATAGATGGCTAGCGATTCAGTGTGCGAGAAACTACAGGCCCCAGCGCACGTGCGGCCTCAGCGATGGGTGAAGCGGAGCGCCCTCCTCCCGCCAGGGGGCAGCAGCACCGTCTCCCGCCCCGGCCCCGCCGAGGCCCCTACAGCAGAGTTTTCTGCTCGAAGAGCTGCAGGTCAAAGCGGACCCAGACCTCCCCGGTGGGGACCTCGTGCAGCAGGAGTCGCCGGGTGGTGGGGCCTTTGCTTTCCTGTTCGGTTCGGATCTTCGCCACCGGAATCTCAGTCCGACCCAGGAAATCTGGGGATAAACGTGAGAGTCAGAAGCCTCCTGGATGAAGCTGGTGGAGAAGCTAGCCCAGGGGGTGTGTCTGAAACAGGATTCAGACAACTTTCCACTCCCAAACAAGCCGCTGCCTCCGGTCCCCGGCTGGCTGGGCTGTGAGTGGAGGCGTGGTGAGGGAAAACCCCCGTCTGATGAGGAGCCTGCCCGGAACCCCCGTCTGACGGGGAGCCTCTCACCCCTCCAGCAGGTGCGCAGGGCACCCAGTCTCTCTGATCCACGGGGGGAGTGACTCAAACACCTCCACACCCTGAGGCTGCCCGTCCCCAGGAGGCGCCCGCACAGCTGGGTGAGCCATGGCGACGACGGAGGGCCCATGCCCTCTCCCTGGGGTCTGTGGGAGGGGATGCGGGCGCCCTGGCTCCGACCCCGGGGCCCGAGGTCTGGGCGAGGTCTACGTTACCGTCGGGAGAGAACTGGTCCCTGTCGAACATGGTGAGACACAGCACGTCCTGGTACAGGTCCTTGATGAAGAACTGGCAGTTGAAGTTCCACTTGGGGTTCAGGGTGTCCGGGAGGGTCCGCGTGGTGTAGCTCTGGGAGCCCATGCTGATTTCACAGTATGGGTTGCTCTTTCCTGAACCGAGACACACAAGGACACAGGTGGCACGTGGGGGGGTGGTGGCACAGACGGGGCAGCGGGGTCGCTGCTGAGGGCCCGTGTCTGCCTTGGTCTCCCTGTCCCCAGGCCCGACAGGGCCATGACCCGGGAGTGACCGACGTGTGGGCTCCAGTGGCCCAGCCGCTCCCAGGCAAGCGTCAGCGCAACTTGCTTCGCGCTTTCTCCACCCAGAGGCACCGAGGGGAGGCAGCGGGGAGCCACGGTAGTAACATTGGCCCAAAAGCCATTTTAGTGGCATTAGAAACATGGCTTTAAAAGCATCCATGGTCCGATGCGCAGATCATCGGCAGAGAGCGGGGCCGTCACACATCTCTTCAATGAAGGAAGCGTTTACCGTTTGGTTTGCAGGCTTTGAGTTCTGTCGCTTCGATGACGTGCACCATCAGACGCCCGATGCCCGTGGTCTTTTGAGAGCGAGCTACAGAACAGGAAGACGAGTCACGTTACCGCGTCCTCTGAGCAGACAGACGGCAGATGCAGCGGTGACGCCGAGCTGTGCACACTCACAGGCGGGCTTTCCGACCACCTTCACGCCGCCCGGCCTGCCCTGCCTCTGCCCTGGGCCCAGCGGACCAGCGTCTGGCTGCTCCGTGCCTTTGCCCAGGCCACATGGCCTGGCATCTCTGCCCATCGGCACCCGACTCATCCTTCAAGATGCGGGTCCAATCTCACGCCTCACCACCCAGACCCCTTCCCTCCTCTGAGCCTCTATTATCCCTGGCCTCTGAGCGTCCCCAGGCGGCCGGGCCTGAAGCTCTATGTTATGTCCGTCTCCTCCGCTAGGAGGAGCCATTGCAGAGCACAGACTATTGACTTGCCTTGTCCCAACCCCTCAACGAACCAACAAGTGGTAATATTAATAAAATTACGGCACATTCTATCCGCTCAGCACGTGGGTACCTACTACCATTTATTGGATACTTACTTACTCTGTGCCAGACCTTTGTGTAAGGTATTTACACTGCACGGCTGCCCTGTGTCAAGGTAGCGCTTTGTAACGGTCTCTCCGGGTGTGAGAAAAGGAGCGAGGGAAGGACTGAGCTGCTAAAAGGCAGGCCGGAGCTCAGACATCAGATGCCAAAGTCTATTTCCTGAAGGACTGAGCGCACTTCAATGACATGTAAACACTTCAGCTTACAAAGCAGTTTCGCTGAAGACTTTATTCTATTTAAGGAGGTTCTGAAAAAATGCTTTTCATATGGAGAGAAATGAGTCCGGGAACTCTAGACTACCTTAGTAAATCTGAAGCTATTGATAGTTAAGCAGGTTTTGCTCTCAGGGTTTTAAGAAAATGAACAAAAAGTCTGCTTGGCAAACTCCTGATGTTTCAGAGCTCAGGGCAGGGAGAACCCGCTCTGTGGGCGGGCGCCCTCCTCCCCTCGGTGCCCACGCCGGTGGGCGGGGCTGGGCCCGTTCAACGCTGTGGGTCCGGTGAAGCCTCGCGTGGGGCCTGGCACAGAGTAAGTAACCAATAAGTGTCTAGAGAATTAAACACGTGGAAAATGCATATGGACAGGTATTGATGTTAAGCAAAACTGACATGGAGAAACTTTGATTCACATCTTTGACCAATTAAGGGATCTTTGTATGCTTTATAAATGATTCAATCATTGATTTCCCAGTAGCAAGCCTTTTTAACATCCCATTAAAACAAGACACAATTAGTAGGAGCCGAGTTACACATACCTTTCAGGAGTATGTAACAAAATAAGGAAAACCTGAATAAAAAAACATATAAAGAACTGCAGCTACAGCAGCCAGGGACACACATGGGGGACTGCCTGGAGGAGGCGGCGGACAGGGTTTCAAAGGTGAGTTGTTCAATTAGGCAACTGCACGGGCCCGGAGTTTAGGGTAAGGACTTTGACCTTAACTTGGGCGGCAACAGGGAAGATGCTTGAGGAGGGAGAGGGATACTGGGAGCAGATGCTCAGAGATGAAGGGCCGTGATGGGGCCACGGGGACTTGTGCTACAGCCTGGGTGGGGACTGTAGGGGCTGTGTCACCGGAAAAGGAAAGGACCAGGTAAATGGGAAAGAGAACAGTGGGGAGCTGCTGACTAGAGGTGTGTGTGTACTGGGGGCAGCGGGTGAGGGGCCCCGGAAGGCTCCCGGGAGGTCAGAGGGGGGCAGAGCAGCTGAGCTTTGGGGTCTGATCCGCATCAGGTCTGGTCTTTCACTCCCCCATCTACCCCTCGAGATTGCAACTGCGTCCTGAAGGTAAGAACCCCCACCCCGCTCCCCAGGGCCCCCCAGTGTCTGGTTCCAACCACTGGGGCATGGCCGACTACCTTGATAGGCCTTCTCTCGTTTCTTCTTCTCCGTGTCGATGTACTGCTCCGAGGCGGCCTTGATCTTCTGCACCCAGGCGGTCCTGGGGGAGGCAGAGCACAGCACCACCCAGTCAACCAGGAGCCGACGCTCGGCATCCGCTCTCCTCTCTCTACCTAACCTCGGCTAAACAAGTTTCCAACCACAGACTTAATATTCGCTCAACCCAAAGACTCGTTTGCTAACTGAGGTCCAGCAGACCATTTCTAGACAGTCCTGACCACTTACAAAATACAAGGGCAGGCCTTGCTCTGGCCTCGCTCTGACCACTTAGAAACGGCAGGCCTCGCCCTGACCGAGTAGGAACGGCAGGCACTGCGAGGTGCCGCACGCAGAGGGAAGACGCAGCTGCCTCAGTGGCATTCAGTAGTGACAGGTCCCCGCACACTGGGCTGTGCACCCGTTTGCCATCACAGAGGCGCTGTCTGAGCGCCCCCCTAGAGGCCGCCTGGCTGGCCGGGCAGAGGGGGCAGGACGGCGGCCCACGCCGGTCCCGCTGGTCCTGCGGGTGTAGCGATGGGACTGTGTCCGAGAGGCGCCAGGAGGGCCCCTGGAGACCAGAGGAGCCCTGGCTGCTGCCGAGGGTTTCCGAGGGCGTGCGTGTGGGTCTGCCCTGGGGAAGGCGCCGTGTGAGGAGGCGGCTGCATCAGCCTCCCCGCGGCCCGGGCAGGCACTGGTCACAGAGGCTGAGCACACAGAGCCAGAGGGACCTGAGCAGGGGCTGGAGTTGGTGTGAGGCAGAGGGCGTGCCCAGCCTTCCCCCCGGACATCCGAGCGGCTCCCCGGGGCCGGACTGACCTCTCGTTGATGTTGTCCGTCCGGAGGGTGTAGACCCGGTCGATGTGAGAGATGTGGAAGACAGGCTCCTCGCTGGAGGGGTCTGTCGGCAGCTTCACCAGGACTTCGTTCAGGAAGATGGGCTGAAAGGGCGAGGCCAGAACACAGGCTGTGAGAGGGGCTGGGACCCTGCCCCTTCGCCTGGAGTTCTGTGTGTTCTCAAGAGCCTCGTGCCAAGAAGGCTGTCTTACCCTCTGGACAGCATGGAGGGACCTGGAGAGCATTGTGCTAAGCGAAATAAGCCCATCAGAGAAAGACAGTGTCACAGGATCTCACTCATATGTAGATCCAATGAACTAAATACACGGATAGATCCAGAGACAGAAGCATGGAACAGACTTCGGAATCTCAGAGGGAAGGTGGTGGAGGGTGGGAGGATGGGAAGAGGGAGGGTGGGGAGAGATCAACCAATGAACCTGTATGCATAACCCGTGGACGGACAATAGGGTGGTGGAGGCCTGGGGCGGGCTAGAAGGGGCGGGGGGGGGGGGGGGGGGGCTTAGGTAATACTTCCAACAATGAAGATAAAGAAAACAAAGCGCCTCTTGGAGAAGGAGAGAGGGCTGTAGCTTCCGGAGGCTTCTTTGGGGAGGAAGAAACGGCCTCGGTTTGTGAAAGTAAATATCTGGGGGGGATGAGGTGTGACTGCACCAAGGACAGGGGTTCGAGCTCCGTGACTGCTCAGGCGACAGGGACTCCCCTCCTCACACTGGCACCTGGCACTCCACCCCAGCACCGGTTTTACAGAGAGCCCGATGCTGAACGTGTGAGGCAGGGTCATGTGTCCTGGTTTTACAGAGGGCCCCATGCTGAACGTGTGAGAGGCGTGTGAGAGTGGGGTCATGTGTCCTGGTTTTACAGAGGGCCCCATGCTGAACGTGTGAGAGGCGTGTGAGAGGCGGGGTCATGTGTCCTGGTTTTACAGAGAGCCCGATGCTGAACGTGTGAGAGTGGGGTCATGTGTCCTGGTTTTACAGAGAGCCCGATGCTGAACGTGTGAGAGTGGGGTCATGTGTCCTGGTTTTACAGAGAGCCCGATGCTGAACGTGTGAGAGGCGAGTGAGAGTGGGGTCATGTGCCCTGGTTTTACAGAGAGCCCGATGCTGAACGTGTGAGAGGCGTGTGAGAGTGGGGTCATGTGTCCTGGTTTTACAGAGAGCCCGATGCTGAACGTGTGAGAGGCGGGGTCATGTGTCCTGGTTTTACAGAGAGCCCCATGCTGAACGTGTGAGAGGCGAGTGAGAGTGGGGTCATGTGCCCTGGTTTTACAGAGAGCCCGATGCTGAACGTGTGAGAGGCGTGTGAGAGTGGGGTCATGTGTCCTGGTTTTACAGAGAGTCCCATGCTGAATGTGTGAGAGGCGGGGTCATGTGTCCTGGTTTTACAGAGAGCCCCATGCTGAACGTGTGAGAGTGGGGTCATGTGTCCTGGTTTTACAGAGAGTCCCATGCTGAATGTGTGAGAGGCGTGTGAGAGTGGGGTCATGTGTCCTGGTTTTACAGAGAGTCCCATGCTGAATTTTGTGTGAGAGGCGGGATCATGTGTCCTGGTTTTACAGAGAGTCCCATGCTGAATGTGTGAGAGGCGGGGTCATGTGTCCTGGTTTTACAGAGAGCCCCATGCTGAACGTGTGAGAGTGGGGTCATGTGTCCTGGTTTTACAGAGAGTCCCATGCTGAATTTTGTGTGAGAGGCGGGATCATGTGTCCTGGTTTTACAGAGAGCCCCATGCTGAATGTGTGAGAGGCGGGGTCATGTGTCCTGGTTTTACAGAGGGCCCCATGCTGAACGTGTGAGAGGCGAGTGAAAGTGGGGTCATGTGTCCCGGTTGCCAGGACCCGAGCTGGAGTCCCTGGTGGCTGTCAGTCAGGGCGGGGAAGGCCCAGCCACAGGCTCCCTCCGGGGGAGGGCCAGGAAGGTGAGCCGCCTGGAACAGGTGTGGGGCCGGCGCGGCTGAGAAGGGTGAGGCCGGGAAGAGTGAGGCCGGGAAGAGTCCCGGGCCCTGCCGCTGGCGGACGGCCACTCACCATCTTGTACATCTTGAACTGCGCGTTGGACTTGGAGCTGAAGAGCTTGTCGGCGCCCGCGGGCGCGGCAAACTGCTTGACCAGGTGGGTGAGCAGCAGGAAGTCGTTGAAGAGGAAGCCGTGCAACTCCTTGTTGCTCTTGGTCTTGTGTAGCTTCCCGCTGTGCAGCAGCTTCCGCGGCCCCAGGCAGTTGGTGAGGGAGTTGAAGATGAGTTGCTACCAGAGAAAGAACTGTTAGTTTGTTTTGTTTTTAAAAAATATATTTTATTGATTTTTTTTACAGAGAGGAAGAGAGAAGAACAGAGAGCCAGAAACATAGGTCAATGAGAAACATCTATCAGCTGCCTCCTGTACCTCCCTTATTGGGGATGTGCCTGCAACCCAGGTACATGCCCTTGACCGGAACCGAACCCGGGACCTTCCAGTCTGCAGGCTGATACTCTATCCACTGAGCCAAACCGGCCAGAACTGTCAGTTTGTGAGTCCCAACACACACCGTCCCGGCACCCCAGGACGGAGCGGACTGAGGTTCTGTGGGGGCCCCTCGATGGACGGCAGACTCCCCTGCACACACTGTGTTTCTCTTCCGACGGGCGCAGGGGAACGGCCCTCACACCCACAGGGTCCGGGCTCCGGCAGACGAACTCCAAGACCCGAGTACCGAATCTCTCTCCAGGGAAGGAGGATGGCAGCCCAGAAAGGAGGGCCTGAGTCCGCCTGCGCTCAGGTGCAGACGGCCCACACCAGGGGAGCCTGGCCCCCTGCCCTCCCGGAGCCCGCCTGGCCCCGGCTCAGCCACAGGCCTCACCTCGGCGAGGCCCTCGCACTGGACGTGCGCCTGGATCCACTCCAGGCGGTCCGAGTTCTCCTTCTCCCGGACACCTTCGTTCACCTGCGAGCAGAGCTCTTCCGCCCGCTCGAGGGCCAGCTTCAGGGAGGAGTGGTCCACGTGGGTGTCCGGCGTGTTCTCCAGGATCTGGGGAAGAGGGGCTGGGTCACGTGGGGTGGGCGGTGCCTGCCTCCCCCACCCGGGTGTCCTGCGGCTGCCGAGATGTGCCTACTGGGCACTGAACACCAACGGTGAGCAAGTCAGTCATTAGCCCTCTGTCCCACAAGACTGTGGGGGACAGGTGACACAGACACAGCCAGGGTGTGCCGGGCGCTGCATGGAACTCGTGCCCTGAACTCGGTGGGGCTCTGAGGCTCTCCAGCGGGGTCAGCCTGGCAGAGGCCCTATGGTAAAGGGCGCCTCCCTACTCCCCCCCCCCCCCATTCCAGTAACGGAAGCCAGTGCCTGTAGGGTGCACCCTCCAGTATAAAGGGGCTGCAACTCTGAAAAATGTGTGCGTGTGCTGAATAGCAATGGTTCATAACATTTTTGGGGTTCACTGTTTTTCTTTGCAAGGTGATTAATACACATCCATGACTGTGTGTGGAATAATCCTTTGTCACGCCCGCCTAAGGGGGCCACACTGCTTATGTCGCAAAGATGGGTGGAATGCGAGGAGGACTGTGCAGTCAGCAAGTTGAGGTGAGGGACGACGAGAACTCTGCTTAGCACCAGCTGAGGTGGACGCCCCGGGACAGCCGGGCAGGGGTGCCCAGCTGGTGAATGAGTTTAGGTTTCAGCAGGAAGACTGGGGCCCAAGGTTGTGCTGCTGGTGGGAGACCTAGGGGGCCTTCACCTGTCAGACACACTCGGGGCTATATCCGGTGCTTCCTTTCATTGCTCACTTCCAAGGATTCAGCCCTTCAGATTGTATTCGGTGTTTATGGTGCGCATACACATGTGCACATACACATGCACGTGCGCGCGCGCACACACACACACACACACACACACACACACACACACTCTCTCTCCCTCCCTGTGCCTGGTCCAGGAGGCAGTGGAGTGAGATCATGGGCGGGGAGGGTGGCTGGTGTGCTGAGGCTCCCTGTCGGCCTCTGTGGCCCTCCCAGGGTCCTGCCTCTGCCCGGCGAGCACTCACGCTGCGGATGAGGAGCGGGTAGCGGGTGATCCTCTGCATGGGCTTCAGCAGGAAGCTGGAAAGGGGCATGCCTTTACATCGCGGGTCAGACGCCAGCTTCTGCAAAACAACCGAGAGGCTCATGGGAGTCACTGAGTGGGTGCAGCCGAGCCCCAAACGGCAGAGCCTGACCGAAGAGCCACGCCTAGCCCCTTCAAGGTCTTTATGTCTATGTTTTCTGCCTCTTTTTAAAAAAGTCACATTTTAGAACACAGCTTATGGCTCTATTATTTTGCTTTTTAATGGGATCAATACTATGCAATTCAATATAAGACTAGAAACTATTTTTATTTTTATTACTTTTACACTTGTGATGACACTGACATCCCATTTGCATTGCTGTTTGAACAAACACTTTAACCTTTCACTATGCTTTAGAAGGTAAATGTCCGGCTTTTTATTTTACTGTTATTACATTAAATCATTCAGATGCACTCACAATTTTACATTTACCTAATCTGATCAGTGCTTGTTTCCACAAACTTGGTTTCTTTGTGTTTCTTCTGGCTTATTTGCAGGCAGCCCCTCATCTGTCCTCAGCGCCTTCTACTGAACCATCTGTGCATCCCTGAGGCCATCCGAAGAAGGTCAGTGTGACTGGCATCTATTGGGTGCTTCCAGAGGCTGGTCTCTGGCTATCGTCTGGCCACCCCTGGCTTACAGATGAAGGGACTAAAGGCACCAGGCGGTGAGTGCCTTACCCGCGTCACACCCTGGGCAGTTGGTGGGGCTGCGAGTGCAACCTCGCTGTGCCATTCTGAAGCCTTTCTTGTTCTAAACATATTTCCCTGCCTCCCGGGATAAACGTATCTGGTTGGGACAGATTCTGCTTTCCATTTGATGCTTAATTCGAGCCACTGCTTTTAAATTGAGATTTTAATAACTCCATTGTAAGAGCTATTGGGCGGTAACCCCCCTGCCCTGTTTCTGCTCTCTGCCGTGTCACTGCAGGGCTGCCGCGGCCTCAGTGTACCGGGCACGGTGCTGAGTGCAGGGCAGCTCCCTGCCCTCGCACTGCCTGCTTGTAGGTAAGGCCACAGCACCAGGAGCCAGTCGTTCTGGAAGGCCTGATGACAGCTGTGTTCATGTCCATAGGATCACAGACACGCATATGTATAGGATCACAGACACGCATCCCATGTATTATCCTAATCCTGGCATCACCATGCTTTTCTCCTCTCGTTTCCTTTTGTCCACACTTCCTTATCCATCCGCTCATTGTAAGTTTTGTTATCTGGCTACATTTTATACATTTTATACACTTCAGTAAGCTATTATGTATTCTTTCTGGAATACGGTGGGTATAAAATAAATACATTTACACAATTAAGAAAGTGACATTCTGAATTTGGGGGCTATAAAGTAGCTGATTTTTGTAAACAGGCTTAAAAAAGCACTCTGCTATATTAAGATGGGAAAAATCATGGCCAAGGGCCAGGAAAAATAAATTCAACAAGAAAGGCTCCACAAGGCAATCAGAACGCTCTTTGCTGTATCTGTTCCTCCTTTGGAAACATGGGGATTACCACTGCCCTCTCACCCCCCGTGACTGTGACTCCCCTCCGCCTCAGAACGGGCTGGCATGCCTGGTCCCCAGAATGGCGTTACCTTTAAAAATTCTTTGAAGTCCGTGTCCTCGTCCGTCTTCTGCTGTAGGAGGGCGGCCCCGTTGAGCTGGCAGCTGCAGAACCGGATGTAGGCCTGCATGTGGGACAGCTCGGCCGCCAGGATGTCCCCGATCATCTGCACCGGCATCTTCTCGCCCCCAGTCTTCTTCCGAACCCGCAGGGCCCTGCAACCAACACTCTCTCACTTTCTGCTGCTAAGCGACTGTCCCGTGGGGCCTGACGTAGTGATAACCAGTGAGTCCGGCAAAGCCTCTGGCACCGTGGGGCACAGTCAGGAGGAGGAGGAGGAGGAGGAGGAGGAGGAGGAGGAGGAGGAGGAGGCAGCTTGGCCAGAAAGCCTGCTGGCCAACCCCCGCCCCCCCCCAGGTGAAATGTTAGTAAAGAAGAATAAGCAAACTCGGTCAGCACATGTGGTGTTTCTTCTGCCTCATTTCCATGCCTTTGTAGTTGCTTTGGTTTCACCTTAGTTTCTTAGCAAAGTTTCTTTGGACAAATTCCAATGACTTCTGACTCTCTAGAGAAAAAGGGAGCAGGGCCCGCAGGGCCAGGTGTGGAGGAGGAGGGCGCCTCTGCCCAGGACAGCTGCTGGGCCCCAGGAGGAAGGGGCAGCCAGAGCTGGGACCGCTGACCCTCCTCCAGGAGGGCACAGGGACAGAGAATCACCCCCGAGGGGCTGCCTGAGGGGCCATTAGGTGTGGGGCAGGAACTGCCACTTCTGGCTCCACCCATTAAGCCAAGTGTCAAGAATTATGTTGATAGTGTGTTTAAGGCTTTAATTTCTTTGTCTGGTCAAAGTATTTTCTTTCCTTTTTAAAAAATATATTTTATTGATTTTTTTACAGAGAGGTAGGAAAAGGATAGAGTGTCAGAAACATTGATGAGAGAGAAACACCGACCAGCTGCCTCTTGCACCCCCATCCCCTCTCCCCGACTGGGGATGTGCCCGCAACCAAGGTACATGCCCTTGATTGGAATCAAACCTGGGATCCTTCACTCCACAGGCCGAAGCTCTATCCATTGAGCCAAACTGGTTTTGGTGTCAAAGTATTTTCTTGGTTATATTTCTTTACTTTAATAACGAGGTGTTTTACAGTTACAGGGTATTTCATACTGTAATAATAGTAATAAGAAGAGCCCAGGAGAGCAGAGAACAGTGGAAGGGCCGTGAATAAGGAGCCCTGCGGAGAGTCTGTGTGCCAGTCTGGGGCCCGGGGCAGGTGGGGGTCGCGGCCACGAGGGGTGAGGCCCTGCACTCACTTCAGCAGCTTCGTGTTCGACATGATGAGCTCCTTCCAGTTGACGAAGATCAAGGCCATTTCTCCCTCAGTGAGAGAGCCTGCCTCTGCCATCCGCTTCTGAAAAACCTAGGTTCAAAGCACAGAAGAGAAAAGCCAGCTTAAGTGTGACTGGACAACCTACGAGGCCTACATCAAACACTGCCTTCTGACACCGAAGCTCATAAATCACGGTCTTTTAAAATAAACGTATTTCTGGTGGTTAACTTCGATGACTCCCTTACTGACTGCCATGGGGGCCCCCATCGGGGTGGATCCTAAGGACTGAATCCGGTCTCATCCAGAGGGGCGGCTCTCACTCTGTCCTGGGCGCTACGGGGGTGACGTGGACGCCTGGCACACAGCACCTACGCCAAGAGCCTGCAGAGCTGGAGGAGGACTGCGGCCAGGCTGAGCACCTCGCTGTTCCCTGAGCAGTTTGTTCAGCGAAATAAACAGCGAAGACTGAATCACCCCCAAGACCGACAATCACGCAGACAGGGAGGCGAAAGGCAGACCCTGCTGGGGGGCAGACTCAGGAGGCCGCAGCTTCTGCTCCATGCTGTTATCAGGAGGGTCATGGCCAGGCACACGATGCACCTGCTGAGCCTGTGTGTGCGTGTGTGTGTGTGTGTGTGTGTGTGTTGGGGGATGTGGAGGGGTCCCCTGATCTCCTTAGGTGGTTTATTTAACTAAAAGCCATGGAAACAAAACTATCAAGTCTCACTTTATTTACTCAAACACACGTCATCTTGAAGAACTACTCTTAACAGCCGTTGTCAGCAGAGAGGCCTCTGCTGATGTCAATCTAAGGTGACCAGACGTCCCGCTTTGGGCGGGACAGTCCCGATTTCTAACAATTTGTCCCGCGTCCCGTGGCGTTTTAAAAAGGTTCCGATTTTTGGAAAGATTCGGAACTTTTTTAAAACGCCGCGGGACGCGGGACAAATTGTTAAAAATCGGGACTGTCCCGCCAAAAGCAGGACGTCCGGTCACCTTACAATAGGGACAAACATAAACAGTAAATAGATGACAATTGGGAGCTGTTTTACAATGTGGCCCTCGCTGGTTTCCAAACCGATACAAATGTGAGGGGAACACTCCCACTGCTTAATAATTCCTTCGGAAACATCAGGGTTTATGAAAATGTCAGGTGTCACAACGGCGTAGGTAAAGTTAGGCCAAAAGGTGAGGCAGGGAGGTTTACTTTAGTGCCCTCCCACCTTCTCTGCACCCTGTCCTTCCCAGACGGGCCTCTACCACTTCCGCCCCCCTCTCCTCTCTGAATTACCTAATCTGGGAGAACGTTGGCCTCAGGTCGGAGCCCTCCCGGAGGGGGGGTGGGCAGAGAACGCCTTGGAGAGGGTGAGAATGGAGCCTCTGCTTGTGAATCCACACATCGGAGGTGACACCTCGCCTGCAGGCCTCCCGCCCCTCCGCTCCCCGAGCCCAGAGCCCAGAGCCCGCCAGCCGGGACCCTCACCTCCACCACCAGCTGCAGGTCGTCCACGTACCGCTCCTCGGTCTGAATCAGCTCGTGGATGTAGCCCTGCCTCTTCCTCTCCATCGGCTGCATGGTGTCCAGCGTCTGGAGGTCAGCACACCCTGTGGAGAGACAGGGCAGTATGTCAGTCCTCTCTGCAGGAAGCCGGGATCTGCTCGCAGGTGCACTGCGTTCCCAAACGCTGCCTTGTGGGAACCACTCGGCTTCCCACTCGGCGCTCACCTGCGGGCAATGACCACTCAAAGGGGCTCCAAAGCCGTGAATCAGCAGCACCTGTAACACTGCAAGTTCCTTCCCAAGAGGAAAGGCCAGGATGGAGGATTTAAACAAAAATCTCAGAGCGATCAGCACTGGGCTGCGCTTGCGAAGAATCTATGCCAGTCTCACCGTCTTAAGACATTTTCAGAGATACTGGAATGATGAAACGAATCACACGCGTCAGACTAGCGTTTGTCAAACCACAGGCCCCGAGCTCCCGGTGGGTCCTCATGTCCGTTTAGTTTTGCAGACGGAAGCTGTCGCGTGCAAGCACTGGCAAGCATGGCTCTCTGAAAAACTTCAGGCAGGGGCGTACGTGGGGATGGAAGATGTGTTTCTCACTGGGAGCTGCTGCTTAAAAAATGCCCGAGAAACATTTCCGTAGACTTCTCCAAGTCAAGTGCTACGCCAGGAAGCCTCCAGTTCCCAGCGGCCACTGGTTCTCAACAAGCCCACTGAGCCCACGGGGACAGAGGACTGGTGGTCTGGGAGCCACACGAGCCGCCTCCCGTCAGGGTGAGAGGTGGGTACACTTCACAGTGAGGTGACCAGACGTCCTGATTTTTAACAATCTGTCCCGCGGCGTTTTAAAAAAGTCCCGATTTTTTGGGAAAAATCGGGACTTTTTTAAAACGCCGCGGGACAGATTGTTAAAAATCGGGACTGTCCCGCCAAAAGCGGGACATCTGGTCACCTTCCGTTTACAGGCACACGGGGGCTGAACTGAACGTCAGACTGGGGGTGACAGGACCCAGAACCCGTCAGTAAGCAGCTAATGCACGGCGGCAGGGGAACAGCTGAGCAAAGCCCTCCTCAGACAGAAAGGAAAAGCAGGCAGTGCCCAACAGCGACAGCACCGAGCAGCAGGAGGTGCTAAGAGCTGGAGAGAGAAAGGGAGGGAGGCGTGGGTGCGTGCTCTCTGGAGGAGAGGCACTCGGGGGGCGGCAGGAGGAAGGGGCAGCCTTGGGCAGTGCCCAGTGGGCAGGGGCAGCGTCTGGACAGCCTGGGGGAGTGCTTGCCCGCCACTGGGAACCAACAGACCACGCCACAGAGGCAGACAACGCCAGGATCAGGCTGGGCTTCCTCTTTCTGGTGGCCTGTGACTATTTACACACTTTGTACAGACGGGGGCTTACAGGTAGTTATAACGAAGGCGGCTGTTCTATTTTCTGCACACGTTGCCAGCAGCTTAAAAAAAAAAAAAGCACTCCCACAGTACAACAACAATTGAGTAAGGCCGGTTTGGTGCTACCAGGAAGAAAACAGTGCCTCTGTCAGGTTCAAAATGACCCAGCTTCCCCGAGGGCTGTATTTTATTCTGTTCTGCCAGGGAGAACCACAGGAACCACTGAGGCTCTGGACCAGCAGGGCAGACAGGTGCCTAGCAGACCGGGCTGTCGGTAACAAGGAGGCGGCGTGCGCTGACACCTGGAGGAGCGGAAAGCTTCTGACCCCGATGTGGTCCAAGTTGCGGGTCCGAGTTGCTGGCTGACTCTGATGGGAGCCAGCAGAACCGTCTAAGGAGACCTCCCCTCTTACACTAGAATTTCACAAGTTTCGGTCACTCGCATTCCGCCATACCCATGTTCCATCTCTACTGTTATTTACCTAACCGTTTTCTCCAAATTTACTCATGTGGAGCCATGGCTGTGTCTCCTCTAATAGTCACTGAAATAAATGACCATTAAAGCGAGTCCTCTCGGGTGCTGCATGCCACTGCTGTGTGCCGCCTGGACACGCAGCGTGTGCCACGCTTTGGGGAACGTGGCATTATACCCACCAGCACCGGCCTCTCTGTTCTGCACCTCCGAATAATAGGGAAAGTCTCGGATATTTGATAATTTGGGACATATATATCGAGGGGCCAGATTATTATGCCCACCCCATCAGTACTTCGTTGGGCCACCTTTTGCCTTCAATACTGCAGCGATTCTTCTTGGCATTGACTCCACGAGATGCTGAAAGGTGATGCGAGGAATCTGACACCATGCCTGATGGACAGCACTGTCCAGTCTGTGAGATTTGATGGTTGTGGAACCAGCTGCCTGATGGCTCTTAACTTCATCCCACAAATGCTAATTGGATGGAGATCTGGTGATTGTGGGGGCCACCTAAGCAAGGTAAAGTCTCCCCCATGTTCTTGAAACCACTCCTGCACAATACGTGCACCATGACATGGCGCATTGTCTTGTTGGAAGAAGCCATCTCCATTGGGATATGCCGTCAACATGATAGGATGAACTTGATCAGCAATGATATTTAGGTATGTTGTGCTATTCAGACGTTGTTCCACATGATTCAAAGGCGCAAATCATGCCAGGAAACCATGCCCCAAACCATAACACTGCCCCCACCAGCTTGAAGGGTTGTACTCATGCATGTGGGGTGCATGCTTTCATGCTGTTTCCGTGAAATTCTCACTCTGCCATCTGCATGATGCACCTGGAAACGTGATTCATCAGACCACATGGCTTTTTTCCAATGCTCCACTGTCCAATCCTTGTGTTCCTGTGCCAATAGGAGATGTTTTATCTTGGTAACTGCAGACAGCAGAAGTGTTCAAATAGGCCTTTGGCTTCCATATCCCATACGATGCAGTGTACGGCTCATTTGCCTACAAACGTCAGGTGGTCATGATAATCTGGCCACTCAGTGTGTGTGACATCAGCTTTATCAGGGTGGCTGGTGGGGACAACCTTGTATATGTCGTTATAAACTTTCATTCTCTGTTCATTTCCTGACCCCTCGCTTCCCTTTAGACGTTCTTACATCTCATGTTCGGGAAGATGCCCCTTCCCCTTCCTGCCCTTTACCTCCGTGTTCACGCGCCCTTGAACTTCCTCCCTGTGTCTAGGGATGAGACTGTTACAGTGTCTTCCTTAACCAGCATCCTTCACCGGCCCTCCCCTGCAGGACCCTTCCCCAGGCTCACAATTCCACGGTCAGCATCCATGGGTTCCTTCTTAGCACAGACACGCGGGGAAGTGTCTCACCTGTCCCACTGTTTAAAACAAGCACCCTCCCTCCAATCCCGCTCCCCCCTCAAGCACCCTCTCCCTGGTCTCGCTGCCAAACGGCCCACCCCCCAGCTCGCCCTGTCACTTTACCAACGTCGAGGACTTTGGCTTCTGTGCCCCTGCTCCACGACACTGCCCTGGTGAAGGGAACCATGACCTTGCCATCACCAAATCCGGTGACCTCCTCCACCTGCCCACAACCCAGACGCCCAGGGGAGTCCCGCCCCCAGCCTTTGTGACTCTCATCACCGTGGTGCTTCGCTCTGTGCCTGTGCCTGCGCCTGCCTCCAGCCCCCCTGCTCCCCATGGGAGTCCAATAAACGCAGACAATGCTGCAGACTGGGTATTCCCCTGGGAGGGCCTGTCCTCAGAAACATGCATGTTAGATGAACCCGAGGGCTCCCCTCTTTCTGGAGGGGAGGGGAAGTGCCTTTTGAGAACTGAGGAGTTAGAGTTTGTGGGCAGAACACAGCTGTGTTATCCTCTATTCCTGCACTGCCCAGTATGGCAGCCGTAGCAACATGTGAGTAGGGAGCACTTGAACTGTGGCCATCCAAACAGAGAAGCACAAAGTCCAAGTGCAAAGAACCCAGGATGTCAAGTATAGCATTAACACTCCTACTGATCACATGGTAAAATGTTCACATGGGATGGAGAAGTACAGATGGTAGTTACAAACCAGTCACAGCACAGGAAATACAGTCAACACTATTGTAATAACTGCATATGGTGCTGGGCGGGTATGGAAATATCTGGGGGACACTCTGTAAAGAATACAGTTGTCTAACCACTATGCTGTACACCTGACCAATACCAACTAATATTGAATGTAAGCTATAATTGAAAATTTTTTTTAAAATGCAAATAAAAAAATAGAAATGCTTACATTTTGGATAATACTGGGTTAAGAAAAAATATTAATTTCATGAATGTTTCTTTTTACTTATTTTTAGTGTGGCTGCTGGGAATTTTTATATGCCAACTGTTACAAGGGACTTCCCAGTGTCCTCTCTCGACCAGTGGGCTAAGACCTGCCCATCCAATGGGAACTGTGTGGCAATATCCTCATTTGTATCTACACTGACCAATCAGCATGCATGATTCCAACCAACCAGAACCATGCTATTTGGAACTATCAGAGTTGTGGTTTTTTGATTCCTCATTTGCATCAAAATGGACCAATCAGGAAACAAGGTGGGAACTTTCTCTCTAAAAAGCAGAGTTCCCTTCATTTTGATGAAGTGCACTTTCAATTTCCCTGAAGGTTGCATTCCTCGAGTTTGCAAACTGTTCATTTGAATAAAGTTTCTTCTCTTTCCACACTTCAGATTGGGGACTTTGTTAATACAAAAATTGGTGATACCCTTAGGTGCTTGCCCAAAGAAAATGTACAACTGCTCCTGTAGCCTTGGTCACACAGGATTTACACAGAAAAACCAAGTCTCACTAAAGGTGCGTTAAAGTTAAAAATTATAAAAACAACAAATGATCCAACACAAATAAAAAAATGAGGATCAGAACCCCAAGAACATAAGATATAGAACAAAATATAGAATAAAAATATAGAATATGTATGTTTAAAATAACTCAAGACTTATATGAAGGGCTTGGAAACCCTAAGCAAATTCGGTAAAAGGGACAGGCAGATTTGAAAAAAAAAAAAAAAAGAATGAAAATGGCAAACATCATGGAAATAATAAATTAATAGATCCAACACATCTGAAGAATTAGTAAATCTGAAAACATTGCAGAAGAAATTACTTAGACAAAAGGATAGAAAACATAAAGTAGATTAAAAGACAGAAAACATAAAACAGAGGACAGCCCTGGCTGGTGTGGCTCAATTTGATTGGAGTGCCAACCTGCACACCAGAAGGTGGCAGGTTCAATCCCAGGTCAGGACACATGCAGGAGGCAATCGATTGATGATTAGCTCTCATATTGATGTTTCTGTCCTCTCTTTAAGATTACACACACGTACACAACAGAATAACAAGGCTCAACAAAACCTAATAGGAATCTAGGAGGGGAGGATAGAAGGAATGGGAAGAGGTCATACTGAATTACAATGGTTGAGAACTTTCTAGAACCAATGAAAGATATAATTTCACAGATTCAGGAGGAATAATGACTCCTGATTTTGGTGGTGGGGATCCTTATACTGCAAAACACTAAGGAGAAATAAAAAATTAAAACAAAAAGCAAAAGCAAAATAACTACACAGAAACAACAATCAGAATGGTTGTTCATTTCTTGAGCCAACAATAGGGGGTGTTGAGAAAAAAAACCAAAACCTGTCAAATTAGAATTCTAATTAGACTATCATGGATGAGGGAGGAATAAGAGACATTTCCAGGTGAAGTCTGAGAACATTTACCACTCAGAGATGTGACTAAAGGAACTATTAAAAATTGCATTTTGGGAAGAAGGAAATTGAATAAGAAGGAAAAAATGAGATGTAAGGAGTGGTTTAAAAAAAAAGAAATGGTGAACAAAAAGACTAGCAAATATATGAAAAATTAAAATTCTTGACAGTATAAAATAATAATAATGACTAGGTTGGTTGGTATAAATTCAAGGTGAATTTTGACAAAAAAAGCAAAGAATATGCATGATAAACAAAATATACCATAGGTAATATAAATAAAAGTAGTAAATATTTCTATAGAATAAATAGTTTAAATCTGCCAGTTGAAAGACATTCTAGATCAAGCATATCAAACTCGCAGCCCGCAATCAATATTTTTGCTGCCCAGCCAACATAATGGTATGTAAGAAGCATTTTAATAAAAATTTTGTAGCTTAACTTTTATAATATCCTGTTATACATAATTATTAATAATGAACTACATGTTCGCTAATGACTGATTACTATAATCATGTTGCATTCATTTCCCTTACACGCCTTACGTGCAGGCACACCATGTCTCTCCACTAATACCAGCAGCGAGTATTTTAGCAGCCGATGGCCGCATCATTGGCCTTGTACTGACTTGTTTGGTGTGCACAACAGGAAATATTTTGCTTTCAGAGAACAACAAAAATAGCTTTATTTGCATTACACTTATTAATCTGTGCAGTTATTCAGTGTCTGGTAAGTTAATATTCAAGAAAAAATATTAATTTTTATTAAAAGGTTCTATTATTTTATGTTAACGATGACTCACTTATTTCAGCCCTTTGTATTCAGCATGTCTCTATTGAAATAAACCTATGTTTCTATGAAAATGGAAGCTTTTGATTTTTTTGCGGCCCACATACACTTAAACTTCGTTTATTTGGCCCGTGTGAGTCTTTGAGTTTGACATGCTTATTCTAGATTGAACAGAAACTTTCAGCCAGATGCTGTTTACAAAGACACCTACCACATCAAGTTACAGAAATGTGACCAGGGCTGCGAAAAGCTACGCATGTACAAAACATAAAGGAGCAGCAGGGGAGGCTTCAGTAACAGAAGACAGAACAGGCTTTCATACCCTCCCCAGCATTCCCGCCCCCTGGCCTGCTTTATTTCTCTAAGACCCTACATCTTCCCCATTTTGTTTGTTTTCTGTCTTATCCTACTCAATGGCCTCTTTTACAATTTGCTGAATCCCAGTGTCTGACATATGGCAGATCTTCAACAAGTATTTGTAGAATGTGACATGAAGATAAATTCTGAGCTGCGGGGGGCAGTATATCGCTATTAACTACAGGCAGTGAGAATGAAGAGAACTTCCTGGTAAGTTCTTTCTGGTAGACAGGAAGAACGGGGAAGTAAGAAAAATGAGAGATCATGGCTACTATCGGGTCCAAGTTCCAGAGAAACAATTAGGGGTGTGCTGGGCCACAAGACCCCCAACGTGTGTGTTAGGCTGTGGAGGCCGAGAGACAAACTACGAACAATGTATAATGGTTGTGAAACTTGTCCCACTATGATTGGGAGCAACCGCTGTAGGTCCCAGCGCAAGCAAGAACAAGAGGCGAGCGAATGCTCAAGAAAGGAGAGGAGAGGGATCTGCAGAGATTCCAACAGGTAAAGGACAAAAGACGACTTGTGATGACTAGTACAAAGAGGACGTGTTCAGATGATGCCATCAAGTCCTGGAAAGTCCTTGTCCGCTTTGAGGAGGGCGCCGCCCCTGAATAAGGCGATTCTCTGTGTGCCCCGAAGCGAGCAGCGGAGCACCACATAATGGTGTTCCATCTCACCGTGTTTAGGCTCAGAGGACGGACAAGTGTCTGACAGTAAGTCCAGATGACTGAACGGTGCATTTTCTGAAGGCTGCCTTTAATTCTGGAGTTTCATCAGGGCACTAGAAAACAACTGGCTATCCTTGTTGTGTGACAGAATAGCCTTTTATCCACTTGGCAAATATCTATTAAGTGCAAGCTATGTTCCAGGTAGCAGGCTGCCACCAGGAAGACATACAGATATTTGTGATTTTGTTTTGGAAATTTAAATAATCCGTGAACAATGTTTTAAACTCCTGTGCCTTTTTTTTTTTTTTTTTTTAATATATTTTATTGATGTTTTACAGAGAGGAAGAGAGAGGGATAGAAAGTTAGAAACATCGATGAGAGAGAATCATGGATCAGCTGCCTCTTACACACCCCCTACTGGGGATGCGCCCGCAACCAACGTACATGCCCTTGACCGGAATCGAACCCGGGACCCTTCAGTCCGCAGGCCGACGCTCTATCCATTGAGCCAAACTGGTTTCGGCTCCTGTGCCTTTTTTGATGCCTGTCAAGTTCACCGTCATCAGGTGTTAGGCTGCTCATCTAAGCATGAAAAAGGGAAGAAGTCTGTATTGTATTCTAATGCTGCAGACCAACAGAAAGCAAGTTATTAGGCTATCGTTGGTGTTTCTGCTGGTTTCTGTTCTGAAAGAGCTACCTTTAATACCAACCAGTCTTTGCAGATGACATTCATCATGGTCTCTGCTACTCAAACTGATAATCACCGGGCCTGGAGGTGAAGAATAATGCAGAAAGGATATTCAAGTAGAATCTGCAGATGTTTTATGATTATTTATGCCAGTGGTCAGCAAACTCATTATTCAACAGAGCCAAATATCAAAGTACAACAAGCCAAAAACTGACTTCCGCGCATGGGCCACGAAGTTTCAATCACACCGTACGTGCGCGTCAGCACGTGGTATTTGGTGGAAGAGCCACATTCAAGGGGCCAAAGAGCTGCATGTGGCTAGTGAGTTGCAGTTTGCCGACCACTGATTTATGCTATTACGTTTCTCATCGTTCATAACCTGATGGCCATTTATGACAGATAACTTGGAATCATAATAAAGTGCCACGATCCAACTAGAATTATCGAGGTGTTTCATTAACAAGGATCAAATTGATGCCTCACTAAAGGAGAAACGGACGGACACCATCTCAGGATGATCTTAAATGAAACTGGGATGCTTTTGGGCCTTTTAAAAGTCTCTTGAGCACCTTAAAATAGAAATAAATTTGGGCTTCACAATTAAAAAAAATTCTAGAACTTCCCAAATCAACTGTTGATAAATGCAAGTGGATAAAGAAATGTGTTTTTATTTTTAAATCTACAGTGAAACATCATTAGCCTGAGAGACAGCAAAGACCTCCCAGTGGTAGACAAAGAAGACTTGGCGTCAGAAAGCAATTGGCTCAAGCTGATATCTGTATTCCTTCTAGTCGGCCAGTGTCACCAGCTCAACCAAGGGAATGAATGTGCTGTTCAGAATATGGAGTATTATGAAGAGACTAGAGGCCCAGGTTCACAACATTCGTGAACTGGAAGGGGGGATGGTCCTTAGCCCGGCCTGTGCCCTCTCGCAGTCTGGGACCCCTTGGGGGATGTCCAACTGCTGGCTTAGGCCTGCTCCCTCTGGCTTCTGGCTGAGCGGAACTCCTCCTGTGGGAGTGCACTGACCACCAGGGGGCAGCTCCTGTGTTGAACTTCCGCCCCGTGGTGGTCAGTGCACATCATAGCAACCAGTTGTTCCACCGTTCGGTTGATTTGCATATTAGCCTTTTATTATATAGGATGTCATGAAACAGCAATTTCTTCATGCTCACCCAACACAGAACTTTCAGTTCTAACAATAAACATAACTGTTACCAACCTGGTTAGGATAACCCACAACCTTTGACCAATCCTCTGAATACCTGATCTAACTCTGATCCCTACTGCATGCATACATGGAGAATCTGAAGCTTGGTGGGGATAAGGACACATATGTAATACCTTAATCAATAAAGAAAAAATTTAAAAAAAATGGGCAAAGGACCTGAATACACATTTCTCCAAAGAAGATACACAAATGACCAAAAAGCACATGAAAAGTTGTTAAACATCATTAGTTATCAAAACCACAATAAGATGTCACCTCACACCCAAAAGGATGGCTTTAACAAAGTCAGAGAGTAACAGTGGTGGCAAGGATGTGGAGAAACTGAAACTCTTACAACACTGCTGGTAGGAATGTAAAATGGTACAGCCACTTTGGAAAACAGCCTTAGCAGTTCCTAGAAAAGTTAAATATAGAATTACCATTTGACACAGCAATTCCACTCCTAGGTACATACGCAAGTGTAATGGAACATAGATTGACACAAGAACATGTACACAAATGTTCATAGCAGCACTATTTGTAATAACAAAAAAGTAGAAACAACCTAAACATACATCAACTAATGAATGAAGAAACAAAATATAGTATATCCATACGATGGAATATTACTTGGCCAGAGGAAGGAATGAAGTACTGATCCACGCTGCAGCATGGCTATAGCTAGAAAACATGCTAAGTGAAATAAGCCAAATACAAATAACCTCCACATTTTATGATTCCATTTTTATGATATGTCCAGAATAGGCAAACATATGGAGACAGTTAGTAGGTTATTAGTGGTTGCCTCTGGCTGGAGTGGGGTGCACAGGAAGATAGGAGGGTGAAAGCTAAAGGATATATTGTTCCTTTTTGAGGTGATGAAAATGTTATCTCAGTGTGGTAATAGTTACACAACTCTATGAATATACTAAAAACCACTGAATTATAACCTGGGTGGGATTGTATGGTATATAAATTACATCTCAATAAAGCTGTTATTGAAAAAAGTGATTTTGTTCAGCTTTATCTTTCTGGGTATTATTCCTATAGACTCCTGTCCTTGTTTATTATATGCAGTTGTTGCCTCATTGTCTCTTCTCTGTGTATACTCTGAGTGGCTAGATTATTATGATCTCTGAACACATAATAATCTGGCCACTCAGTGTATATCCTATATTATAAAAGGCTAATAAACAAACTGTCCCCTCGACCAGGAGTTCGACCAGCAGGCAGGCCGGCCAACCGCCCAGGTCTCCTCCCCCTGGCCAGGCTGGCCGGACCCCACCAAATTCATGCACCGGGCCTCTAATATATATATATATATATATATATATATATATATATATATATATATACACACACATACACTGAGTGGCCAGATTATTATGCGTTCAGAGATCATAATAACGTGGCCATTCAGTGTAGATTTTACAGAGAAAACTCTGTGATGCAGTCAGACTTTCCCTCTTTCCTTCTCATTGGTTCAAGTGATGGTTGTATTGCAGGAACTTCATTCTTGTAGAAATGATGGCAATATTGGCACACTTGACATTAGTGTAGAGGTTAAGAGCATGGATTTTGGAGCCAGACCACTGGAGCCAGCTCCATCACTTACTAGATAGCTAACTGTAGACAAGTAATTGAATCGGTTTTAATTTCCATCTCTGTAAAAATAAAATAATAATGAAGTAATACATTTGAGGACCTTAGACAAGTACCTAGACTAATAAGTACTCAATAAAAAGCACGTTCCTTCTTTTTCTGTTATGAGTGATGGCTGTGCGGCCAGACTTCATTTTATAAAAAACTAGAGGCTCAGTGCACAAAATTTGTGGACAAGTAAGATCCCTAGTACTGGCTGGCCATCAGGGCTGATCACGGCCTTCCGGCTGCTGCCTGGGGCCTCCCCTTGTTCCACGCCACCCCCTGGTGGTCAGTGCACATCGTAGTGAGCAATCGAACTCCCGGTCTCCTGGTCAAACTCCCGAGGGGGACACTTTGCATATTAGCTTTTTATATATATAGATGGTGGTAATATTAACACAATAATCTTTGTTCTCCTGGAACCTGCTTCCTGTATCCATGGGTTTTTTTCACTAACGCTTAACTGCTAATACCTTCCAGGGGTCTGATTTTCTCCTCAAGTTATCTCATTTACTTTTACTGGCTCAACCACCATCCTATTCATCCCCCTAGCTGATGTACATCTGATGGTGTATGTCTTAATTATATCTGCCTGCCTGCTGGACAATCCTACCTGGATGTCCCACAGGAACTTGGTGGTCAAAACCAAACTCATCTTCTTCCCCAACTCTGATTCTTTACTGCAGTTGGTGGCACCATTATTCACTCTGTCACCAAGATACTGATTCTTCCACTTGCCCAAACATCCCAACTCCTGCCAATTTCCCCTCAAAACAATTCTTAACTGTTTCATCACTTTTTCTCCACCTTGGCTTCATATCAGAATCATCTGGTGAGCCCAGTTGGCGTGGCTCAGTGGTTGACCTGACTATGAGCCAGGTCACAGTTTGATTCCCAGTCAGGGCACATGCCCAGCTCCATCCCCAGTGGGGGGCGTGCAGGAGGCAGCCAATCAATGATTCTTTCTCACCATTGATGTTTCCATCTCTCTCTCCCTCTCTGAAATCAATAAGAATGTTTTTTAAAAAATCACCTGATGAGTTCTAAAAAAGATCCTGATGCTGAGGGCCCTCTTTAGGCCGTTGAAGTCAGGCATCAATATCTTTATTAAGCTTCCCAGGTGATTACAATGAGAGCCAAGCTACTGAATCTCTGATTCAGCCTCAGGAGCTTCCCTGTTCCTGGCTTTGCACTTCCCCTCTGGCGTTAGTGAACTGCTTATAACCACACCTCCCCGCTCCTGCACCTATGCTGTGTCTTCATCACACTCTCCACCTTTCCAACCTCCAATCGGGCATACTCCTACTTAGGGATCAGGCAGTTGCCTCCTCCAGGAAGTCTTCTCTAATTCAACAATCTATGCTTGAATCAGGCATTCCTGCTCTGTACTCTCTTGGTATCTAGTAAGTACCTGCTTGCGTGCCAGATCCTCTCACAGAGCTAGGTACTCACTGAAGCTAGGACCATCCACACTCATTTCCATATTCTGGGTATATTGTAACATTTTGGCCTTATGCAAACACTCAATAGACTCAGTTGATAACTTTCCAGAGATGCAGAAAGGTTTTTATGGAAAGAGGTTATTTATGCCAAACATTGATGGATGGTTTGAATTTCCATCTGTTTCTCTTCTTCTTTTTTTTCTCTGTAGAAGTGAAATCAGCAACTTGATCACTTAA
The DNA here is from genome assembly GCF_964339955.1 of Pipistrellus hanaki. Classification (NCBI taxonomy): domain Eukaryota; kingdom Metazoa; phylum Chordata; class Mammalia; order Chiroptera; family Vespertilionidae; genus Pipistrellus; species Pipistrellus hanaki. The sequence goes on from NC_140514.1 coordinate 8,309,899, forward strand.
GTGTAATACTGGTTAAGCATTCACTGCAGTTTCTTAATATATATATTTCCTTTGTACTAAAATGTCTTAACTACATTTGCAATGACTATTAACTTGTAAATTCGTTATAATCTTTTTAGAAAAAAGTTGCAGTAAAAATTATAAGTAACAGAGTAGAGTATTACCCTAGACATTTTCCTTTACTTTCAAATCAAAATTTCTTTTGCTTTTGAAATAAATTAAACTACTTCAATCTTGACCACTTAAAAATTTCTTTGCCCCCTGTAATATAAAGCAATTCATTGGCCTGTATCCAGAGATTACATTAAGGAAAAAGAAAAAATCCAAAGAAATTCAATCATGACTACTTATAAATAACAAAAAAATGTTTTAAATGATGCTTCCAAAGAAATACACAATACAAGTAATGTAGTTTGTGTCCTTTTAATAAACACACTTGCATAGTTATATTACAACTTTGTAAAAATAAAAGGATTACCTCATGCCAAGCGTGCCCAGCATTTGCACAGTCTTAATACCTTTGATACCATCGTTTTTAAGACACACAAAACAAAAATTTAAGGCAAAAAACAGCACTTTGCAACGATTTAATAATTTATTACATTACAGTAGCGTCACAGCAGCATCCGACAATGCCACTCTAGGCAAAGGTCTCTCAGAATTCCCATTATAGATTCTATTTACAAGAATTTATAACTCGTAAAATTCATTCTGAGAAAAAATTTGGCAAATAAAACTTTGACTGGAATTGGCATTTCTTTCTCTACTTTTCCTTCCTTCACTTTCTTTACTTAAAGCTATCTGTATTCACACTGTAATTTAGAACACTAAAATAACAGTTACATTGTTTGAATAGTTTTATTATTTTAAAATGACACTTTAAGATAAAGTTTTTGAGGAAACTCTACAATGGGTAAGTCTGATTTAAATTTTCTAAAAAATCAGGTTTGGTTTTAGATCTGATTTTTTTTTTTTTTACTGCTGGAAAACCTATTAGATTTGATTACATACTTAAAAATGATTATCACATACCACAATGTTCAAATAAACGTAACTTCCTACAGAATTCAGATTTATTCAGTGGTTTTCCCACTTTAAAATTCTTTCCTCCTAACATTGCTTTCTAAGTAAATTGAAAGCTGCCTCATACTGAATGAGGAAGAGAGCAAACGTGGCAGAATATGAGGTATCGATCGCAAAGGATTGCATGCACTTTTAAGAAGGTCAGGTTATTATATGTCATCTATTTCCTTTATTTTTAGCTTTCTCTCAAATATATGACAAAATACCTACACAAGGAGAGGTATTTCAGTTAAATACAGTAAATACGTTTCCCAGACTGATATTTAGCTTAAATATGTCATTATGTGATGTAGTCCATAGGTACCTTTGAATACATTCTTTTCAAATTGACTACAGATGCTAAGCTCTACCTGAATGTCATTCTTAATAAACTTCATCAGTGTAAAAGTGAATGGTCTGCACTATAAAATACCTCTGAAATAATTCATTAATATATTAGGTAAGTCCATATGCAAAAAATAATTATACAGAAATGTTATGCTAAATCACGTGGCTAATTATCAGTGGTCTGATTTCTAATCTCAGGGTTTATAATGGACTTAAAGTAACTGTCCTTAATCTGAACTAAAGGATGCAAAAGCAGAAAGTTCATAACATTAAAAAGCAAGATCAAGTAATCTGTACAATTTGGAGGATTGGTTGAATTCACAAGGACACAATCTTTGTACTATTCCTTTTATTGACTGCAGGTGAATCTATTATTCCACCTGTAAAGTGGTATTATTGCTTTCTATTAATGTCCTATTTTTTAAAAGTATCATGATGATGCCAAATATTAAAAATTGAGCTGGTCTCATAATTACAAATTCCTACCCCAGGGAGCACACATACATATCACCACACATCCCAATAACATGAAATATTTTGGAACACAGACATTTGAACTTTGTGAAGTTCTAACTAAACTGTTGATTCTTCCTCAAGTGTTGTAAAGTTATGATTTAGGCAATGCATAACTGAAGTCATTCATTCATAATGTATAGGCACATCAACATAAATATTGCACAAAATATGTTTTTAACTTAAACTCAAAGATATAAAAACATATTTCACTCCTAAAGAACTCTGTGAGGAAATAAGAATGTGACTGTATGTACACGTTTCCTGATAATACTTGGACATTCATAAACAGTAGATTGCACTGCAGTTTGTAAACATTATACATTGCATAAGCTTCTCATTGATTTTCAAAAAGTTTAATACTGTCCACTAAAACGCCTGTGTTTTAGCTAAGAACTCTCACACTTATTAGTTTTTAATAATGTTTAGCATCTTTAAAGTATTTCCATTCAAGAAAAAGTAAAATCCTGTGCCAAAGTAGCCAGTGTGGTTGAATAGAGATTAGCCAGAGAATCTGGCTGGTAAAGTCAATCTTCTAGCCTCAAAGCACTCTATGGACATGGAGGAATGCCAGCACACATACCTCTCCTTCACCCGAATTCATTCTTGACTAGGCAGACAGAGCCGCCTGTTTGCCTGCTTCAGGGGCATTTAAACTCTTCAAAGATTCCTATGACCTTTACTAAGTATATTAAGAAGAACGTCAACCAGTGTCTTTTTATGACCTGGGACATGTGGCCACCTAATTAAAATAGGTAACATGAATTTTTACTTTAAAATGTATCGTAGATATAAATACTCGGTCTAAACTAGGGAAAGTTTCCTATCTCAGGGTCTGTGATGGGAGCCTTTCATTTCCCCAAATTAATACACTTCTAGGTCATTAAAGAGGAAGTTAGTTAACTGCTGCAGGACATGATGCAGTATCTTCACGTCCAGAGCACAAAGATCCAAGGTCACTACCACAGTCTGTGCTCATTCCCGGGCAGCTCAACAGATGAAACATCCCATTCTGCACATACTGATGGCTGGCCACTGACCCCTTCTGAAAAGCTCCCCAAAATGTTATTGCTTCTACCCCCAAATACACAGAAAATACACAAAAGGGTATTTCCAGTTCTTGGCCTTTAACAAATTTAACAAATCGAATAGTGGCATATTGAAAGTAACAAATTAAACACTGCGTATCTGGGGACAAATCACACATTGAACCAATTAAGAGCTCACTGTAATTAGGATTAGATCAAACATAAGAGCAAAACATAAGCAAATTTTATCTGAATTCTGTAATCAATATACAAGTTGCGATAACATTAGAAAAGCATGGCAGCTCATTCCAAACCAGCAAGAACAGTTTGTGCAAATAGTGGGTCTTTGTGTGTTTGAATTCCCACCATGTAGGGGAAAACTCAATGTGCATGCTAATGACCTACAATTACCAAATTAAAAAAGAAGGAAAATGCTAAAGGATGCCAGAGTGAACAGCAGGGAAAGCCACACAAAGACCCACTATCCTTTAACTTGTTACAAATAAATGTTAACTGTAAGTTAGAAACACAAAGAAATAATCACAAGTGGCTCTAACATTCGAACCGAAGTTAACGGATTGTGTAGGAGATATTTGATCAGGGCTGCCTGCCCTGCCTCCACGCTAGAGTCAAACTTGGATAGTGGGTCTCTGGGGTGCTTTCACACTGGAAGACAACATTGGGTCCTATAAAAAGAAAAATGAGGAATAAAATGAACATAAAGCAAATTAAGGGGTGAGAAAAAATTTGACTAATAACATGCAACATCAACTAGTAATAAATTTGAATTATTACTACTCTCAACCTTTAAAAAATACAGTCATGTGCTGCTTAACGATGGGGATCCTTCCTGAGAAAGGCAACATCAGGCGACTTCATCACAGTGTAAACGCCACAAGCGCACTTACACACAGACGGGATAGCCTGCTACCGACTAGGCTACATGGTGTACCACCGTCATATACAGGTCTGTCTTCGACCGAAATGCCGTTATGGGGCACACTGACTATATCCTAATTACATAAGAAAATGAAAATTTTCTAAGGGCCCAAGAAATGCAAATGGTAATCTAAAATTTAATGAGTGTTTACTGACTCCTACACACCTGGCTGTTCTCCTTTGGAACAGCTTTTATTTATTCCTTATATTCCTTACAGAGGCTTAATTGGAAAAAGCGTCCCATCACAGAAAAAAAAAGATCAACAACAACAATGAACCGTTTGGACAACCATCACTTTACATCATAGACACTATAAAAGCCAAATGTACGAACATACGGAATGGCCCCGGGGTCACTCCCCACATAATGGATCATTACCCAGCGGTCTGAAAGTTTCTTTCTCTCTCTGATTCCAGAAAGGTGCCTCAGACATTCCTGATTGATCACATCAGCTGCCAAGCACCCAAAACTGCCAAACCATCCGCAGCGCTTAAAATGCTCATTCATTTGGTAACCCAAGATTCTCCTGAAACCCTGGGATATATTTGGGGATGTTCAAACCATGAAGAACTGGACTCCCCCTACTCCAAATTGGGAAATTTAATTGTATCACCTAGGAAAGTCTTCCGGGTGAGGACTATCTTTACAAGCTCCAAAGTAAAAATAATGCACAAATATTTCAAAATTATAGTATAAAAGAAATTCGCAATACTTGCACTGAATTGTAAGCATATCTCAGCTTTGACTGGGTTACCATTTATTTCCTCTCAAAAACTAAATTATAATGAAAGGTTAAATTTATTAGATAATTTATCAATAATGATAAAAATACAAATCATGAGTATTTTGTTAAAAAAAAAAAAAAAAGCCGAAACCAGTTTGGCTCAGTGGATAGAGCGTCGGCCTGCGGACTGAAAGGTCCCGGGTTCGATTCGGGTCAAGGGCATGTACCTTGGTTGCGGGTGCATCCCCAGCGGGGGTGTGTGCAGGGGGCAGCTGATCGATGATTCTCTCTCATCAATGTTTTTGGCTCTCTGTTCCTCTCTCTTCCTCTCTGTGAAAAATCAATTAAAAAAAAAGAAAGAAATCCAAACGATGGGAGGACGGTGACATCCATTTTATAAAGGTAAAAGTATGTCCAAGTACTGTTTGTTCTCTAACTTACTATTAATTCATATTTACTCTCAAATATAAGAAAGGCTAGATAACTACCAAGGGATAATTTGATGTAATATCAAATATCACACCTAGAAATCTGGACGTTTATTTTAAAAACAGTGAAATAGATCTTGATTCATGTACCTCTCGTGGCATGAGGTATCCATGTAAATAATCATCTAAGGAGAGTTTTGAAATCAGTCAATTTAAATAGTTTTCAAATTTTATTCTTAACTGGATGATGTGTACAGTAAATATGTGGGAAATAAATGGGAAGGTGGAAAAATTAATAGCACATACACTAAAAGGGTAATTTTTAATAGGTAAGTAGGATACTCACTATCTACTCTTTATTAAGCTGAAAAAGACTATTGCCCGCTGCAAGGATGGTGGTAAAGGGAAACTGCAGTATAGACTGCAGTCATACCGAAGAACCCATAAAAGAAAGATACATTTTTCAGATGAAGTCTAATAGCAAAGCTAGGAAACAAATATTTAAAATAAAGCCATATAACTTCAGAATAGTGAAGAGTTTCCTTTGGCATTTTTCTTACTTTAAACATTCATGTACATTTGCTAAGAGTGCCGATTTTAACGTGTGACCTGGGACAGCAATAAGTGCAGTGCTGCAGGTGAGAGCTTTTGCATTAGTTGAGAGGCAAATAGTTTGATTTACTCACACTGTTGACTGGGGTCGGAGTCTGTTGTCATCTTAACATAGTTTGAAGGGAAGAGACCAGTCACCCCATTGATTTCTCCCTGCCACCAGTCAGGATCATCTTTGTTCAAAACATTGATAAGTTGTCCCTTGGAGAAGTTTAGCTCATCTTCATTATTCGCTGCATAGTCATACATAGCGATCACCTGACACACTACCAGAAAAAGGAAAACAAGACAACAAATGAACGATTCCCACAGGCTCATATGGATATGTTACTCTGACATCAGATGTTAAAACCTGCCTAAAATTGCCCTTTGGCTGCTCTCTCCCACCCTCCTTTGGCCATTATGCTTTATAAACACCATCCTTTCCAAACTACAGTTAAAAAGCTAAGTGAACTGCTTCACGCTATGTCTGATGGTACAGTAATTCCACTTTGAGAAATTTTAAGGAGTGAAAAGGTTCAAGTATTCATTTGACAGTTGGTTGTTTCTACACAGAACTTTTTGGAAAGGAAGTTCTCTAGAAAGGAGAAATTTTTAATATTTTTCAGAGTTCGCTTTTCTGAGAAGTTGGTGAGTTTTAACAAAAATTCTCTATGATGAAACGCAAGTTAACTCATTCCATACCAGGATGAAAGGCAGGTGTAGTTCTTTCACTACTTGGACCCAAAAGTTTAACATGGCTGGCAGGAAACCATCCTTTCTGTCTCTTTTTGCCTCTGGCCTGTAAAATTAGCAAAAGGAGTACGAAAGATTAGATTAAAACAAACTACTGAGACATAAACAAAGCATGCAGAAAAATCCTGTGTAGTAAAGAATTTAACCTTGCTCAAAGAAAGGTCTGGTTTTTGTCTTTGGCTCCTGGGAGGTCATCTTTAAATCTCTGGAATGTCAAGACTGATGAGTATCTGAGTTTGGGGTCTTGACCATGCTAGAGTCTTAACCATGTGATTTACGGTTAATGCTCTGGGTCATGTAGTCTGAACTCAACCTCTGGAGAGACTGGAGACCGAGTTCATCTATACAGACAGCCAACCATGTCTATGTGATAGAGCCCCATAACACTCTGGACACCAAAGCTCAAGTGAGCGCCTGTGGCTGGCAGTATCTGTGGGTTCTGTTGTAGGAAGTTAGTGCTGATCAGGACTCCACTGGGAGAGAACAGCTGGGAGCTCTGTGTTTGGAATCCCCCTGCCCCTGCCCCGTACATCTTTTCCCTTGGCTAATTTTAATCTACATCCTTTGGCTGTAATAAACTGTAACCATGTGTGTAACACAGTAGTCCCCCTTTAATCCATGGTTTTGTTTGCCACAGTTTCAGTTACCCACAGTCAATTGTGGTGTGAAAATATTAATTAATACATTCCAGAAAGAAACAATTCTTCAGATCTGAGTTGCATGCTGTTCTGAGTAAAGTGATGGAATCTCACCCCATCCCTCTCCGTACACCTGGACATGCATCACCCCTTTGTCCAGTGTTCCATGCTGTATGCAATGCCTGCCTGTCGGTCAGTAGTTGTCTAGGTTATCATATCCACTGTCATGGCATCGCAGTGTTTATGTTTAAGTAACCATTATTTTATAATGGCGCAAAAGCACAAGAGTAGTGATGCAGACAATTAGGATATGCCAAAGAGAAGCTAGAAAGTGCTCCCTTTAAGTGAAAAGGTAAGTACAGAACAATAAAATATTTTGACAGAGAGAGATCACATCCACGTAACTTTTATTACAATATTCTGTTATACTTTTTCTATCTTACTATTGATTTTTGTTAATCTCTTAATATGTCTAATTCGTAAATTAACCACTATCATAAGTATATATATAAAGGAAAGAACATGGTACATAGAGGATTCAGTACTATCTGTGGTTTCAGGCATCCACTGGGGACTACTGTAGCTTTCAGTAGGTCCTGTGAGTTCAAGCAAACTTGAACTTCAGAGTGGTCCAGAGACCTCCAAACTTAAAACTGGTGTCAGAGTAGGGGTGGTCTTGGGAAGCCCTGAATTTTGCATTGGCCTTCCAGGTCAGTATCAAACAACTGGAAGATTCAATGTGAAGCTCAAAGTGCAGCTCAAAACACTATTTGTGGAAGTCTATTTGAAGATGTTTCAGGCTCAGAATTATCTGCGTATTTCACACAAGTAATATTTATAAAATAAGAACACATTTCTAGAGTTCTTGTAATAAGTTCAAGTCAGCACTTAAAATGGCACAGCCCACAGTAAGCACTTCTTGGGACTCCGTTAATTAGTCAGGAGACCACAAATAAAATTCGTGGAGAGCCATGTTTCCTACTTAGTTGGGTCAATCTTCAAAGCAAATAGAAGGTGGGATTTCAGGGTGCTGAATAGTACTTTTTGAATAAAAAGGTACTGAATTTTGAACATCCACTGTTCTTTAGGATTGTAAGACTAATTTGCAAGAATGAAGCTATGTTTATCCTCCTTATTACAATCATACATAAATCTTACATAAAAATACGATTGTACCTCTCATCATCTTTTAATCCCACAATGCTCTTTGATTTTAACTAGCAATGAAATTTTGAGAGAGAGAAAAAAACACTCTGTATCAAAACATATGCAATAACTGCCTCTGCTAACTTTTCAGAGACATAAAACAGGCTCATTTATGCCAGTACTTCCTTTCTTTGCACCAATGTTTCCAAAACATGAGATCATGAGGGGAAAGTCCAATGGGTAGTGTTTTCTCAGGGCACAGCCTGGACCATGTCCATGCTTTTTCTCCCAGAGGATATACTGTAGGCCTGGGGTTATCCCAGACAAAGATGATGCTATGCTTTCCTTTAAGAAGGTGACCTGTGGTTTATTAAAGCAGGTATTACTGGAAAACAATTATGTCTTTAGAGAAAAATATTCTTCATATATTGTTACTTATAATATCAATTCAACTATGCTAAAAATAAACAGTGAAAAGACTAGAGAGAATCATTATACACTAACATGTTCATGTAGGTTACCTCTAAGTGGTGATCTAAAATTTTTATTAGTTTTAATTTTAATGAGCATGCACTACTTTTATAATAAAACCGATAGATGGTATTTGAAGATCATTACCTGTAACTCCCCTTGCCACCACCCACTCGTGTTTTTCTTTAATATCAGTATTAACTGTCCTGGGGCGAGGCTGAGCTGCTCCATGCCAGAAGCCGCGTACGCCGAAGTTACCTGAGCAATCTCTGGAAATAAACATAAACGAGAAACTAGGAATGCATGACTATGAAGCACTTCAGGAATTTTTTTCATTTCATCATTATACATACCAGGTTTCTTGTTTGATGCTCCGGATTTGCTAGCACTCCCAAAACTCTGTAAGGAGAAGATATACTGTTTTATCATTTTCCAAAAATCCAGTGTAAAAGTACAAAGGTTATTAGAAATTAGTGACGTCTAATGCCTTGGTTTGTTTCTTTAAATGAAGAGCAAAATGACAACCTTACATTAACCGAAAACGTTAAGAATCTAATACTTGTGGGAGTTCTGGTCTGCTAACAGAGCATATTAGAGACAAGTAACTAATGTGCATCCCGACTCAACAAGAATTCCTCCTGAACATTAAATGTGACTACCAAGGTCAAATACGCCCCATTTAAGTTAGCACCACATACGGTCTATGTGTCCTGGATATGTTAAGGCATATGTGAGTTCTGCTCCTGCTGCACAGAAGCAAAATTAAAAAAAAATTATTTTACATTTTTTTTGCTATGTCCCCTCTCACCCTGACCTAAGAACAAAAGATCCTTACTCCAGCAACTATAACCTGTTTGACTTCACAGGATAAGTTGGGCCAACCACATTTCTTTCCTCTTTTTAGGAATCTGAATAAGAAGCGAAAGTTTAAACTGTTTTCTGTTAGTGGATGCAGCTGCAGTAACAGTACTGGAGCAGAGTGGATGTGAGAATCTTGCTGTCTTCAATTAAGCCAGACATTAAAGAGGTTTTCAAACCACAAAACATGCCACTCTTTTCACTAAAAAAATTTTTTGGGAAATATATAGTTGTTTTTTTCCATAAAAAGCAAGTTTTTATGTTACTATGCAATGAGTAACTCTTCTATGTTAAAGTAAATTTAAAATATATATATATATATATATATTTTAAAATATATTATTATTGATTTTAGAAAGGGAGTAGGATAGAGAAATAGAAACATCAACGATGACAGAATCATTGATTGGCTGCCTCCTGCACGCTCCCTACTGGGGGGACTGAGCCCACAACCCGGCATGTACCCTTGGCTGGAATCAAACCTGCGACCCTTTAGTCCAACCGAGGTCTGAAAGGCTGGTGACCACTGCTTTAGTGTGCAGGCCAACGCTCTATTCGCTGAGCCAAACCAGCAAGGGCAAAAATATTTTAAAAATTTCAGTTTTATGGAAAATATCACTAGATATAGCCCATATATTAAACAAAACAAAACAACCTCTTTGGAGTCCCCAGTAATTTTTAAGAATGTAACAAATTCCTGAAACAAAAGAAATTTAATAACTGCTGCAGTATAACATACTATTAGTGGGATAAAAAGAAGTAGGAATCAATATAAGCTGAGTCACATTAATGTCAGAATCTTAAAGGATTTGCAAACTCCTTCGAGGTGGTTCCTTACAAAGCTTCCCTGATTATGGGAATTATCATGAAGCCCAGCCATACCTATGTCTCTTGTTCTTAGAATTTCATCAAATCCTGCCTCCCTTCTCTCTCTAACAGGATCCCTATAAAAAACTATTTTACTGGAGTGACCTTGAGTGGTTTCCTAGTAACCAAAGCAGCCTGACCAAAACCATATGCATGAGTCTCTGTTTTAAGTATAAACCTTGATAAATAAAATGGAATGAACTCTACCTCTTGATCTTTTGGTTTGACATAATTTGATGGGAAAATTCCAGTTCTATCTCCAATACTGCCTGTCCACCACTCTCCATCTTTCTGAGTCACCAGTATTTCTTCGCCTTCTGAGAATGTCAAATCTCCAGGTTCTACACTTGAATACGGATAAAGTGCAATATACTCTGCAGGAAACAAAGCAAAAAGGAGAGAATTTTGGTTGAAAAATTTCAGAGGTGTATGCCTATTTTCCCCATTCTTCTGTGAGCTTGGAGGCTGTGTTTTATTCATCCTTGTATATTTCAGGCTGTAGCACAGAATCTCTAGAGTAATACTGAACAATTTGTTTAATTTACTATTAAATTGATTTTCTTGAGCAATATGAACATAAACTGTACTTTAACTACTTAACTAATTCTATAATGGACATATATAATTCATTTGTAAACCTACAGGGTGGGGCAAAAAGTAGGTTTACAGTTGTTTGCATGGAAAATAATACAATAATAAATAATACAAAAATATATTGTTTCGTGTACTCACTACAAGCCTACTTTTGCCCTACCCTGTATTGTAACTATTCATAGAAAAAAAAATGTCTGCAAAGACAGTAGACAATCTTTACTTAATTTTTCAGCACATTAACAAGATCAAAATAATTTATTAGTCAAACAACCCTAAGGGCTATAAATATTCCTTGTAATATTTAAAGTGTATTTTGATGACAAATTCTACTTAATTATTTATATGGTACACTGTAATTAAAATGCAATTTGTAAATAAACTAAATATACTAAAATTTCTTTACATCCTAAACATCTATAATGTGGATATATAATAGCAGGAAAACAAACTCATTGCAACACTTTTATTTATGATCTTATTGATTGAGGTGGTGCATGGTGAAATTTTATAGTACTGATTTTTTAAAAGTGCCAAATATATTCAGTCATATGTTTTATATATCCTCAATATTCATGTGAAATAGGCAAGGGGCTGGTTTTCCTAACCTCACTTCAATAATGAAGACAGAGAAGTATGGAGAATGAAAACTGTGGGAAGTTAGCTGGTTTTCTGACTCCCATCTAATATACAAATTGTCAAAAGCTCACCTTCTCCAACTGTATAGGCTGCGGAGGTAGGTTTCTTGTTTACAGCTGCATACAGAGCTTCTGGCCTGCCAAATAAACACACAAACAGATAAAACAGGGACATCAACAATAAAAAGACAAGAAAAGTATTTGATGAATACAGCAGCACATTTTTTTAGGGCTATCTAAAATTAATTTAACTATTACCTCAGTACACAGGCTACACGTATTCTTATACACAAAATCTTAGATTAAGAACTACTAAATATCAAACTTCTAAACTTTTAATATATATCAGAGTAATTTCAACATGATTTATCAACAGTTTTTCAAATGTGCTATTACTTTGCATTTCTAAAGGGACTTAAAAGACTTAAGTGCCCGGCAGGCATGGCTCGGTGGTTGAGTGTTGACCTATGAACTAGGAGGTCAGGGTTCGATTCTATTCAAGGGCACATGCCCAGTTTTGGGCTTGATACCCAGTTTGGGGGCATGCAGTAGGCAGCTGATTAATGATTCCCTCTCATCATTATGTTTCTATCTCTTTCTCCCTCTTCCTTCTTCTCTGAAATCAATTTTTTTTTTTTTAAAAAAGAACAGTTTTAAATGGCAGTTATTTGGTAAATTACATATGGAGCATGAATCAGTATAAGGAAAAACAGAAGTAATACATAAATCTTACTGTTTATTTAGAGCACACAACATTAACATATATATTACTGAACATCAGACAATAAAAAATAACAACATCTGGCCAGTGTGGCTCAGTGGTTGAGTGACCTCTGAACCAGGAGGCTGACTCATCAGTGAAGCACCAACATCCACACTTCACGAGAACACTCAGAAATGCTTACTCTTCTCGCCTGACTTCACTCCCAGGGATGATTTTGACATAAGATTTTGGAAACCACCCTCTTCCTCCATGGACCTCACCAAACCACCAATTTTCTTGCTGCTCCAAGACAGTAATAACATCATGTTTTGAGAAGTTCAAGTGGTTATCTTTCTTTGCAGTCCAGGAACAAAGGGCCTGTGCTTTTAGGTTTTCTACAACCTGTCCCTGTGAATATAAAAACACAAAATTAGAAACAAAACATTAATAATCAGGATATACTTCCTGTTCAAACAGCAGATGAATTTGGTATGGTGGTGACTTATTACTGACTAGAGGGCCAGGTGCACGAATTCGTGTACAGGTGGGGACTGGCCAGCCTGTGCCGATCAGGGGGAGGGGACGCGGTAGGCTGGCTGGCTGGCCCACTCCCAGTCGGGTCCCTGATTAGGCTGGTTGGCCAGCCCCAGTGCGAGTCACAGCGACTAGTTGTTCTGGTCATTCTGGTCACTTGGCTTTTATATGTATAGATAGATGGTGACTTAAGACAACCTTAATCTATTGACTTAAAATTGTCTATGACAGACAACCATCTGTGGAGTCTTCTGGTAAGTTAAAGACTGAACGCCCACCATGCAAGGACAAATCTTGGCATTAAGTACCACTGTACAGAAAGTGAGCACTGGCTACTCTGTACGTAAGAGAACAAATGAAAAGGGAAAGCTACTGCAAGCCTGTCTCTCCTCCAGCGTCCAATGTCTCCTCCGGCAGTGGACGCAGGTGACTCCTCAGAGGAGGAGTGGCTTTGTTGGCTGACAAGGCTAATCTCTTTACCTCTGCTCTAATCTTGTTAGGCCCTCCAATTTTCTAAAAACAGTGTGACACTGTGAAGACCCTCTCCTGAATCTTCCATCTATCTACTTTTCTACCTACTTGCTCTTTCAAATTTATTAAAGAAAGAACAGTCTTAAACTTGCTTTCCAATTTCATCCCTTAATCCATTCTAACTTAGTTTTTATACCCATATACTGAACTTCTTCTTGAGGTCATTGATAACAAAAAACCAAAAGCTTCTTCCAAACTTTATTTTCTCTGACATAATTAAAACCTTTGCAGTTCCTCATAATTAAAACCTTTACAGTTATTTATTTATATGTCTGTCTCATTAGATTATGACTTCTTAATGGCAGGAATTTTTTAAAATATATATTTTATTGATTTTTTACAGAGAGGAAGAGAGAGATAGTTAGAAACATCGAAGAAAGAGAATCTTCTATCAGCTGCCTCTTGCACACCCCCTACTGGGGATGTGCCAGCAATCAAGGTACATGCCCTTTACCGGAATCGAACCTGGGACCTTTCAATCTGCAGGCCGATGCGAGCCAAACTGGTTTTGGCAGGGATTTTTTTTTTTCCATTAAATTTCAAGCACATAATAAAGTGCCTGGAACCTACAGTCACACAATAAACATTTTTTGAGTGAAGGTAAAATCTCTAGGACTCTATTCTGATGAAATCTGCAATTTTTAAATATAATGTTAATTAACAATGCTTGTAACAGTTATATCTAAGTTAGAGAATAAATATACATACCACAGTTCCCACATAAATGATTTAAGAAAAAAAAACACACAAAAAAACCAAATCTCTTCTTATAATAACTACAAATTAAGAACATTATAATCTGATTTATAAAAATGGTATTTTGAGGTTAGAAGTCTTAGCTGCCACTTGATACCATAAGAATAAATTGTTGAAAAACCTCTAAGTAATAATAATTTCTTCATATCACATGTGAGTGAAAAGAATAAAACTAAGTGCTACAAACTCTAGTTAAACAAGTAAGTAATGCCTTTGTATGAAAAATCTTCATTCTATTTTATATACACCAGGAGCAATGTCGAAAGATAAAGCACAAAATATTGACGATCCATACCTGTCCATGAATAGGGGACACAGATCCAGGGGACACAGTGCGAGTAAAAGCTGACTTTTTCTGCCATGATGTATTAACAGTTAGGTTTGAAAAAGATACATTTTGATAATCAGTCACTGATGCTTGCTGATTTGAAGAAAGTGATCTGTAAATAGAAAACCTTTATAAGTATACTTAATTGTTTAGAATCTAATGAAGCACTACCAGTGTATCAATTTGTAATATAATACAGGATGTTTAAACACAATTTGTGGAAAAAAGAATTCACGAACAAACTACTGGCCTATGTTTTAATTACCAAGTTTCAGTATTAATATCAGAACAGGAGGTACTCTTGAAGAGTCCAGTTCAGATTATAAAACAATTAAGTCACAGGCTGACATAAATGCATACTGGGCATTCACTCATTTGCAGAGCTATATAAACTCTACTGTTAGCTAAACACTTACTCAGAAGAAGTTGAGGTAGCAGATAAAGATACTGTGGGAGGAAGTATGGCCTTTTTCGGAGACACAGATTTTTCACTCGATGGCATTTTTTCTACATAGTTGCATGGAAACCAGCCAAACTTTCCTTGGAAACTACCATAAAGCCAACCAGGTTCTCCTGTGGTTTTCTCATCAACCTATGGAAACGAAAAGAAGGGTTAACAGTAGAAAGCCACACTTGTACAGTGGAAAGGGTTGCAGACTTGCACACAACCACAATGACGCTGCTAGAGTCAGGCTGATAGCCGAGATGTCTCCTAAGTGGCTAAGGGTGGGCAGTGTATGCAGCACAGACATGCCGGACACTGTGATGATGCACACCCCACCAGGACGGAACACAATGTCATCATGCTGCTCAGAATGGCAGGCTACTTAAAACTTATCAACTGTTTTATTTCTGGAATTTTCCATTTAATATTTTCAGACTGTGATTGACCAAGGGTAACTGAAATCACAGAAAGTGAAACTGCAGATAAGACAGATATTGCATTGTATTCAGTTTGTGAGAAAAAAAGACTGTTTCCTACCTGTATTATATCCCCAGTATTAAAACTCATCTCATCATGGCTCCTTGCTTCAAAGGGATATAAAGCTCTATAATTCACCAACTCACTAGCTGGCTCACCTAAAGAGAAGATAATTGTCATTATTTGCTACTTTCATGTATACATTTTGCTATGACTCAATAAAGAATGCTCAAAAGAAAAAACTGAGAGTCAAACTGTATGATGAAAATCCACTTGTACAGTCTTGTTAGGATTTAAATATCTTGAATAGTCTTAAAATCACTATAAAATCAGACAAGGATGCACATCTGAAGTAAAGTTGGAGGCAGTAAACAAAGAGATAACTTGCAGGTTTGCCATGTGAAGGGATCTAAGGGAGAGGTGGTGGCTGAGTAGTGCAAAGTGGAAGCAGCAAGTGGCTTATTAGTTTGATCAGAATGTAACAGGGAAAAAGAGCACAAAAAGGGACGTCACCAATGAGAAGATTAGTAAGCAACCAGAGTTGACTAAAGAAAGATCTATACATTTATCAGTATGGTTCTAAAAGAAAAACCACAGGAGGGCTCAAAAATACACTAGACTTGATAAGATTAAAATATTTTACTTTGGTCATTTGTAGAATAAATGTTTTTGCTTATAAAATTTTCAACACATTGTATTACAAAGGATTTAATAATCTATATATTCAAAAGAGATATAATAATAATAAAAAATATTTTAGGAATGGTATATAAAAAACACAGTAATGTTCTAAACACGTTTAATGTGCAAAGACTTAAATTTTTTAAAAATAAATATTTTATTAATTTTTTTACAGAGAGGAAAAGAGAGGGAGAGAAAGTCAGAAACATCAATGAGAGAAAAACATCGATCAGCTGCCTCCTGCACACCCCCTACTGAGGATGTGCCCGCAACCAAGGTACATGCCCTTGACCGGAATCGAACCTGGGACCCTTGAGTCCGCAGGCCGACACTCTATCCACTGAGCCAAACCGGTTAGGGCAAGACTTAAAATTTTATTGTTTCATTAAAATAAATACTAGCTAAAAAAAATATTTGAAACTGTTCACTTAGATTATGAAAATTACGTCAGGGTCTGTTCATAGTGATGACTTACCTTCTTTTCTCAATGTTTTTTTTTAATATTTCTACCCCCCGTCTTTTTAAAAATATTCTTTTTATTGATTTCAGAGAGAAGAAGGGAGAGGGAGAGAGAGAAACATCAATGATGACAGAGAATCACTTACTGGCTGCCTCCTGTACATCCCTTACTGGGGATCAAGCCCAAGCATGTCCCTGACCAGGAATCAAACTGCGACCTCCAGGTTCATTGGTCGATGCTTAACCAACTGAGAAATCCCTGCTGGGCTGCCTTCAGTTTGTTTTAATAAGTCTACACAATTCTCATCCAAGTTGAATTTAGAAAAGAACTTTTTTTCTGATTCTAAGATAGTTATCTGTTTAATTTTTTTTTTCTTTTTGCCTTTCATCAGAATCTTTCTTTTTTCTTTTGTTGCTCTGTCTCAGAAAAATCAAATCTTATTTTTATTTGTATCCTTACATCGTTTCTCCTCAGTTTTCTTTTCCTCTTTTTGAACTTTTTCTTGGGTCTTTTCATCCTGGAGCCGCTTTTGTTTTTCTTCTTCCTCCTTTCTAAGATTTTCTCTCCATAAGTTTTCTTTTCCTTGCTTTGCTTTCCTTTACATAAAAGAGAAAGAGTTTGCACAATGTCCTAATTTTTTAAAAACAAAATAAAAATAAAATAGATCTTGCTCTTGACAAACTGAAGAAATATTACATCTATTTAGATATAATATATAGTTAAATATATATCTAAATATGTATCTATATCTATATTTATATAGATATAGATACAGATAAAGCTTAAGCAACTGTTTTGATCAAACGACTGGAACGATAGGTCGACCAGCTGCTCTGATGTGCACTGACCACCAGGGGGCAGATGTTCAACACAGGAGCTGCCCCCTGGTGGTCAGTGTGCTCTCACAGCCAACCTCCCCCAAACCCTCCCCACTGCCTGCAAACCTCCTGCAGTCCCTCCCCCTGTCCAACAGGATTGGGAGAGGTGGCCCTGATAGGCCCTGATTGCTGGCCAGGCCTAGGGACCCCACCTGTGCATGAATTTCTTGCACTGGAGCTCTAGTAATCTTATATAGTAATTATATATTTATTGTAGCAAAGAGATATGAGTTGCTATACCTATTTTTCTTTTGTCAGAATGGCAAGAAATTTTTTTGGTGTGCTGGAGAATTTTAGTAATTAGTTCTTATGTGCCATGAGATGAAAAGCTAAAAATCACTGCTCTAAATGAATGGTTCTATGCTTCAGATACCACACTGTCCTACTTTTCTTCGCTATAAATGGAGGCAACTGATATATTTCAGTGGTACAAAGAGAACTGCACAACACAAAATTCTACACTCAGTCTTATCATTCTACAAAAGTATTTAGTTTTTTTCATCTTTCAGGTCTGACTCCAAAGCCCATAGTTTTCACTAATGAAACATAAAACTGATTACTGTAAATTTAGTTCATAAAAGAAGAAATGAATTTCTAAAATTTAGAATTTAATTAGCATCTTAGGACAATCCTTTTATTTATCTTTTATTCCCCTTAAATTTTCATAGTCAAACTAGAGGTATAGGTAACAAAATTCGAATTCTTAGAGTAATATCTTAAATAATAAAAGGCTTATATGCAAATCAACCGAACGGCAGAACGACTGGTTGCTATGATGTGCAATGACCACCAGGGGGCAGATGCTCAACAAAGGAGCCAGGCTCACGGCTCGCCACAGCAGCAGTGGCAGGAGACTCTCCCACCTCTGAGGCAGCACTAAGGGTGTCCAGGGAGTGGACCTAAGTTGCCTGAGAGAGGGTGAAGGCCAGGCTGAGGGACCGCGCTCTCTCCCACCGCTTCCCGCTCCCCCACCTTGCCCAGTGTACAATTCTCATGCACTGGGCCTCCAGTAGAATAATAACTTTATCAGCTATATTACCTTACAGCCTCATCTTCTAGTTTCTTTTTTTGTATTAGCTCTGACCTTTTTCTTTCTATTTCCATTAACTTGTTATGTTTGATTTTATGAAGCTGTTCAAGAGCTAACTGCTGTGTATTGTAGGTTTTTCTCAGTTCCTAAGGAGAAAATGAAAATAAGTCAATTAGGCCTTTAACTTAAAATATTGTTTTTATATAATGAGTCATTTTCATTAAAAGACAAAAATCTTAAAGCAAGTTAAGTTAAAAATATTGAAAGTTTAAAAACATCTACATGATTAAAAACATAACTGAATACAATATATATTTAAGCCATGTAGTCATTGAGGACAAAGACCTGTTTAAAATCATCTACTTTTGTATTAATTCATTCCTAAGGAACACAGAATCTTTACAAACCAATTCTCTGATTTGATAATCCATTTTTAACTTAAAAGCAATGCATTAAAACTTCTTAAAACAATGTGCTTGTTACAACATTTTAAGAGGAATTTCATTCAGCCAATTTTTTACATATGTAGTTTAATTGAGTATATCTAGTAGATACTTATTTAAGTTTTTACTCTACTGTTCCTGATCCCCAAATTAGCTATCCAACTGTCACCTGTATAAATTAAAATCTCATCTTCCCTTTACTTAACTTTGGATACACAGGTTAAGAAGAAACTAAACCACTAAAGATTCTACTGACAAATCCTACTTTCCCTCTAAGGAAAAGTACACCCCAAACATCCAAAGTCAACAGTGGTGACTTTGCGACACACTAAAGATAATTTGAAGATTCATGATAATCCCTTCCCTAATAAGAACAACAAAATATGTGTATAGCACATATATAATATATACTTTCATTTAATCATCATAAGACTCTGCAAAGAAGGAAGAGCTGACATTGTTTGCTTATTTTCATAAAAGAAAGTTTGGAGATTAAATGACAAATATTTACACAACTAGCAAATGGCATGGATGAGACCAGAACTAATTTCTTTAGATTCCTAGGCCAGTACTTTTCTCATTGTTCCTCACTGCTGAAGATACAATATTGTGTGAATTTCCTTAATGTAATAATGGCCTATCAAATGTCTTATCTTTTGGCTTTCCTATTTGTCTTAGTATGACTTGAGCAAAAGAGTAAAAATTATCACTGATCTTCTATATGTCTATTACAGGATCCAATAAAACAATTTTTTAAGATACTTTATTTATTTATTTATTTATTTTCCTCACCAGAGGATTTTTTTCCCATTGATTTTTAGAGAGTGCTGAAGGGAGAGGGAGAGTCAGAAACACTGACGTGAGAGAAACATATTGATTAGTTGACTCTTGCATGCCCGGTACATGCCCTTGATGGGAATTGAACCCAGGACCCTTCAGTCTGCAGGCCATTGCTATATCTACTGAGCCAAACTGGGTAGGGCTTTAAAGATACTTTTAATATTATTCATGTTTCACCACAGTTGCCAAAAGGAGTGATCAGATGTTCTACTATCCCAAAGGGGGTTGGTAATTTGGCAATGACATTAGTTTCTTCTTTTTTTTATAGCGGCATAGTATTCCATTGTGTAGATGTACCAGTTTTTTAATCCACTCAGCTGCTGATGGGCACTTAGGTTGTTTCCAAATCTTCACTATTGTAAATTGTGCTGCTGTGAACATAGGGGCGCATATATCCTTTCTGATAGGTGTTTCTGTTTTTTTGGATATAGTCCTAGGAGTGGGATCACTGAGTCAAACGGGAGTTCCATTTTTAACTTTTTGAGGAAACTCCATACTGTCTTCCACAGTGGCTGCACCGGTCTGCATTCCCACCAGCAGTGCGCGAGGACTTCTTTATCTCCACATCCTCACCAGCACTTGTCATTTATTGATGACAGCCATTCTGACAGGTGTGAGATGGTATCTCACAGTTATTTTGATTGCATCTCTCAGATGATTAGCGACTTGAGCATGTTTTCATATGTCTCTTGGCCTTCTGCATATCCTCTTTTAAAAAGTATCAATTTAGGTCTTTTGCCCATTTTTTGATTGGATCGTTTATCGTCTTTTTGTTAAGTTGTATCCCCCATGTGTTATACTGGAAGTATTCTTTTTATCTAATCCTTTAAATTATAGATTATTTTAATCTGCTTCCCTAGGGACTTTATCAACCACCATTCTATATATTCAATGTCACTCAATCTCTCACTTTCCTCCCTCCTCTTTTTTTTTTTTTTTAATATATTTTATTGATTTTGTACAGAGAGGAAGGGAGAGAGATAGAGAGTTAGAAACATCAATGAGAGAGTGTCATCGATCAGCTGCCTCTTGCACACCCCCTACTGGGGATATGCCCGCAACCAAGGTACATGCCCTTAACCGGAATCGAACCTGGGACCTTTCAGTCCCCAAGCTGACGCTCTATCCATTGAGCCAAACTGGTCTCGGCTCCTCCCTCCTCTTTTTAAAAACATATGTTTTTATTGATTTCAGAGAGAAAGGAAGAGAGAGATAAAAACATCAATTATGAGAGAGAATCATTGATTAGTTGCCTCCTGCACACCCTTCTGGGGAATTGAGTCTGCAACCTTGCTATGTGCCCTGACCAGGAATTAAACTTTGACCTCCTGGTTCATGGGTTAATGCTCAACCACTGAGCCACTCTGGCTGGGTCCTTCCTCTTTTGTTATCATCTCCTTCAAATCTGTCTGTATTCCTCCTTTCCTTTTGCATTAAAAAAATAGCCTTTACTTAAAAGAATAAACTACATGGAGTCAGAAGTGTTCCTAAAATATGAAATACTACTACATAGTTCTCTGCTGTTTTTTGACTAATCTCATTGTGCTTTTTTTCTCATAAACTCTAATAGTAACCCTAAATACTGCATATTTTCTGACTGAGAACATTTAAAACCATCCATTCATTAAACATGTATTTATTACCACCCACTATCTTCCATGCACTAGGTGCTGGTAATTTGGCAATGAAATTAGTCAACCATCATTAAGACATTGAGTTGGATGTGGTTGCCTAACCATCATCTCCAGCCTTTTATCTTATCCATTTACTATGTGGCCATATGTCTTACAGAAAGCTGATCCTACCTCCAAGGCTGGTCCTATTTTTCTTTTTTTCTTCCCCGGCTTTACTGAGGCATAACCGGCAAATAAAAATTTACATATTTTATACACTGTGAAATAATCACCACAATCAACCTCATTAAAATAGCAATCTCCTCACATATGTAGTTCTCTCCTCAGTGTTAAGAACTTTAAGATCTATCCTCTTAGGAAATTTCAAGAAAACAAAACAGTATTGTTAACTACAGTCACCCTGCTGTACATTAGATCCCAGACTTACTCCTCTTACATCAGCAAACTCTGTACCCTTTATCCTTCAAGCCTTTCTTCCAAAGACCAAAGTTTTCCTTTGGCCTCATGCTCTGTTCACTCTCCTCTTAACGTTGCTCACATTCAACCCTTCCTCAACTCCCATTCCTGATCTGTTGCAATCGTGCTTCTGCTTGTCACTCAACTGAAATGGCACTTCAAAGGTCTTCAAAGGTCTCCTTGTTACAATTCCATGAACCTTTTTCATTACTATGTTAACTGATTGCTCTGTATCACTTTACCATGATGATTAAGAGGGACTCTATTCTTGCTTTCTGTGACACCACGGCCAGTCTCCTAACCACTTCAACAGTATAGGTCTCACCCCCTTTTAGTTTTCTAAATGATGAAAGTCTGAATAAGCAGTGAAAGGCTAGAAGGCAGGAAGCAGAACGAAAAAAGCAAAACAAGAAGGATAATCTGCTGGCCTGTGGAGAATCAAATGTTTATGTGAAAGAATCAGACTTGCGTGTGTGAGTATAATCCCCATGTCATCATTAAACCCATTTTACAGATAAAGGAACTGAAGTTTAAATTTTTGTGTAATTTGTAGCAAAAGTTCTAAAATCAGATAATTTGGCCATTTTGCCACTATAGCCACAAAGGAAAAGCTGATGCTGTCGTTAAATTTGCCCTATCTTTGCTTCGGTAACAAATGAGCTCTATTTATCACATCCCTGTCTTGTCTGTGCATATGCAAACTACTGCCTACAGCCATCCATTTAGTCCCTGGTTGAAGGCAGTCAAAATCTACTAGGTTAGCACATGGTATATTTGAAGCACCTTTCTTTAAACTACAGTAAGTCCTCGCTTAACATCGTCAATAGGTTCTTTAACTTTTAAGTGAAACAACGTATACAAAACTAATTTTACCATAGGCTAATTGTTATAAACAAGAGTTAAGTTTCTATGGCATCTCATCAGTGTTATAGCAAGACTACATTGAATAAACCATTACTTGAGGACATGCTATATATTAAAACAGGGATTCATTGAGTACTTTAAATACTCATATGCTATATATGACAAAGTGAGCTCTTTATTTACACATGTGATTTAAACATTTTTATCTGAAGTGCAAGCATGTCTAAACATGAAGCCTGGTAACTAGATGTAACTAAAGCTGCCCCTGCATTATTGGTTAAAATAGTTCCATAGCAGTAGTAGAAAGCAAACCATTATATGTATGATATAACCTAGTCCTAGATTTCAGAAAGTAAAAGTTTTATTTTAAACAGTTATTTTCAGTGATATGGGTAAATGACTTAATCTCACACTCTTTTATCTTTCCTTTTAATTCAATCAGTAATCATCCAATCAGCTAACCCAGCTCACAGGAATGATGTAAGGGAACCCAGTGATATTTCTAAGTGTCTGGGTTCCTTATGAGGAAGGCAATCATATTGATTTCTGGCATTAGAATCAAACAGGCAGTTAGATAGCAGAAGGATATTCAAGCAAGCAGGAAGAAAAAGGTCTATATTACATATGTTATTTCAAACAAAGATATTCAGATAAATGCAAAAAATAGTCTAGTTAAAAAAAACAAAACAGTAAAGTAACTCAAAGCAAAGGAGCTAGATATTAGAAAATAACCTTAAGTAAGAGGAAGAGGTTGTTGAGACAGCTGAGCAGAGACAAAAGGCACTGAAGAACAGAGTCATCCATATTCCCACACTGCAAGATAAGGCAGATAAAAAGCCAATTAAACTATGTACAGATTAAAAAAAATAATGTAGGGAAGTTAACTTGGCTGGCTTGTCTGTCCATCAATGACAAATTATTTGGTTATTTTTTTTTCTAAATATATACATGTGTGAAATGTATTAATATGCACCTCAAATTTCTCTTCCTTAGTTGAACCCACATCACCTTTTTTTATTAATTTGTTTATTCTAGAGTTTGTGTCATATTATTCTAAACAGCAAGATAAAAGTCACATAGCTGCCTGAAAAGCTATGTAATACTTTATGCTCTGAAAACTTTATGCTTGGTTAGAAAAGGAAAACTTTATGCTCAGTTAGAAAGGAATAACTCCCAAATTTGAATGATGTGCCATCAGTCTGGTTTTTAGCTTTTCAAATCCCCTTTCATAGGTCTAGTTTCAGTATACAACTAATTCTGCACAAAATGATAGACTGATATATAATTTGGATTTCTGCTCTGCACTGCAGCAAATAATGAATCATGAACTTATTTTCATGGTAAGTTTATAGTGCCAGAGTATGCTTTAGATTTCACTGATTATTACATTATTTCACAAAGGTTAAGTAAATTAAATTGTAACAAAGAAAAAAAAAATTAGTGTGTTAGAAGAGCTTCTACAAGGACTATTATAAATTTTCCATATTCCCGATTTTAGAATTTTGCCCAAGATCATGCTGGCTGAGATCCATTCTTTGATATTGACAAAGGTAATTATTTTTAAAATGTGCAAATGCCAATAAAAAGTCATCAAAAACTGAAAACTATAGCAAATAATGGTTAGTTACATGACATAATGTTTACATCTACAAAGTACATGTAAAACGATCTTGCAATTCTAGTATAGCTCAAATTATAAATTATGAAAATGTATTATATATAAAAATAATTTCACATATTCATTCTATTAGTCAAAATAATGAAGGTAAGAAGGCAGCTAACCAAAAATGAATGTCATAGAATATAATAAATACCTTTAGTTGACTGTTAAATGAGTCCATTTCTGATAACTTAGATGCAGTTTCTTTTTCCAGTGCATCTAACTGTTCTTTAAGTCTTTGGCATAATTCTTCCTTTTCTAATGATTTTTTATGAAGTAGACTGACCCCTAAATCTGAAATACAGACATAAGACAGTTTACATTTGGTAGAAATTTCTATGTCTTTACAAGTAATTGGCATTTGCTGTCTGGTCAAATTGGTGTAACCAGAGAAAGACAAAGGATGTACATGCATAATGTGGATCAGCTGAAGAGATAAAAACTCAGTGGTCAAAATTACCCCCTTTCAAACTAGATCTTGGGAAGCTCTTCCTACAGGAATGTGTAAGCAGTGGTTCTCTACTCAAAAAGTACCAGGACTTGTGGTGCTCCACTTGAGGTAAGGCTTTTCACTAACCTGATCCTCAGACTCTTTCTATACAATGGGCATCATATCTCTGATCTCATTTATGAGGTGATGGATATAAAACCATTAATGTAAAGTGTAGCCCACAGTAAATACTCAATTAACAGCAGCTATTGTCAAAGTAGCTTTCTACTTATTCTTCGTGCTTCCAAGAACAGGGGAATATTCATAGTAAGGACTCAATAAATATTACAAACTGGATTATTTAGTAATGTTCCCAAGGAAGTAACCTTTTCTTACATAGTCATGCAGGGATGGAGAAATTAGATAGAAATATACACTGAGTGGCCAGATTATTATGATCTCTGAACGCATAATAATCTGGCCACTCAGTGTGTGTATATATATATTAGAGGCCTGGTGCATGAATTCATGCATGGGTGGGGTCCGGCCAGCCTGGCCAGGGGGAGAGAACATGGGCAGTTGGCCGGCTTGCCTGCTGGTCAAACTCCTGGGAGGGGACAATTTGCATATTAGCCTTTTATAGTATAGGATATACACTGAGTAGCCAGATTATTATGTGTTCAGAGAGCATAATAATCTGGCTACTCAGTATATAATGCAGATTACATTACAATAAATTAAAATAGCAATCTTACTATCTATTCACATACATATTTAAACTTTATTAAATTTTTAAAAATATAGACATCTAGTATAAAACTATAAAATATTTTTAAAAGCTAGTGTAAAATAAAGGAAACACATTAAAGAGTAAAAAAAAACTCCCCTTTATTTCAACTTTCACCTTATTCCCCACTTAGGCATTTACATTTAGATATGACCATAATCAATACTTATTTCCAAAGGATTTTAATGGGATCATATTGTATACATTGCCCAACAATTTGTTTTAAATTTAGTAAACATCTCCTACATAACAGTTCTTTACAATTCATGCAGGATATGGCCAAAATGTACAGTCTTGTGTTAGAGCCAAACCTAGATCTTGTTTAATTGTACTCAGGCATTTTATTTGATTAATATTTGAAATATGTAAATATAGTAAGACATATCACAATTACTATTTATTTTTATTAATATAATGTTCTAACATGTGGTATTTTTCACATTAATTTGAAAATTTTAACTTCCGACAAAAAATGTTATTTATAACAGAATAATGCTATCTTAAAAAGTAACAGAATACATTGATAAAGTCAGTTATTCAGAAAAGAATAAAAGGCAAAACAAACCTTAGAGACTTACCAGGTGTGTTACCAAGCTGTATGTTTTTAATTCTTTCGTTTAATAATTGCTTCTCAGGTACCAAGTAGATAAGCTTATTTTGATATTCCTTATAAAAAGAAAAAGTAGTGCTTGATTAAAACTGCAATGCCTACAATTTTTTTTTTTTTTTTGCAAACTTCAAAACATGATTTAATCACTCTTAAAACTTAGTATAGGAATAATATGTAGTTTTCAACTGCTCACAACTTGTGAATAAACTAGAATGGAGTACACATGATTGAAAATACAATTATTTAGCCCTCACTAGTTTGTTCAGTGGATAGAACATCAACCCTCGAATTGAAGGGTTGTGGGTTCGATTCCAGTCAATGTACTTTGGTTGCAAGCTTGCGTGTGAGAGCCAACCAAATGAGCAACCAATCGATGTGTTTCCTTCTCTGTCTCTCCCCCTCCCATCCACTTTCTCTGAAAATCAATGGAGAAAATATCCTCAGGTGAGGATTAACAAATAAACAAAAAATACAAATGTTTAAACATAAATCCATTTATGACTGACTGGCTGAGATTAAAAGGTGTGAAGAAAGCCATTGTTAATGGGGTACAACTGGAGCCTTAAACTTTCAGCACAATGATGGCTGGCAGAGGGCCAGGCTAAGAGGGGCCTTTGGTGTCTGTGCTATGTGGTATATGTAGGAAAGCCATGACACTCCAAAATAATTAAGTGTATATCAAAGAGGGACTAAAAACTCTGGATAACTAAGGAAGCAGGCTTAAATCAGATGGGAAATGTTATTGAGTCTGCCTATATCCACAGTGACAAAGTGAAAAAACAGCTGATTAACTGCCAGTCCATATAGAAAGGGAAATTTGGTAAGAGGACTCTAGAAATACAGAATGCTTTCAGAGTCCCTATTCTGCAAACTATGGCAACTGAACCAGATCCTAATGCACAAGTAAAGGACAGAATTACCAAGTTCCCTGGGAACACAGTCAACATTCTTGCACAATTCTGGAAAGAATAATGTTAAGTCAACATTTCCTGAAGAGGTAGCAATAACCTTAGTTTAAGATATATAAACTTAAAACACAAAATGAGAAATGTCCATTTATGTACAGATATTAAGTAGACCTTAACCAGATGTCTACCAGAGTGTTAGGTGGTCAATGAACTTCCTGATATTATACACAAGGTTGTGTATATTCACTTCCTTTCTGGGACGGTGGCCTATCAGAGACTTGAAGGGGTTCTTGATACCAAAAATCAAAACCACTCTATTAAGAAGAATTATTAATTACGTTTCACACTTAAGGACAATTCAGCAGCAAAGGGCTTACCTGAAGTTCTTGCTGGAGCTGTTTGATTTCCATAATTTCCAGGTCACACTGCTTATCCAGAACGTCCAGCTCAGTCTTTTGAGTTTGCTTTCTGAGTCGGACATCTTGAAGTCTGCCTGAGATCTGCTGATGTTTGCCATTCTACAGGAAGAGCATACAAATATGATAACATAAAATGCTAATAGAAAATGTTATCAGGAAAATATTTACTTAAATTTTTAAATGTCATTTATCCTCAGTCTAAGATAAAGGTTTAAAACCAACTGGAGTATTAAAACATTAAACATGATGTAGTCATGAGATGGATTTTTAAAACAATGACATTTTTCAACAGGTAATTCCAGCATCATTCAGATAAATTTCATTTAAACTTTAGCCATACCAGTGCTTCCAATTCGAGATGAAGACTCTTCTTTTTGGAGTTTAGCCTCACAATTTCTTCCTGCTCTCTGTTCCTCTGATTGAGGAGCTCCTGTCGGCGGATTCTCTCCCACTCCAAACGACGTTGTCTCTCAAGTTCCTGTTTTGCTGCCTGAGAATAATGAATTAAAGTTAATTTCTACATAAACAATTCTGCATCATTCAAACACTGATGAGATGACAAGAGTGAGGCAGGAATTGAGTGCCTATGGGTAACTGGGCAGACCTAGTTTTATCAATGGTCCTAAATGAAAAAAGTTACACAAAAATGACCTCACCCATCAGATTTATGGATTGACTCACAGGGAAGTTACTTTTCTCTTAATAAACAAAAGGATGATTTCGTAAAAAAAATATGTTACTAGGAATAACTGCACCTTTTCCCGGTACCAGGGAAGAACACAACTTCTATTCATATTATTTATAGTTATGGTGCTCCATCCCAGCCCTTTAAAACACGGCCTGTGAGCCCCACACAACACTGTTTATCCCAAGGACCTGAGCAGGCCCGGCCTCTTGATGCCTCACTAGACCTCTGTCTCCCCTCTCCTGTCTTTATGCCGCTCCAATTCCTTGGTCTCTTCACTCTGGATCCTAAGCTTCTGTTCATTTGATGACCCAATCAAACTGACCTCTTCCCCTGGCTCACTACCAGCTCCTCACTCTTCTCCGCAATCAGTTCTCCTCTGAGATGTCACCTGAAGACATGCTTTCTCTTACTGTCACTGGCCCCGAACAGCCCTCACAGGCAAGATTCAGATTTGTAAAAAGTATGAATGAGGAAAAGCCACAACAAAACCCACCATTTTTTTAATTGAAGGAAATATAGTCACTTATTAAATGAAATTATTTTCTTAGGAAATAAAATAACCTAAAAATAACCTCTCGTCTTTCTATCTCTTTTCTCCTTTCGTCCTCTCGTTGTCTCTCCAATTCCCTCTGCTTTTCCAAGCGTTTTTCTAATTCAAGTTGTTTCTTCCATTCTTGTTCTTGCAGTTCTCTCTGTTTTCGTTCCCACTCTTCCTTCTCTTTCTGGGCTTTCCGTTCCGCCTCCCTCTGCTGCTGCTCCATCAGGGCTTGGCGTCGCTTCTCCAGTTCCATGTTCCCTCGCTCATAGTTGGCTTTCCGCTTGTCCTCAAAAGTAACTAAATAAGGGACAGTATAAGCATCCTCACACATGAAGGGCCTGCTGACCCGCCTTTCAGTTTCCACATACTCATGCCTTGTGACCATTTGGCTATTACTCCCTGGATACTTCTCCTAAGGATAATTTTAACCCAAATGTAAATAGTAAACTATTTCTGCTCTAAGAATATTCATTTTTAGAAAATAAGATTTCTAAGTTTGAATCCTCTCGAGAGAAATAATTTTAACTATTTCTGCTAATAAAAATACTTTTCAACTTTCTTTCTCAACATTTCTTTAAGGACAACCTTAAAGATGGCTATATATTTGGTTTATTTGACATGTGCCATTAACTTATTAATATTTTAAAATATCTACATATGTATTTTTTCAGCTAATACTTAAACTATTTTTAAAAATTCAAGATTTCATCGCAAAATTTGCTCTAATGATTTCTCCTGAAGTGGGAGAAACACTTTAATTAGAATGCTAATCCACACATTCTTGCCAAATACACACACTGTCTCTTCCTCCTACATACATACTCTCTTAATTTTGACAATCTTAATTTCATTTGATGTCAAAACCCACCACATTTATCAAACAGTTTCTTGTTTAGCATATACAATATTTAAAATGTAAAAATTCTAAATATTCATTTACATTTCAAGGAAAAATTTAAGAGAACTCAGACACACAGTGTTACCTGGTAATTTTTTCTGAGGCTCCTCTTCTTGTATTTTCTGATATGAAGGCAGAGTTCCATTAATGGAATCAATTTGCTTTCCTCCTCTAAGAAAAGCAAACAACAAATAAATTTTGTGTCATGCAGTTGGGGAATTTTTAGACTAGATAATATAGATTACCTATGACCAGAGCAAATTAATATTTAGAACATTATGTTAATGATATTTAAAACACAGTATGGTCCGTAGTTATAATGAACAGCAGTATATGGATTGTCAAGCTAGAGAGATCTGATAAAATTGCTTTCTTGGGGTAAATTTATTCTCTTTAGTCATCAGTTTTCTTATCGATAACAATGAAAACCTAACTACTTCTAATATCTATTCCTTCTCCGGAATTCATTAAATTCCAAAATTAAATGTCAGTGTAAATGTTTAACTCTCCACTAAACTAGTGGAAATCCCAGTTAGTACTCATGTCTGCCAAGTGATCAAAACCACCCCTCTTCAGCTGAGGGGGTGAAGGGCACTCACCTAAAAGTTGGAGGGACCAGCTCAGGAGGTAAAGTCAGAGGCAAAGGCTGTCCAGCTTTGGCCATGTCCGTGAGGTGCATCGCAAGAATAAACTCTTCAGCTTTTAGTTGTCCATCCCCATCAATGTCGGCCAGATTCCTAAAGAAAATGTGAAAACTCACAAGTGAGAAATGAAGTCTCAGTTTGGAATAAAATATTTTCAAAACAATTCAATTTTTTATTTTTAAAACAAGAATAATGATAGTGCGGGCCAGTGTGGTTCAGCTGGTTGGATGTTGAACCAGAAAGGCTGTCAGTTCGATTCCCAGTAAGAGCACGTGCCTGGGGTGCAGGCTTGATCCCCTGTAGGGAACATGCAGGAGGCGGCCGATTGATGTGCTCACATCGATATTTCTCTCTCCCTCTCTTTCTAAAAATCAATTTTAAAATCTTTTCAAAAAGGAATGATAGTAAAATAGTTACCATAACATATTTTAGTAAAATGTAGAGATACAGAAAAGCGAGTTAATTTTTACCCTTAAGTTCTAAACACGAAAGAGAAAAAAAACTTAAAAAAAATATTTTTATTGATTTTTTACAGAGAAGAAAGGAGAGAGCCAGAAACGTCGATGAGAGAGAAACATCGACCAGCTGCCTCTTGCACACCCCCTACTGGGGATGTGCCCGCAACCAAGGTACATGCCCTTGACCGGAATCGAACCCGGGACCTTTCAGTCTGCAGACCAACGCTCTACCACTGAGCCAAACCGGTTTCAGCGAGAAAAAAAACTTTTAAATAGAAAGAAAACTATTCCTTCTGAAAACATGGACTGCCTTTTTTCATGGTTAATTCACCTAGCAAATCACTTTTTGTTTTGTTTGTTTGTTTTGTTAATCCATACCTGAGGAAATTTTTTTCCATTGCTCTTCAGAGAGAGTGAAAGACAGGGGAGAAAGGGGGCAAGAAAGAAAGGGGGGAAGGAAGAGGGAGAGGAAGAAGAAGAAGGAGAGGGAGAGGGAGAGGGAGAAGGAGAGAAGGAGAGACAGGGAGAGGGAGAGGGAGAGGGAGAGGGAGAGGGAGAGGGAGAAGGAGAGGGAGAGGGAGAGAGGAACATCGATATGAGAGAGACACACGGACCAGTTGCCTCCCGCACATGCCCCCACTGGGGGTGCCCTTGACCGGAAAATGAACCATGAGCCTTTGGTGTGCAGGCTGACACTCTAACCACTGAGAAACACTGGCCAGGACTCAAATCACATTAAATTCTACATTAAAAGTGAGATATTTTCTAATTCTCCATAAAAGGCATTATATAAAGCAAACTAGTTTTACTTATAAAATAATTAAATGCAAAGTTCTCATGAATAACATTTTGCACAATTTTATTTGCTTTCAAAGGCAGTGTTAACTTTCAAGCAGCTACTTTTATGGAACATGTTTGAGTCACAAACTTTTATAGAAACAGTATCTTTATTATAATAGAGGATGTATAGTTAAAAATCATAATTAA
The DNA here is from genome assembly GCF_964339955.1 of Pipistrellus hanaki. NCBI lineage: Eukaryota > Metazoa > Chordata > Mammalia > Chiroptera > Vespertilionidae > Pipistrellus > Pipistrellus hanaki. The sequence goes on from NC_140514.1 coordinate 8,341,585, forward strand.
TGGGCAAACTCACCAAATAGTAGCTAGCTGAGTTTGAGAAAGATTTGACTGAAGAAGGGCATTTCTAGCTTGAAAACCTGATTGAGTGGGAAAACATTAAAAAATAGAAAAAGAAAAAAAAGAAAGTTCTTTAGCCTCTTTAAAGTCACACAAACCTAAACAGCTGCACCTGCAAAATAACACTGCAACTATCCTGGAAACATTTAACATAAAAATTTTTACCATGTGCCAGGCACTGAGCATTCAGCAGTAATCAACACAACACATTCCCTGTCCCCAAAGAATTTGGAAATCAGAATTAATGGCGCCAAATGCTCAGAAGATAACTGTTCACAAGTGACTGGCATGCAGGACTGAGCACCAGTGCAGACAGTGTTAGAGGCCAACCTCCGGAGCCTCCTGGCACACCAATGCAACTGGAAGCACAGCTCCCTTAGCCTTTCCAGATCTCTCCCCTCTGCTCCTTCCTTCGTCTCTCTTCTTCCTCTTCTAAGTGATTGTAAATGTTGATACTCCCCAAAGATCTGTCCTGGACATTCTTTCCTGTGCATTCACATCCATTTCTCTGACTGTAAATAGCACCTAGAGGGCAGTGATTCCCAAATGCACATTTTCAACCCAAACCTTCCTATAGCTGTTTTATCTGATCGCATCAGTTTTAATATATCCCATTCTATGTTCCCTAGCACTGTAAAGCTCCATTACTTTTAAACACTTATTTTGTTTGGCCTGCATTGTATTTCATTGCTGAGTGAAGAGAGGGGAAAGTCAGAAGGTGGGAAGTCTATTTGCCTATTACCTTCTGTTTATAGCCCCTTCATTATTTTCAATTAGTGAAGTTTGGATGTTTGTACTCAAATATTCTATGGGGGTCCGAGGCCAAGTTTTATGGCTACCTTTGAGCATTAAAGGATAAGCAATGCTCACGTGCCTCTAGAAAGGGCAAGTAGAGAAAGACCCACGAGGACAGGGACTCGCAGGGAACTGAGGCTAATCCCACACACTCCCTCCTGTCATGTGAGCTTCTCCATTCACTCCCTATTCTGGAGGATGAGGTTTGATTTTCTCAAGGGTGAAGTCTTTTGCGTGTACATCTATGTGCTCAACTTTATTGTAAGAACTTTGAAGAAAACAACCAGGTTATATGCATTTTTGAATTTTTACACAATTTACATTATTTGCATATATCCAATGCCTGCCAAATTTTTGATGTTAAAATTTTAGATGAGCTATAAGGTACAAATTCAAAGTTCTTCAATAGAAGTCCATTTAAAAAAACTTTAACTCACATTCTTAAGCATTGTATGCCACTTACCTGAGAGGTATCCACTCATGCTTTTGTCAAGACTATTAAATTTTTGCCGATATTTTAATCTTGAAGGCTGAGGAACTGCCCACTCTGTGGTCCCAATCTTGGGCGAGTTCCCTGAGAGTGAAGCAGTTGAGGAAGTTGAGCTATAACAAAATTTATTTAAAAGTGTTATGTTACTAAATAAAATATATTTAGTCCAACTTTATAAGAATCATATCTTTTATAATACAACAGTAATTGCTTTTGTATTTGATATTGAAAAAATTATCCTTATTCTTAGGAAAGCAAATACCACATGAAGTATAGAACCACCATATATCAAGAACCTACAATATACCAGGCCCATAATGTGCGGGGGCCTTTACAAATATTACTTCTAGCCGGGACCGGTTTGGCTCAATGGATAGAGCATTGGCTTGGGAACTGAAGGGCCCCGGGTTCGATTCCGGTCAAGGGCATGTACCTTGGTTGCGGGCATATCCCCGGTGGGGGGTGTGCAAGAGGTAGCTGATCAATGACTCTCTCTCATTGATGTTTCTAACTCTCTATCTCTCTCCCTTGCTCTCTGTACAAAAATCAATAAAATATATTTAAAAAAAACAAACAAAAAAAAAACAAAAAACAAACAAACAAATATTACTTCTAATCCTCCTGACAAACTTAACAGGTATTACTGTCCCAGCTTTTATATGGCTCAGTGACGTTAAGAAAAAAAGGTTATTTATTCAGTGAGTGTTTAAGCTAGGATACAAAGATTCTTCTGGGTCACTGCTTTAAAGAGCAGTATTGTGAGACAACTGGGTAAGAAAATGTGGCCGATATATACAATGGAATATAACCAGGCCATAAAAAAGAGTGAAATCTTACAATTTGTGACAACATGGATGGACCTAGATGGTATTAGTCAAAGACAAATACCATATGATTTCACTTATATGTGGAATTTAAAAAACAAAATAAAGGAACAAATAAAAAAGAAAGAAAATCATAGATACAGAGAACAAACCGATGGTTGCCAGGTTTGAAACCGATGGTTGCCAGGCTGGGTGAAAAAGGTGAAGGGATTAAGAAGTAAAATTGCAGTTAGGAAATGGTCATGAGAGTGTAAAGTACAGCATAGGGATACAGTCAATAATACTGTAATAACTATGCCTGGTGTCAGGGGGGTGTTGGATTTTTTGGGGGAGGATCATGTTATAAGTTTTATAAAAGTCTGGCTACTATGCTATACACCTGAAGCTAATAAAATACTGAATGTCTGCTGTAATTGAAAAACTTTTTAATTTATAAAAAAGGGCATTATTGTGATTTATAGAAAGGATGAGGAATGAACATTAATGTTTTCTGAAATTAAAGAATACTCAAGCAGAAGAATTTGCTCAAGAAAGAAATTAGGAATGTACAATGGTTTTAAGATCTTTAAAAAACATACTTTTTTAAAAGGAAAAATATGTAGCTCTGGGCAAAAAGATTGACTGATTAAAAACATAGCAAAATATTTTTTTGTTTTCATGGAACATTTTTTCAAAGGTAAAATACAACAGGCATTTATAATTCTAAAAATAAAAACAATTATTTTATGTGCGTTATAAACAAATTTACCTTGAGTGTTTACATTTGGCCATTATAAAGTAAAACCTGGATAAGTTCAGAGATTTAAAAAATAGTCATTTGTTAAATACTCCTTATTAAAACATAAAAAGTTGGAAGCTTAAGTATTCATACCTACTAGATCCTAAATCAATCAGAGACTGGGCTTTCTGCATACTAGCACCACCAAATCCTCCCATCATCATACTGTAAGATGACGTATGAGGCAATGCTAAAAAAAAAAGAAAGAAAGAAAGAAAGAAAAGAAAAGAAAAAAATGAAAAAGGTGCACACTAAACAATATTACAAATTATGAAAGAAATTTGCCTCTATTGGAACATGAACATAACAGTGTCTTTCTTCATATGAAATACTGGTTTATTAGACATAAAGTACTTACTTGCAGAAGAATAAGGAATGGATAAAGGCTGGATGAGACTGGCAGTTCCATTTGGTAAGGAGGAAGTGCTAACAGAAGGCACCAAGGGAGCAGGCATCATTAAGGGAGGGAGGGTGGCCCCTGAAGTTGCGGGGGACAAAGCTGTTGCTAGTGGAGCGACTGGAGGCAATGGCTGAGGAATGGACAGATTGGGCATGCTTCCCATCCCTGAAGGCAAAACAGAACACATTGTCTAGTGCTAGTAAGTCAATTAGGAAACACATGCCAGAAAGCAAGCTTATAGTGCCATGAGCAGACCCCATAGTAACAGCAACACTATGGGCAAATTGGTCTTAAAAATACACAAAAGCAGCTTTACCCTACACGAGGAAGGTAAACCACTGCTTTTAACTATCAATAGTCTGACCTGTGTGAACTAAAAGAATGCCTACCAAGGAGTTAAAAATTCTCTTCCAGTATCATGAACAAAATTAAGCAGCCTTTTCCAATTAAATGTTAGTATTCTCAAAGAGAGGATGTATCACCTGATCAAATGTGTGAGGATAATAAATACAGTGCTATTGATTAAGACACACACACAAACTACCCCACCCAAAGGAACAAAGTGACAACTCTTATTCATTTACTAACTGGAGATTACTAAGTACATTACATAAATATAGTCGCACAATGCTTTGGTATTTATCTCTAGCGTTCACTACAATAGTGAAAGAAGCTAGCTAGCATTCTAAGATCTAACATTTGGTGGAGAGGCACATGTTTCAGGTACACAGAGCTATCCAGTTGTATATTCCATTTTAATGAGTGCTTCTCACACATAACAACAAATTGGCTAATGAAAATGAATGGAAAACTGGTTATCTCTGATGAACATGTAAATTAGCCCTAAAATCAGCTGGCTAATCTTTGAATTAAAGAAATTTCTACCTATGTATAATTTTAAATTACCCCCATCCCAAATTAAACTATTTCAAATGAGTTTAAAATTGTTCACATTTTTTGTTACTCATACAAAATACAGAAGAAATTAATTAAGATTAGTATTAAGGATCAGTATAGCGAGGGGGATATTATAATTTATCATCCAGCCGGGAATTATGAAAAGGCACATTAACCAGACTGGAAGCCAGGACAATAGACAAAAATAAGGACTGTCCTGTGAAAACTGGACTACAAGGACACCCTAGCTATGACAGCAATTTTTATTTTATTTTATTATTATCATTTTAAAAATCAAACTTATTGAGGGGACATTGGTTAATAGGGTCATATAGGCTGCAGGTATGGATTTCTACGTTACAAGAGCTTTATATTGCACTGTGTTCTCATCACCCAAAGTTAAATCATCTTCTGAATGACAACAAATTTAATATTTCTTATCTCAGACATAAAAATTCATTTGGTGTCTGGAGACTGTCATTTTATGCCAAAAAATCCTTTTTTGATCACCAAATATTATGCCTAGGAATCAAGGTTAACTATCAAATGAGCTAATTAAATTAATAAACACATACCAAAACGGGCAGAAAGTAATGGAGAGAACATAGGAGGTTGTTTCATAATAGGAGGGAGAACCACGGGCAGCTGCTGGCCTTGTAGCTTTAGTTTGATGAGCTTCATGGCTATGGAGAACTCTTGCTGATCCATCTTCCCATCTTTGTTCAGGTCTGATAAAGCCCTGAAAGGACAATGAGGTGGGTAGGTTGTACATAGCGTTAACATACTTTTGAGGGTGATAAAATAAAAACAAAGATGAAGCATTCACACATCGATCATCACCCAAGTATGTGCCTGTGTATCTCAAAAAGCTGAAATCTATACATTAAGAAATACTGACTAGAAATAGTATATAATAAAATAATGTTCATCTATGTAAAATCTAGAGACCTTTGACGGAAAAAAATTATTCTAGAGTATAATCCTTCTGTCCGAGCTGTTTGGCCTAGTCGGGTGGAGCATCATACAGCACACCAAAAAGCTGAGGGGTTGATTCCCTGTCAGGGCACAAACCTAGGCTGTGGGTTCATTCCCCTGTGCATATAGGAGGCAATCAATCAATGTTTCTCTCTTCCTCTTTCCCTCTTCTCTTCTCTAAAAATCAGTAAAAAGAGCCGAACCCGGTTTGGCTCCGTGATAGTACTGAAAGGTCCCAGGTTCGATTCCGGTCAAGGGCATGTATATTGGTTGTGGGCACATCCCCGGTAGGGGGTGTGCAAGAGGCATCTGGTCGATGTTTCTCTCTCATAGACATTTCTAGCTCTCTATCCCTCTCTCTTCCTCTCTGTAAAAAAATCAATAATTAAAAATCAGTAAAAACATATCTTTGGGTTAGAATTCTTTAAAAAAAAGGATAATCCTTCTAAACTTATTCATTTGTTCAAATATTTATTGAATGCTTGCTATATGCCTGACACTTAGCCAAGCTGGGAATATTCCAAGTGGAGAGAAAAATGGAGTAGAAATTGGTATTTACTTTAAGTACATTAAAAAACAATGTTATTATAGATATCATAAAGCATAATTTCTTTAAGGTAGGAACAGAAGAAAGGAGGAATAATTTGGGGTTTGTAGATGATGAAATAAATGAAACAACAAAATAACAGAAAGAGCCAAGACCGGTTTGGCTCAATGGATAGAGCGTCGGCTTGGGGACTGAAGGGTCCAGGGTTCGATTCCGGTCAAGGGCATGTACCTTGGTTGCGGGCATGTCCCCAGTGGGGGGTGTGCAAGAGGCAGCTGATCGATGACTCTCTCTCATCGATGTTTCTAACTCTCTATCTCTCTCCTTCCTCTCTGTACAAAATCAATAAAAATATATTCAAAATAACAGAAAGAAAATTTTGAGATTCTGTCAAATTATAAAGAAATGTTTTTCAATAGAAATGTATACATTTTCTTTCCTTAGAAATTCTAAGTAAATTAGAAATTTATCCTACAGAACAAAACCCCAATTGGTTTTCAATCATTTACTCAATCAAATGTATTTCTAACAAGCTGAAGAAATACTCTTTTTTTAAAAAAATTTCTTTATTAAGATATTACATATATGTCCTCATCCCTCCATTAACCCTCCAACCCACAACCCCACACTCATGTCCTCACTGAAGAAATACTCTTACTTAATAACAGATTACAACTAAAAACAACTTTATGTTAAACCAGTGGTCGGCAAACTCATTAGTCAACAGAGCCAAATATCAACAGTACAACAATGGAAATTTCTTTTGAGAGCCAAATTTTTTAAACTTAAACTTCTTTTAATGCCACTTCTTCAAAATAGACTCGCCCAGGCTGTGGTATTTTGTGGAAAAGCCACATTCAAGAGGCCAAAGAGCCACATGTGACTCGTGAGCCGCAGTTTGCTGACCACGGTGTTAAACTGTATTAAAAACAAAACAAAACCAGACAATCGGAAATTTAAAATCATCTACAAAAAAACTATTTTACCATATTTCAGCTAAAATAGGAGCCGGCAAGCCTGATTGCAAGAAAAACGTACGTGCTTGATCACCTAAAGGCAATAAAACAAAAATCAAACAGCATATCAGTGGAAGGAATTGTTCCAATGCCTCTGAATAATAATAATGGGCAACAATGTTACTGGTTTATTAACATTTTAATTCCAATCACTAAAAAATTAAACAGAAATACATATATAAAATTACTTATATTACTTTAATAAGACTTAGATGTTCTAAAAAAAAGTCACAACTAGTTATGTGATCAGTGATAAAAGATTACATTATTCATCTGTTTTTTCACAATAATTGAAGTCTTATTAGATATATTTCTATTTAATAAAATGTATAGTTTAAAATACTATTCCTTAGAAGAATTCTAAGTAGCCCTCCATGGATCTCTTACAATCTTATATATACAGCTGTGTATGCTAAGAATGGGAGATCCTAATTGCTCTCTACCTGGGTCATTTCTCAGAATTGGGTTTCAGTGCGCTATCTTGAGGGACGAGGTAATGTTTTCCTCTGGGACAAAGAATAAACTAGCTTACCACTTGCTGAAACATGGTATGTTCCTCAACCTCAGTGTTCCCCTCCTACAACACAATCTCTGCACGTGTAGCATCCTTCTGGGATCTCTGCATGGTCTCAGTGTGATTCAGTGTACAAGGGACATAGACAGAAACATGCTGACGCTCATGCTAACAGCTGTGTCATTAGTAATAAAGTTTGTTGCGTTTGTTTTATATCTCACATATACTGGTAAGCAATATCACAAGGTTCTTATCCTTTTCTATCTGACTTATTTCACATAAGAAACTCTCAAGATCCACCCATGTTGTTGCAAATGGCAATATTTCACCTTGGAATAAATTTTATCATTTAATACAAACCTACAGCACTCAAAACTATTTCTAAGATATGACATGAAAAGGAGCATAAGTCACAAGAAAATATAAACACAAACCTGTTATGTAACCTCCTGCAGGCTTGAGGTTATCAAACTGCTTGTCATGCTTAGTCCGTTCTTCAGAGGTAATAGCCCACATGTTTGGCCCTCCTAAAACATAAAAGGAAGACAAAGAAATCATACTGCATATATGAGAATGCTTAAAATACACAATTCTAAAATGTAAATGAGTCACAAATGCCCAACTAATGACAGTACTTAAACCCCAGTGACACAAAGAGTAAGCTCTATCACAAACACAGAGCACAGCCCTTTTCACTCATCAATCCAGTTAACATCTACTGAACTATTACTGCATACCACTCGCCGGAAATAGGCCACAAAATAAAACTGAAAATAAAAAGGGGAAGAAAATATTGTTCCCACCCTCAAGGGACTCTTACTCTAGAAAACAACTTCCAGTGTTTTCCATGTTGAACTGCGAAGCATCTTGGAGTGGTTCAACTTGAATTCCACAACTAACAAAGTGAGGAGAACCTAAAAGCCTTGCTTGTCCCACAGAAATGATAGAGTCAAGAACGCAGACAGACGGGCCCAAGGGAACCTCAGGATTCTAGCCTGACCATTACTGGACATGGCGCATCTCTCTCACAACAACTGCAGGTAGGCCTCACTGGCACATCCTCCAGTTTCAGGCAGCTCAGCTAAAATAGGATTTATTTATTTACTTATTTAAAAAGATAATAAAATAGGATTTAGAGGATTCAAAGTTAATTCTGCTTAGGTGTATGCAAAATCCTTGGAGTTTTTGCACCTAAGCCTTCTGGATCACAGTGAAGTTAGTTAGAGCCAAATGGAACACCTAGATTTGTGGAGGCAGAGTCATAGCCAGGCACCTGAGGAGGAAACTCCTGAGACACGGAGAGGTGTGAGGGTAGAAGCGACATTAATAACCTTTAACTTCCAGAACTGGCTCTGGAGCCTTCTTCCCCAAGGTAAATGCTCTGGTGTGGTCTCCTCAACTCCTGGAGGCCCCTTACATTTAACTGACTGCTGGGCCTGCCCCCCCCCCCCCCAGCACCCCCAGACAGCTTTGACTCCCACTTGATCCTGATCCACACTCAGTCTTAGGCAGGCCCTGTGTACCCGGACCCCTGGGGTATGGCATCCAGACTCCTTGTGCCTCCTCCTCCTTGGTCTTGGGAAGGACTTTACTGCTTCTCCCCCAACAGCAGTGGGAGCATTAACTCTGCTTGGTATAGAATCTTAGACCCAAGAAGGTTCCTTCCCTGCCTCAGTGACAGAGCTTTTTCTTCTACTCTTACCCCAGCAGCAATGTGTCTCTGCTGTGCCCTTGGGATGGGTCTTCGTTGACACCTTCCCCAGTGACCACAGCAGCTTAGACTTTGCTGAGCAGAAGAAAAGGATGCAGAAAATTGCATGGTATTTTGTCCCCCTACAGTTGCCTGAAATATTCAGGTGGGGGCTCATTCTGGTCTCTTGCACAGTCCCGTCTTTCTGGGTGCTGCCACAGGAAACAGCTTGAGAGTAAGTATGAACTCCCCTTTCAAGGTCCAGGGCAGATGCCACTTCCACTAGGGGGTGGCTAATGGCTGCAGGTCAAATTAATTGCTCCTCCTTTGGATTCTCAAGAGGCTACTCCATGCTTCCACAGAGCACTTAGAAAGGTGCAGTAATTCCTTTTTCCCCATCTGTCCTACCAGACTATGAGCCCTTGGAGAACAGGAGCTTTGTGTGTTTACCTTTCTATTCCCAGAACCAGCCGAGTACCCAGTACAGAACACACACTTATAAGTGATTGAGGAATAAACATGTGAATGAATAAAAGAGGGAGCAGAAAACAAGAGAGGCAAGGTCAGGACTTGGGGGAACATAAAAGTCACAATGTTTCTGTGGTCTATCCTTCACATACGGTTATACCAGCCCTCTGAGCAGGTCTTTAGTGCTCAATACATTCAATGTGGCTCATAACCATTTATTCTTCACTTTTGACTACCTTTACAAATTCACCTGCTACCAATAAGAAACTAAATATGTTTAGGTATATAAACTCGTGTATGTTTGCTGCCTACATTATAAAAAAATTTCCCTTACAAAGTTGTTTCCAGGAATGCTTATCATTGAAAAGTAGGTGTCCACTATAATTCAAAACACTATGATATATTTGATTTAATACATACTTAGAAGGAGTCTTGACTTGGGGTGGTGAACACAATACAATATATAGATGCTGTATTGTAGAATTACACAATTGAAACCTATATCATTTTATTATTATAATGTCACCCCCAATAAATTATTTAGAGCCAAAGAAACACTAATTCTTCCATGTAATGACTGTGTGCCTTAAGCACTGTTTTGCTAAGCCAAGGTCACATAGTCTTTATTACACACACACAATTAGCCCTAAATGAATGGATTAAAAAAAATCTATAACCATCCTCTCTTAACAAGTTTTAAGATTAGATTTAAAAATAAAGAAACATATGTACTGAAGAACTAAAAACCTAAAATAGCTACACTACACACTTTCTAAATAAAGAAATACCACATTCACAGTAAAAAAAAAAACAAAAAAAAACCTACTTAGTTGATCAGTTTATTATAAAATAAATAAATTAACATGTCACGATTCTTGTGACTAGGAAGGCAAGCAGTGTGGCTATAGACTGATTTACTACTATATGACTCTAGAAAAATGATGATGGTAAAACATGACAACAACAACAAAGGATGACAAAGATGGAAGCAGCTCACCTTTCTTGAGCCCTGACTACCCTTCAGATACTTCATACACAATAATTCATTGACTCCCACCAGTACCTTAAGATTGTGTATTACTAATATCCTCATTTTACAGGTGAGGAAACAAGAACCCACGGCGGGTCCTGTGTCTGCCCTGTGCCGAGGCCAATTGATATAAACAAGAGTTAAGTTCCTATGGCATATTCTTGGTCACAAAAATGTCACCAAACTTCTAAATTAAGACCCAAAACACTTCTAATACTAAACACTGAAATAAATGTAGAGCTCTATATATTTATAAACGATTAATAAAACCAAAAAGAGAATTCTTTTCCAACTGGATTATTCCAGTTCAGGGCCCCGGTGGCTGGAGCCAGTCTTGGCAGCTCAAGATACAAGATGGGACCCACCCTAGACAGGATATCCTTCCATAGCAGGGCCACTCACACACACCCACACTCACTCAGACTGGGGCCATTTAGACGCCCAGTTCACTTCACATGCACGTCTTTGGGATGTGTGAGGAAACCGGAGTCACCAGAGAAAACCCACCTAAACACGGAAGATCATGCAAACTCCACACAGACAGCGGTCCTGGATAGGAATCAATTTCCTTTTTCTCATCAACATTGAAATGTGAATTGAAAGGACATTATTTGAGGACCTGCTGTACTGCTTTCTATTATGTTCATTTTATTTATAAACCTACTTAACATGCTGAAGTTTATAACTAAACTGTTTTTTAAAAAATATATATTTTATTGATTTTTTACAGAGAGGAAGGGAGAGGGATAGAGAGATAGAAATGTCGATGAGAGAGAAACATCGACCAGCTGCCTCTTGCACACCCCCTACAGGGGATGTGCCCGCAACCAATGTACATGCCCTTGACCGGAACCGAACCCAGGACCTTTCAGTCCGCAGACCGATGCTCTACCACTGAGCTAAACCGGTTTCGGCACTAAACTGTTTTTAATGCAAATTCCTTTGTATGGGGCATAGAAATTCTCAAATGTGTCAGAGCACATCATCACTATAATTATTGGCTTAATCAATTTACAATCATCCCATGCTATAAAAAACACCTTTAATATTCTCCTGCTTATAGCGCTCTGCTTTTTGTCGTCCAGTTTTATACATCAAACACAAAAATATGGCTTTAAGTTATTCTTAAGCACACATTCCAGATGATACAGCAGAACATGCTTACAAGGAGTTGTGGGATTCGTAATATTCTAATAGAAGCTATATGCAGTGTTTTGAAATAGACTGCCCAAATATTTTCAATAAGAATACTCTTAGTTAAAAAAATACTTTTAAGTTTTTCATTTTTACACTCAAAAATATCACAAAAGAATATTTTATAACCTCTACGCCCCCCTCCCCCCCATCTCATAACCTCTTTATCTTCCCACAAGCACAAAGCTGCTTACGCTTACCATTCATGGCTATGGGAAATTGAGCCATCATGCTCCTGTTTTCCTGGCTAGCTCTCAGCCATCTGCAACATAAAAACATGGTGCATTAATAATTCAACAAGGGCAGATCGCAGCTCAGCGCGCCCCGCCAAGCAGTGGGAATGTCTGTCCCCTGCAGCTTACACTTCCAACAGAAAACGGTGCAGAGCTCTGCTGCTGCTGGACAGGCAGAATTTACATTTGGGAAAGGGGAGGAGATTTTGTTGCGGAATGGGTCTGCCTTTAAAACGGAACCATTAAAAACACACACAGTCACATATTTAATAGCAAGCACTGATTACACTCTCAGCATGAACTAATTTTGTAGAAATTAATTTGGGAAAGAGGTAAGTTATAACTAGGCAAGAAATTATTTCAGAAAAATCAACTGTATAAATTAAATGTAAGAATGAAAGCCACAACACTCTTCTTTAAAAAAAAAAAAAAAAATCCCCAAACGAGAAAAATCCCCAAATAAATATAGCATAGCTATTTAATCAAGTTCCACAGGTTTAGAAAAATGGTCTTGAAGTATGTTTTATTTAAACATAATTAAATGTGCTAGGTAAGTGCTCTGAACTTAAAGAGAGGAAATTCAGAAATTTAATAGCCCTGGGTTCAAATCCCAACTCTACTACTTTCCTAGCTGTAATCATGGAAGAGTTATTTAACTTATTTTGAGGCTCAGATTCATCTGTGAAAATACTTTGCTGGAGTATTTTTTTTAAAGTATTAAACATGATCCAGTACACTGCCTGACACACAGTGGGTTTTTAATAAATTGCTTTCTGGGTGCCCAGGAAGGAGGAGTGCAATATAAATCTGAACCCTAAACTTATTAATTTACTCAGAGTAAATTAAAACTTTTTTTCTCTTGAAACTCAAAGGTAGGAAAAGTTAGGGTGAGTGAGGACCTAACAAATTTACATTACTAATATATTTAGTTATATAAGCCATGAATTGTAACGTTGTAGGAAAACACTGCTATAAAGAGACTACGCAGTAGCTCTTCTATTTACTCAAATCACTTCAATATTAGTATTTTCAGAAGCCTAAGGAAAAGTGTTTGCACAGCCATCTGAACAAAGAAGGCGCAAAGAGCTGCGCATCATGGTGGACGGCGTCACCAGAGGAGCTGGCTGGCTAGCTGCCAGAAAGTGTTTACCAAGGTCCTGTATCTCGGTGAAGTCAGTGTGCTCAAGAAGAAATATGACTCTATCAGTGTAACCACCAAAAGTGAGTCACACAAACAAAACACTGGCTTATAAATCCAAACTTTATTAATCGACAACAAGAAATTTAACAGCTTTACTTCCTCCTATAAAGCAAACCATCATCCACTGAACTGCGCACAAGGTCTTAATTGTGATTAGAATACTTAATGGCACCAGGCACAGACACTCTGATACATTTACCTACACAACAGGAGTGAGCAAGAACTGGGTAAAAGGGATGGGCAATAAGGTTTTGGCACTGCCAATTTTGCTCGTGACTCCCAGCTTTTCTATACGTTACCACTGTATATCATCCTCCTCTCAGTGTTCCCGTTCTTTCTTTAGATGTTAGTAACCTTTACTGCAATGGAACTTTAAACCTGCTACCACACTTGACTTCACCTGTCACTACACTATTCTCAAGTAGGAGGAAATTTCACCCAAGCACAAGCTGATTTTCTTCACTTCTTCCTCAAAGGTAACATAAACCGAGGAGGGGTGGTCAGAAATCCCTTAAAGAGGTATTGCGTTGAGATTTAAAGAGTAAGAGTTACTTATAATTGTAATGTTAAGAACCTTGAATTGGAACCTGTGGTTGACAAGGCGTTTTAAAAGGTTTTAAGAAGAGGGATAGAGTCGGATATCACGTAAGACAATCAATTGTGAAGAAAAGGGCACACTTGAAGCAGGGAGCTCAGTTAGGAAAGAGTGGAGAGCAGTATCTGGCACCTGATCTGGAATAGTGGCAGCAGAAACAGAGAAGATGGGATGAATTGGAGAACAATGAATGGTTTAATAAAAGGTAGAACTCAGGGACTGATTAGATTATGGAGTAAAAGGAATCAAAGAGATGACTCTCAGAATTATGGTTTGTGAGACTGGGTGAATTGCCACCAGCTTAAAAACAAAAACCAAAAACATGAACACAGAAGGAAGTCTCATAAACCAAGTTATGACTACAACTTTAAATACAGAATTCTACAAACAAGCACATTTTTACTTCCCCAATTTTAAATTATCATAAGTAATGGTAAACCAAAATACATCATATGCCTGCTAAGAAACTATTTCCTTATAGAGATGCAGGGCCCCTATTTAGCAGGTCTCTGTAACTGAGAGAGATAATTTTAAAATGCAGGAGAAAATCCTCGAAGCACTACCTGCAATGGATTTTAGAACTGCATAAAAACATGTAAAATACCAAAGATCATTTGGAGAAAAAGCAGACTTATAAAAGACAAATAAGGAATAGCATTCCAGAGTTACAAAGCCTTAATTAGTTAGATAATCTACCTTATCATTATGTATTCTATAAATATAACAGAATACTACTTAATAAGCACAGGTATAATCCTTAAATAAAATCAAAGAATGAACCAAATAATATAATGAACAGGGAGGGCAATTCCTTTCCTAGTTACTACATTGTACTATAACATGGATACATGGATGGATGGAACATCTGACTGACAATCATAACATCTGAATAAGGTAAGTTGTTGGAACCAATAAGCTTTTAAAGCATACCATTTCATATCTCTTGCATTTATACCAACTCTGCCCTGTTGTAGAATAATTACCTCATGTTTAACAATTCTTATCTATTTGCAGAGAAATAACAATTGAAAATTTAAAAAATGTAACATGTATATTTTATTTTTAAAAAGTAAAACTGTTTTACTTTGTGTAGTCATAACAATTACCATTTGCTAAGTCTTTAGTTACTATGTGTCATGCTCAATATTCATTGAGAACCCAGTATGTTCTAGGTTTTATACAAGGAGCTTCAGACAAAGAGGACCTTACAGACTAGTCCCGAGGTCGGCAAACTGCAGCTCACGAGCCACATGCAGCTCTTTGGCCCCTTGAGTGTGGCTCTTCCACAAAATACCATGGCCTGGGCGAGTCTATTTTGAAGAAGTAGCATTAGAAGAAGTTTAAGTTTAAAAAATTTGGCTCTCAAAAGAAATTTCAATCGTTGTACTGCTGATATTTGGCTCTGTGGACTAATGAGTTTGCCAACTACTGGACTAGTCCACCAGGACCAGATACTGCCAGATCCCTTTGATAATACAAAAAATCCCCACAATATCACAGCAAGGCAGATGACATAGTACTTATTTCATAGATGAAGAATTGAAAGGTTGAATGACTTTCCTAACTTCTGTAAGTGAAGAAGCCAGTATGTAATAATCCCAAATCTGTCTAATTCTAAAGCCCATGAATTTCCAGTGGGCTCTATCTGCCTCTTCCTCTCTTATGGATAATAATTAATGACAAGTGAGTGGGTTCCTGCAAGCAGTAGGTCAACTTAATGCTGGTACCTTTGTAGGGGAGAAGAGAAACAAGTCAGAGAGTCTACATCCATCACGTACACAGTGTAGGGAGTGCTAATTATTGCTTGTCTCTAAGTATAACCTTTTGAGAGGAAGAAAAGGATAAGCAGCATCTCCCAAGTTACATGTCTGAAGCCTGTTGTAGGCACATGTGATAGAAGGTAGCATCCAACAAACACCTCTCTGCTCCTTGGAGGGGGTATCATGTAATGATGGGCAACCCTGGCAGCTTCCGTTATCATATAATTTAATCACTGTTAATTACCTATGGCTTTAGAATATGTAAGTAAAGATTTTCTTGCTTACTATAAATTGAGAACTGATATTATCTTTTTGAATAAGATATGTATGGTAGAAAACAGGAATAAGGCAAAAAAGACTGTTTCTGATTTAATGTAATCCAAATGCAATTTGGAGAATGTGGGAAATATATTCATACTAAGGTACAGATAAGTAGAAATGCTTGAATAGGTGTAGGAAATCCTTCTGCTAAAAAAGGTCACTGAGACCCAAAAGAAGAGAAAAAATATATAGGCATTATAAATGAAAAGTAGCTCAATTAAAGTTGTTTATTTTGAGTAGAAGCACTGAATTACAGAAGTCATGAATTACAGACTCTGGAATGCTATTCCTTATTTGTCTTTTTAAGTCTGTAATTACATTATTGAGTCCAAACCCTCGATTTTCAAGATGTAAAAACTAAGAGATTTGTACAAGCTCACAGACTCAGTAGCAAAACTGGTCCTAGAAACCTCATCTCTTATGTCCAGTATCCTGTTTTGTAGTTTCCCGACTTCCCTGATCATATACCCTGGGTGGGACATTTACTATTTCTACAGATTCTGAGGCCTATCATAGGAGATTGTGACTAAGAAGATCATTATGTGAATGAGGGTATGACCCTCCAGAATGTTCTTCCTGCCTTGAGACCCGTAAAAGATGGAGCCACTTTAAAATGGAGCCAGAGCTTCATCCCAGAGGAGCTGCCTTACGAGTTTTATGCCTTAAACCTACAGGTGATTAAAACAGGGCACAATAAACTCTGGATTGGGCCTAAAGCAACACTGTGTCCCAAAGAAACTTCTTCACCTGCATTTTGGAACTGCAAAAAAGCATGTAAAATACCAGCGATTATTTGGAGAAAAGCAGACTTATGAAAGCCAAGTAAGGAATAGCATCCCAGTCACAAAGCCTTAATTAGATCATCTACCTAGTCATCATGTATTCCATAAATACAACAGAATATGGTCAATAATCCTACATAATAAAAGGCTAATATGCAAATAGACCAAATGGTAGGACAACAGGTCGCTATGATGCACACTGACCGCCAGAAGGCAGATGCTCAACGCAGGAGCCAGGCGCATGGCTGGCAAGCACAGCGGCTGTGGCGGGAGCCTCTCCCGCTGCCCTGGAAGCGCTATGGATTTCCAACGCCAGCTCAGGACACCCTTAAGTTGGACATCCATCAGTTGGACATCCTCCAAGGGCTCCTGGACTGTGAGGCACAGGCTGGGTTGAGGGACCCCCTACGTGTGTGGCCCCCGCCCCCCCCTTCCCCCCCCCCCCCCCGCACTGAGTGCATGAATTTTGTGCACTGGGCCTCTAATATTATAATAATTATATATGGTGTCAGATGGGTATAAACTTACCAGGACTATTACTTTATAAGTTATATAAATGTCTAATCACTAAATTGTACACCTGAAACTAATATAATATTGTATGGCAACTGTAATTTAAAAATTTTTAATTAAAAAAAAATAAAGCAGATGGGATTGAAAACTAAAAACATTGTTTGGAATTAGCATCACTATGTTAGCATATTTGCACAAATAGAAATACCTTCCTTCTATTGATGTAATTGTTTCCCAACTCATTCTCAGAAATACTTTTTGCCTTTATTTGTGCTTCTACCTGAATCAATGCTCTCTGAATAGCTATTCTTTGATCTCAAATAAATGCTTGTTGCCTTCCATTTTGGCCTCTTATTTTTTGGTTAACAGTCCCTTCCACAGGTCTATTAGTTTTGTGTGTCCATCCCCCCCTCCCCAAAACAAAAAACAACACAACACATCCATTAATGTCCCTCTCCTGCTTAATTTCATCAATTAATTAATTGTAATTAACTTGTAGTTACAAGTTAAAGCTCAAACTTCTTAGTATGAAATATGGCATTCTACAGAATCTCACCCCAATCTACTTTACCACATACATGTCTAGACACTTCCCCTTGATTCAGATGTCTTAAGTGTACCAACCTTTGAAACAATATTTTTCACTTCCCTATTCCTTTGTAAAGAGCCGTTTCCTGTCAATCACTACTTCTTTATCATTCTTCAACTCCCAACTCGAATGTCATCTCTTTTGTTTTTTAAATTGATTTTAGAGAGAGGAAGGAAAAAAGAGAAAGGTAGAGAAACATGGATGTCAGAGAGAAACATCGATTGACTGCCTTCTGCACACACTCCAACTGGGGATGGAACCCGCAACCTGGGTATGTGCCCTGACGGGGAATCAAACCCTCCACAGGACGATGCTCCAACCAGCTGGGCCATACTGGTCAGGACTCACCTCTATTTTAAAAGGCTTCTGTCCCACCAGGTAGCTAGTCACTGTCTCCTTGGTATGTCCACACATGTATTCATTCAACAATAGCTTCATTTATCACACTGTATTTCAATTGCACGTTTCACATGTTTGTCTGTTTATTTGTACTGGGCAGAGACCATTTTTATTTACCACTTTATGTCTAATGCCTAAACTAACCAGATTTCCTAGAGAAAATGTTCAATAGATGTTTGTAGAACAAATAAATTGGGTAAATGAGTAACATGGTAACATGGTTGAGATGTTAAAAAAAAAAAAAAAGGCAAACAAAGCAAGCGAAGCATGGAGAAAGTCAATGTTGAGTTGAATATTATACCAAAGAAACTGGTAGGAAAGCAGAGCAGGCCCCAAATTCCTTCCTTGAAATTTTGCAGGCATCAGAGCTGTGGGTTTTAGACCAAACTGTCCCTTGCAACATGTTTTTCTTTTTTCTGTAACTTGTTTTCTTTTTCTTTGAAGTATACTTTTAAAGATAAAGATTTATTTCCCATTGAATTCTGACAGCCTTACAGTGGGAGGAAAGAAAGACTTAGGTTTTTCAATTATACTTCGAATCATGCTGGTAAGTTTAAATAAATTTGACTGAAGGTCTGACATTCAAAAGTAAGATAATCAAGTTCCTGAGAGCATATCTTATAAAACTTTCTCCAGCCCTCCTCCACTCTACATCCTAGGTACACAGAGCCGACTCTCGAAAGTTGCCAATTAGTCGAGAAAATGTTCCTTCCTCATCTGATTCCCAAGGAGATCAATCAAGGTCAGTACTAAGAAAGAATGATTGGAGCAGAATTACCTACTTCTTTATAGTTCCTACAGTAAGATGAAATTTACAGAGTACACATATTATTCTCCGTACCTGTTGCCCATCTATTCTTTCTTTCACTCACCTACTTATTTATTCATCAAACATGGATAGTCACTGTAATATAAGGATTTAAAGAATGCTATGAGCTAGAGGAGGGTTGATGGGGACATCTATAATAGTGTAAACAATAAAAAAGGGGGGGGGGGAGAATACTATGAGAACCCAGAGGACAGAACTAATACTACTGGAAGGTAAATCAATGCACACAGTACTTATCATAAAAGAGGTAATATCTGTGAAAGAATCATTTAACGGGGTCAATGGCAAATTAAGTGGATTCTAAGTATTTTTTGAGTGAAAGGCATTGTGTGTGTGGATAGGCACATTAACAAAGAAAGGAAAAGTATCTGAACCTTAAGGTATAAAAAAGGAAAGTACAATAGCCAGTATAACAGAACCTTTCCCATTGAAAGAGAGTGTGATTTGAGAGTGATGTGATTTCAAAGAACTCACTTAACCATAGGCGTTAGAAGCGAACTTAAGAAACCCAGTAAGTAGTTTTGAAATGTGCTCCTTGGCGTTCTAGAAATTTCAAGGAGATAACTACAGAAGAGGAGTCGGGAGGAGGAATGGAGGATTGGGAGAGGACAGCAACTTCAATGAAAGTAGCTCTGTTTTTGTGTTTTACATAGAGAGGCTTATCTATATTTTACCTTACGATTTAAAAAAAAAAGTTAAACAACATACTGAATTAATCTCCATTTTAGAAACAATTAAAGAGAAACTAAAGCAATGAAGTTAACTTGCCAGGAGAACACAATTTAAGGAACAAAGTATGTAATGCTATTGATTTTGAACTTCACTGTGCAGATCATGGAGAGCCAGTATTTAAAGCACAGTCTATGTTTGAGCTAGAGACCCAGTTTGGAAGTCACGAGGGACTGGGGATAAATGTCATCATGTTCAAGAATGACATTATCCAGAGAAAGCATATATAAGAAACAAGAACCCGGTCTTTTAAAGGCAGAGGAAGAGGATTCTGACAAACAGTACAGGAAAGGAACTGGACTTGAGTGTTTTGAGACAGGGCACCAGTTATGAAGTAACTAGCATAATCCAAGTGGTGAGAATTTGAATTTGAGCAATAAAAAATACTGTGTTTCTCGTGTATAAGATGCCCCCATATATAAGACACTTACCACTTTCCCAACCCAAATTAAGAAATCAATATTTTAAACATTTTGTTGGTTTCCTCTTAAGGCCTTCTTCTTTTTTGGCATCTTAAGGAATTTTCTTCCTGTTTTCTCCACTGTCTGATCATACACTCAGTGGGAGGAAGTCCAAATTGTATCTCTGCAGCTCTATTTCCATGCACTTTTGCATAGCTGATTAATTCAGTTTGAATTTTGCAGAGTAAGACAATGGCTTACTGGTAC
Source organism: Pipistrellus hanaki (assembly GCF_964339955.1). NCBI lineage: Eukaryota > Metazoa > Chordata > Mammalia > Chiroptera > Vespertilionidae > Pipistrellus > Pipistrellus hanaki. The sequence continues at coordinate 8,361,879 of NC_140514.1, forward strand.
TTATCCTTTCACGAGAGGCCCAGCGCATGAAACTTGTGCATGGGTAGGCTTCCTAGGCCTGGCCTGAGATCAGGGCCCATCTTCCCCAGCTGCCCGCATCCAGCACCACCCCTCACCACTGCCAGTTGCCCTCTGTGTGTGGGGAAGCTAGTGGATGATTGGGGCCCTTTTCACACCCATCTTAGCCTGGAGCCCCTGCATCCGCTGCCACCCACTTCCAGCTCCCCATTCTCCATCAGGCAATCAGTGGCTGCCGGCCAAGGCCAGGGGGAGGGACCGGGAGGCTGGCTGGCAGGCCCTGAATGGGCGATGGGGGCTTGCGGGCTGGGGCACTCCTGCACTGAGCGTCTGCCCCCTTGGTGGTCAGTGTGTGTCATAGTGACTGGTCGTTCGCCATCCAGAATGCATATATATATAAATTTATTTTTTTTACATCTTTATGAGCTCAGAATGCTCTGGTCCCTATTGCATTTTGTGTACTCTCCACCTCCAATTACTGCATCAGCTGATGGCAATAACAATAAGGCTCATGATTGGAGGAACTGTTGACAAGGAATGGGCAGCTATGCACCAAATTGGCTCCCCCCTCGGCTGACTTCCATGTATAAGACGCCCCTCCATTTTCAGTCTAACGATTTTAGAAAAAAATAGTGTCTTACACACGGAAAACTACGGTAGGCATTTCAGAGTAGGAAAGGATGGGATTTTCTGCCCTGTGGTAGAAGTTCACATGGACCCCACACACAATGGACTGAGGAACACAAACTAAACTAGCCAGATGCTGGACGGGGCTGTGTTTTAATATGGAGCAAAGACTTCTTCCCTGCTGAAGAGAAGATTGGACTTTTCCCACGGGGGGGGGGGGGGGCCGCGAAGGAAAATGTAGCAGTGCAAACCCAGGGGTTTACTCCCACTGAAATAAAGATCACTCTTTCTCCTGTGAGAGTTTCAGGAAGTTCCGTTTCTTGCAACATCACAAGAACTCCACTTCCACTGGTAACATGTAGGGATGAGAGCACCCACTGATAACATTACTACTGTTATTTCAACTACAACAGCTAATCTGAAATCACTGAATTGATACAATACCGCTTGTACAGATTACTAATAAAAAGGACATGCTTTTCTTTCATTAATATTTGAGAAAAGGGTTACTATTATTTCTACCTAGAGGTGTAGGGACCCAAATCCACACAGCATATCAAGACTTAAAAGCTCTGAAGAAGATAACTCTTCTATATAAAGTCAGTTCTTAGTTCTATAATAGATCTGTAACTTTGCAACTCCAGTTTACAATGTTTAAATATAAATTATAAGTTTGGACTTTATAAACATTAAATTTAGCTTATAAAGAGGTCATAGCCCTAGCTGATTTGGCTCAGTGGATAGAGTGCTGGCCTGCGGACTGAAAGGTCCCAGGTTTGGTTCCAGTCAAGGGCACAGGCCCAGGGTGTGGGCTCGATCCCCAATGGGGGGAGGGGGGAGGGCTGGTGCAGGAGGCAGCCAATCAATGACTCTCATCATTGATGTTTCTATCTCTCTCTCTCTCTCCTTTCCTCTCCGAAATCAATAAAAATATATATTTTTTTAAAAAAGAGGTCATAAAAGAACAGAAATAGTAAACTAACACTGAAATAGTAAATACCTCAATTATATTGAAGATTTAAATTAAACCTATTTTTAAAAGAATTAGTCAACAACTCTGAACAAGACAATTCACCCACACAAAGGGGGAAAAACGCTTAAGAATAGATTGTGACTCAGCCCCTCACTGCTATGAGGGGGGAGGGGAGCCAGCTATTGGGCCTATTTTCTACTATCTCCTGTCAGGACCAAATATTAAAGCAAAACTATTTATTTGACTTTAAAGTACAGAGGGAGCTGAGGCCGGTTTGGCTCAGTGGATAGAGTGTCGGCCTGTCGACTGAAAGGTCCCGGGTTCGATTCCAGTCAAGGGCATGAACATTGGTTGCGGGCACATCCCCAGTGGGGGGTGTGCAGGAGGCAACTGGTCGATGTTTCTCTCTCATCCATGTTTCTAGCTCTCTCCCTTCCTCTCTGTGGAAAATCAATAAAATATATTAAAAAAAAATAATAATATAAATAAATAAGTAAATATGGGAAATGCCTTATTTATAAAGATATTCACTATGTTTATTATTATTATAGAAAACATTGGAAATGAGAGTCCAACAATGGGGGAATAAACTGAGCCAATTTATTATCCTGCACTTAAATCATATTAATGATATGTGAATATATTTCAGTAAACCTATTTTTTAAAAAAACAAGTTCAGCTAGACCATGTAATAACATGGAAACTGGTTATATTTTTTATAATTTAAAATGTATGACATAATGCGAATATGTACTTATTATGAAAATAATAACCACAGCCAACAATCACTGTTACCAAATGCCAAGCCCTACACTCAGGTCTTTACATGTTATCGTTGCCTTCATCATTATCAAGGGCATCCTAAAAGGGTCAAGGCCTGACCCTAGACAAATAACATTTTAAAGGAGCCCTCACTACAAAAATTTTCATAGTGCCCTTGAGAATGTTAAAAAATTGTTTTTGAAATTGAATTTAAATTATTTCAGAAAAGAAAGGAACAGTGCTTCTGAATCGCCCCCTCCCTCCATACATAGTCCACAGCAGACACTTAGCTAACCTAACCAAAAGAAAGGCCCAATAGTTATTGTTCCATTTATGGAGAATTTATTATGAGAGGGTCACTCTAAACATACATGATCTCTTCACTCCCATAGCAACCCTATGGATAAATTATTATTATGAAATCTTTACTTTTAAAAAAAGAGAAAACTGAGGCTAAGTGAGATTATTATACTCACAAAGCTAATAAAAGGTAAAGCTAGAACTGAAATCCCAATCAGACAGCAAAAGTCATGCTTCTAGCTACAATGTTGTACTGTAAAATATGTTATATTCATACACATATATAGGTATTTATATGTATATATTTACACTAATAAAAGAGAAACATGCAAATTGACCTACCCTTGTGGCGCCAATCAGGAGTATGCAAATTAACCCAACAAAGATGGTGGGTTAATTTGCATACACAAGCACCGAGTAGCCAGGGGCATCCCACACCCCCCCAGCAGCTCCAGGCTGGAGCGAAGGTGGTGAAAGCAATTAGTGGAAGGAAGGCCCATTGTTGCACGAATATTCATGCTTCGGGCCTCTAGAATATACACATACGTGTGTATGTGTATGTGTGTGTGTGTGTGTGTGTGTGTGTGTGTGTGTATAAACAAAGACAACAAAGAGGTTGTTAGGAGACACCAGAAAGTTAATGTCCCCCTGGCCAGTTGCTCAATGGTTAGAGCACCCACCCACGGATCGAAGGGTCACAAGGTTCCATTCTGCAGGTCTGATTCCCAGCCAAGGGCACATACCTCAGTTGCAGGTTCCTAAGCCCTGGTAGGGGCGTGTTCAGGAGGCAACCAATCAATGTGTCTCTCTCACATCTATGTTTCTCTCTCCCCTTCTCCCCCTCCTCCCTCCTCTACCCTATCTCTAATTATCAATGGAAAAATAGATACTTGAGTGAGAATTAAAAGAAAAACACACACACCAAAAAATACGGTTGTCACTGGTTGCTGGACATAGAATGACTATTTTCTCCTACTTTTTTCTCCCACTTTACAAAATTTTTTTCATTCAGCATGTATTATTTCCAAAATGAAAAAAATCTAACTTTAATGAGAAATAAAATTAAGCTCAAAGAGAAAAGAGGGTTGAAAATATTTATTTTAAATGACAAATACATATATTTAAATGACAAAAAAATATATTGTTGATATATAGAGTGCTCACCCATTCTTCTTTAAGACCAGCAGGCAGTACACCTCAAAATTAAAAGAAGAATGTCTTTTATCATAGCTAGAAGAACAGGAACATAATGAAGACTGGAGAGAAAAGGAGAGGTCTAATCACATGTCTTAACAGTCAGGAAAAGATGCGAGTGGCACCTGAATGGCCAAAGCCTAAAGCTTCAGGATTTATTCTCTGCCTCAGGCTTCCAGTATGCCCACACCATCAATTCACCACACTTCTCCGGGCATTTTAAAATCTTATCAAGATTACATCAGGGCCCTCCAAATTTCCCCATTACATTGGAAAAAGGGGGAAGTCAGATGAGAAATTGAGCTATTTCATAGGATAGGAGATCTAGAAGGAAAATTAAAATATTCTGAACACTAAAAAAAGGACTGGGGTGAAAGAGGGATTTATTTCATCAGGCTCTTTCCAGAGGCAAGATTAATAATCCTCAAAACCACTCTAAATCACACGCTGCTCCCAGAATGGGAAATTTCCACATCTGTTTTCATTCAGTTTTAGTCTCTGGGTCCCTCCCTTCCTTCCTTCCTCCTTCTCAATTGGCCAGTTCCAATGTTTCTTCCTCTGCATAAGTTTCTCTATTTCATTATAGTCTTGGAAGGTTGGTTCTCTTTTTGATATCACCAACCTACCATGTGTGCCTTTAATTCAAATCCACAAATTTTACTGAGTCATCACAGGTGTAACACCTGTATAAAATGAATTAGAGTGAGGAGTACAGAAGAGGACTTAGACCAAAACTTAGAATTCCATATATGCTACAGGTATAAAGGACAGAATGCGGGCACCTACCTTTTCCTTAAGCCACTAGAAAGTTGTTAGGTGAGCAATCCCAGAAGAAATGACTCTTAAACTCAGTAATGTAGAACTAAAACATAGGTATAAACCAGAAGGCTAGGAAGAGAAGAGAGATTTTTAAGAATTGGGAGCAGAAATGGGCAAACACAGAGGGAAAAGCCGTGTGCGAATTTAAGACAATACCAGATAACTTGGTAAATGGAGCAATAATAGCACCTACCTCATAGGGATGTTGTAAAAATTAAATGAGTTAATAAAGATAATGAATTAAAATAGTGCTATATATAGGAGGTACTATAAAAATCTATAAACAAAACTAAGAAACTTGGAAAAAAAATTTACACCTATATGGCAAAGAGCTGCTAATTAGTAAACTTTTTTTTTAATCAGAGAGAGAGAGAGAGAGAGAGAGAGAGAAAGAGAGAGAGAGAGAAACATCGAAAACACTGATTTGTTGCTCCCAGACCAGGGATGGACCAGAAACCTAGGTGTGTGCCCTGACTGGAATCGAACCCGCAAGCTTTAGGCATAGGGAATGACAATCCAACTAACTGAGCCACCCGACCAGAGCAAGAGATGAACAAGCCAATGCAGTGAGAAGACCCTTCTTCTCCCATTCAGGTTTTCAGGACTTGCCACAAAGTGGGAAAATTGATGCTACACATGCATTCCTAGCCTGCAAATTCTGGCAAATTTCAGTAATCTTGAAGTTCTCACTCATATTCACTAAAAGTATTTTACACTTGTTAAGTGTTACATAAGTTGTGAAATTTATTAACTTGACCTACTTAATTCTTATTTATTATGCAGTTGTTCTCTGTTTTTCCTGCACCTGAGGATACTTTTTCCATTGATTTTTTTTAGAGAGTAGAAGAGAGAGAAGGAGGTGAAGGAGGGAGGGAGGGAGAGAAACATGGATTGGTTGCCTCCTGCACTTGCCTGGGGCTGGAATTGAACCTGCAACCCAGGTACTTGATCTCATATTGAACCTGAGTGAGCCACACAGGCCAGGCTATGCAGTCATTTTTAAGTGAGAAGGAGTAACAGGGTGGTGAGAAGTGTCCAGATGACTATCCCAAAAAGAAATGATAAAGCCAGTTATCAGGGTCCTCCAAACTGTCAGAGCAAATACTGCTGGGTCCTTCTCTCTTCTGCATCTGCAGTTGACAATGCCCACTATTCTTCTTTCTTTTGACACTGCTACCATTCTTGACCAGTCCTGACCATTATTAATCTCATACTAGTCAAGCCCTCCGCCCACTGAAAAGTGGAAATTATTTAAGCACCTGGATTCAAGAGGTTTTGAAGAGATAATGTGGAGTATAGTTTCTTTTGCAGAACATTTCTTTCTTTAGGCTATATTTTTGGTGTCCTCCTCCTACACTCCTCTCCCAAATTAAGGGGATTCAGAGGACAAATTCTTTGTTGGATAAGATTGGGGGACAGTTCTACTCTATTTTCCAGCCTTCTCATGTGGGTTACTTTGAAGGTAACACTAAAACTTAGGAGCAAAAAACTAATTTCTTTTCCAGTCACTAGGTTAAAAAAGACACACACACACACACGCTAATTTAGTTTGAAGTTTCTCATTAAAGCAAATTGGAATAGTAACAGGTATCATTTCTTAATATTAAGAATAAGAATCCATATTACATACTACAATAGTAAGACATAAGCACTTATTATCATCCCCTCTTTAGAGATGAGGAATCCAGCTTATAGAATTACAGTTTCTCAAAGTTATACAACTATTTGGTGTTGGAGCTGGGTGCTTGAAAGTCTGTATCCTATCTACTATAGTAATGAAAACAAAATTTTATTAAACAGCGTGTCCTTTTCTAAAATAAATATGTAGGAGTGAAGAAGATGATCTAGAAAACATAAAACAGTTGCTTCAATGAAACAAGTTAAATGTCTACCATCTGGTAATGCATTCCTCAATGTCTACCATAGCCACTGCTGAACAGCTCCACAAGTAAATAAGTCACTTCGTGTCCTGATATACTGTGAAATTATTTTTAAGTGAATTTCTCAAAATACTACTACACATTGCAAATGAAATATGTTGCCCTCTTAGACTTGTAAAAATACATTATTTCCTGATGTATTCTCTGTCCTATTTTTGCTCCGTTTCCTCCCTTCCTCCCCCACTTCCTCTCTGCTTTCAGGTCCTTAGACCAGGTTCCTCCTTCTCCACAGTACCTACAGGCACACTCTAAATAACAGGACTCTCACGTGAGTCACTGGGCTCTGTAGTTATAAGAGGGCATAAAGTAAAAACTGAACTCAAGTAAAAAATACAGCATTTCTCCTGCATCTTCAATTTTAGATCTATTCATTTACAGAATTCTAAACATTTTCCTACATCACACTTGGATTCCTACCTTCAACAATTAGCACACGAAAAGAGTATGCCTTTCTTTTTAGCCTTTCTTCAAAAGCAGTTATCCCACAATTTTTTCCAGAAATAAGGTATTAAAAGATCTGAACACATACGCCAAAAAAAAGAAAGAGAAAAAACAAGCAAATGTACTGTTAGATGGTAATAAATATACCACATTTTTAGTAATGTAATTAGGTAGCTTATTCTGAATAATATTCAGAATAATTCTAAAACTCAATACAAATGCTTTAAAAGTAAATACAGTATATAAAAATGGTAGTTACTTACTAATGGACTAACATGTATTTTCATTCATTTACTCAATAAATAGTTATTGCCTGCCCAAGTAACATTGAAAAACAAACACATTTCTGAACGAAGATGAGTAGACCAGATAACGGCACAGGTGCTGCAGCTGGAAGGGCCTGGGTTTGAAACCCTGGCTCTGGTACTTACTGGCTCAGAGACCTGGAGTAGCCAGCTAACCTCCAGGTTAACATTTCACTTAGCTATCTGATGGGAGGAAAATAACTGCTCACAGAGTGCTTGTGAGCTTTAAAGGGTTATGTGAGACAGCACAGGGCCTGGCATGCGGTAAGTGAGCGCATATACATATATATTTTATACATTATATATATTATATTATATATATATATTATACTATATATAATAAACATGTAAAATATGACAGGCATGGGAAATATATTTCTATACTGAAAAAGTCATTAATGGAAATGGCCAATAAATATTCTGCCTTAGTAGAAAGATGGAAATTTGTGGAAGTCTATTTTAAAGACACATTAAAAAGAAAAATCCTAGGTTACATAAGAAAATTTCAACTTTTATTTAAAAAAGAGAAATATTAGATATATAGGGTGAAATGGCCAAACAATAAAGAAAGAAAAGGCAAATCATTTTCTTGAGAGGCATGAAGAAAACCTTGAAAGCTGCTGGGTTTGAGCGATGGGTGTACGGTGGTTCCTTATACTATTCCATTTTTATGAACATAAAAAAATTTCAAACTGCCAAAACCGGTTTGGCTCAATGGATAGAGCGTTGGCTTGGGGACTGGGGGATCCTGGGTTCGATTTGGGTCAGGGGCATGTACCTTGGTTGCGGGCATATCCCCAGTGGGGGGTGTGCAGGAGGCAGCTGATTGATGACTCTCTCTCATCCATGTTTCTGACTCTCTATTTTCTCTCCCTTCCTCTCTGTACAAAATCAATAAAATATATTTTTAAAAAAATTTCAAACTATAATTCCAATCCCAGAGCATACCTAACACATTTCTTCACAGTCAAGTGAGGTCAGGGTGTTGAAATATGCTGAACTAACAATAGCACTTCCCTGCTCAATAATTCAGTACGGGGCAGGTTTTCTCAGCCAATTCTACCTTTCCTTATAAAGGTGAGCAAGAGGAACAAGTACATGCATTAAAGGCTAACAAAACAAACAAAAAGAAGAGGCAAGCTTTCAGTCGCTTATTTATATTACATTAAAACAGCGGCGCTGCATTTTCCCCACGTCCTTCCAAAACATGAAATTCTGCTTGCTGAGCTTTTAAAAAACAACTTCCACTTTATATACTTTCGAAATGACCAGGGATAGACGGCAATCACATCTCCATAAGGCTGGGGAGAGGGGGAATTACAAGGGAATCGTAGGCACAACAAAAATGCCACACAAACAAACACCCCCCCCCCCCCCAACAAAAGGCGTGCACGGCAGAGCTGCTCCTCTCTCTAACATCTGCAGGCAGCGTTCCTAATCTACACAAGGGCCGATGCTTCTGGATTGCGTTTAGGTTTTGTCACCCATGAGCAGCCTAGGACACCGGCGCGGGGAGAGGCAAACCGTCCTCTTAAGCGGCTTAGGGGGCCGCAGCCCAGCCGCGCAGAGTCCCCAGCCACCCTCTCCTGTTCCCGGGAAGCGAGTCCACGCTGGTAATCACGAACCAGAGCACCGAGTAAAGCCATCATATACATATACGTGTGTGTGTGAGTGTACCCTGGTTCCTACCCTAAAGCGGTCGCCTCCTGTCCACAATGTTCCCAATCCATCATTCATACGAGTCTCCGGGGAAGCCCAGCCGCCACCGGCGATCCTTTAGCCAGAAAGCCCGGCGCCTCCCGTGCCTGCGCCTCGGGCTGCCCGGCCGTCCCGCAGGCGGGCCTCCTTCTAACCGCAACCGAGCAGCAGCGGCGGCCCGCACTCCGGCCCCGGGGCGGCCTCGCTCCGCGCTGCCCGCACCCCGGCTCCCCGGCCCCCGGGCCCCCGCCGCCCCGGCCCCCCGGCCCCCCGCCGCCCCGGGATGCGGCTCGCAGGCTCCGCACCCGGGCCCCCAGGCTCCCCGGCCCCCCGCCGCCCCGGCCCCCCGGCCCCCGGGCCCCCCGGGATGCGGCTCGCAGGCTCCGCACCCGGATCCCGGGGAGGGAAGCCGACTCCGCGAAAACAGAGCGGGTCCCCGAAGGGGTCTCTCTGCCCGGACCCCGGAAGCTGCCCGGGGGCGGCCGCCCGGGCCTCGGCGCCGCCGCCGCACCTGCCGGGAGAGGCCGCGGCCGAGAGTCCCGGCCCCGGCGCCGGGCATCCCCCTCCTCCCCCCCCCCCCCCCGGCCGCCGGCGGGGCCGGAACCGGCTCCGGAGAGTCCGCCTCCCGCCCGGGGCCTCGCTCGGGGCAGCCCGGCCCGGGGCCCCCCAGGCGGAGCGCGGCCGCCCCATCCCGCCGCCCGGCCGCCCGCACCTGCCGGCCCCGCCGCCGCCTCACCCACCGGGCCCTCCGCACGGCGCAGCGCGACCCCCGACCCCTGACCCCGGCCGCGACCCCGGCCCCGGCCCCGGAACCCCGCCGACCCCGCTCGGCCCCGCGCGAACCTGTTGCGCAGCCTGTCAGCGCGGCCCGGCGCCGCTCAGCCCCGCGACAACATGGCGGCCGCGGCCTCCGCAGGAAGCCGGGGGGCGGAGGCGGCGCCGGCGGACGGCCCTCCCCTGCGCCCGCGCCCCCTCCCCCGGCGGCGGCGGCTGCTCACCTGCGGCCCCGCCGGTCCGGCCCGCGCTCCCGGGAGGCCTCGCCCTCCGCGCCCCGGCTCCGCCCCGATGCCCGCTGCGGCGGGCGGTGCGTTTCCTGCCGCCGGACTCCGGGTTCGGGGCGGGCCGGGCGCCCGGGGCCCGGGAGCCGCACCCACGGCTTCCTGGCTGCTCTGGGGGGAGCACGGCCCCAGGGGATGGGGGGCCGCTCCCGCCCTGGCTCCGGGGACGCACCGGCCTGGACCCTCCCCGGCCCCCCAGGGAGACTGCCCGTCCCCACTGGCCAGCCCCAGCAGGCCTTCCCGCCTCCATCACACACACACACACACACACACACACACACACACACACACACACACGGCCAAGGGGGGCCCCCACCCCATCCCTACCCCAGAGCAACCCCGCCCTCACACTCTCCCTGAGCCCTGGGAGCCCCGTCATCTCCCCAACCCCATGCCCTCCCCGCCCCGCAGCTGCCTGACAGCTCCGGCCTCCCCACAGACCACGTCTCAACCCCGAGGCCGCCCAGAGGGAGGCTGGGCTGCACCCAGCGCTGCTGCGCTCAGAGTTGGGGTGAGAGGAGGAGTGGCTGGCTCCTATGGGCATCACCCGCAGGGGTCCAGGACCCCACATTTCTGTGGGATTGTGGGGCCCATCCAGTGTGCTCAACTCTTATCCCTGTGACTTGTGTTGCTGCAGGAGAAGTCTGTGCAGATCGGGTGATCCCATGGCTTCTTTTCCTCCCTTCCCTGGTGGGCCGGTGGAGGTAGCAAGGCTGGGAGGAGGACGGCTCCACAGCCCAGGCCCACCTGCACCGGCCCAGCCACTCAGCTGGCAAACGTCAGGAGCCGGCTCTGCACGCCCTCACGCTCAGTGTTTTTCCTAAGCTCTTCGACTAGGCCCCATCCCGGACCTGACAGACAGGTCTGAGCTCCCGTGACACACAAAAGGCCTGGCTCCTTTGCATGTAGGCTGGAAGGTGCCTCCTCTACCCGGAACCCGTCCTTCTGCAAACAGACCAGCAAGCCAGGGCCAGCGCATGGTCTCCTTCCCACAGCAGACGTCCATCAATCCATCCATCCATCCGTCCGTCCGTCCGTCCGTCGTGGTACTTACTCCCTCTTGGTGCCCATGCTCAGGAGCCATAGCCTCTGAATCCTCCTCCACATAATGCTGCAGAGAGTTAGCCTGTAAAGTGAAACCTGTTTTATTTTATTTTCTTACTCCTGATAGGCAGAGAGCCAGTCTCCATTTCCTACCCATCATTTGATCAATGTCATTTGTGTTTCTTGGGTTCTGGACGTGGTGTGATTCACCCAGAGTCCTTTTTGTGAGGGAGGTGCCAGAACCTTGGTGGAACAAAAATGAAATTTGGGAAAGAATGTTTATAAAGAAATAAAGTTTTTTTTTTTTTTTTTTTTTTTTTTTTTTTAAATACAGCTCCCTAAAATAGACTGAAAGCCAACAACCTCTGATGGAAATTGGTGTCCACTAGGCGCTTACAGTATGCCAAACACTGTGCCATCCCAGGGTTTCATTCAGAACTTCAAGGCTAGTTTGTTCATCCTATCCTACTCCTTCAATATTTATGATTCACACAGGTGATACATCCGCCATCCCAGCTCTTTGACTTCCTCTTCTTATAGGTCAAGCCTTGGAACTATATCTCTCTTGAGTATCAACGTCTACCACTTCTTCTTTATCTCCACACCAACTGGAGATCAGATACCTGGGGAGCCAAGTCCTACAGATATTTAGACAGACCTGTCAAGTCTAAAGAAGATTAGGAATTAGTGAGGGGACTAGGTATGTTACGTTTCTATTTCCCCATTTCTGCCACAATTGAGGATAGATTCTTAGTCCTGTTGCTGGTAACCTACTTCTGCCATGGGAGTAGGTTTAATCTTCAATTTGCTTTCCTTCCCTGCACTGATCACCCCCTACCCCCAACCATATACTTACTATATCCTATGTTCTGTCATTGCCCCCTAGTTTTCTTCACCCCATTCCCACTTAGTCTGCCTTTAAAACAAACCCACGGTGTTGGGAAGAGGATAAAATAAAGAACAGAAGTAATTCCAGAAACTCTAAGCATCCCATAAAAATAAATATATTATCTTATATCGATATATCTTTTTGAATTAGTGTTTCGGATTTCTTTGGATAAATACCCAGAAGTGGAATTTCTGGTTTTAATTTTTTTTGAGGAATCTCCATACTGTTTTCCCTAATAGCTGTATATACTTACAATCCGATAATAGTACACGAGGGATTCTTGTTTGTTGATTTATTGATGATGGCCTTTCTGACAGGTGTGAGGTGGTGTCACATTAAGGTTTTAATTTACATTTCCCTGATGAGTAGTGATGTTGAGCATCTTTTAGTGTGTCTCTTGGCCTACTTGTATGTTTGCCTGCTTACCATTGTCTGCAGTTTATGTTAAATGTGCTCTACCAGTGTGTGTGTTCCAGAAAGACCTGGCCTCCTGATCCTCAGGGCATCTGGAGATAGGAGTGGTGAGTGGTGGACATCTAAAGCTGTGCCCTTTTACCTGCTAACTCTACTGTCAGCAACTGTGCTTTCCAGACAAGGTACCTCTTCTGTTCTGTGGAAAATAACACAAGTTCAGCCGAAACCGGTTTGGCTCAATGGATAGAGCGTCGGTCTGCGGACTGAAAGGTCCTGGGTTCGATTCCGGTCAAGGGCACGTACCTTGGTTGCGGGCACATCCCCAGTGGGGGGTGTGCAAGAGGCAGCTGGTCGATGTATCTCTCTCATCGACGTTTCTAACTCTCTATCCCTCTCTGTGTAAAAATCAATAAAAATATATTAAAAAAAAGAAAAAGAAAATAACACAAGTTCAAAATCTCTCCATATCATTCCTAAACACACACACACACACACACACACACACACACACACGTGTTTATAAACTGTCACATTGATTCCATCCCTTCTGGAAAACAGATGGAAAGTGAGACTTGTCCCTTTTTCAGTTTCTTTTTCCTCTCACAACTCACACAGAAGAATAGATGTGCTGACAGCGGTCCTTTGTGCACAAAGAATTACAGTCAAAGTCAGCCTTGGGAAACCAAGCTCAGGCTGCCCTAGAATCTGACCATAGAGCAGACCCCACAGAGCAGACGAAGGCAGGTCAGGAATGGGGCGGGAGGTCAGGAAAAGGCCTGGGGCTTCACTTGACAAGTGTTTGCTGATTCATTATCTGATATTTGTTTTCCTTCCGTGAGTAGTTATTAAGGACCTATTATGTTCTTACTGGAAACGAGGAGTTAGCTAGGAGTTAGCACTAGTGGGGAGCAGGTGAGACTCAATTCAGAGAAATAGTCAACAGGACACATTTTCTTCCTTGGCTCTCTTCTCAGGTTCTTGACCTCCCACACCCTCTAATGGAAACCTTGGGCAGATGTAAAACAGAAGGAGTGGACATAGGAGTGACTTTGAAGAAAGAGGAGGGAAGGGAAATTTGCACGGAGGAAGGAGTGTTCTCATTATTAGGCCACTTGTGTGGGGCAAAACTTGAGAGTCTGGCTTAAGGCCTAAGGTATCAGAAAGGCAGTACCAGGCAAGCGAGAGGGGAAGTGAGTCCAGACGTGGCTCTGGGCCAGCACGGCAGGGCGGAGCCAGAGTTCCTGGGCAGGACGTGCTCATTCATGACGGAAGAACTAGGGGCTGCCAGTCTGGCAGGTGTAGCTCAGCAAAAGGAATCCGGCCTGGATTCATGAGCTGGGCTGCCTCCTGTCTGGCACATTTGCTCAGCCGCCTTTTATTTTATTGTTGCAGTCTCCCAGCACAAACTTGGAGTGATACCAGTTCCCTTCTTGTCATAACCTAACTGATATTTATGTGACATTTTGCACTTGACAGAGTCATTTTGCTATTTCATTTAATTTTCACAGCAGTTCTGGGAAGCAGGGTAAAGTTTCTGTTTGTGATCATCAAACTCTGGCTGGTATGAGGAAAAAAAAAAAAGGTAAAATCAGGCGCCAGTCTTATGCTGGGAATTTCCCCAGGCCTCGTTGTTTTGATTTTTCTTTTCCTCTTTTAAGTGGAGAAATACAGGCCTTACTATTCTGGGTTCAGATTGCAACAATGTTCTAGTTTAAAATATACAATGGATCGGATCATTTTGTACTGCTTGGCGCAGCCTGGCTGGAGAATCATTTTTATTTCCAGTATTGCCATCTTCTTCACCCTAAGTAAGATAGCCTGAGTCAGTAAAATAAAAGGGTAAATGCCCCTCTCCTGGCCTCCACCCTTACGAAGTAGCCTCCTGTGTTCTGGGCTAGAGAGCACAGGAGCCTACACCCAGGCAAACGGGAGGCCACGTTTTGCTTGTTTAGTTGAGAGTCCTGTCTTGACTGTTCAAGAACAAGATGAATATCTAAAGATGAGAGCAATGGAATCACTGCCCCAAATGGGGTCAGCAACCTCAAGGTGATGGCCATCCTCGTCCACTCTCAGGAGGAATGACCAGACCAGGAGAATTTTCTGCCTTGGAACTCAAGACGAAGATTAGGATTGGCTACCTGGCTACTTGCCATTTCTGTTTCTTTTCCTGTTTTGTGTTATGTGTATACAATAAATAGACCAGTTTCCTTTTACTAGTACCTATAATTTAAAAGTGCCAAATTCAATAAAACCATATAGGAGAGCAAGAAAGAATAAAAATAGACTGCTTGCAAATTAATTTAACCTCAGAAGCCATTCCTGAATAGGTGGATATTTTGGGCTCCTTTTGTAAATGAAAAACTACAGGCCTTGAACAAAGCTAGTTAGCCGTGTGTGCTGAAAATGGCCAGTATCCAGTTGTCCTGACACTTAACCACCACCACCACCATTGTTTGCTGAATATTTAGGCATATATATATATATATATATATATACACACAATATATAATCTCTAATCCTTAAGAAAACAGTAATGGCAGGTATTATAAACCTCATATCACAGGAGAAGAAAGTTTAGAAAAACTAGATCATTTTTTCAAAGTCACATATTTAGGAAGTGGAAAAGCTAGAATTGGACTCCTGATTTCTATAACTATCAAGGCCATGCTCCTTCTCCACTGTAACTGCTTCCTCTCACTATCAATATATTACAGTGTCAATAATTTCCTTGGTTTTGTATTAAGTATGCATGTGTAAAAACTTCCAAAATAACTTACCTTGGAAGAACAGTTACCCAAAATACATCATATCAATAATTCTAAATAGCCGGAACCGGTTTGGCTCAGTGGATAGAGCGTTGGCCTGCAGACTGAAAGGTCCCGAGTTCAATTCCGGTCAAGGGCATGTACCTTGGTTGCAGGCATATCCCCAGTGGGGGGTGTGCAAGAGGCAGATGGTAGATGTTTCTCTCTCATCGACATTTCTAACTCTCTGTCCCTCTCAATTCCTCTCTGTGTAAAATCAATAAAATATATTTTAAAAAAATAATTCTAAATAAACATAGAATTACATCTTGAGTCTAACGATGCAAAATAGGTCAAGTTCTACTCTGCAGTCAGACACTCCGTGATCCTCCTGGAGCTCGGGATTCCTTCCTCTGCACCCAGTGCACCCCTGTTCTCTTCTCTGTGCCGGCCATGGGTTTCTAGGGTTCAGCTTTGTGCGGTCTTATTTCTTAGATTCCCTTAGGAGTCTGTCATGTAAATAAATAACTCTTTAGCAAAGAGAATCCACCCGATTGTTTGAAGAGGAGTGGGAGCAGTGGCCTTAAAAATGTACACTGAGTCCTGCCAATGTGAGCCATAACAACTAATTAAATAGACATCTTGTTATTCATGACCACCCACCTTGACCCAAGGTAATTTGACAAGGTCAGAGTCAGATTATTCAGAATACTTAGAGAAGCTTCATTACATTCCAAATAGGCAGTTTAAGGAAAATAAAACCTTTTAAATGTCTGTATCTGATTTTCAGTTCTGTGAAATCTAACTGCATTACAAACCTTTTGTTTTTCATCATTGAGGTAGAATTTACAGGTGGTGAAATACATCATAAATTCTAAATTTTACAGAAGTAGAGTCAGGTACCTATCCATGCCTGCCTTCTTTTGCTTAATGTTGTAGACAGTGCATTTTGAAGCAACAGAATTTTTACCACACTTTGAAATATTCTTCCTAGAATTTACTCATTTGTGGGAGGAGAAATTTAAAAGGATTTTAGACTAAGTAATTCTTAAGAGATCGCCTATTATCTCATTTTCATCAAGAAGTACTTAATGAGAACCTTTGTGTAAATGTTATACATTCATCTATATGCCCATCCTTCACCTTGCTCCAAAAAAGAATTTCAAGTTCGTTCTATTGCTGCACAAAGAATTTTCAATTCTACACTCTGGAAAATGCTTTGTGTTGTTTTGGTACTTAAGAAAGTTGCTAACCAAACTCCCCATAGCCAGCAAGCTTTAATTTTGTATAATGTTCTTTTTCCTAAAGTTTCCTTTTTTATTCAGAGAAAGAGGATTATTTTTATTTTCATTACTCAGACAACATTATATCAATAATTCTAAATAAACGTAGAATTACATCTTATTTCTAAATAATGTAATTGCACCATTTCAACAAATAAATTACTTTCATTTTACTTCTAGGACTTGTATTTATGATATGTACTTATTATCTGACTATAGTCATAATGCAAATTATTTTATTTTCAGCTTTCTTCCTTAATGTTATATCAAATATTTTTCCATGTTTATCATTTTTTAAAAACTACATATCATCTATTGAATGAGGCACTATAATTTACTTAATGATTCTCCTGTCATTGGCTGATTTTAACTTATTATTATAAATAATATTTCCTTTTTAAGCACATATACATACATTAAAAATATTTTATAATAAACATCTTTGTAGATATCGTTTTTCCCTTTTTTTGGTGTTCATCCTTATGATTAATTCTCACAACTTTAATTACTGCACGAAAATAATTACTGATAATTTCTTTTTTTATTTATTTTTATTTTTTTAAATATATTTTATTGATTTTGTACAGAGAGGAAGAGAGAGAGATAGAGAGTTAGAAACATCAATGAGAGAGAGTCATCGATCAGCCGCCTCTTGCACACCCCCTACTGGGGATATGCCTGCAACCAAGGTACATGCCCTTGACTGGAATCGAACCCGGGTCCCTTCAGTCCCCAAGCCAACACTCTATCCATTGAGCCAAACCGGTCTCAGCTAATTACTGATAATTTCTATAAAAATATATTAATTTATCTGCTATTGCAGTATAGGAGTATGCCAGTTCCACTACACCTTCCTCAAAATTATATTTCACTACATTAAAAAGTTTAATTGTTAGGCAAAATAATTTTCTAACTTAACTTGCTTTTCTTAAATTATTACTCCTGATCAACATTTTTGTTATATTTTAATAATAAAATTATTTTTTTATTCTGTGAACTAATTTATTTTATATTTTTATTTATTTCAGAGAGGAAAGGAGAGGGAGAGAGAGAGAAACATCAATGATGAGACAGAAGCATTAATCAGCTGCCTCCTGCATGCCCCCTACTGGGGATTGAGCCTGCAACCCAGGCATGTGCTCTAACCTGGAATTGAACAATTGAACTGTGACCTCCTGGGTCACAGGTAGAAGCTCAACCACTGAGCAATGCCTGTCGGGCTCTTTTGTGAACTATTTGCATTCTCTGTCCATGTATACTAGTATATTATGGTATTCCTGTTTTACCAATTCAATGGAATTTCCCCCCCCCCCAATAGATTATATTCAGAAGAGAGTTGTTTTAAAATGATCATTTGGCCATTGTCATCTTGGACAGATTATTTTATTTTGTACTTACTAGATAACATGGGTTGATTCTTATTCATTTTTAAGTATGTATTTGCTGCCCTAGCTGATTTGTCTCAGTGGATATAGCATTGGCCTGGGGACCGAAGGGTCCCAGGTTTGATTCTCATTCGATTCCTGTCAAGGGCACTAACCTTGGTGGGAGGCACCTCCCGAACAGGGCCTTGGTCGGTGTTCCTGCAGGAGCCCACCAGTAGATGTGCTTCTCCCACATAGATATTTCTTTCTGCCTTTCCCTCTCTCATCCACTCTGGTGAGGATTAAAAATAAATAAAGAAGGATTTGCTCACCTAAATTTTTTTGAGTGTGCCCAGAACGCCACCTAGTGCCCAAACCTCCCTCCCAGAACAGGGACAGCCATCCAGGTTCAGTTCTACATCCAGGTCCAAGGCCTTCATGCCAGGACCCAGAAATCCATCCCGGGGCCGAAACCTCAGACCTAGTATCTAGTCCTTTATCAGGTTCCGGATAGCCACAAGTTTCAGACAACATTCCATAACCTAGAAGTCCAGCCCCTGACTCAGACAGATGCCCTGGGCCCAGACCTCCCACTAGTGCCCAGACCTCCCTCCCAGGACCCAGTCCTCCATCTGGGGCTCAGACCTACATCCTGGTCCCAGACCTTCATGCCAGGGACCTCAAGTCCATCCCAGAACCCAGACCTCAAACATGGAATCCAGCCTTATGTCAGGCAAACAGATTTCCATCCATAATCCAAGACACTGTTTTATAACCCAGGGGTCCAGCCCATGAGCTGGACCTCCATCCAGGGTTCAACCCTACATCCATCCTGGGCGTGAACCGCCCTTTCAGGGCCCAGACCTCCATACCGGGCTCAGACCTGCATCCAGGTCCAAGACCTTCATGCCTTGGCCCAGACCTCTGACCCAGGCTCTAGTCCTTTATCAGGGTCCAGATAACCATTCCATGATCCAGATGTCTACCTCTGACCGAAACCTCCTTTATAGGCCCAACACCAGCTTATAGCGGCCAGACCTCCCTCCCAGAACCCAGTCCTCCATCTGGGGCTCAGATCTACATCCGGGTCCCAGACCTTCATGCCAGGGCCCAGAAGGACATCCCGGAGCCAGACCTCAAACATAGAATCCAGACTTGTATCAGGGGACCAGATTTACATCCATAGCCCAGGACACCATTTCATAACCTAGGGGTCCAGCCCATGAGCCAGACCTCCATCCAGGGTTCAACCCTACACCCAGTCCCAGACCTTCATGCCGGGGGCTGGGAGTCCACCTCGGTGAGGACCTAGGACACATATCTAGTCTTTTATCAGGGTCCAGATAGCCACAAGTTCCAGATGACCATTCCATCATCCCGAGGTGCCCAGAACTCCCTCACAAGACCCAGACTTCCATCCTGGGCTCAGACTTACATCCAGGTCCCAGACCATTATAGGGAGGAACAGAAGGCCATTCCTGGGACACAGACTAGAAAACCCAGTGCCTATTTCTTTATTGGAGTCTAAATATCCAGGCTAGTCCTGACTACCATTTCATCATTCTGAGGTCCTATCCTTTTCTCAAACCTCCAACCAGGACTCATAAGGCCCCCTAGTGACCACACCTCTCTCCCAACAACCAGACCTGTATCTGGGGCTCAGACCTACATCCTGGTCCTAGACCTTCATGGCAGGGCCCAAAGGCCAACCCAGGGACAAGGCCACAAACCTAAAACACCGAGCTGTTTTAAGGGAATATATCTATATGCGTAACACAGACCACTATTCCATAACCTAGATGTCCAGTGAGGCATAAGACTGCCCGCGGGGCCCAGAATTCCCTCCATGGCCCAAACTGCCATCATAGAATCCAGATCTCCATTCGGGACTCAGACCTACATCCTGGTCGCAGACCATTATGGCGAGGACCAAAAGGCCTTTCAAGGGACACAGACTAGAACTCGGTGCCTATTCCTTTATTGGAGTCTAAATATCCAGGCTAGTCCTAACCACCATTTCATCATCCCAATGTGCTGCCCTTTACCCAAACCTTGCACTTGGGCCAATAGCGCCCCCTAGTGAACACACCTCTCTCCCAGCACCCAGACCTACATCCAGGACTCAGACCTATTTTCTGGTCCCAGACCACCTTGGTGGGGCCAGGAAAGCCAACCGGGAGCCCAGGCCACGAACCTGGAACACACAGTTATATCAGAGGAATAGATCTCTAGGAGTAACCCAGACACCTATTCAATAACCCAGATGTCCAGGTGAGGAACCAGACCACCCCCTGGGGCTCACACCTCCCTCCCCATCCCAAGGCACCATCACAGGGCCCAGACATCCATGTTGGGCTCAGACCTACATCTGGGTCGAAGTCTGTCATGCCGGGGCTGAGAAGACTATCCCGAGGCCCAGTCCTCAAACCCAGAATCCAGTCCTTCATCAAGACTTTTCACTCTATAACCCAGACCACCATACCATGACCCAGATGTCCAGTTGAAATATGAGACCGCCCCCAGGAGCCCAGTTCCCTCCTTGGCTAAAATTGCCCTCCCATAACCCAGACCTCCATCAGGGGCTCAGACCTACATCCTGGTCCCACACCTTTATTGGGAGGTCCAGATGGCCATTAGGGGAACGCTGACCTGAACACAGTGCCTGTTCCTTTATTGGCGACTAAATATCCAGGCTAGTGCTGACCACCATTTCATCATCCCGAGGTCCTGCCCTTGACTCAAACCACCCACTTGGACCCATAGCGCCCCGTAGTGACCACACCTGTCTTCCAGCACCCTGATCTACGTTTGAGTCGCAGACCTTCATGATGGGGCCTAGAAGGCCAACCGGGGGCCCAGGCCACAAACCTCAAACACAGAGTTGTACCAGGGGAGTAGATCTCTATGGTAACCACGAACTATTCCATAACGCCGATGTTCAGGTGAGGTACCAGACCGCCCAAGGGGCTCAGACTTTCTCCGGGCCAGAAATGCCCTCACAGGACCCAGACCTACACCTGAGGCTCACACCTACATCTGGGACCCAGACTATCATGGCGGGGCCGAGAAGGTTATCCCAGGGCGCAGGCCTCAAACGCAGAATCCAGTCTTGTATCAGGTGTGTACTTCTCAATTTGTAACTCAGAACACTATTTCCATAACCCAGATGTCCAGGTGAAGTAGCAGGTCGCCCTAGGGGCCCAGACATCCCTCCCTGGCCTCCAATAACCTCCCAGGACCCAAACTTCCGTTGGGGGCCCAGACCTACCTCCTGATCACAGACCATTATGGCGAGGACCAGCAGGCCATTCCTGGGACCCATACTAGAAGCCACTGCCTCTTCCTTAATTCGAGTCCAAATAACCAGGCTAATCCTGACCAACATTTCATCATCCTGAGGTCTTCCCTTGCCCCAAACCTCCCACCTGGGCCCATAGCAACCCCTAGTGACCACACCATGCCTGAGCAGCCAGACCTACATCTGGGGCTCAGACCTATATCCAGGTCCCAATCCATCATGGCGGGACCAAGTAGGCCCACCTGGGGCCCAGCCCATAAGCTGGGAACACAGAGTTGTATCAGGGGAGGAGAACTCTATGCTTAACCCAAACAACTATTCCATAACCCAGATGCTCAGGTGAGATACCAGATCGCCCCAGAGGCTCAGACTTTCCTTTGGTCTGGAACTGCACTCAGAGAACCCAGACCTCCACCTGTGGCTCACACCTACATCTGGGACCTAGACAATCATGGTGGGGCTGAGAACATTATCCCAGGGCCCAGGTCTCAAACACAGAATCCAGTCTTGTATCAGCTGGTGTCTGGGGTCACTTTCATGGCCTTTCGTGTTAAGGTCAAGTGCTTTGTTTCTTCTCTGGGTCAACCATCAGCTTTTTCTGGTCTCGGGCTCTCTGGGCATCTCTGCTTCCCCTTCCTTCCCCCTCCACCTCTCGCTGCTTGCCTACCAGGGTGGGGTGGTGGGACTTTCTGAGCCCAACTGGACTCTTCATAAAAACACAGCGGACACAATTAAGCACAACTATCTAAAAAGAGACTTCCTGACCATGAGCTGTTGCAAAAGTCCTCCTTTTGTTTTACATCAGTTGTATGAAAACTGAGATTAGGATAGGGGAAAATAAGAAATCAGCCTTGCTTCTCCCGGAAGAATTTGACCTTCTTTTTTTAGATAAGGGAACAACGTCGAAGATAAGATAGTGTTGCCTTGGGGAAAACAAATACTAAGTACCCCTGGTCCCGTCAGTGCCAGTGCCACGGGGCCGTGTATAGAAGCTAAAATGTCATATATATATAGCATATATTGTATATATATATACTGTAAGAAAAAACTCATCGGTATCATTTTACTGCCATTTCTAAATGTTCTTTCATGAAGGTTTCATGCAGGGTAAAGGAAGAGTTTTGAATAACAGCAGTCTATATGTATATATCCTTTTGAAAGTTCCAATTTCAGTTAAAAGGGAGTTTTACGTGGATGTAACCCTATCACGAATTTTTCCGGGGGAAGGCGGTGGTGGGGGATTGCTTTCAGCTGTCCTGATGGGATAAAGCTGGGAGGGACACCTGGGCTGGTGTTTTGGACTCTGAACCTGATTTACTTTATGGCCTCCAGCAAGTCCCTTTGCAGGGCCCTTGTCACAGACTGAGTGTTAGGGTCCCGGAAAGGAGGAACTCGCGAGGCCAAAAGGGGCAAAGAATGATAGATGTGTTGTCACCTCTGCTAGCAGAAGGGCTGAGACCAAAAGGGCATCATCCAAGTAGATTAGGGCGGTGGGATACGTATGTCTCTTGTAAGGGCCAGTCAGAGGAGCAGGCCAGAACAGGTGCAGGTGGGAGCCAGGGGGAGGCGGTCCGCTGGAAATGGGGTGAGCGGCTGATGGAAGCCAAAGGCCCTCAGTCATGAGACCTGAGATGAGAATAACAGGACAATCGCCCGGAGGGGCGGGGCGAGAGTCCCAAACCGAGCGCAATGGAGCGCCAGAATGCGCCTAATCCCAAGGACCTCGCCTGGGAGCTGCGTTGAGGAGTGAAGCAGACAGGCACGTGGACTGTCCTGAGAGTCTCCGACCACCAGAGGGCAGTAGGGAGCCACTGATGCTGCAGGGGCCTGTCTGTCTTGCAGGGGCCTCACATGCCTGGGTAGAAAATTCCCGGGGCAGAATGACACCCATTCCCCCACCCCACCCGTGACTTTCTGGTGCTGTAGCGTGAGCGGGGCTGGCAGTCCGTAGTCTTTTTGTCTTTTTAAAAAAATATATATTTTATTGATTTTTTACAGAGAGGAAGGGAGAGAGATAGTCAGAAACATCCATCAGCTGCCTCTTGCACCGCCCCTCCCCCCCCCCCCCCCACTGGGGATGTGCCCGCAACCAAGGTACACGGCCCCGACCGGAATCGAACCAGGGACCCCTTTAACACACAGCCCACAGGATCTGATGCAGCAGCTCCGCAGCTGGCTTTTGGGAATTGTTCCCCTACAGCCGTGGTCGGCAAACTGCGGCTCTCGAGCCACATGCGGCTCTTTGGCCCCTTGAGTTTTTAGCAAAGGTAAGCTTAGGAGTACCCTAATTAATAACAATGTACCTACCTACTAGTTTAAGTTTGAAAAATTGGGCTCTCAAAAGAAATTTCAATCACTGTACTGTTGATGTTTGGCTCTGTGGACTAATGAGTTTGCCGACCACCGCCCTAAAGTATTCTGAATCTTCCACTCAGCTCCCCTGATCCAGAAGGACAAACACGATGGTGAGGAGAGTGTTATTTGCTAAAACGTTTTCCTGAGAAACCAGACCACATAACAATGAGTATTGAAGACCTGTGGATTTCAGAGAAGATCACAGAGATGCTCAAACCCCTCAGAGGCCGAGCAGCTGAGTGTGGCCAGCACTGGGAGGTCCCTTCCCTGCCCCTCTCCTCTCTCATGAGGCGATCTCTTACTCCCTGAGTGATCTGCACTCTTGCCCTGGTTTTGAAACAAAGGATAGAAGAGAATTTTAAAAAAATATATGTTTTTATTGATTTTTAGAGAGAGGGGGAGAGGAGAGGGAGAGAGAGAGAAACATCGATGTGAGAGAGAATACTAAAGTTAGAAAATAGTTACCAGGGCCTGGCCAGCCTGTCTCTGTGGCTGGGCTACAACCTATGAACCAGTCACGGTTCAATTCCCAGTCGGGCACATGCCCAGGTTGCCTGCTTGATCCCCAGGAGGGGGCGTGCAGGAACAGCCAATCAATGATTCTCTCTCGTCATTGATGTTTCCATCTCTCTCTCTCTCTCTCTCTCTCTCTCTCTCTCTCTCTCTCTCTCTCTCCCTTCTTCACTGAAATTAATACAAATATACTTAAAAAGAAAGAAAGAAAATAGTTACAATGGTAATGATTAAGGAAGGTTTTCAAAAGACCTTTTCTGGGAATGGATTTCCTAGCCAATCTCTTCCCAAACCATCCCCTATAAATAGGATTCAGCACTAAACTTCAAAGCTGAGCAGTACCCCAAACAAAACTGGATCTGAGGGCAACACGGCCAGGAAAAGCCTTCATTATGGTCAGAAATGAAATTGCAAAGGTTTGGGGTCCAGGTAGTTTGTGTCTCAGCTGAAATACCAGTTACAAATACCTGCTTTAAAGATTTTCAAACTTAGTGGTTTGATTTCTTAGTGCCTTATAGGTGGTTTAACTTCATTCCGAATGAGATTTTAGACCGTTGTTAACATAAAAACACTGAAACCTGTAAAGAATTTTTGTGAGTTTATTTGAGCCAAACTGTTGACAATTGCCAGGAAGTAGAATCTCAATGTATTGGGATAATGATCCAGAGAAGGGCGGTTTTTCACCTTGTTTTATACATCTCAATCAAAGGAGGAGATGTGAGTGGATTATATGAAATATAAGTGATAGATTAGGGAGGTGAGAGAAAGCAACGAGGGGCAGTGGGGGAAGAGGGACCTTCTGGGAATGGATAAAAATAAAGTAATAGACACATATTTATTTTACTTAGGTGAGAAAAGGATAGTTGACAGTCAACAATTAACAATGATAACAGGATAACAATGAGGGAATTTTGGGTTTTTGCTCTGGCGCCCTGAGGCATTTGGTTGTGCCCTGAGGGGTCCGGAAAAAGGGAAGTTACAAGTTATCCTAACATTTTACAGGGATGATATATATATATATATATATATATATATATATATATATATATATATATATATATATATTATTGATTTTTTTACAGAGAGGAAGGGAGAGAGATAGAGAGTTAGAAACGTCGATGAGAGAGAATCATCGATCAGCTGCCTCCTGCACGCCCCCAACTGGGGATGTGCCCGCAACCAAGGTACATGCCCTTGACTGGAATCGAACCCGGGACCTTTCAATCCGCAGGCCGGCGCTCTATCCACTGAGTCAAACCGGTTTCGGCAGGGATGTTATCTTAGATGCAAAAGACAATAGATAGGCTCTGTCTGATCGAAGTTGATTTTTGTCAAAGAAGATACTGGCCTAGGACATGACTACCCACTAACTGCTTTTTAATGAAAGGTTTTTAATTTCAGACCATCTTTTGTGGTTACGTTAGGTCTCTTGAGTTTGCATGGCTGCCCTTTCCTGGCCTTTCCTGAGTTCGTCAGGTTAGCAGGTGGCCCTTTTTGTCCACACTGGGAACCACATTGAGAGAGAATCCCTTGGACCACTTCACCTCAAAGCTTTGTTTACAACCACACCACACACACACCCCACACACCCACACACACCACACATACACATCATACACCACACACACACAACCCCCCCCACCACACACACACCACACACCACACACACACTCACACACACACCACACACCCACACACACACGCCACACACACACTCACACACTCACACACACACACCACACACACACACACACACCACACACACACACGCCACACACACACACAGGCCACACACACACACACACACCACACACACCCACACACCACACACCCACACACACACACACACACACACACTCACACACTCACACACACACACTCACACACACACACACACATGCCACATACACACTCACACACACACCCCACACCCACACCCACCACACACACACCATACACCACACACACACACACACACCACCACCACCACCACCACCACACACATTCCACACACACATACCACACACACACACACACAATCATACACCACACACACACATCATACACCACACACACCACACACACACATCATACACCACACACACACACCACACACCAGACACACACACTCACACACACACATCACACACACCACACACACACACACACACACACACATACACACACACCATTTGAAGTGTTTGGTCTAGCACACGATTATCTTTCTGATTGTAATTTTCAAATATCTATGCCCTCTATGGAGAACTCAAATCTCTAACAGAAAATACCCCTTGAACCAACTTCTTCCTTGTGTTTGGGAAACCACAGGTCACCTGGAAGCCCTTCAAAAACCAGGTTTTCAGAAACGGTGATTTAGAGCATAAGAAGGAGCATGGTGTCTTGAGGTTGGGAGGACCTAAAAGGTATCTCCCCCACAATTTAAAAACCAGGAAACCAAACAATTTGTACTGATTTAGGTTTTTAAAATGTCTTCACGTGCTCCAGCCAGTTTGGCTTGGTGGACAGAGAGTTGGCCTGCAGACCAAAGGGTCCTGGGTTTGATTATGATCAAGGGCACATACTTGCAGGCTCCTCCCTGCACAGGGTGTGTGCAGGAGGCAATCAAACGATGTGTTCCTCTCATATCGATATTTCTCTCTTCCACTCTCTCTAAACATCAATGGAAAAATACTTCCAGGTGAGGATTAAAAAAAGAAAAAGAAAAGAAAAGCCTTAATGTGATTAACTATGGAACCAGAGTTCAGTTGAGACCTCCCTGCCCTTAGGGAATAATCCCCTCGAATGGCATTATTCCA
This sequence comes from Pipistrellus hanaki, assembly GCF_964339955.1. Classification (NCBI taxonomy): domain Eukaryota; kingdom Metazoa; phylum Chordata; class Mammalia; order Chiroptera; family Vespertilionidae; genus Pipistrellus; species Pipistrellus hanaki. The sequence continues at coordinate 8,388,734 of NC_140514.1, forward strand.
AGCTCCTGCTCTCACAAGTGTTTCTGTGTTTGGCTTCCCCTCAACCTGGAAATTCAGGCCCTTGGAGGTCTCTGTAGTTGGTCCTTCTTGTCAAGCATTCCTAGAAGTTACTAATGTCACAGAGTTGCTGTAGGGGGTCATGAGATGCCACGTACTGCCGTCTCTTGTACCCTTCCTTCTCCTCTCTTCCCGCCTCCTCTTCCTAGCTCCACCCAGGGTCCCTCCATAAGGATCACAGGGAGCTGGCATCTCATCTTCTTGCTCTGTATGCCCTTCACTCTCATGGCCTTGGCACCAGCCTCCCACCCCCACTCCCACCCCCCGCCCAACCCCAACTTCTACACACCCAGAAGAGTATCCCCAGTGTGTGTGTGTGCGCGCGCGCGTGTGTGTGTGTGTGTGTGTGTGTGTGTGTGTGTGTGTGTAGACTCAAGGATACTGGATTGCTAGATTTGGTAAGGAGCCTGAATAGGATGGGAAGACATTAGTGATATCTCAAGACCACAGGCTTAGGTTAGATCTGGAAGATATTCTGGCTGAGTCATACATTAGCCCCATAGTTGCCAGATTGTGGGGAGTTCCGGGGAGGTGGGGGGTGGGGGAGGGGTAGAAAGTCTGGACAGTGAGGTAGGGGAGAGGATGTTGGAGGGGATCTCTTAGGGGGAGTGGGCCAGCAGCTGTTGGCCAACCGGTAGGAAAGTATTTCAATATATTAATACCTGCAATGTTCTTATGGGGACACACAAGCTGCATACCAGTCTTGGGAAGGAGACACCTGGCATCATAGATACAGAACTTGAAAAATTGGGCCAAGGTTAGTCTTCACCAGAAATGGCCTCTTTGCTGCATGCTCTCTGGCAGTTGTCTCCTATTATCTAGGCTTCCAACTAAGAGGCCAGAAGAGCCACCTGGTTTCTGTGGCAACCAAAAGCCAGATACCATGCTGGGGCAAGCCTATATTTCATCAACCAAAGTCTTGTTACTGGTTCCTTGCATTTGATTTCCTTACACTTTCTTTTGTTCCTTCATCAGCAATTCCCCGTCAACAAAGCGTCACAAAGCAGCTACTGTGCAGGAGGGGCTGGATCCCACAGGAGCCGCCGAGGACCAGAGGACCTCTGACTCTGAGACCCCGGGCAGAGGCGGACACAGGTGTGGCCTGAGGGAGTCCAGGAATCTCACGGAGCTGAGCTGAGCTGAGAGAGGGAGCAGTGTTCCTCCAAGATCACACCCAGCAGGGAGCCCCTGATGTGTAGGCACAGATGGAAGCTGGGAAGAAAATGCTCCTCCCAGAAGAGATGTGTGTGGAGATTTACAGGTAAAATTCGATGAACCCAGCTTTCTTTACAAGTTTGAATGTTTTTATGTTGACGTTTGGGATGAAGTTAAACCGCTTACTTATAAATGGATTAAAGCAGAATGCTGGGTTGGGGGTGGGGTGGAGACCACCGTGGAGGGGTAAGGTGCAGTTTGCAAACCACTGGTTAAAAAAAAAAAAAAGACCCTCGGTGGCTGGCAGATACCCCCTGCACAAATCACCTCATGGCTCACAGTGGTGGGCAAACTCATTAGTCAACAGAGCCAAATATCAACAGGACAACCATTGAAATTTCTTTGGAGAGCCACATTTTTTAAACTTAAACTTTTCCTAATGCCACTAAATCAAAATAGACTTGCCTAGGTCATGTGCATTGGCCATGGCCTGGGTCAACTTAATAAGTCCAAGCAAGGAACGTGAAGAAGCATACTCAAGGGGCCAAAGAGCCCCATGTGGCTAGAGAGCCACAGTTTGCCCACCACTGTAAACGATTGAGCCATGCTGGTTTCATCGATTTCCCCTCAAACTTTAATTTTATTTTTCTTATATAAAAATTACACAATCAGCTGGGCCTGCATCCAGACCAGGTTAGCGCCACGTGGGGGTTCCCAGCACCCCACACCCTTCGTGCACAAGGACAGACTTGACCACCAAAAGGACAGGACTCTGGGGACCTGACCAGGTAAAACTCATCAATGTTTTGAAACGAACAGCTCTCAAAGAGATTTGATACGTAAATAAAGGCAATAAAAATATTAAAATTACATAACTTTATTTGATGAAAGTTTACATACGTCCATTATAAAATGCAAATAAAAACACAAAATACAACATATTAAGTAAATAATAATATTTAATACTATATTTAGTATCCTCTAATAAAATAAAATAAAATACATAGGAATCCACAACTTAGGAGGAAATTTACAATTATGCCTATCATCTCAGGCGGCTGAAGGATAAGGACGTGTGACCAATAGCACTTAACATGCAGTCACTCCCGGGGAAATCAAGGGGGACATGGCGACCTCGCCGGGATCCCATCAAACAGGAAGTTAGAAACTTGTCTCCAACAGAACAAAGGGCTCCTCAAGGCTGTGATGTCAGTCTTCCATGGATGGAGGACACAGAGGGAACAGTCACAGCCTTTTCAGAATTCAGTCTTGAGCGCTAAACCAACGAATTTGTTCTCATTTCCAAATAATGCTGGGCTCTCCTAACAGTCAACATACATGCAGTGTCTCACATGAAATTCACATTTGGAAATAGAGTCCTCCAGGAAACGCAGAGTTCACCATCTGAGTCTTGGCTTTCAAAGTCCTTTTTGAAGACAATTCCAACCCCTGAGTCACACATTGTCTCTCAAAGAGGCCCTGCTGGTCGTCTGGCAGAATCCGGAAGGGGCAGAGCTATGCTGTGGCTCCCAGCTCTGCATCTCCTGCCCGAAGAAGAAGCACAAACTCCCATGGCGTTTTCCTAGGAAGGGCTGTGTGCTTCTCCTCCATCTCCTTCTGGACCCGAAGGCCCTGGCAGTGGGGCTGGGATGAGCCATTCCTCAGCTGGGAAGACGTAGGCAGCCCGGTAGGCCAGGGCATAGATGGTCTGCACCTGGGCATGCAAATGCCCCCGCAGCTGGGCCAGCTGGGCAGAGTGGTCCCAGCTCAGCGGGGCAGGAGCCTGCTGGCCCTGCATCTGGACTACGGTGTGACAGATGGCCTCAGACATGGTGCGCAGGGAATTCACCAGGCTTTTGCGCAGCAGAGGTGGCTGGACTCCCCGGTACCTGGATCTGGGCTGCTTCCTGTGCCCAGGGTGCTTCCTCTGGGCGTCCCCGGGCTCTTGGCTGCAGCTGCTGTGGCCAGCATCAGGGTTCTTTCTTCTCTTTTCCAGAGAGGGCTCTGCTCCATCGCAGGGGCTCTCCCTGGAGGCTCTTTTCCTCTTCCTGGAGCTCTCCTGACTGGAGCAGCTTTCTGCTTCTCCTCTGTGGGTGCTGATCTCTGCAAACCGGGAAGAAGTCTTTGCTTTCTCTTCTAGTGGTTTCTCCTCCACATCTGAGCTTCTTTCTTGTAAGGAATTGCTTTGGAGGGGAGGCTGGTCAGTGGGGCTTTGGGTGGGGGAGCTGTGGGGATCTTGGTTTTCCATTCCTGAATCCATCCTGCAGCCTGAAGGAGAGACCCTTCGTGCAGGCATCTGTCCAGAATCAGAAGTGCCAGTTGGCCTGAAGTGCCTGCCTTTTATGAGCCCCTGGAGGGATGTGGCTCACTCCTATTGGCTGAAAATATTCACCTTCGTCCAATCAGCAGAGACTCAGGTGGACTCACATTCCTGAGGAATGTGGGGGATTGTCAACCAAAAGTCACAGCCACTAATCTTATGCCAATGGAAGTTGCCAATGTAGGGTGAGATACAAGGAGAAATTGTGTTCACGTAAACAGTTTGGAAACCCAGAGAGGCAGGCTCTGGTGGGAAGGCTTGTATATTGCCCTGAGACAAAGGGGAGGCTGGTTTTTAGAAGTTCCCCACACTGCTCTGGGTGAGGTCTATATTGGTTAATCCAATCAGGCACAGTCTGATTGGACCCAATTGTCCTGTTCTGATTAGTTGGAATCACATGTTGTGATGGATCTGCTCTCGTTGGTCAGCAAAGATCCAATAGAGACCGTGGCCAGTGTGTTTCAGTGGGTAGAGTGTTCTCAGCCACTTCCCCTCCTCCCCTGCCCCCTCAGCTCCACCCTAACCAACATGGAAAAGTCCTAGGTTCAATTCCTGGTCAAAGCAGGTAGCTGGGTTTTGGGTTCATTTGGCCCCATTTGGGTGGGTTCAGGAGGTAACTAATTGATGTGTCTCTCTCACAGTGAAGTTTCTATCTTCCTCCCTCCCTTCCTTCTTCCCATTCTCTCTAAGAACCAATGAGAAAAAAATGTCCTGGGGTGAAGATTAACAACAGCAATAAAATTTTCAATGAGAATAAAATGGAGCAGTTGAGGTTACACAGCTCCGTTCCTGGCTCTTTGGTTGAACTATGACCCCAGAAACACTTTTATAAAGTGTTGCTTGAAAAATAATATTGACTACGGTAGGTGTTTTGTCATCAAAAAGAACTGGTCTGGGAAAAAGAAAGGCTTGCCACGCAGAGCAGGTAGACATGGGAGGCCACGGGCACACTCAGTCTTGCATGCCAAGGTGGAAGGGTGTTCATAGAAGGGAAAGCAAGTGAAGAGGAGGGGAAGGGAGAACCATGGAGCTTTATTGTAAGGGCAATGTTATTCCCCTCGAGTTTAAACTGGTTTCTTAACGTGAAGAAGTGCATACTCTGGTTTCTGTTCAGATCGCATAAATCTTTCGCCTTTTAATGTGGAGAAGTGCAGAAACACTATGAGCTCATTTCATAGTTCAGACATCCTTGACTTGGGAAAACTTCTCCCTCAATAACCATCCTACCTCATCAAGAAACAACTGCTACTGTTATGGGTCAATTGCCACATTAATAATAAAGAGAATGATTTGAATGGAACATATTGGCCTTGATCGCATTTAAATATTTAAGATATCACTTAGCACACTGTGGTAGCTCAGCCAATTATTAAAAGCTTTTTAGTAAGATTTCCCGATGAAAATAGTGAGTTATTTCAGATTCCTGGTGCAAGCTTTTTAATACCAAAGGAAGTGGGAAGAAGCTTGCTGTTTAACCCACTCAATCAGCTTCTTTCTCCTCTCTCTTTGCTAAGCTTCCCTGGGGCTACAGAGAAAGGCTTTCCCCTAAACTCTCTTTCATTTCCTGTACAAACGTTTTAGTCATATATTGAAGGAAATTCAAGAATTTGGAATAACTTTGTCACTCTGGGAATTAAGCTGTGATGTTTATTTTTATTCTTTCTTTTTTTAATCCTCACCCAAGGATATTTTCCATTGATTTCTAGAGAGAGTGTAAGGCAAAGTTAGAGAGGAACATCAATGTGAGAGAAACACATCCATTGGTTGCCTCCTGCAATAGCCAGACAGGGGCCTGGGCACGGAAGAGGCTGCAACCCAGGTAAGTGCCCTTCACTGGAATGGAACTCGGGACCCTTTGGGCCAAAGGTCAGCACCCTGAGCCAGACCAGGTGGGGCTAAGCCTGCTTTTCAAGCTTAGTGTTCAGCTACCGAATCCTTTTTCAAATTCTAAAACCATCATTTAAATTATGTTTCCCCACTTGTGTTCTCGCTGAAACAGTCTTAACCCTGGAAATAGATGATGCCTCAGGCTGCCTCCAGAGAAGGGCAAAGGTCCCAAATAGAAAAGGAAAGTAAGTGAACATTTTTAGAATTTCACTTGACAGAGCTCCATCAGTCCCTCGACTTCTACAGACTAGAATTGGCCTGCCTTCAATTCCATTGTCTATCTATCTAATCTATCTATCTTATCTATCTATCTATCTATCTATCTATCTATGTATCACAACTTTAGAATATTTTATGGATTTCAGAGAGGAAGGGAGAGGGAGAGAGAAACATCAATGATAAGAGAGAATTACTAATAGCTGACTCTTGATCCTGTAACCCAGCAGATGCCTTGAAGTTGAACCATGACTCTCTTGTTCCTAGGTCTTGCTCAACCACTGAGCAATGCCAGTCGGGCTAAACTGGTTTCTTCTCTCTCCCCTCCCCCCCTGCTCCCCAAACTTTAATTTTGCTTTTGTCATATAAAAGAGATATAATTGGCTGGGCTTGGCATGCTGAGCCTGTCTCTGCCCTGGGCAGGCTCCCAGGGCACCAGGCCCTGCCTGCACAAGGATGGACTTGACTGCCCAATGGACCGGCCTTCAGGGATCTGAGCAGGTAAAAGCCATAAAAAATTTGGAACAAACAGCTCACAAAAGGATTTGATATATAAACCAAGGCATAAAAATTATATGAATTTATTTGATGAAAGATTACATGACTTCATTATAAAATGCCAATAAAACCATACAAAATACAATATATTAAGTAAATAATAATATTTATTACTATATTTAGTATCCTCAATAAAATAAAATAAAATAAAATAAAATACATTGCAATCTATAACATAGGAGGAAATTTACAATTATGCCTATCATCTCAGGCGGCTGAAGGATAAGGACGTGTGACCAATAGCACTTAACATGCAGTCACTCCAGGGAAGCAAGGGGGACGTGGTGACCTCGCCGGGATCCCATCAAACAGAAAGTTAGGAACTTGTCTCCAACAGAACTAAGGGCTCCTCAAGGCTGTGATGTCAGTCTTCCAGGGATGGAGGTGACAGAGGGAGCAGTCACAGCCTTTTCAGAATTTAGTCTTGAGCACTAAACCCACAGATTTGTTCTCATTTCCAAATAATGTCGGGCTCTCCGAAGAGAGTCAACATACATGCAGTGTCTCACATGAAATTCACATTTGGAAATAGAGTCCTCCAGGAAACGCAGAGCTCACCTTTTGTGTCTTGGCTTTCAAAGTCCTTTTTGAAGACAATTCCAACCACTGAGTCACACATTGTCCCTCAAAGAGGCCCCAATGGTCGTCTGGCAGAATCCGGAAGGGGCAGAGCTCTGCTGAGGCTCCCAGCTCTGCATGTCCTGCCCGAAGAAGAGGCACAAACTCCCATGGCGTTTTTCTAGGAAGGGCTGTGTGCTTCTCCTCCATCTCCTTCTGGACCCGAAGGCCCTGGCAGTGGGGCTGGGATGAGCCATTCCTCAGCTGGGAAGACGTAGGCGGCCCGGTAGGCCAGGGCATAGATGGCCTGCACCTGGGCATGCAAATGCCCCCGCAGCTGGGCCAGCTGGGCAGAGTGGCTCTTTTTGGAAGTTGTTTTAAGGAAGTCATAATCTAAAATAAAAACGTGTACACGGATCTATATCAATTAAGTCCCAGAATTATAAAATGATTTTTTCTTCATTCAGCCCTGATTCACTAACAAATTGTTCAATCCTTCATGAGTTTATTTCTTGACAGTAGATGGCGCCCGTGATTGTCAAATGAGACGAAATTGCCACTATATAACCCACCTCTCCCACTTCTTTCCTTAGCCATTAAAACAAACAAAAAACCTGATTAAAAAAATAAAGAATTTTATTCCAATGAAAGATTGAAATTAATAATTTAGACCTGTCATACAATTGAGCTGTACATGTATATGATCCATGTGTGTTTAATTTGGAATTCTAGGGGAAATCTCCTGGGCTATTTGCAATTTTTTATTAAAACAAAATATAGTAAAATTTAATTATCCAGACATACAATAAATTTAGAATTGTTTAGACAGCTTTTCTTTTCTGTGCCATCATTTTAGGAAGAGAAATATTAAAAAAAAATTGTGATTTATTTATATGTATATGACCTTCCAGAGTTCTGAAGATAGTATAGAGGAATGGGCTGAAAAACAAAATGAATTAATTATATGACCTTTGGCATTGTGTGTTCACCACCCAAAATCCCATATCGGTCAAATTACTTAAACATAAGAATATAAGTTTCATCATCTGTGAAACTGACATATATCTTACCTAGTCCCCAGGACCATTGTATGGATCAAATAGAGTAATGTAGTGAAAACACCTCGGGAATTATAATCTTCTATATCCAAATAAGCTTTTATTTATCTTTTCCACATATTCCACCCATAGGTACAATCATGGTACAATGAAAACAGAAATTCCTAAAAGACTCGAGTGTCCAATTTCCTCATTTGTCTACAACACCATTTAATAATAACGCTTGGTGTACTAGACTCATGTAGGAGAAGGGACTACAGGATTTTCAACCATAAAAGGCATGCTTGGCTTATTATTCAGCTACCCACAGCGTTCAACAGAAGAACACCTGAATCCAAAACATAGAAGTTGGTTGAGGTAGCCTGTATGTACCTCCCCTAACTGCCCTCTGCTCCGCAGTAGCATGAGTGCTCACGTGTGGAGGCAGCGATATGTGTCTGTGGACACAGAGTAAGCAGGGCGCCTGAGCACACAGAGATGGCCACACCCTAAAGACGCCACTTGGAATCCTTCCCTTGGCTTTCATAAGAAGCATAGACATTCCCTCTACTCCCCCCCCCCTTTTTTATACAGCTTTATTGAAATATGTCTGACATATAAAAAAGAAGACACTTATTGAAAAGAAGCAATTCAAATGGCTATCAGATACTCAGCATCTCTAATGACCAGGGAAGTGCAAGCAAAAACCAGGAGCTGCCTTCTCACACCTGTGGGGGTGGCTGTTATAAAAAAGACCAGGGATGAGCATTGGTGAGGACGTGGGGAAAAGGGGGCCCTTTCTGCATTGCTGGTGGGGATGGAAATTCATGCAGCCGCTATGGGACACAGTATGGAGGCTCCTCCGAAAATAAAAAATAGACTCTGACTGGTTTGGCTCAGTGGATAGAGTGTTTTCCTGCGGACTGAAAGGTCCCAGGCTTGATTCTGGTCAAGGGCATGTACCTTAGTTGCAGGCACATCCCTAGTAGCGGGTGTGCAGGAGGCAGCTGATGGTTGTTTCTCTCTCATTGATGTTCCTAACTCTCTATCCATCTGTAAAAAATTATTAAATATATTAAAAAAGAATAAAATAAATAAATAATAGGACTTCCAGATGATCCTCTGTTCTTCTTTTAACAAAAGATCAACAAATATTTGCTGACAGTGTAAGTGTTGTCATTTCTGCCTCGGGAACCCCGGCAACATCTCATGGCAACGGTTGCTGGGCGACAAGCTGCCCCTCCAAGAGAACATACCTTCCAGGCCAGCCTGAGGGCCAGATTCAGCTTGCTGGGAATAAATGACCCTTTTCCATGATCCAGTATTTGAACTTGGCTTTGGGCGCCTAATAGCATCCTTACTATGGCACAACTGGGACTTGCAAGCTCCTAAAAGTCCAGGGGTTAGATTCCTGCTTTTACAGATCCTTTCACTTCCACAGGCAGGAATCCCTGCCCGGCCTCCCTCAGGCCCACCATCACGTGCCCCCTGGAACATCCCCGTAAGCCACGTGTGATTACAGAGCCGTCTGTGTGGTTAATTTCTCCCACCAGCTCCAAGGTCAGGGGGGATGTGAAACAGCCTGTCTGCTTTCCTGCTGGGTGCATGGCCGGCCCAGGGCCTCGCACAAAAGCAGGTGCTCAGCAAAGAGCTGCCAAATGAATGAAAGGATGATTGGCTTTAATCGCTCCTGGAAAGGACAGGGTTAAGCCAACCCAAACCACTAAGCGCCCAACATGACTGTCGCTCTGCCACTTCTCAGGTCCTTCCAGAGGGCAGACCGGTGGAGGCGAGAGGGGGGTGCCCAGCTGGGGGAGGCTGGGTGTGTGGGCCTGCAGCCCCCTTATGCTCTAAGCTCTCCACAGCCATTCTAAACTGGCCCCCACACATGCCCACCCTCCGCCCCTCTTCCTCCCTTCACTGCTCCCCGTGGGCAGCGGCCCCCAGGGAGCTTGATCCTAAATAAAGACTGTCCCACCCATAAGCAAATATTGTTCTCCCTGGCGGAGGTGTTTCCTTTTTAAAGAGGCTACAAGGAGCGCTTTCCAGAGGGGCGGAGGGTGGGCATGTGTGTGGCCACACTGCTGCGTGCTCTGCGTGTGCTGGAATCCGGGGCCTCTTCTCGAAGGGGAGGCATGAGGCGGTGGCCCAGCCTCTCTGAGCCTCAGTCCCCTTACCTGCGGGGGACAAGCATCCTCTGGAAGGATGGGAGCAGCTGTCTTGGTCGTCCGGCTGCAGCTCTGGGTGAGTTATGGGGTGAGCAGGTCACTTGCCTGGGCCACAGCCTTATTGTCCTGGGGCAGGGGTCAGGGCCACGGGTGGGCGTACTGTTGCAGCCAGCACAGGGTCCTCCCAGCTCCTTCTTTCCTGCCTCTCCCTTCCCCCACAGGAGGACAGGCTTGCTACCATCTCCCCGCCAGCTAGCCCTGGGCCTCTGGTCTCCTGAGCTCCTGCAGGGCTGAGGAGCAGGGACAGCTGGATGCCCTCTAGGAGGCCTACCCCAATACTGATCTCTGTGAGATCTCTGGTCTTAAAGGGCCAGCGGGCATTACTTCTCTTCACCACGTGGGAAATGTTACACTGTTAGATGGATACCAACTGACTTTCTTTAGAAAATACAAGTTCTGTCATTTTGAACTTTTTTCTTTAAGCTTCCAAATAAGGTAAATCATGTTAAAACAACACACTGTTGTCTGATACTAAAGGTTGTGTTCTTGAATTTGGTTTCTTTAAAAATAAATAAATAAATATATATTATTGATTTTTTTTTTTTTACAGAGAGGAAGAGGGATAGAAAGTTAGAAACATCGATCAGCTGCCTCTTGCACACCCCCTACTGGGGATGTGCCCCCAACCAAGGCACATGCTCTTGACCGGAATCGAACCTGGGACCTTTCAGTTCGCAGGCCGACACTATCCACTGAGCCAAACCGGTTAGGGCAGAATTTTATTTTATTTATTTATTTATTTATTTATGCAGGAAATAGGCACTGTTTAGTGGAACAGTCAGTGTGAAAACATATTTCCCCCTTTCTTTCATTTTTAAAATAGTGTGTTTAATGTTTGAAACAGCAAATATACTGAAGCCCTTAGGAGTTAAATTCTCAAACGCTTTTCAAATAAACTGCTCGGGAGCTTCGATCACATCAGCCGACAACAAAAGGAGGACGAGGCCTCGGCCGCTGATTGCGTGGAGGCGTGTGCACGGGCCTCTGCAGGCTCGCACCCCTTGAGCCAGAGGGGAGCAGCACACAGCTCAGAAGCCTGGACGGGATACTCAGCCTACTCCTTCTTCTTTTTTTTTCTTAAATACTTTTTTGTTGATTTCAGAGAGAGCAGGGGAGAGGGAGAGAGAGAAACATCAATGATGAGAAACATTGAGAGGCTGCCTCTGGCATGCCCCCTATTGGGGATCAAGTCCACAACCATGGCATGTGCCCTGACTGGGAATTGACCAGGTGACTTCCTGGTTCATAGGCCGATGCTCAACCCCTGAGAGATACAGGCTGGGCTCAGCCTATTTCTTCAACACCCCCATTCGAGGGATGGAAAAGGTACCCTTCTACCGTTTTGGTTGACAACTTCAGTTTGCTGAGTTAGTCAAATTCTGGACATTTTTTTTTTTTTGCCAAATCCATTCATTCAAAAGCAGTCTGAGACACCCACTCTGAGCAACCTCAAAAGCTCCATCAAACACAGGGTGCAGAGGAAGCGGAGTGTACCTCACCCATCGGTGTCCCCCCCCCCCCTTATTAGTCCCTCTGCCTCTGCCCCGAGGGGTCCCCCTACTGGCCCTGGTGGCCCAGTGCCCCTCCATATGCTCTGCCCTGCAACCCCAGCCCGGCCAGTGCCCGATCCGTCAAGCCCTCTGCATCTTCCTGCTCCTCCTCCCTTTCCAGGAGTAGGGGGCCGGTTTCCGAGCCCTGGGATGTCTGGGATGGACGACCTCACCAAACCCAGTCCAGTCCCGAGATAATGACCAGCAGCAGACGTGTGTGTAGAAGACACGCACCCTGACAACCACAGCCCTGCGGCAGGAGGGTGGGAGGACACCGCGTGGGAGGCGCTCCACAAAGCAACAGGTAGGGGGCCCCGCCCCACCGTTCACATACCACAGACCGTCTCCAAGTGTGTGATTCCAGGTGACAGCACGCCCACGTGAGACGGCAGCAGACGGAGCCGTCTGAGGGCTGAGTCAACGCTGCTGTTTACCGTTAGTCTGCCGAGCCCTGTTGTGAAATGCCCGCTGAGATCCTGAGAGTCCAGGACCACACCCTCGTCCAGCGGTCCAAGGGGCACCACAGGACACTGAGGTCGTTGGGCTGCCATCCCTCCTCACGCAAATGTGAACTGAATTCAGCCCTTTGCTGCTTTGCCTCAGACCTCAGGAGCTCTCTAAGGAGCATTTCCCTGTGCGTGTTTCCGACGGATAAACTCAGAACAAGTCCTGACTGGGTTTCCCAGTCAGAAGCACCCGCACCAGCTTGGCGCACGTCTCACCGATGTTAAATCAAAACTACAAACATAACAAGCTTAAAACAAACGAACGCACAGAAGCCTACTCTGGTTGGATGTTAAACATATAAAGAACAGGACATTTCCTTGTCCAGACCGCATCCCCCCAAGGAGAAGAGCCAGCAAATGCCTGGGATGGGTGATGTGTATGACCACCGGGAGGCCTCCAGCTGGGCATTTTAACTGACCCATGAAGAGCTGGGGAGCTGAAAAGCAATCAGAAATCTGGGGGCAAATATTATCGGTTACATTTAACTGAATGTTTCAAGGTGCATTCATTCCTGGTCTTTAATCATCACTAACCAACCATGGTCCTCACTCCAGTAGCAGTCTCTGTCCTCCATTGAAATAGTTTTTTTTTTGTTTTTTTTTCCTTAGAGAAAAGCTGTTTAGAGAGCCGAGAATAATACGGAAGAAAACATCAAATTACCATCTCTGCTTGCCCTTACTTTGTGCCTTTTATATAATTAGAGGCCCAGTGCATGAAATTCCTGTGCAGGTACGGTCCCAAGCCTGCAGGGGAGGGCAGTTAGGGAGCCAGTAGTCCTGGATTGTGAGAGGGATGTCCGACTGCCCTCCACGGGGTCCCAGATTGGAGAAGGTGCAGGCTGGGCTGAGGGACTGCCCCTCCCCCCAAATTTCATGCACCAGGCCTCTAGTATTTAATGAAAGCCTTCAACTCTTCTGAGATTTGCTCGCCTCTGCTTCCCCTTCACGAGATTCCTATGCATTGGGTCACTTTACGAGTAAAACCATTCCTGGGCCATGGGGATGGGAAATGCCAGAAAAAATGACCCCAAATTAAAAGAAAAATAATATCCACCCTCACGGATCTGCCCACCTCTGACTACGCACAACCTCACTGGAGAACATTTGAATGCTATTTCTTAATGGCAATTCCTTTATCACCCGTACCTCCACCCACTGTCAGAGGAGCAGAGAAATACCAACTGTCACCACCTGGGGGCACCTCTCCGATGATACTGGAGTGGGAGCCGGAACAGGACGGGCTGCAGGGACACGCAGGAGGCAGCTCCCTCACACAGGATGGCACTGGGAGTGAGGGACTGAGTGCTTTTCATGAATAGACCCCCATCCTGCCCAATGGAGGGTCCGGTAAGCGCAGTCGCTTAACTCACTGTGCTGGCAGTTTAAGTGGACTGCAGCTTAATTTGTGGCGTGAGGTCAGAAGACTTCACTCCATAAGCTTCACTCTGTGATTCAGGTCTATTTTTTGGCTGGTTCCAAGGCACCAAATTAGAGCAAGAAAAAAATCAGTTTATCCAAGGAATGAGAAATAAATTAGAATCCTGTCTTCCTTATAGGAGAGAGGACAAGGGAGAAGGAATTGATTTACATATGAGAACAATTTGTTATGCAGGGTGCTGGTTTTGTGGCTGTAATTTAAAAAGCTAGAAAATGGCCTGGCTGGCGTGGCTCAGTGGCTGAGCTTTGATCTATGAACCAGAGGGCCATGAATCGATTCCCAGTCAGGGCACATGCCCCGGGTGGGGGCTCGAATCCCAGTGTGGGGCGTGCAGGAGGCAGCCCAACAATGATTCTCTCTCTTCATTGATGTGTCTGTCTCTCTCCCTCTCCCTTCCTTTCTGGAAAAAAAAAAAAAATATATATATATATATATATATATATATATATATATTAATAATAAATAAAAAGCTAGAAAATGAATAGCAGTGTAAACACAAAGTTAGTAGAATGGAGGGAATAATCAAGAGCGGAACGAAACAGAGAACATAGAAAAGTATTATATGTCACACAAGCCAGTTCTCAACGCAACTACCCAAGCACCAGCCTCAGGAGGCCACACCCCCGTCTGTCCACGAAAGGGGACTGTGGCTCCAACCTTCCTTTTGAGCTCTTGGGCTTGGGACGTTTGTCAGTTATCAGGCCATCATTGTCTAAATTGTCCACGGTGGTCCCAGATAACGGGGCCCCTAGGAAGACTGAAAAGTCGGCTTATTTAGTAACGAGGATTCTCCTCCCTCTTGCTCTCTGGTTTCATGAGAAGCAATACTTGTGACCAGGGACAGACGTGGGGCGGGTTCTGAACAAGAGCCAGCCAGCCGACCACACTGCCCCTAACCAGGGCCTCCACCATGGCTCCCGAGAACCCTTCAGGACCAAGCGCCTTGCAGCAGGGAGGGTCTCTCTGCACCCACCCACCTCCCCTGAATTCAGGGCTCCCCGTCCCCTACACCAGAATCCTTTGGAGACAGTGTGGCCACATCTGCCTGGCTTCCAGGAGTCATTGCAGCCATGCGCTGGCCTAGGGCCTGGTTTGCATCTTTCTGGCTACTGAAGGCCGCACGGGCAGGGCTGGTTGGAGAAAGGAGGGGCTTTCAGACGAAATGTCCTTGCCCCAGCGCGTCCCCACACCCCCCTCCCACCCTCCCATCCCCCCCCCCAGGAGCGCATCTAGAGCGGGACCATCCTTAGGGCTTGCGCTGTAACCTCCATCCAGGACCCAGGGCTGCGACCCTTCCTCCCAGCCCGCCAGCAGGTGCGTGGGCTCCGGCCCGCTGGCAGCGGGCACCTGACCCGCCTCCCGGGCCGCAGGGCCTCCAGCCCCGAAGGGAAGCCGTTTGCTGTCCCGGGTCGCGGCGCCGGGATAACGGCAGGCAGTCCGCCCGCGGAGGCGGATGCGGGACGAGGGCTCCGCGGGTCGCGGCTCGGGAGACCCGGCTGCTGCCTCCCCAGCCCCGAGCCGCTGCGGCCCCCAGCCCCGTCGGGCGGGGAGAAACCTGGAGCCCGACGTGCGGACACGGTGGGCTGGTTCTGGTTTGGGAACCGAGTCTCTGGGCGACGGGCCGCTGTGTCCGCCAAGAGCCGCGTCCGTCCTTGGAGCGGCGGTTGCTCCCACACCAGCCCGGCCCGAGCTCTGGGCTCCTGCCCAAGCGCCAGGCGGCCTCTCTCCCCCGTCCCCCGCGCTTCCCGCCGCCCCCTGTGTCCCCTGCGCCCCCCACCCCCACCCCCAACTGGTCTTAACCCCCCTCCATCGCCCTCATTCCCGGGAACCCTACTCCCACCCCCACCCGGGACCCTCTATCCCGCGGAGGGACGGGGTTGCGGGAGGGGGGCCTGATGGGGAGACTGGGTGACCTGGCGGAAAATGCCCATGTAAGTACCTGACAGGTGTCCCCGTGCTGCTCGGCGGGGCGGGGCTGCAGGACTGGGACCAGCAGACCCTTCAGCCTTGTTTACCTGGCTCAGTGGCTGCCCGCCCGCCCCGCAGGTGTTTGCTTTTGATTCTTGATCCCGGATGATTGGGATGGAAACCGCTCGCTGCATCACCTGCTCCGTGTGACCTGAAATTTCCTACGATTCTGTGTGACTCTGAGTTTGGGTGGACACTAGACGGTGGGCTGCCACTTTCACTCTTCATCTTTTCATTTTTTAAATAAATTTATTGATTTGAGAGAGGGAGGGAGGGAAGAAAGGAGGGAGGGAAAGAGAGAGATGGACTTGTTGTTCCGCTCTTTTATGCATTCATTGGTTGTTTTCTCGTGTGTACCCTGACCAGAGATGGAATCCCACAACCTTGGGTATAGGGATGATGCTCTAACCATTGAGCTACCCGGCCGGGGCTCCCTCTTCACTTTTTCAGAGGACAAACGCCAGTGCTAAAACTGTCCGGAATCTCTCAGGGGGATTTGTGTTCACAGGCCATTGAAGGCAGCCAGAGCTGAGTGAGCATGAGCCACTTGCAGAACTTACTGTTAGATTCCCTCCTGGGCACGAAGCACGTGGACAGCGCGGCCCTCATCCAACTCCAGGAGCGGAGTCTGTGTGTCTCATCACCGGGGTTTAGTGTAAGCAAGATACGTTTGGGGATAGAGTTAACACACACACACACACACACACGCACACGCACACGCCCACGCCCACGCCCACGCCCACGCCCACGCCCACGCACACGTTTGGGCGTAAGAATTCTAAACAAACTTTTCCTGAGAAGAGCCACAGTAAACATTTTAGGATTCCAGGCCTTATGATTGGTGTCGCAACTACACACCACGCTGCAGTTGTCACGGGAAGCAGCCATAGACAGTATGTGAAAGAATGTGCGTGACTATAGTTCAATAAAACTTTATTTATGGACACAGAGATTTTATTTCCACCACAAAATAGTATTCTTTTGAGTCCCCCCCCGCCCCGTTCCTACTCACACAACTTAAAAGCATAAAAAGCCATTCTTAGCTTGCAGGAATACAAAAACAGGTAGTGGGCCCACTGGGGCCAGCCTGCCATAGGGGCTGACTCCCCGTCGATTTACCCTCTGCAGCTGATGCCCAGTGATGTCCGCACACTTGTGAATGGATTCGCCAAGAGCCCCATTCAAACCAGAAGAGAAGGACTGTATTTCATGGAAAAGGACTACAAATGTGTCCGGGCAGATGAGTATTCGCTTTATGCTAAGAATGTGAGTGCTGCCCTGACCAGTTTGGCTCAGTGGATAGAGCGTCTGCCTGAGGACTCAAGGGTCCCAGGTTTGATTCCCGTCAAGGGCATGTACCTTGGTTGTGGGCACATCCCCAGTAGGGGGTGTGCAGGAGGCAGCTGATCAATGTTTCTCTCTCATCGATGTTTCTGACTCTCTATCCCTCTCTCTTCCTCTCTGTAAAAAAAAAAATAAAAAAAATAAAAAAATTTAATAAAATATATATAAAAAAAGAATCTGAGTGTTGAAGGTTTGAAAACGGCTGAGTAAAAACCTTAAGAATTTGACTTCAAATGTCTGTACAACAGACTCAGCCCATTACTGCAATGGCAGTCTACTGAGTTTATGAAAAAGAAAATACCCATGCTGTTATTACAACCGTCTTAAACTCTTTGAGTAAATTAGTGGAGCAGAGTAGAGAATCCAAAAACAAATGTCTGAACAATATATGGAAGTCAGGAAATGATGAAAAATACGGCTGGAGTAAACTGCTCGCCCTGTGATTGGAACCAAAAGAAGGGCATTCCCTTTTGTTCCCACCCAGGAAAACACGGGTGTGATTGTCGTGAAGACCAATCTGTATCTTCTGGTGACGACTTACACCGAGGGCATGTATCCCAGTGTCTGCGTGGAAGCCACAGAGAAGCTGGGTAAGTGTGTCTCCCGGTGCCTGTCTTTGATCCAGGGGGCGTCGAGTCTCCTGACTGCTAGTGACAGAGGCCAAGTCAGCTGGCACAGAAAGTAGGAATTGACTGGAAGGAGATTGAGGTACCTGTAGAAGCACTGGAGGGATGAGTCCAGCTGAGGCCCAGGGAAACGGATTCCAGGGATGGGAAGGCTCCTAGAACTTCTCTCTGGTCTCTCCTGAGAGGGTCAGGTTGTTCAGTCCCTCCTTCCCTGGCTGGATCTGCCTCCTTTCCTGGACTGTATCATGGTCAAGCCTCACTTTTGTAATTTCTTTTAAGACCCTGACTTGACCAGTCTTGGATGAGATGGTTTACCCTTATATCATCCAAGAAGAGAGAGGCATGGGTTAAAAAAACACACACAAGAGAAATAATTTTTATTTTTTATTTTTATAGGCTGGGACCCCCACCCTATAGAGGGACCTTTTACCAAAAAATAAATTACTGTGAGCCTGGCAGGCAGCTTGTTGGTATCTCTTGAAATCTCCTTCCATGTCTATACATTTGTGAATACAGACCTAATGTGGAACTGGGAAATTATATCTATGAGAGTCGAGCGTAATGAATTATGTAAATTGTGTTTAGATTTAAGTGAAAATTGAAATTTCTAGCAATCTTTGGCATTGCTTGAACATTCCTTTGACACAGTAGAAGCCTCTACTTCTGCTAGTGAGGAAAGCAGCACTCCCTTCATTCTTTCCACAAATGCTGAGTGGTCGGGTATGTGAGCTGCGCTATCCTGATAAACTAGGAAAGCACAGCTGGTCACGATATAGTCTCCGCCTTCCGTGCCTCTGCCCTATCTTCCTGAAATGTCCTTCTCTTCTGTTCTGCGCCTTCAGATCCAGTTGGAAAATTCCTATAAATCATTGAAGACCCATGTGAGATCTTAGGCATCTCTCCACTGTGCTATGTAGTTTATGCAGACCTTTATTATCACTGCCATTGTTTCTTTGTGTGAGCCCCTAGAAGGCAAGAATCTATAATATTAGGTTTAGTAATAATTAATGTCGTTTTCTAATACTTTTTTAAATCTAATTTATTTAAACAATATAACAAAATTTAATCAACAAAATAGTTGCCGTTGTTTTCTACTACTTGTGCCCAACGCTCAGGAAGCATTTTAGTCCCTCTGTTGTAAAATTCTTGTGATTTTGATGCAAAAAATTCGGTCAATGCATTTTTGAGGCATTCTTCATTATTAAATTTTTTTCCAAGAAGAAAGTTTTGCAAAGAACGAAACAAATGGTAATCGGAAGGGGCAATATCAGGAGAATATGCAGGTTGAGGGAGAACTTCCCATTCCAACTGGCGCAGTTTTTCAGCAGTGATTCTTGCAGTATGCGGTCGTGCGTTATCGTGGTGAAGAATTACGCCCTTCCGATTAATCAGCGCGGGTTCTTTTTCTCTTAAAGCTTGGGCTAACCTTTCCAATTGGGCACTATACACTGCACTTGTAATGGTTTGGTTAGATGGTAAAAGTTCATAATGAAGAATTCCTTTAAAATTCCACCAAACACACAACATCACTTTTTTCACATGCAAGTCAAGTTTTGGCGTGGGCTGCGGAGCCTCATTTTTGTCCAACCATTGAGGCCACCTTTTCAAATTAACATACAGCACCCATTCTTCATCTCCGGTAACAATTTGCTCTAAAAACGGCAAACGGTTTTGACGAGAGAGGAGCAAACTGCAAATTGTGACTCTTTGATTACTGTTGCTGTCGGTCAACTCATGAGGAACCCATTTTCCAAACTTTTGGACTTTGCCAAGTGCACGCAATTGATTGGAAATTGTTTTTTGTGAACAATTTAAAGTTGTCGCAAGCTCTTGTTGGGTAATTTGAGGATTTTGCACCAAAAGAGCTTGAAGAGCTTCTTGATCAAAATTGGACACACGGCCTCGACCACTCTTGTCATCTAACGAAAAATTTCCCTCGCGAAATTTCTCAAACCAACGCTGGCATTTTCTGGCGCTAACTGCATCTTGACCAAGAGCACTACAGATGTTTTTTGCAGCCTCACTTGCTTTTCTTCCTAATTGGAACTCGTAAAGCATGCAGTGCCGAATATGCTCTTCATCCGCCATCTTCTTAGCCCTAGTTTTGCAACAAAAACCAAACCAAACACAAACTTTTTCAAGCAAAACTTGTTAATTGCACTTCACACGTTCTGTAGATACCACGTGTTTGAAGGTTATGTCAATACAAGTCAACGCCAAGCAAGATTTTAAAAGAATGTTTAAAAACGACATTAATTATTACTAGACCTGATAATAAAGGCATAATATGCTAATTAGACCAGATGACCTGGATGAAACCGGGGCTGCGAGGGAAGCCCTGGTCCCGGGTGTCAGAGGGAAGCTGGTGCTGGCAGTCAGCGGAAGGAAGGCCTACTCTTGTATGAATTACATGCATCAGGCCTCTAGTTGTGTCATAATCATTCTCCTTTCTCCAGTACTTGAGATGGTGTCAAATATTGAGTAGTGGATTAATACATGTTTGATGAACAAATAAATGAATGACTCCCATCAACCAGAATCAGGGAAGGCTCCAGGGAGATGAATCTTAAAGGATTAAGTAAATCTTAAATGATCACAGAAAATGTATATTCCCCCCCCCCTTTTTTTTTTATATTCTCACATATTTCATACTCCTACTCTGCATGCATGCACATCACACAAAAAATGGCTCTGAGAAGAAGTCACCACAAATAATATATGGAACAAATCTGAAAGACCTCTGAGGTTGTAGAAGGCCTATGACAATGTTGCATCACTAACAAAGCATTATCACTGAAGTGAACATGCTTCAAGGATAGGACATTAAGACCACTGGAAGAATCAAACTGTAATCAACTGACACAATTAAAACAATTGACCTCAATTCTCAAGAAGGTATATTTTGCAGGATGAAGTTCTTTTTAAAATTTTTTATTAGAAACTAGAGGCCTAATGCACAAAATTCGTGCAAGGGACTAGGCCCTCTCAGCTGCGGTGGCTTGCCTCGGCTCGGCTTCATCTGGAAGGAGGTCCGCTGTCTAGTCTAATATAAGCAAATTACACTTATATTATTATAGACTAGAGGCCCCGTGCATAAAAATTTATGCACTGGAGTGGGGGTCCCTTAGCCTGGCCTTCCCCCTCTCATAATCCAGAAGCCCTCAGGGGCGGGAGGCGACCTGGTGATCAGGGGAAAGTGATACCCCCATCACACCTCTACTGCTGCCACTGCTGGCAGCACAAGCTTGCCTGTGCCTTGGGCATTGAGTGGGAAGCCACCACCCGAGGCTTCCCTGTGCCTTGGGCCAGTCCTGGTTAGCTGGGGGTCTGAGGGGACTTAGTGCTGCCATCTTGTGGCTATGGATGCTTCCATCTTTGTGATGGTATGATGGTCAATTTGCACATTCCCTCTTTGTTAGATAGGATTATATAGTCTTGCTTAGAGTCACACACTCACACATACACACCCCTCCAAAGAATGTGTTCTAGTTAGAAGGAGGCAGCTGACATCATGCTTCTAAGGACCCACTGCTCTAAGAAGGGATGGGCTGTCTTGGGAATTGGTTGGATGTTTGTGAAGGATGGATAAAGCTGTAACCCACTCAAAAGCCTGTTACATGTCTCATTACTTCTATTTCCTTCACTTGTTTTTTAAATTATATTTTCTCTATAAAAATTTATACATGATCTTTTAAAAATATATATATTTTATTGATTTTTTTACAAAGAGGAAAGGAGAGAGATAGAGAGCTAGAAATGTCGATGAGAGAGAAACATCGACCAGCTGCCTCCTGCACACCCCCTACCGGGGATGTGCCCGCAACCAACGTACATGCCCCTGACCGGAATCGAACCTGGGACCTTTCAGTCCGTAGACCAACGCTCTACCACTGAGCCAAACCGGTTTCGGCTATACATGATCTTTATAGAAAATTTGGGGAGTAAAGCATTATGACTATTGAATTTTTTTTTTATTGTTGAAGATTCTAAGAATATAATTGATGTTTTTATATCTCTATGTCCCCAGCTAGACAATGGAACTCCTTGCGGGACTGGGTCCAATCAGTCATCCTTGTATCTCTGGTACCTAGCACAGTGCCTAGCATCTGATAGTTACTCACCAAGGTTTATGGAATAAATTGAATGAATGAATGAATGAATAATATTGTGGTGACAATTTGCTGCTCACAGATAATAACCATGTTCTGCTTCTTTCAGGAGAATATCTAAGAAGAAAAGGAAATTAAGTTATCAGAAGACGCTGAAAGAGAGCTTTTATTATTTTAGAAGAAAACTATAGACCCTAAAATGCCTTCTTTTGTTGTTGAAAAATATTAGGCAGAAGATACTAAAAAGGGAGAATGGTTAATGGAGCAAAGTTTCTTATTTCAAAACTTTTAAAATTGGAATTATTTGACCAACTTGTGTTTTCTTTTCTTGCCTGTGCTTTTGCTGTCATATGCAATAAATCATTGCCAAATTTATTCTTATGAAGCTTTTCCTGTTTTCTTTGAATAGTTTTATAATTTTAGTTCTTACATTGAGGTCTTTGACCCATTTTGAGTTAATTTTTGAGCATTGTGTAAGGTGTTTTCACCTTCATTTTTTTTCTTCATGTCAAAGTTTTACAGAAAGTTCCCTTCAAGTTAATAAAAAGTGCTCCCTCTATGCGTTTCTGCCCAACCTCCCACTCCTCATCATTTCATCCCATCACTTACCACAATGTGTATCACACAGTGGCCAATCAATTAGTATTACCTGTGAGTAAAGTAGATAAACATTTAATCAGCTTAACAATAACCCACAACCTTCGGACCAACTAAAGTAGATAAACATTTAAAGAAGGGAGGAAGGAAGAAGGGAGGGAAGAAG
This sequence comes from Pipistrellus hanaki, assembly GCF_964339955.1. Classification (NCBI taxonomy): domain Eukaryota; kingdom Metazoa; phylum Chordata; class Mammalia; order Chiroptera; family Vespertilionidae; genus Pipistrellus; species Pipistrellus hanaki. Next base: position 8,411,054 of record NC_140514.1, read on the forward strand.
GGAGGATGGAAAAGGAAGGAACAGACTGGAAGTAGTGTAAGTGTTCTAGCCCATGCTCCTCATAATTGTCTAGGTCCCTGAACAGGACTGGCCTGAGAGCCCCGTACCCAGGGAGCGACAGACCTCCATAGGCCCAACTCCATTCTCAGCAGCCTGAGCATTACAGAACCTCTTCAGATTTGAGATTCATTCCTAGGACCCTAAAGTAAATCATTCTTGAGTTACCAAAAAAGAGCTGAGTGGGACAGGGGCTGTTTTTCTGCCTCCCTGGTCTACTACAGAGGAAGGGGGAATTCAAGCAGGGATGCAGCTGCCCCTACATCTCCCATGCATTTTCCCTGATTAAAATGCTGGTCTTTCCTCCCTGACCTCTTTCAATGGCCCAGACTCTGCAATATCCCATTTAAGTGTGTGACCATTCATTTGGTTAACAAGCCTCAGTTGAATTGTGCCTTATGTGATAAACACAGGGGACACTGAGATGACCAGGATTCTCTAGGAATTCAGTCTCGTGCCTAAGAAAGGCAGCTATCATCTTTCTTAAGGTGACACTGAGCTCCCTAAAGGAGCCATCTCAGGCTCCTTCACATGACCTTTGGCTGGCCTCAGTGGGGGTGGGAAGGAATAAGAGTTGACTGATTGGCCCCTTCTGCTGCACGAGGGCTCCCAGAGAGAAGCTCAGCATGACTTTGAGAATCCAGGGAGCGCTAGCAGGTTTGGCTAAGTGGATAGAATGTCAGCCTGCAGAGAGAAGCCGGTCACCGATTCAGGTTCAGTTCCTGTCAAGGACATGTACCTTGGTTGCAGGCTCAATCCCTGGTCTTCCCTGGTTGGGGTGCGTACAGGAGGTAACCAATCAATGTGTTTCTCCCACATCGATGTTTCTCTCGTCTCTTTTCCTTGCTTCCACTCTCTCTAAAAATCAATGAAAAAAATATCCTCAGGTGAGGATTAACAACAAAATAGAAGAAGCCAGGGAGACTGGTGGGCACATGGAACTGTGACCACTTGGTGGTGGTGGAAAGAGTCAGATGCCACATTTCTCTTTTAATGATAAAGAGAAAAGTTAAGAATGGAAAGTAGCGTCTGGACTGGATTGCCTGAAGGAGAGGGATGGGTAGAGACAGGAGACAGAAGGGGGAGGAGGGTCTGGGGAAAGAGAAACAAGGAAGGGGACTCTTTGTGGGAGAATTAGATTGAACATAATATCAAGGGAATGCTCACCATATTCTATTATACATTCTAGAGAACTTCTAGGAAAAAATCACAAATTGGTTTAGCTGTGTTAAAAGATGACTAATTACAGTCATTTCTGGGAATGGCTGCTTAGCATTTCTAGCTAATCACCGTGCAGGCTGCAAGTATTTGCCATGACTATCTGTCAGAGCATCTTTTGTTGTAATTGTTATTTGATTGCAACACCTGCTCGTGAAGATTCCCTCTATCTTCCTGCAGCCAAGCTGTCTCCTTGGGACTAAAACAGAGCAGCCCAGAGGAATGCTTTTTAAGAATAAAGGAGGAGGGGGAATAAATGCCTATACTACATGATTTTTCTTCGTTATTTTTGGTGAAGGTTGGTAGAGGAGGGTCAACAAAGCATGAAGAATTAAGGGTGTGTGTGTGTGTGTGTTTTGTTTTTTTTTTCAACTTCCTACCCTCATTTCCTACACACACACACACACACACACACACACACACACCACTCTTTGAACATGGGGGCCATGACAGTTTCAGAAACTGTGGCATCGGATCTGCAAACCTCTCCATTCTGGTGCTTTGCAGCTGAGCAGAAGTTGTTGTTCCAAGTTTACAAGAACAGGACACAAAGGACTAAGTGCCCATTACTAATGGTGCCGGGACACTCAGGAAATCTGTGTTCTACCAAGCCTTGTGGGGTTTGGGTTTGAACAAAAGAAGGTTAGGTTAAGTTCAAGCAAAAACATCTTGACTTTTAGCTTAGAAATGGGTGTCGTTCCCTGCATTCAATCTAGCATTGCAAAGTAGCTTTCCAAAACACCCTCTGTGGGTGTGGGTCCCTGGGTGACCCCTGGAAGAATGTGGAAAGAAGCATTCAACATGGCCCCCACTCTCAGCCCCAACACCTGCCATCAGACCTCTGCCTGGAGGCGATCCCCTGGGTACCTGACCAGGGCTTCTCTGCCACGTCAGAATGCAAACAGGAAACTGCATACACAGAGAAGGAAAACAGATCGGGATCTCTTAGTTTCTATATGAATTTATCAACTTCTACAGTCCACATTCGGCATCGACACTGGGCGCTCAACCTCTATCCCGGCCTGTTGTTCAAATGAAAGCACCACAGAACACAAAAGGCACATCAAGTCCTCCACCCAGCAGCAGGCTGAGATAAAATCTAGACTTTGGAGTCAGAGTGTAAACAAGCTATGCTTGTTTTAAAAATATTACTTAACTACTGTTAAAAAATTTCAGGGATTCAGGAGCCAGAAAATAAAACACAAAAGCAAGATTCCTAAAAATCAAGCATATTCTCCTTAAAAATGCTATTTCTATGTAAACTTACAAATTGGCCCTTTGTATTCTCCCTCCCTATTCGATCCAACCAATAACTGGGTTATTGGGTAAGAATAAAACGATGAAAGCTTAAAAGCCATCTAGGGCGATTTGCACCTGATATTTGAATCCCTTCTTTGTGCCCCAGCATCTTGTCATCCTGCTTCTGTCTCAGACTATAAGTGGCAGCAAACCCATGGCCTGCTGGGGCAACCCACCTGTCTTTGGAATGTGTTAACAGGCTGAACACTCCGCCACTATATCACCTTTAGCCCTGGCATTGTCTTTTGGAGACACACAAGTCCCATCTCTCTTCCATGTGCAAGCCTTTCCCTCGCCACTGTGAAACCTCAGTCATATGCCTTTAAGACTGGTCTATGTCCCCAAATCTATAAACACTCTTGAGCAATGGTGTCAGGCTCCCTCACCATACTGTTATCCTGGCCCCAAAACACAAATGCTCCTCTTAGGCAGGGTACTGGCAACTGAACCCACACCATAACTTGAGGTTTAACTAGGCTTAGCAGATAGCTGTTGTATTTTTGACCGTCTGACAACTTTTGAATATTTCCTCTTAGGATCCTGCTTGTCCCTAAGGAAGAAGTCAGAACCTGCTTTCCCAGCCTCCCTGGCAGCTAAGTTTTGGCCACGTGACCCAGGCTCCTCTGATGATATACAATCAGGTGAGACTGTGGCTTGGAAGCGATGAACATGAAGAAGGCCTGTGCTGAAGCCATTCTGGTAAGGGCGGATATGGTGACATCCGGTATTTCACAGACGGGGTGGTGAGGCCCTTTGGGTAGAGGCCTAAGCCCAGAATCTGAGGGGAAGCTACTGTGGTAGGCAGCACATGTCCAAATCTTCAGAAACAGAACAGGAATATATGACCTCACGCGGCAGACGTGGGGAGATCATCCTGGATTATCTGGGTGCCTGATGTGATCGGTTGAGTCCTTGTGAGAGGGAGGAAGGAGGATCAGAGTCAAAGAAGGCAACGAAAGCTGGAGGAGGAAAGGATATTTGAAAATGAAAGCAGAAGTCAGTGAGATTTGAAGGTGTCACTGTTGGCTTTCAAGCTAGAGAAAGGGGCTGAGCCGGCGTGGCTCAGTGGTTGCGCATTGACCTATGAACCAGGAGGTCAGGGTTCGATTCCCGGTCAGGGCACATGCCCAGGTTGCAGATTCCATCCCCAGAGTGGGGCGTGCAGGAGGCAGGGTATCCATGCTTCTCTCTCATCATTGATGTTTCTGTCTCTCTCCCTGTCCCTTTCTCCCTTCCTCTCTGGGGCCATGAGAAGCATGGAACAGAATGCAGAATCCCAGAGGGAAGGCGAGGGAGGGTGAATGGGTGGCAGGTACTCAACCAAAGACCTTGAATGCATAACCCATGGACACAGAAAATAGGGTGCTTGAGGCCTGGGGCAGGGTGAGGAGGGAAGGAGTGGGCTGGAGGGGGTAAAAAAAAAAAAGAGAGAACGGGGTCACAAGCCAAGGAATGCAAGCAGCCCAGAGAAGCTGGAAAAGGCAAAGAACACGATACTCCCTAGAGCGGATTTGTGTGTCCCTAGGCTGCTAAATTCATGGTACTTTGTAATAGCAGCAATTGGAAACCGATGCCTAGGTGCCTGAGTGTGTAAGCCCAGTGCTGGTGGTAGCAGAGTCTCTGAGCAGCACAGCCTCCCTCGTTCAGAAGTTCAGAGACAACATGAAACTTGGGGTTGGGGAGGGTTGCTCAGACCATGAAACTTCTAAGAACAAAAACCCCAAAAGGTCATGACCTGGGTTGCATCTAAAAGTAAAGACTCCTGTTTTAGATCATGAACTGGTTTGGATGAAAACCAGCTGATGTGTGGACAATATGGTGGGCTCAATAGGCCTTCCAACCCTTGTAATTACCTCTCTGGTAAAGTAAATGTTAGCCTAGCCATTGACATTTGATAAGTCACTCTGCTACTCAAGAGAGAGAAACTGGAATCATTCTTTGAGTAGTTGATAGTCGTTTCTTGTTATAGGAGATTATTTTATTTTGTTATGATATATATGTGTATATATATTCATATACAAATGTAGTTATGGTCAAATAATTGTGTGTGTATGCACATTTTTCTGTTTTTCAGTATGTGCATAGTATTCAAAGCAAACAATGACCTCCCTTGGCAAATCTGAAGACCAGGCAGTGGTAACGGAGAGGCCAGGAGGAGGAGCTACTGGTGAAACAAACCAAATTAAAGATGGAGTGGTGCTGTAGGGACCACAGGCCTCTTCGGCTGTGCCTCTGCTGAGACTGATTACATGTTGCCCTCCTCCAGCAAAGTGCATGGGACCACTCCTCAGGTTAATGAAAACAATCTTCCTCAAAAAGATAAGGAACCCGCCATTTCTCAATAAGAAGACAACCTGTCAAATTATGCATAAATAAAACCGTAACAAGAGGCCCTCAGTCATTGACAGCCATTAATTCCTTCCATCCTCTTTGAAAAAGCCCAGAGAAAGAGGCCAGAGACAAACAGCTCATACACAAAGACAGGGCGGACTGGGGACTTCTGCCAACTCGACGGAATCCAAAATAGTCCTTTGGCAACTAAGCAGGGAATGGATTCCAGGCCCAGAGGCAACTGTGCACATCAGAGGAATGGGCTCCCTCCCTCCAGCTGGGGCCCCAGCTAATCTGTGGTCTTCCTGAGCAGCCAGCTCTGCTTTTAGGGCAGCCAAGGAACGCCTGACAAAAGCCAGCTGCAGAAGCAGCCCAGTCCAAGCCCATCTCAGCACGTTGCTACTGAAAATGTTTTAAAGCTCCTATAACACATTCACGCTCCTTAGCAAGAGAGACCATCAGTGTCCTCCCTTTACTGGTTCTTCAAAGACCAATAAACAGGAGTTCCCATCCTGGGCATGAACAGTTAGTCTGTGAGTTGACCGAAGCTGGTTTATTTCACATTCAGCAAACATTTACGGAGTACTCGCTATATGCAGGGCCCTGCTCTAGGGCTTTGGGGAACAGTTCAGAGGACAGATAATTATTATTTTGTAAAATGACTCAGAGAGGAGCAATAAAAATAAGATCAGCTCCCACGTATTGCACCCCTACTGTTTGTTAGGTACTAGTATGGTACTAGTATACATTTTACGTAATTGTTTCATTCAATCCTCTAAACCACTGGTTCTCAATCTTTCTAATGCCGTGACCCTTTCATACAGTTCCTCATGTTGTGGTGGCCCCCAACCATAAAATTATTTTTGTTGCTACATCATCACTGTAATTTTGCTACTGCTACGAATCATAATGTAAATATCTGTGTTTTCCGATGGTCTTAGGCTCTACAGCAGTGGTTCTCGACCCATAGGTTGAGAACCACTAGCAGGGTTTTTACATAACAGATATTTACATTATAATTCATAACAGTAGCAAAATTACACTTATGAAGTAGCAATGAAAATAATTTTATGGTTGGCGGTGGGTCACCATTCATGAGGAGCTGTATTAAAGGGTCATGGCATTAGAAAGGTTGAGAACCACTCCTCTAAATTACCCTGCCAGGTGAGTCTTTTCATTCCCATTTTACAGATTAAGAAACTGAGGCTCAGAGAAATGAAGGGACTTGGTGAAACGCAATATGAAGGTTGTGAAGGAAACTGATTCAGTGGTGACTAAGGAGTCCCTGAGAGTTGTTGAGCGGTGGCATGACTTGATCAGAGACTAAGGAAGTATATGGGATGGCGATAGAATAAGTCAAGAGGTGGTTGTATCAGCCAGGAGATTAGTTAGCATTCAGTGGGAGGTGTGAAGATTGACATGCAAATCTAAACAATATGCATATATGCTTTACGAACATAATCATCTACAATAAAATTGTAAATGCAACTCAATTAGACCAGGATGGGCTGGAGAGGTTGGAGCCCTAATAGAAAGTTTGATTTGAAGAATCACAAAGGAGGGGGAAGGGCATCTAAGGATGAGCCAGGTGGAGGTGGCCATTGGGACCAATGAACAGAGGCCCAGGCTTGCTGGGGAGATACACTGAGCACCTCCACGTGGCCAGTGCTTTGAGCAATGGGGGGAGGAGAGGGTTGGACAGGTGGGCTGGAACCTGAAGGACATCAGCTGCCAGACTGGCGATCTAAACTCTACTCACACGGCAATGGAAAGGGTCAGAGCATGTAGAAAGCCGTGTGTTAGGAAAATTCAAGCCCCGAGCCTGGTGGCAGTGTGGAGAATCAATCAGAGGCAGGGAGAAACCGGAGACAGATGAGTGATGAGGAGGCTGTTGCAATAATCCAGGCTTGATCTGATGAAGACTTGAACTGGAATAGGGGTGGGGGCGGGGGCCAAGAAAACAAAGGACATGAAAGAAATTAGGAAGGATTATTCCATTGGATTAGGCTGATTGGAGAGGAGGGTCCTGGGAGACGGATGAGATTCCAACAAGGTGATTTGTTGGGAGTACTTCTAAAACGTCGCACTTTGACTTTCCCGCAGATATTTATGACTTCTCCCGTGTCATTCCCTAACTCATTTACAACCTGAAGGCTCACATCCACTTTATCCATCATGGGAGAATTCTGTCCCTATGTGTCTTCACAGATAGATTGGCCTGACCTTGTGAAGAAGTCTTTATATCATGATAACATGTAATATATATATATATTTTTTAAAACCAAGGCTTACGGAATCCCAGAACTCCCCAATTCAGACTTGCCTGAGAATTCCTAGAGAAGCTCAGAACTAGGAGCTAAGCATGACCTCAGTTTGTCTGACCAGAAGACAGATTGCACTGCCCTGTGGGTGAACTCGGGCCGTGTGACGGCTCAAAGCCTTATTCAGGAATCACTCCAGGGCTGTCCAAGTTGTCCTTGTATCACGGAGGAGGGTCATGTCTGCCAAAAGGAAGGCCATCCGGTCAGTAAAGAAACGGTTCCTCTGTGCATAATGTGGTGGCAAATAGAGTCCTTCCTAGAATTCTCTTTTGAAGTTCAATCAAGGCGTTAAGATGTGTATACATGGGAGGCTGTTTTGGAAAATAGACAAAATAAGTGATAGTGAAAGAGAAGCATTGTTTGATTCAATCTGAGCGAAGGAATGGAAATTCTGTTGCCTTTGATGAAAGACTTTCTCCTGTGCGTCGTGTAAGTACTAACGCAATGGTCACGTGGTCACTGCTACTTTTCCCCAGAGAATAATTTCCCCACTAGCAACTATGACTATACTTTCAAAAGCAGAACTTCTACTTTAAGAATATTAAGCAGCTTAAGAGCTATCAGCAGCAGTTACTATTCAGTCTGGCGAGTCTCCCATAAGCCTCCACACGTACCTCCCACAATGGATGCTGGAGGCCAACTCTGTAAAACCCCTGGCAGACCCTGCTCACAGACCCAGTTCTCAACCACCAGCCTCGGCCCCTTATCTTCTCCTCTCTCTGTCCTGCTTTTGAGTGCGCGGGGGGTCCATTTCACACTCACATTTCTGTCTTCCTCCCATAGGACTCAGTGCATACTGTTCCCTTCCAGCTTTGACCTTGGCGCCTCTGGGTGACAGTCGGATGCTCTGTGCTGGCCATGCTTTCTATTTTCATGAGGACGTTTAGTTATTCCAGGTTAAAATAATAACAGATTGCCCTCCTCCTAACTTAAATGTACGCTTCTGGCAAGGGCCTGGTGTTGAAGTCATTGGTTTGTTCATTCAACAAGTGTTTAGTGAGCACCTACTCATCATCAGGCCCCGGGCTAAACCCTGAGATACTGGAGTGAAAGCCATGTCCCTCAAGGAGCTCTAGGGCTGCAAGAGGCAGAAAATTACAGTACACAAGTGCACCCCAGCCACAAGAATCCCTGGGGATTTGGATAGGAATTTGCTGCCCTCAGTCCAATCCCAAAATAAAACACTTTAAATAAAGCCAACCCGAAGGACGAGGAGAGTGAAATCAGTCATGTTAGGGCACCAGGAGTGATTTATATTCTGATTTAAAACTTCCTTTGGGAATAAAAGAATATTTCTAAATAAACACAAAAACAAACCTCGAACAGGGTCCACTGTGACCAGCGGCTTCCCTGTCCACCTGCCATGTCCAGTGGACACGCCTGACTGAGGAGGTCAGACCCCCGGGCTAGAGCCAGAGGTGGCATCTGGCAGCCCCCTGTGGACACTCACCTGTCCGGACTCAGTTGGGAGAGACCCCAGAAAGGGCGCCAAAAGAATGAGCTACAAAGGTTTGTTCTTCCACTCTCCCCCACCTCCCTCCCTCTGTCTTTGCACAATCGCTGCTTGTCTGCCTTTGATGAACCCAGTGGTGGGTGGGTGGGTGTCAGAGCAGATGCAAAGGAAATCAAGTCCTGCCTTCCAGGGCTGCCCTGAAGTGAGATTCCAGGCACATAGAGGGCGTGGAGGGGGAAAGAGGAGGCAGAGGCCACATAAAGCCTGTGTGTGCCTGTCACAGCATAGTGAACATGGGTGTGTGTGTGTGTGTGTGTGTGTGTAGGACGGCTGGGCCCACAGCCTCATCTCTCACTCAGCTTAGGAGCCTGGCAAGGCATTTGGAGGGGTTAACTGAGGTGCCTGTTATGTAACCAAGGCCACCGCCTCTCAGGGAGTTCACAGCAAGATACCCGGGTGCTGCCATCAGGGTCTGCTCTGCAGTGACTTCCAAATTAGGAAGCCTGGAAACCAGGAATGCAGGAGGAGCAAAAGGCAAGCCCCAAAGAGGGGGCTGGGCTCCTCCAGTCCCTCAGCCAGGACTGGCAGGGCCACAGTTTCCCTCTTTGCCTCACACGCTGATCACCGGCTTCTCCGGGGTCAGGGAGACTCTTATTTCCTAAAACTCACTTGATTTAACTTCTTACCATGAGTACACGTACCTTTATTAAAAGTATCAGGAAAGGACATTAACAGCCTCATGAATCCTAACTCCATTAAGAGTCTATGCTAGAAGATGATTCTCTTTTAAGTCATCAGTGCCAATAAGCAAATTACAATTTGTTTGAATTTCATTCGGTGTCAGAGGCCCAGGCTCAGGTAATACAGTGGTCACCCCCTTATTCACGGGGGTTATGTTCTAAGATGCCTGAAACCTGGGATAGTCCCAAACAAACCCTATATATACTCCTTTTTCCTATGCATACATACCTATGGTGAAGTTTAATTGATAAATTATGCATTGTGAGAGGTTAACAACAATAATGAATAATAAAGTACAACAATCATAACAATGCACTGTAATTAAAGCTATGTGACTCTCTCTCTCTTCTCCAACTAGCAAGAATTTCTTTTTCCTTTTTCACAGTTCCACAGAAAGAAGATTCATTCTTGTTGCAGAGTTTAGTAACCTCAGCATATGATACGTTTCTTTGTGAGAACTTTCACCTTTTCACTTAAGCACTTTACAGCTTCTCTTTGTCATATCTGAATGGCCAGCATCACTACTCATGTGCTTTGGGCCATAATTAAGTAAAAGAAGGTTACCTGACCACAAGCACTGTGATACCCACCAGCTGATCTGATAATCCAGGTGGCTACCAAGTGACTTAGGGACAGGTGGCTTACAGAGTGTGGTGACAACTGGGCGAAGGAATGACCTCAGTGCTGGGCAGGATGCAGTGAGACGGTGTGAGATTTCATCATGCTACCAAGGACAGCATACAATTGAAAACTTATGAATTGTTTATTTCTGGAAATTTCCATGTAATATTTTCAGACCTCAGTTGACCGTAAGTAAAGCGAAACTGTGAATAAGGGAGGACTACTGTACTGGCCAGGGATGATAATTTGCGGTAGAATTTAAAATGGAATTTTGGTTCATGAATCACTTATTGGGTGGACCCACCAGGGTGGAGATTTTTTTATAACCGGTTGTCAGCAAGCTTGTTTGGCATCTCTTCCACATGGGAGGCTGAGAAGCCATGTTTGTCCAGTTACCACCTGCTACCCACAACTGTGTCACTCAACACAGGACAATCAGGAGGCCTACACTTGGGTCCTGGCTCTGCCCCTTCCACTCTAGAACAAGTTCTGTGCCTTGGTTTCACCTAATGGAGATAAAACATAATAACCAAAAACCCTTAACAGCAAAAATAAAAAGTTCATACACCCACAGCAAGGAGTGAGTTACTCTAGCATCGCCATATGGGGGAATCTGTATAAACTCACCCCAACACTACAGGATGACCACGTTATAGCACTCCATTCCCAGCCATGTCACAGCTGCCTGAGAAAATTCGTTTCTGGTGTTTCCCAACCCAGTAAATTCATACAAAACTACCTGACATGCTTAGATGATGACTGGACTTCCTCTAATAGTTGTCGCGGCTCGGGAAGCAGACCCTGAGATGGAGGTTAGCGGGCCAACTGTTTGTCTGGGAGTTTGTTCTGGGAATAAACACCTGCGGAAGGGAGAGGAAGGAAGCAGGAGTGGCCAGAAAAGAAGTTTCTCAGCAGCGCTGGCCCGTGATGGCCTCAGTTGACCACCCGGTTCTCGAGTGGGAATGCCCCTTCCGATGATCACATGTTGTGCCCACACGGCCCAGTCCTCACAGCCCTGCACAGATCGATGGCACTTTATTATATTTTACTTCCGGTTGGAAAAACTGAGACACAGAGAAGTGGCAGTCTGCCCAATATTGTAAGAGATAGGGCCAGAACTCAAGCCTACACCTACTACCCTGTGTTGTGTGATGTGTGAGCAGGAAGTTGGGGCAAGTGAATGGAGGGAAATCTGAGTGGCACAGAGAGGTGCCCACCACAAAGTGCCTTAGCCTTTCCTTTTATCCACTCATTCACTCAGGAAATATGTCATATGCTTACTTTCTGACAGGCACTGGTGGTTAAAAAATGAGTAAGGCACCATCCCTGTCCTCCATGAGCTCACATTTTCCTTCCTCCATTACAGTTACAGACTTATTTTTTTTTTACAAAGTTTACTCAGAGGATCTATGAGGGATCCTTATTTTTTTAGGCGTTGTGTGTATTCCTCTCCCAGGATCTAACTGTCCACATGCAGACTCTGAGTCAGGAGGTCTATAGTGGACCTGAGGTTCCAGATCAGGAATGTGATGCTGTTGGTCCTGGACCACTTTAAGGAGCAAAGATCGGCTCTTCAGAAGAAGTTCCTACTTTGGTCTCTTTAAGTCAATCCCAATGCCTACTCTCCTCCTGGCTGAAACTTCAGTCTAGTTGTAGCAGGTCAGAGGGAGTCCACCCCCTGGGAGTGTGGCGTTGTGGCTAAGAGCTTTTTGGGTGACCAGCAGACTTGCCTTGAGTCCTTGTACAGGAAATTTGGGCAATTTACGTAAGCTTGCTAAACTTCAGGTTTTTCATCTGAGATGGGAATGATAATACTAGCGCCTACTTTATAGATTGTTGTGGACATTAGATGTGCAAATGCACATAAGTGTTTAGCAGTCCCTGCACACAGTAAGCACCCTGTAAATTATTTAAAACTAGAGGCCCAATGCACGAAAATCATGCAAGAGTAGTCTCTCTTGGGCCCCCCCCCCCGCCCCCCACTGGTCATTGTGGAAGGTCATTCCACCATCTGGTGTAATTAGCATATTAGCTCTTTATTATATAGGATAATAAATACCAGTCTGTTTTGGCCGCTTATAAGATGTGGATCCTAGACCAATGGGTCTATCCACAGCTGAAGAGTGTTCGAATTCATTGGAGGAGTTGGACAACCATCTTCTCAGACTGCCAGAAGTGGCTATGGCTTTCTGTCTGTGAAGAGTATTTAGTTCTGGAAAACCACCCTTGTTCTTGTGGATTCTGACTAATAACAGGAACTAGACCATGAGCTGACCACTGCATTTATCTCAAAATAGTAAGATTGGGAGAAGAGAGCACCACAGTGGAATTCATTCATTTTACTGGGCCTAGGTCGATGCGAAAATGAGAAAATTTCCCCAAATTAGTGTGCAGCTGATTCCCAATGCTGTTGATGTGACTATCCTTCAATATGTTTAAATGCACTTTCTTGGTTTTTTTGTGTGTTTTTTAAAAAAATAATTCTTTGTTGTTGAAGTATTACATGTCTCCCCTTTCCCCCCATTAACCCCCTCTAGTCTGCCCCCAACCCGTTGTTGTTGGGTATTTTTTTTTTTTTTTTCAGTACAACAGTTGCTGCTGATGCTGCTAAATTGCCATTTATGTACGTGCACTCTCCCCCTCCCCCCACATGTGTAGGTGTCAAGCCTAACATTTGGTGTCTCTTCAAGCACATTGAGGCTAATCTTGGGGAGAATCCATGATGCAAGGAGCTGGTTGATGTTAATTCATAAGTTGCTTCTATTTTTGTCTCAGGAAGGAAATAAGCTGCCATGCAACACATTTTTGGGCTTTTATTTCTTTGGGAAAGTAGAAAATTGCCTGTGAGGCTAGCTCCACCCAGTAATTATTCTGAGTTTCAGGTATTAAAATTCACTATTTCTGTGAGTTTATATTAATGGCTTCTGTAAGCTAAAATTAAAAAAACAAACAAACATATTTTGCTTTCCCTCTGTAAGCAAGCAAACAGCTGCAGGAAGGGCCAAACTAAGGTAATTTATTCCAGAGTCTTTAAATGGGGGGAAAGGATTTTGAAATCAATGGCCCATAACCTTAAGATACAATATTTAACACATTTAAGGATACTGGGCCCACAGGAGAGAAAAAACAGAGGGCCTCTGACCTCAGGGAGTGTGTGTGTGTGTGTGTGTGTGTGTGTGTGTGTGTGTGTGTTGAGGGAAGGGCAGGACATAGATAAGGGAGGTTTTGACAAATAAGTTAATTAAAGAATGTTGTGTCCTGGGAGGATATGTGCTGAAGAATAACACGGTGTGCTACCTACGTTGGTAGAGGGGCTAAGACAGACCTTCCTGAGAAAGCGACACTGTGTCTCTAGACCTGAGGATGAGAAGGAACCAGGGTGTGTTCTCTGTCTCTGGAAATGTAGTTAACGCTAATGAAAAGGGTGGAATAGATAATTTACCGCTCCCCTAGCCAAGGTAATTTTCCATCTCTTTCTCAGTGCCAGGGAACTAACCTTTAGAGGTTTGTGCAGGAGCTTTCTTTCTTAAGCCCTGGGAGATGGGGTGCCCCCATCCTCAGAAGAATAAAACCATTCCAGAGGGTAAGAAACGTGGCCAGGGTTACACAGAGAGTATAACAGCCTTGGTTGAGGAGATTTGTGTCAGAAAAACAGAAGCACTGATTGCTTTTATTTTTTTCAAATAATTAACACTATTTTGTATTTGTTATGTGAAGGGCACTGCGATAAGTGTTTCACATGAGGGGTAGGATTGAAACATGTCAGGTGGGGCAATGGCATTCCAGGAAGAATGCCTGAGCAAAGACATGGAGAAGGGAAGACTGGGGGCATATGCACAAACAGCCGTGTTACTAGAATGTAGCATACATGAAGGGGAGGAAGGGGTCATTAGGAAGAAAAGGTAGCTAGGGGCATGCTGTGGGAAATCAGGCTGTAAGTGATGAGGAGCCATAGACGGATTTTGAGTTGATTTCCACAGTTGCTCCCCTATTCGCGGGTAGAATGTGCACTTTCTCTCCTGTGCCCCTGGTACTCTGTGTAGTTTTGTAGAAGCATCTACAGCCTTTCTTTGTTTTCTGGTATGCTTCTTTACTTGATCGTAAGCCTTCTTGAGAGCAGTGCCTGGTGCAGAATAGGTTCTTACATGTTGGTTGAAGGAAGCAACATGCTGTTAACACAAATCTGGCTGTCGTGGATAGAATGAATAGAGGGGAGGCTGCCCAAAGGCACAGAGACCACAATGAGACAAAACATAAGAAAAGAGGTGTGGACTGGCTGGTGGTGGCATGAACTGAGAGAGGGAAACCTGTAGCTTGGGAGAGATTATTTGGAAGTTAATGTTAGTAAAACATAGCAACTGTGATGTGATGAGTGAGGTGGAAAGGAATGGGGTCAAGTGATCATCAAAGCCTCCCCTAAGATGTGTTGCCAAAATAGGCAGAAAGGATTCTACTCAAGAGGAAGGGGACACTAACCAGGAAAATATGTGTCTTGCTCTGCTGCTTCTCTTAGCCAGAAATCTCAGTCACTCCCACCTTAAATCCTCAAATCATCACTATCCTTTAGGAGCATCTCAAAAGCCTCTACCCTCTACATGCCCATAAGATTCTCTAAGTATGGTCACTCCCTTTCAATGCATAAGGCATTCTGCATCTCTCACTTGGCACATTATATTATACCTATTACTTTTCTGACCTCTCCCTAACAGAATACACACTCCCTTTTCTCTGTACTCAAGCAGCTTTATTCATTTGAGTGGAACGAGACCTTCAGTTCCAAACAGAAGAGGAAGACGTCAAGAGTGATGCCAAGGTTTTTGCCTAAACAGTCAACAGGGTGGAACTGCCATGAACTGAAATAGGAAAGATTGAGGGTAGCGCATGGCAGGTAGGAAAGATCATGAGGTCAGCTTTAGACAAGATATGTTGGACATATCTATCAGACAATTCAGTGGAGATGCTGAATAGGCAGTTTGACATATGAATGAAATTAAGGAGAGAGATAGAAGCTGCAGAAATACATTTGGAAATTATCACCCTATAAAGAGCATTTAAAGTTTCGAGACTGGAGGAGATCATCAATGATCTGTATGAAACTAGGGGGGAAAAACCACCCAAGAATTTGGGAATAGACTCCTAGAGAATTGCTCTGGTCAAAGTTTGTGATTCCCAAAACTTTAGGAAGATATGATTCCAATGGCATCCTCTGGCTGAACACCAAAGACGATTACAGAAAAACAATCCAAATTCTTCACACGAAGGTGAGTCAATTTAGAAGGCAGCCGGAGATTCAGGAGACCTTGCTGGTGCAGATGAATGAGTTGAAAAGAATGCTAAGGTTTTGGTTCACATACTTTATTTCTCTGACTAGATACTTCTCTGAAGGTACAGGGAAGTGCCTTTATGGGATAATAAAAGTTTGTAAACATTTGAAATTAATGAGACATTCCTAAGGGAAATGTAACAAAAAAGTTTTTCTGTGGAAAATGGAGAGAGGGGCTATAAAAATGATGAATGCTGGGAAACATGTTTAGAAACCTATAAGGAATAGAAAGGTACCAATAAAGAGGACAGTACTATACTGAGAGATGAAATGTGGCAATAAAAATTTCTCTTTGGGAAAAGGAGAGAGTCTGTAATTCTATCATTTGGCAAAGGTTGGAGCCCTTTTTTGAGTTGTCAGAAAAAAATGCTTAAATTACAATTTTTATAGTTTCCTTCAATGGAACTTTAGGAAAATGGCCAAATATGCATGATTGAATATGGATCAAATCTGATGGGCTTAGTTGTGTTCTATATAGGGACTTCAATCCTCAATTTGGCTCTGTCCTTAGGTTCTTGAGCCATCTTTCTTCCAAGGAAGATTTATGGAGCCTGACTCTATGCCAGGTCGTGTGCAAGGTATCCAGCAGTCCTACTTCATTTCTCTAGGTCATTATTCTCCATGGCAATGTTTTATCCATCCTCCTCTAACACAGCTAGTGACCTTTCTCCTCATCTCATTGAGAAAACAGGAGTCAGCAGAAGAGAACTTGCACAGTTTGTACCAATGATAGCTACACCGCTATATTCACTCTGCCCTCTAGTTACAATGAATTAATTGCCTGGACTCCAAACCCTCTACAGAAACACTGGATACCTTCTCTCGTCAACTAAAGGTGATGGCTCTAGCTATTTTTCTCTATCTCTTCTACTCTCTTTACTGGAATTTCCAACACCATCCATATACTTCTCTTGATTTTGTGTGCACCTCCAGTTTCAATTTCTCTGAACTTCTTTGAATAATAATAATAATAAGAAGAAATCTTCTGTAAAGAATTGTCTATATTTATAATTGCCACTTCCTCTTCTCTCGTTCTTCCTTGAAACCTTCCAATCAGGCTTTCATCTTCACAACTCTACTAAAACATCTCTTGCCAAATTCAGTGACAATCTCCATGTAGCCTAGTCCTTTGGTCATATCTCTGTTCTCATTATTTGAGACAGTTGATCACTTCTGTCTTTTTGAAAATGTTTCGTCACTTAGCCCCCAGTTCACCACTTCTTGGTGCCCCTTCCTATCTCAATGAGTGTATCTTCTCAGTGTCCTTTGCTTAAGAAGGTTCTTCACAGTCCTGATCTCTGGGTACTGGAATGCACCAGGACTCAGTCCTGGGAATTCTTCTCTAAGTAAAGTCCTTCCCAAGGTTATCTTATTCAGTCCCATGACTATAAATACTTCCTATCATAGTTCATAGGGAAGAGAAGACCTTGCATATTCAAATTAAAACCAATATATACTTAAAAATAATGTGGCATAGTTTTATATCCTACCCTCATCTTTATTTTTACTTAATAAAAATAATGTTTATTGATTTCAGAGAGGAAGGAAGAGAGAGAGAGAGAGACAGAAACATCAATAATGAGAGAGAACTGATTGGCTACCTCCTGCATGCCCCACACTGGGGATTGAACCTGCAACCCAGGCATATGTCTTGACTGGGAATCAAACTGTGACCTCCTGGTTCATGAGTCTACCCTCAACCACTGAGCCACACCATCCAGGCCTTTACCCTCATCTTTATATGAGCAGACTGCACTGATGTTCAGAGAAATGAAGTGACTTATTCAAGAACACACAGTTAGTAAGTAATAGAGTTGGAACTTTCCAAAAGGTCAACAAGTTTGATAACTATAAAGACAGAATTCAGTTGACTTCCTCAATATTAGCCACTTAAAAAAGAATCAGAGTATAGATTCCAGAGCTGAATGCTTCTTTTCTATTTTGATAACCTTTTAGAAGCAGTATGAGAGGTCCTTATAGGGCGATGATCCTTATATTTTTGCAGCTTGTTAGTCTATCTATATCAATATGCAAAAGCAAGCAGGATTTAAATGCCTAAAGATGAATAGCCTGTCCACCTGTGTACACAGTCCAGTATTTGGACAAGATGAGCTGTGATTAATTTAAACCAATAACTGAAAACCAAAGCCCACCACCACTCCACCCACCCCATAAAGGAAGATGATGAAATTCACAAAGGACACCTAAAATGGTCCATAAGAAAAGGTCATAGTTGATGCCTTGGTCAACACTATCCACCTTTGGTTTAATTTACAAAAAACTATGAGGGAGAAAGCCATGGGAGTCTCAACACACCCGTCCTAACTATGAACTAATTTCTCCCAGACAATCAGGGAATCCTTTTCTAAGGAATTCATTTCTTTGAACTTGACCTTGCTAAGTGACTCTAGAGTGAAGAAGAAAATGATTGCCAGATTGAAAGAGAATGCTTTTATTTTTGGCCAGACTCTGATCAGCAGAGAAATAAGATAATGACGCCTGTGGAGTAAAGCATCTCTGAGGAGTCTTCCCTCAACCAATAGCTGCAGAAACGGGAAGTAGCCAGGTGAAGCAGTGGGACTGCTGGCAGCTTTGCAAGGCTGGTTTCCTGTAAATAATGTCACCACATTGTAAAAGTCCACTGTGTCTTGGCTAAAAGGGACCTGTGTTCTCACACGTCAACCCCTTCACTTCATAAATATGCCCTCACGCTTAAAAAGTACTGGCCCTAGCATTTTCACGTTGATCCGTAAGGGAGGGTAGGCATCAGTATTTCCATTTTAAATGAGAAAATGAGTTCAGAAGATGTTCAGTGATTTATCCAAGGTCACAGATAGGTAGTCTGTCTGCAAGAAGAAGCCTGGACCACAGTTGTATCCTCTGAGTTTGGTAACTAACTGGCCATTACCAATCTTACAAAGCAGGACCCGAAACTCATCAACGTCAGATGACTTCCCACAGTCACGTAGGGAATGAGCACATGGGCCTCTGGTTGTTTAGCAATGCCAATCGGAGCAGTCATTGCTCAATGCATGAACATGTCTCCAGAGCAGCACCTGGTTCCTTCCTCCCCATCCCTAAATATCTCAGGGTCTTGCCCACCTGCCCTTTTCTACCACTATCACCTCGATCTTCCCACTTGGGTCCCACGGAAGGAAATGCCCCAGAATCCAGGCATGCACACACTCCCTTCTTCCCTTGAACCAGAGAACTCTTTCAGTTTTGTGGACTTTTTTTTTTTTTTTTTTTAAAGTATATTTTTATTGGTTTCAGAGAGGAAAGGAGAGGGAGAGAGGGATAGAAATATCAATGATGAGAGAGTATCATTGATCGGCTGCCTTCTAAACGCCCCACACTGGGGATGGAGCCTGCAACCTGGGCATGTGCCCTGACCAGAAATCCAACCATGACCTCTTGGTTCATAGGTCGACGGTTAACCACTGAACAACACCAGCTGGGCTGTGGATTTTTGTTTTCAAATTTAATAACGATGGGGGAAAAGAAGTTCATGATGTGCCAAAACTTCTAGTTACTAAAAATCTTTAAAATAGTATTAATCATTTTCCTAAAATAATAACTCTAAGTGTTTAACCTAGGGCCTAGCCGACCAGGTGCTCAATCAATGGTAGATGGCCTCAGCGTTGTTGTAATTACTCGTGGCCATTCAGCTAATTAGAAGCAGAGCCAGTCTCCAGCTGCTTGCATAGTGCTCTGACCTATTGAAGTGGCTTCATGGGGTTGCGAGGCTTAAATCAAATCGCCAGGTAACAGAGGTCGTGAACTTGGGGGACAGGGTGTGACGCTAAAAAGATAGAGCAAATTACAGTTCTCCGGGAAGGGTCATCTAGGGAGGGCTCCTGCCTGGGTGCTGGGGAATGCAGGCTCAGGCGGAATGTGTGTTTTGCTTGGCTTCTTGACGGGAATAAAGAAGCTAAAGGATTTATTTGGCTGAAGAAGCAAAGATTGATGAGAGAGAGGGGCGGGAACTCTCCCCAGGGCTGCCTGCTCTGCCAGTAGAGTACCAACTTTTTATCCTTTGGGGCCAGAGTGAAAGGAAGCTGATGGGGAGAGAGGAAGATTCGGGGAATCCGGAAGGGGATGGAGGCCTGGAGGGGAAGGTGTCTTCCTTAGCTTTGGACTGCCTCTAGACTAATTGCAGAATGGCCAAGAAATCGCCTGACTCCCCCCACCAGGCTCTCCTCCCCGCTCGCCCTGCGCACTGCCCCCACGCCCACACATTTGTTTCTGTCTCTGTCCCAGGCGCCCAGAGCACCGCGAATCCATGTGGCCCCTCAGCTCCTCCCAACGAGCCTTTTCCAAGACTCCCCCTCAAAGGGAGGACCCCCGCCCTCCCCCGGCTGGCCATGTGGAGTCTGTCTTTTTCCTCCCATCTCTTTACACTTGTGTATTCAGTGTTTGACGCAGGGGCTGACCTCACATGTAAGACCAGTGACTTACAGCACATGCTTCATCTCCTGGTCTTTCTAGTAGAGGGCTTGATTTAGAAGATGAATGTTTAGAGTGTGACTCAAGGAATTCCACCCTCCTCTGGAAACCTGTGGGGGAGAGAATCCTCGTGGACAAAGAAGTGCTGTCTTCTGGGCTCCGGCCAAATGTTCGGACTTGTTTTAGAACGCCTCTGCGCTCACCTTTTACTGCTTGTTACAAACTCACTGCTTTGCCTTAGTCCCTAGCTAATTTCGAAGGGAGTGGGTGACGAAGAAGTAAACACCTCATGTGTTGTCACGGACAAACAAATTGCAGTGACGATGTGCTAATTGCATATTACGTGACTTCTGGACCGAGCACCTTAAAAGGCCGAGCCGCTCTCCTCTTAGACCTCATGTTGAGGCTGGAGGCAGGGAGCGAATGTGAAAGAGAACTCAGATGGAAGGGCTGGGGGTACCCAGTAGAAGAGCAACTTTTGTCGTGGACAACAGCTCAGCCCTGTCTGCCTCCTGGGCACCTCGGGAGGTGGTTTGGCAGGGGGGATGGCGCAGGATTGTTGTCTGTCCTGGTCCAGTCAGTTGGGGAAGAGACTGACGTATCCACTCTGAACCTCGGTGTCCTTACCTACAAGTGGGAATCAGGATGATGATGGTGGCCTAGAGGCTATTGTAAGGAAACCTAGAATTGTTAAAAAAAAACTTCCTGCATCGTTCTCCTTTGACATATTTCTTGCCATCCTGGGGAAGAGAAGGGCATCATGTAAGAAAATCTCTGTTAGATAGGAAGGGGAATTGAAACTCCAGGAAGGAGTCTAACAAAATAACTTAAAGGGAATCCTCTTAGAGAGGAGAGGGTTCCCTGGGAAGATTAAGAAAATGTGAAGCTCCTTTAAAGAATGCCTGTTGTAAACATGACATCTTTTAAGGGATGGATTGGAAAAGGCAAAATGCTAGCATAATGACCAGGGGTAGGGCGAAGGTTTTCTCCAAAATTGAAGTTGACACAGGTGAATTCATAGGTTTTTTTAGGGCCTAAAGATGACTGAACCAATCCCAAGTGAAGTGTCCCACTCAATGGCATGAACTAGACCTGATCTAGGTGTGGGGGGAAGGAAGTCATGTCAGGAAGGCCAAGGAGTGATGTCTAGCTTGTGGTTCAAAGACCAGTGAGCTGCTGCATGATGGAGCCAGCAGGTAGAGGCCACCAATACCCCAAACCAGACCATTCAAGGAGATCAGAACTGGAACCAGCAGCAAACAATGAGTTTCATCAGCCACAGATAGGTGCCCGAGAGATAGACCTAGCCAAACACATTGGGTCAGATAGCCAGCGGGGACCTTCTTCCCATCACTATGAGGCCATTAGGCTTCCCTCTTCAGGCAGATGCCAACCTGGTTGGTGGAGGTGGGCAGCCTAACTAATTAACCACTTTCCCAAGGATTCTAAGTTATTCTAAAGAATGAACTTTAAAAGACTATTGAAATCCAAACACACCCATAAATGGGAAGTATTCTCTCACCTGTCCACTCCTACCTGCTGGCCCAGTAGGATGGGGACTTATGAGGATTAGAAATAAAAAGGCCCAACAGACTTGTACACTCTTGTATTTTAACCCTAAATTTAATAGCACCACAGACAGGAGGTACACAATACAGGTGAGTTCTCTCCGAGGTTGGACAGTCTGTTCAGTGTTACCTTGTCTCTGGATCTATTTTTGTTCATTCACTTATGTTGATGATTATATCCCACATATGAGTGAGGTCATATGATATTTATCTTTCTCCAACTGGCTTACTTCACTTAGCATAATGTTCTCCAGATCCATCCATGCTGTTGCAAATAATAAAACTTCTTTATAGCAGCGTAGTATTCCATTGTGTAGATGTACCACAGTTTTTTAATCCACTCATCTGCTGATGGGTATTTAGGCTGTTACAAATATTAGCTAATGTAAATTGTGCTGCTTTGAGCATAGGGGTGTGTATGTCCTTTCTGATTGGTGTTTCTGGTTTCTTGGGATATAAGATAGATTTTTTTTACCTCAAGTTACTTTCAAACGGAACTCTTCATTCCTGGTACAGTAAATGCAACCAGTACAGATTAGGAAGAAGCTTGTATGTTTTTATTGGTCATGAGCTGATTTTATTTGTTACACCACTGAAGGAAAAATGGAAATATTTATTTATACTTCAATTAATCTATTTTTTATATTGACCATAACTCAGACTTTTCTTTCCTGCTACCCTAGATGTACAAGGGGAGTGATGACAAAGCAATGTCCCCTTTCTCAGTGTGAAGACATTTCGCCGTGTGGTGCTCCTCACCTCTCTCCTTCCTAGTGCTCCAGACTTAGGGTCAGCCACCTTGGCCAAATGCCAATTAATTTTGGCCACTGTCCCTTCCCGACTTTATTCCAGATTTCTCCTAGCTTATTTGGCAGGCATCTTCATTGAATCGACACAAATACCCTCTGTGAAACATATTTTCTCTATCTTGCAGATAAGGAAACAATGCAACAACAGAATTAGGGTATTTCTAAAAATATCTAGCTCATAAAAATTATGAGAAGCTTGGTATGAGCCCCAAATCCTTGCTAAAATACAATTCTCAAGCTTTGCTCAGTTTGGTCACATCTCACCCAGGATGCTGACTTGGTTCTGGGTATCTATTTTAAGGAGAGTGGTCCAAGAGTAGTGAGTGGGCTCTGATGTGAAATCATATTCTGTGAAGAAGCATTGATGGAGGTGCCACTGTTTTGCCTGGAGAAGGTTGGACATTAGTATTATCCTTACTTCCCTAGGGATGTTCATGTAAAAGAATATGGCTCATCTCTCTACAACCCTTCTTCCCCTCCATCTTTCCTAGTCATCTTTCCTGTAGGGCTGGCACCAGGGGGTGCCATTTACACAGACTACGAAGTAAAGGGTGTCCCTCAGATCTATGCAATTCAGTGTCCTCGTCACTGTCATGAAAAGAGATTCAATGTTTAACATGTGGCTCTGAAGGATAGACAAAAAAAAAAAAAAAAAAAAAAAAAGAACAGAAGACAAGGGGAATGAAATTTCAGTCTAGGATAAAGACATTTTAACATTGGGAGAAAAATAGATGGAAATATTTAGAAAAGGATCAGATAGAGGAAATCCATGCTTATAAGATCAGTAGTAATAAGTTAATTGTGCCTTTGTGATGTGACTGGCCTTGTGGCATTTCCGCCCCCTACAAGTATTCTCCTTTTTAATCATCACTACAAGCCTGCCAGGTAGGAACTACAGTTATCTTTCTTTTTTTAAGTGTTGGAAAAAAATTTTTAAATATATTTTATTGATTTTTTACAGAGAGGAAGAGAGAGGGATAGAGAGTTAGAAACATTGATGAGAGAGAATAATAATCGATCAGTTGCCTCCTGCACACCCCCTACTGGGGATGTGCCTGCAACCAAGGTACATGTCCTTGACTGGAATCGAACCTGGGACCTTTCAGTCCGCAGGCCGATGCTCTATCCACTGAGCCAAACCAGTTTCGGCTACAGTTATCTTTATTTCATAGAGGAAGAAACTGCAGCTTGGAGAAATTGCTTTGTTTTCCTAAGGTCACACAGAGAACCATGCAAGAGCTGGCATTCGAGCGCAGGTCTCTGATTCCAGAATGCAAACCCTTAACCTTTATGCCACACTGACTCTCAACAATGAGTTGTAAAATCCCATCTTTCTTAGTGTTCATCTGCTCACATGTAGCTAACCTTGATCAACAAATAAAATTAGATCTTGACCTTGTACTCCAAAGGCTAACATCATTTCTGAGGAACAAGGGCAGGTGAGCTGGGTTTGCCTGGCTCTTCCCGCTCACCGATACGGATATCTGGGGCTCAGGGGTGAACCACACACCTGGGTTCCAGATGGGGCAAGCTGTCTCACACACAGCATCTGCCTCCAGATCGCTTCAGGCACCCAGTGCACAAAAGATGTGCAAAGGCTTATGTTGGATAGTTTGCTATTGTCGTTTCTCAAATGCCCTCTCCAAAAATAACAACGTAGGCAGGCAAGATGTGGCCTTGTAGGCTATTTCAGAGCCGCCGGTGGGAGCTGATGGGAGCTGAAGGGAGCAGAGCCCATCAGAGCACACGCAATGCCCACTGTCACTTTGGAAACACACACACTTAGCTGTGTGTGCACCCGGCAGCTGCAGTTCCCCCGTACCCAGTGCTGTGTCTGCCCCAAAGACCACGGGGAGGCCCTCACCGAGGCTCTGTTAGTGCTAAAACAGATGTTCCTCCAGCATGCACATCTTAGGTGGCCACTTTCATGGGGTGGAAAAGGATAATCTAAACCTTCCTGTTCTTGCCAAAATAACCATGTGTAGGTCTTTGTTCCGCCAGTCTCTGGAACACACAGATAGATTTCCAAGCAGTGGGAGCCTCCTGTCCCATTCGGTCTTTGGACAAACTCTTGTTCTGCCTAGTTCACCCCAGTTTCCGGAAACTCTGGCTGTAGGGCTCTCGTGGCTGGAGCCTGGGAGAGTCTCTTTTGTAAGGAGAGTTCTCACAGCCAAAGCCATCAAGGCAGGCAGTGAGGAACATGGGGCTTTGCGCCGACAGCAGTGACAGGTACTGCCTTGGCTTTCCCGGTGGAGGGGTCAGCCCCAGGCAGTGACCATCTTGTCTCGTCCAGCTCCTTCCCAGGGAGGAGGGTGGTAGAATCACTGCGTGTGGGCTGCAGTTGGCATGAGCTGGTTAGGGGAGGATGGCAGAGGACTGACCTGTTGCTGACTCAAATGCTTGGGGATCCTTTTGCTCCTTGATAGAAAAACAAGCTGTAGAGCAAGGAAACTAATCCTCCAAAGCAATCCAAACATGGGAGCCAACATTTTATATTCAGACCCCCTCCCCCCCCCTCTTTCATTTTCCATGAATTTGGGGCATTTTCAGCAGAGAGAGAAAATGGATTGAGATGGATTTAGGAAAGTGAGAAGTAGAGAGTTGTGTACAGAGGCAATGGGAATGTAAAAGGAAGAATGGACTTGCAGCAAGAATATGCAAATTTGGGCTTCCTCTCTGTGTCTGTGTGGCCCTAAGCAAGTTGCCTTTCAGCTCTAAGACCTGGGTCTTTAAGGTCCTTTTTAGCTATAAGATTAAGATCTAGGAGTTCTTCGTTATAGAAACAGAATTCTTCGAAGACCATAACTATTCCCATAATTAAGAACTATTTATTAAGTAATTCAGTGTGTGGCTTTCTGAAGATAAGAGCAAGAAGTCATAATCATTACCAGCTAGATAGCTGTGACATGGACTAACAACCATGGAGGTGAGAGTCTAGAAACTCAACTAATTCATAAAATAAATAATATAAATATTAAGAATAAGCCAAAATAAGAAAGTAAGGCTGTAGGGCTCCGGTGGCTAGAGACTATGAGAGTCTCTT
Organism: Pipistrellus hanaki; assembly: GCF_964339955.1. NCBI lineage: Eukaryota > Metazoa > Chordata > Mammalia > Chiroptera > Vespertilionidae > Pipistrellus > Pipistrellus hanaki. The sequence goes on from NC_140514.1 coordinate 8,436,284, forward strand.
TGGTAAGGGGATCATGAGTGAACTGGGGTCCATGGAGCTACATTTTCAACAGGGGAAAGCCAGCTCCTGACTTCAATATAGCACCTTCTATTTTGATTGCTCAAGAGGCTAAGGCAGTGGTTGGCAAACTCATTAGTCAACAGAGCCAAATATCAACACTACAACGATTGAAATTTCTTTTGAGAGCCACACTTTTTAGACTTAAACTTCTTCTAACACCACTTCTGCAAAATAAACATGTGGTATTTTGTGGAAGAGCCACACTCAAAGGGCCAAAGAGCCGCATGTGGCTCTCGAACCACAGTTTGCCGACCACTGGGCTAAAGCATAGGGAGTCTCAAGCCTGGGGCACATCCCAAGGGTCTGCATGGCAGAACTGTTTCATTGCCATTTGCAATAGACATGAAGGGGTGATGGATTGAACCCTTCCAGGGTTAACTATCACAAATGCTCAAACACAACGCTATACAGCCATCCTCACTGGAGTGGGATGCCTTTTATAGATGCCTCACTGGCCCTGGGGAGACTAAGAACGTTTAAGTAACTCAACCATCACTCAGGAGGGGAATCAGGATTTAAACGCAGGCTGCCTGCCTCCAGAGCAAAGAGCTTTAACCGCCAGTCTACAGTGCATGCTTCAGCATTCTGCCACGCTGAGCAGCAGTGGCTGTCAATCCTGACAAAGGGACATCATCGACACATCCCTTGAGTGGTTCTCAAGACAAGCTGCATATTCAGGTCACCCGGAGAGCTTTGTAAAAACGATTCATGGGCTCACCTTCAGTTTCCAGTATTCTTTGTTTGAAACAAGGTCTGGGCATCAGTAGTCCTTAAACGCTCTCTCTAGCTGATTCTCAATGCAGTCAGATGTCCATGATGAAAAATGTCAGACTCCAAATAAATCAAACTCAGGTCTGGGATTGCCTTCTTTGGATGTTTCCATGGCAGATTGAGTTAATTTTTTTGGCGGTGTCTTGTAGAAGTGGATACAAATCCTAGAATCATCTAAAGCAGCAATTTTCAACCTTTTTCATCTCATGGCACACATAAATATAAATTTCTGCGGCACACCAAAAAATATATTATTTGCTAATCTGACAAAAAATATAGGTATGATTTTAATTCATTCACACCAGATGACTATTGTTGTGTTGACTATGTTATTTTTTAATTTGACAATCCAAGGGAAATTAGGGCAGTGCCCCTGACTAAATAGTCAGATACTGCTTGTTTTACAAATGCTTGTGGCACACCAGTTGAAGATCGCTGCTCTAAGGGTAGAGGAAGGTCTGGAGCCATGAGAACTCTGGTCTTGGTGAAAATTCTCCACATGCCCAGGCCTCCCTTGGAGAACCCACCCAAAGAATACAATTGGGAATTCATTCTGGCCGCAAATACTTACACAGAGGTTTGTTTCGGGAAGATAAATGTAATCATTCATCTTCTTATTAGTGGGTGAACTCTTTGTCCCTCTTTTCTGGTTTCCAGGAACAGAGATTTCCCCCTAAAGCCCATGGACGTGGAATGAGTTACCTAGTGGTGACTAAGGGAGGAAATATGCATGTGAAACCCAGGACCTTCCTCCTTTAGCATTAGGACCAAACAATTCCCCCCCCCCCCCCCGAAAACTCAGATTATACTCTGCTCTGTCACATCCTGCAGGGCCCCCAGTTGGGGAAGCTTACGTTGATAAGACTATTCATATATAAGTGGTAACTATACCATAGATCTTAGCTGTTCTCACAAACTAAGACGAAATCTTGGTCACCCTTTGCCTTATTCCTTACATCTTAAGTAGTCCATCTTTAAAATAGTTCAGAACTTGGAGAAGGAAAGGATAGGTGATATGTATTGACTTCTTAAATAAGTTCTGTCAGTTTCCTTTAAAATGTTATTTTCCCCCAGCTGATTCTGCACATAATGAAACAAACAACAAACAAACAAACAAGCATATACTACAAATTCCCTACTCATACCATCCCACCATCCTATATAATAAAAGCATAATATGCTAAGTGTCCAAACGCTCAACCAGTCCCTATGACATGCACTGACCACCAGGGGACAGACGCTCTGACCAGTAGGTTAGATTGCTGCTGGGGTCTGGCCAATCAGGACTGGGCAAGAGGGCCAGACACATCCTGGAGCCCTCCCATGACCCCTCCCCAGCCAGCTGGCCCCCATCAGTATGGATCACTGGCAGGTCAAGGGACCCCACCCATGCACGAATTCATGCACCAGGCCTCTAGTTATAATGTAACCCTCACTATAATGCATTACTTTTTCTTAACATAGTAATAGCCATTTGTCATCCACAGTTGGCAACCAGATATTTTAGGATTAATTGCAAAAGCTATTCAGAGATTTTGGGTATCTCCCCCAAGAGCTCCCATGAATACCACCACGATGAGTATAACCTCAGGGGTGATGCCTTCTTTTCTAACAAGAGGCCACAAGAAAAGGCTTTCGGACCTTCCGGAGCGTGTATGACATGAAAAGCTCCTTCTAGCAAAGGGGACCAGACCCCTGTCCTCTGACACTACCGAGGTGCCCTCCCCTTGGTGCAAAGGGATCAGGAGGAGGACCAGCAGATAACCTTCCACCTAAGTAAGGAATAGCGCTGCTCTGGAAGCTCTCGGAAGCATGCCTGGTTTCCAAGTGGAATTCCACGGGGCACGCGTCCCTCTTGGACTCCCTCCAAAGGAGTGAGTTATCAGAAGGCCCTCATTCTAACACAGGCCCCAGGGACAGTGTTCGTCGATAGCCAGCCAGGGACTCACCCCTACCTGCAGTCAAGCCCCCACTCCTTACTGAGCAGCCATGCACCCTGTCATTTTCCTACTCCCCATAGTTAGCGTCTGGCTTGTTCACGGGGCCGCCCTAGGGGGTCTGACAAAATGTTTGAAATGCCAAATCCAGAGGATTTCCCCAGGATCTGCTGCTTTCTATGACCAGCACCTCTGCTTCATGCCGTGCTCCTGGCTCGGGAAGCTGCTGAAGCCAAGAGGATTCTGCTGATGGAGAAAGAGCCCAGCAGCGCGAGAAAGAGCCCAGGTGGCCCTGCTCAGGTGGCAGAAGGCCTGCAGAAGCTGCCTGGAGGCTCACACTGGCTGCAGGTGGAAAACCACCTTGGCCCATTCCACCAGGGGAAGCGATTTCAGGACAGTTTGCAAAGCACCGGCTTCAACAGAGAGAGGCAGGCGCACAGGGTAGGAAGGTAGACCCTGGAACAGGGCCTGAGCACAGCTTTTTTTTTCTTCTCTTTTTTCTATGGTATTTGACCAAGAACAACCGAAGTAAGAACTTTCCTTTTGTTCCTCTGGACTTTGGCATTGTTTACTTTCCTTTTAGTATTCGGGACAGCACTTAGAGCCTTGGCAGTGTTTCTGCCCTAAAATCTTGTCGGTCGTTTATTTTTCAGCTGTTTCACATCATGTCGGCTGGAGTGAGGGCTTCGCCTGGGCTCATCGCGTTACCTCCGAAGAAATCAAGTTCACCCTGTAAATGACACTGTTGATCGTGTACAGATTTAGGCTTTCTGCACTTAAGCTACGGGCTTCGTTTCCAAACCTGTTTTCCCTCATCCCAAAGGAACTGCGGGAGAACTTTCCGCTCTCCCCGCGCCTGCGTAACGGCCTAACACCGCGGTTTGCGCTAGCCCTGCGTTATGTCAGATTTTCGCTGCATGTAAAGTAATGCTTCGTCAAGAATGGTGGTGTCGTAAACTAGTTTTGAGGCAATGAGGTTTTACACCTGTGCTTAAATTCCAAAAAATTATACAAGCTTTTTAAAGTTTCAACATTTAGCCGGCTGATGTGGCTCTGCAGTTAAGCATTGACCCAGGAACTAAGAGGTTGCGGGTTCGATTCCCAGTCAGGGCACATGCCCAGTAGGCAGCCAATCAATGATGTTTCTCTCTCATCCATGTTTCTATCTCTCTATCCCTCTCCCTCTTTCTTAAAAAACAAAACAAAACAAAAACAAAAAACCCCAGTACAAATGTATTTAAACAAATTTTTTTTTTTTTGCAGTCTAATTGAGTCTTCTTTAAAAAGGAACCCCAAGGTGTCATTATTATGCCTCTGTCCCCATGGCAGGACATGTGTGGTATAGCATAGACTTGACCTTGTGCCCTTCTTGAGTGTGGACAGAATATCACCACAGGAAAACGAGCTCTTCAACCCAGTGGGACTGGGGCACAGCTCAGCTGAACTTGACTGTTTCTTGACACCTGGGAAAAGTCAGCATGCGAGAGGGTAGCATAAGGCTCAGGAGGCCACAGACTAGAGCTGGCTGTCTGAATGGACCCCATGCACAGCTCTAGTGGCTTCCATAGTGACCCCCAAAGATATGTGCTCCTCCTAAGCCCAGGAACCTGTGAGCGCGACCTTATTTGGGAAAAGGTTTTTGCAGATGTAAATAAGGATTTCTGAGATGAGGTCATCCTGGATTACCAGCGGGCCCTTTATCCCAGGGCGAGTGCCTTATAGGGGACGGGGAGAAGAGGCGGACACAGAATGAGGGCGTGGCCACAAGGAGGCAGAGGCAGAGGTGGGAGTGGTGCTGCCGCAGGCCCAGGAACACCGGAGCCACCTGAAGCTGGAAGAGGCAGGAGGGATCCTCCCTTAGAGCTTTGGAGAGAGGGCGGTCCCGCTGACACCTAGACTTTAGACATGTGGACCCGGAACTGTGAGAGAAGGAATTTCTGTTGTCTTCAGCCACCCAGTATGTGGGGATTTGTTCCAGCAGCCCCAGGGAACGAATACATCACTTACCAGCCGGGCGACCTTGGACAAGGTATTTAACCTCCATAAATCAGCTCCCTCAAAGGAAAGCCCTTCCCAGTGGCTGCTGAGGGATAAAATGCCTTAGCGCAGGTTAGGCCAGCGCCGGTACTTGGTGCGCTCTGTGCGGGAGCTTTTCCCTATCATGGCAGCAAGCAGACTCAACGGAGCTGAGATTTCAGTCCACTGCGTGCTGGTGAGAAGAGTCACCATCTGAGAAACGAGAAAGTTCTGGAGGAAATGCTCCAGCTGATCTCAGTGCCTCCATGCTGTTTCCCAAACAGTGAAAGAAGATGAAGCAGGAGAGTTCCCTGCAAGAGCCATTATGTACATGCCTCCCCGCCTGACCGACGAAGGGAGAGAGACCTCGCAAATGAGAGATGACTCTATGCAGAGCTAAGAGGAAGCTCAGGCATGACGCATGCGTGAGAGAGAAGGAGAAATGACTTAATCATAAGAGTGACACTCAGAGTGAGAGGAGTTGGTCCTGCAGGAACCTCATCGGTTGGGCCAGCGCAGTGGAGCTGCTAAGGTGATGGAAGCTGTAAGATGTCAGATCGCTCTGTTCCTGGCAGCGGAACACATTCCTTTCATTTCCCCACGTGCTGAGCTTGGCCCCGGAGACTGCTCAGCGGAAGAGACCTGCTGCAGAGGCCGCGGTGACTAAGTCTGCTTCCTTTGTGGAGAGACGCAGGGTTTTGGGAGACTTCTTTGAAGTCCCTCATCTAGAGGCTTCCAACGATTGTCTACTGGCATCTGGGCTTTAATCCCAGACATCAAACTCCTTGATTTTTGTCCTGGACCATCTGTTTCTCAAATTTCCCTGGAACCCTTCCTTCGTGACAAGGAGGGATAGAAATATTGCGGTTTTGCCTTCCCATCCCAGTCATAGCATTAGAAAGGAAGAACTTACTTGTCTGATGAAGCCCTGGAATATCAGACAGCAGTGACCTTGGCATCTGCACCACAAATTGGTGACCTTGGCACCAGCAGCACACCTTCAGCAGGTCAGATGCCTTTTGCCTTAACTACCCTTCCAGGCAAAGTGGTGGCTCTTGCTCTCTAGTAGGAAGGGAGAGGCACTGAATGATGTCTTGTGGCCATTCAGTGTCTGTGCCCCGCACACCGTTACTGTTGTCAGCGGGAATTAGGCTTCTCCACAGGATCGGGATGAAGAATTCCAAGGACCCAGGCACGGGAGATGGTGATGTGGCAAGACGATTTATTCATGGCGGCTGCTCCCGCCCCTGGGCTCCCAACGCCCCATCTCCCTCTGTCCCGCCATGGAGAAAGTCCAACCGTGTCTTCAGCAAGGCCAAGGCCAAGGCCAGTGCCCATGAGATTCTGCTTCATAGCCCTTTGGAGCCTGCACAGTCTGCTGCAGGCCACCCAGTGAGAGAGGGAGAGAGAGCTCTTTGTCTCTTAGAATTATAACCAGGAGTTTCCCCAAATAACCAGTTAGCTTCCCAAGTGTTCCCGGGCTTCTGATGGGTCCAATGATCCTTTTTCCAGGTTAGGCTGACGGGCCTCGGGGGTCAAACACCTCCCCCTGAGCTATTTTGATTTTATTTGTGCATGTCCTTACCTCCCCCTGCTCCCTAGCCCCTTTTTCTCCCCCCTCCCCCCGAATCTGGTACCCAGGAGGGGAGGCAGGGATATTAATCCTCTTGGAGGGACAATGCTATGATCCCCTGGGTATGAAGTTGTAGCTTCCTGGTGAAGCAAACATGCTCCCCAGTTTTATTAAGCTCAAATGATGTCTGATTCCCCTTGCTCTCTTCCTATTAACAAGCAAACTAACCACGGTAACATTTGTACTTCCTCCGGGATCTGACTGCCTGTGTTTAAATTCTAGCTGTTCCTAGGCAAAGGCCTGACAAGTAAAGGGAACCAAAGTTTTGCCACCTGACGCTGCCTTTTTGGAACATTGATTTTAAGTTGTTTATTGGAAAACAAAAGACTCTGAGAACGTTCACCCTTCCCCTTCCTACCTAAGAGATTCAGCTCCAGAAAGGGAGCCTCAGGATGCCAGCTTAGCCTCATTTGAAGTGTGATAAGCAAGAGGACTCTAGTTGCCCCTTGGCTAGATACCCCGTGTCCCATTGTTTCTGGGTTGCCTAGCAAGAACTTGCCTCCATGCATGTTCCCCTTTTCCTGAACTACCTGTCAATCATCCATTCTCACTTCTGAAATCTAATACCCCATTCCCCACCTCTCTCCTTTGTCCAAAATGTCTTATATTCCCAATGTTGCTTCACTTTCTTTGGAATTTTCATGCTTGTGTGAATTCCTCATGCACCTGTATTAACATTTGATTTTCTCCTGTTAACCTGTCACGCCCAGCCTGGAGAACTTTGAAGGTAGGAGGGAAAACATTAATTTTTATTTTTTTTAGTCCCCATGCCAGTTATCTAACCTGTCAGGCCCAATCTCCTATCCTATAAAGTGGGATCATGATAACGCCTACCTCACAGAGGCCCTGTGAGGATTAAATGAGAAAAACCATGGACAGTACTTCCCCAGTGCCTGGCATTCAGTAAACTCTCCTGAACATGAGTTATTATTATTTATGTGGTAGTATTCCCAATAATAAAGTGAGAGAACATTCTGTGTGGGCCAGAGAACTTGCAGCAGATCTTTCCTTGACTTCATCCCACTCCAAAGAATTTGGTGCTGCCATACAGGGCACTTGAAGATCAGAAACGGCTGTTTGCAAACTGGTGGATTCCTTAGGGATTTTTTTCTTGTGTTTCATGGTCTTGCCCTCAGTTTCCAGTGCCCATGGTCATTCCAAACCAGACACAAGCTGAAGGAAGACTGCGCTATGGTAAGCCTAGTACCACCCTGATCCAAGCTTCTCTAACTCTGCAAACCCCAGTGGTAGGCAAGACGATTGATGTAGTTTCCCTATCAAACACGAGCTGGGCATGGTACACACAACCTCAGTTCCAGGAGCTGCAGAGATCACTCTGACCATCAGAATGATGGTTGTAGCCCAGCTGGCATGGCTCAGTGGTTGAGCATTAACCTATGAACCAGGAGGTCAGGGTTCGATTCCCAGTCAGGGTGCATTCCTGGTTGTGGGCTCAATCCCCAGTAGAGGACATACAGGAGGCAGCTAATCAATGATTCTCTCTCAACATTGATGTTTCTCTCTCTCCCTTTCCCTTCCTCTCTGAAATCAATAAAAACATTAAAAAGAAAAGAAAAGAAAAGAAAAGAAAAGAAAAGAAAAGAAAAGAATGATGGTTGTAATAACTATCCTTCTGGACAAAATGGCAGCTCTGTCATTGAAAGAGAGGAATAGATGGACTTTCTTTTCCTCTCTGAGACCACTATTTATTGTAGGAGAATTCAGGATATGATGACAAAGAGCAAGTTTATAGAGGCACCATGAGTTTGTATAAATAGAATGAAGTCATATCTGGGAAAGGTACACTAGAGAAAACTGAACTTCAAATGTCTAGCTTCACAGTCCATGCTCAGCCAAAAGTCCCATTGAATTAAAGCATCGCTATGTACACAAAATGCCTTTCAAGTTCTTCCATAAATGTAGAGAAAAGGGAAGAGTCTGCTTAGAGCTCCTATGGCAAACATTCCTTACTGTGGATTTATAGGCATCGGTACAAGCGGTCCCCAAGCACCCTTTTTAATTTTTTAAAAAATTATAAATAAAAAAGAACAGACTCTACCTTCACAACTTCTACTCCAGAACTTGCAGTCTCCAAGCACAAGGGACAGAGTTCTGGGAAGTAAGGAAGGCTGAATTCCAGCCTCTGATGGCCAAGTTCTAGTCTGGCTGCACATGGACTCCATTTTAAATCCGCATATTTCTGCTTGGAAACTTACATATGATTTAACATCTTGGATACTTTATGTTTTTTGTTTTGAATGTTTCTATTGACTTTAAAGAGAGAGAGAGAGGGAGATGAGGAGGGAGTGTGTGTGTGTGTGTGTGTGTGTGTGTGTGTGTGTGTGAGAGAGAGAGAGAGAGAGAGAGAGAGAGAGAGAGAGAGAGATTGAAACATGGATCAGCTCCCTCCTACATAAAACCCTCATAGTACTTTCAGGTTTTTATCAAAATGGTTTTTATTTCTTAATTTTCTTTTTCAAGTCAGTGAGAGAATCAAATTGAATAAACAATAATATGTCACCCATTTAATAGGAAAAAATCTGGACTGTAAATTTCTCTTGGTACTGGCCATTGTTATGCGTGTTGAAATTAACCACTTCCTACATAGAAACCATAGAAACCAGTTATGATACAACTACACAATGGAGTACTATGGAGCCCCTAGAAGTGATAGTTTTGAAAACCTATTCATGACATGAGATAATGTTTTGGATATGATGTTAATTGAAAATGCAGGGGCAGTGCCCTCAGTGGTCCTGAATCTGTCTCTTGTTTTGACAGTGTTTGGACAGAACAGATCCAGGGACGCCCCTTCTTCCAGCCTCCGGCCACCCTCCTGCATCTTACCCAGTCATCACCTTCTGAACCACCTCTGAGACCAGCCAACACACCGGTTTCTTTTCTGCCTTAACTCCTTATTGCCCAACAACCATGAGCTCCCAAATCCATCAGAATTATTCCAGCGAGGTGGAGGCTGCAGTCAACCGCCTGGCCAACCTGCACCTGCGGGCCTCCCGCACCTACCTCTCTCTGGCTTCGATTCGACCAGGACGATGTGGCCATGAGGAGCGTGGGCCACTTCTTCTGGGAGCTGGTGGAGAAGTGCAAGGGCGCTGAGCGTCACTTAAAGTTGTAAAACCAGCGCAGTGGCCGCATTCTCTCCTGGACACGCTGAAGCCTCCCCAGATGAGTGGAGAAAACTCAGGGCGCCCTGGCCTTGGAGAGGAGCCTGAGCCAGGCCCTCCTAGAGCTGAGGCCCTGGTTCTACCCACAGACCCTCAGCTCTGTGACTTCCTGCAGAACCACTTCCGGGATGAGGAGGTGAAGCTCATCAGGAAGATGGGTGACACCTGACTCACCTCCGCAAGCTGCCAGCCCCCAGGCTGGGCTGGGCCAGTGTCTCTTTGAAAGGCTCACCCTCAATCACGACCAGGAGCCTTTGGAGCCCAGAGGCCTGTGAGGGGCCCCTCTGCATCCCCCTGGTGTCTGGCTTTTACCTGAGCTTCTTTCTCCCTGAAACCACTAGCCATCCTTTTAACCACCCTGAGCCCTCTCCCATGAACTGGACCAAATGAAAAATAAAGCTTTTTGAAGAAGAAGAAGAAGAAGAAGAAGAAGAAGAAGAAGAAGAAGAAGAAGAAGAAGAAGAAAAGGCTTACAAATAGCATGATCATAGTTATATAAAAACACATCAATCCATTTAAACTAAACTGGAGGAAATAGAACTATAGTTATCAGAGGCTTCTGAGTTATACATAATTTTGGATTTAAACAATGCTTTTCTGTACGTTCCATAGTTTTAGGAGGATGTATTATTTTTATATTCATTTTTTTAAAAACCACAACAAAGTTCCTAAAAATAAATCACAGTGTGAAAGAAGTCTGTTCAGAGAGATTAGCTTGCCCAAGGTCACACAGCTGCCACGCAGAGGAGCCAGCACCAAAACCCCGTCCTTTCAACTCTAATCCCAACGTCTCCTTCCCCATACCACAGTGTCTCTGAAAACAGTTAACTTGTGATCGACACATCATTGAAGTCTGAGTGGTTAGGAAACAAACCATTTGTGAAACGAGGCTAGAGTTCATTACTACTTTGATCTGACTCAAGAATACTAGTTAGCTTTGGGGTACTGGTCAATTTTCCAAATCCTACAAGTTGCTGACACCCCCATTTAGAGCCCTGAAGTATGCTACACTCCCTGCAGGGTGTCACCTGCACTGGACTGAGACTCCCTCAACACAGAGAACCGTGGGGAGCCAGTACGGAACGTGACCTGGAAAGGTTGTTTATTCCAACGATTTCTGAATTGAACTGAACAGCAAAATTACCAGAATGATTTTCTAAAAATAAAGATCCAGCCCTGGCTGGTGTGAATCAGTGGTAGAGCGTTGGTCCGAAAACTGAAGGGTCTTGGGTTCGATTCCTGGTCAAAGCATATACCTCGGTTGCAGGTCAATCCTAGGCCCCAGCAGGAGCTCCAGCGGGAGGCAACAATCCATAGCTGTATCTCTCTCAGATCAATGTTTCTCTCCCCCCTACCTTCCTTCCACTCTCTGTAGAAATCAATGGGGGAAAAATTCTCATATAAGGATTAACAAAAGATAAAAATAAATAAAACTATAGCTCCAGGTCCCACTCTAGAGATCCTATTTTAGAAGCCCTGGCCTCTGTATTTTTAAAAGCACATAGGATAGGCCCATCTTTATACCATTGTAGCCAGTGTTAGAAATGAAGCTGGTGTGATCCCTGTATGCACAGTTAGTTGAAGGTGGTGATTCCACTACTGAAGGTTAGAAAAACTCGAAAGAAAGAAAAAGAAAGAAAGAAAGAGAAAGAAAGAAAGAAAGAAAGAAAGAAAGAAAGAAAGAAAGAAAGAAGAGAGAAGAGAACAAGAGAGAAGAGAAGAGAAGAGAGAGAGAGGTGGGGTGGGGGGAGAGAGAGAGAGAGTGACCTTGAGAGAGAGAATACACTCAACCTGGAAGCCACATTTTTTTTACAGCCTGATCTCTGAAGTGACATCCCATCACTTTTCTGTATTTGTTAGATGCAAGTTAATAAGCTCAGCACGCAACCTTTGGGAGAGAATTCCCCAAGGATGTAAATAGCAGGATGCCATCCAAGAGGATACTTGCTGCATTGCCCTAGGAAAACAGTGAGTTAAATTCTACACCAAACCACCTTCACCTGTATCCTCCCATGTCTACGTGGTAAGTAGACAGAGGAGGGGCTGGAGCAAATGTTGTCTATTGATGGTAATGAAACCAATAGGCCCAGAGCAGAAGGAAAATGAGCCTTTGAGCTCAGTGTAGGTGAGTGCCTGAATTTTCACATGCAGAGCAGGAGCCATGGGGGTCACCCTCAGTATCAATAGAGATTTCATTAGTCACTTGCTGGATTTGTCCTGTAAAGGAGTGCACCTTTCAAGAGCCTTGGGAACTATTACTTGAATTGTGGCCCTAAGTTGTGAAATGATACTCAATTCTTTTGGAAGACACTTGAACTTCATATCCTCACCTCACATGCAACTTGCTCTGGGGCTAAGATAACTAAATTTTCCATCCTTTTTGGGAGATAGACAACAAATATTAAGGGAAAGAAATTCTATATAATAGTGATGGAATATGCAAATGACCATCACACCATCACAAAGATGGTGGCACCTATAGCCACAAGATGGCGGCACCCAGTCCCCTCAGCCCTGCTGGAGTCCCCTAACCCTTTCAGTCCTGCCGGGGGGGGGGGGGGGAGGGTGGCAGGTGTGCAGTGTGGCCCGACCCACCCTCAGCCCCCGAGCTGCCCAGAGCCAGCCCAAGGTGCAGGGAAGCCTTGGATGTCAGCTGCCCAGTTGCCTAGGGCTTGCCTGAGGCACAGGCAAGCCTCAGATGGTGGCTGCCCAGCTGTCCAGGGCCTCCCGAGGCTCAGGTAACCAGGGCTGGTTGAGGCTTGTGCTGCTGGCAGTGGCAGCAGCAGAGGTGTGATGGGGCGTCGCCTTCCCCTGATCGCCTGTTCACCCCACACCCCTGAGGGCTTCTGGACTGAGAAGGGGCAGGCTGCGCAGAGGGACCCCCACTCCAGTGCACGAATTTTCATGTACCAGGCGTCTAGTATCTATGTAATACACACACACACACACACACACACACACACACACACACACACACATATATATATATATATATATATATATATATATAAATAATATATTTGTACACACACACACATATATCTGTATACATACCCCACACATACTTCACTGGGACGACCTGGGGCACCTCAGCTCACTCTAACTCAGGCTTGGTAGCAGAGCCTTCTTGTCATGTGGACAAAGCCAGACATCCAGACATAACTAGTTTACCCACTACAGCTGCATGGAAAGTTAATTCCAACTTGCCATCTGGTTGCCGGCTGGCCGCTGCTACCAGCATTTTCCAGCATCTCAACTTGCTATTGAGTCAGAGCCACAGAGAATGAAAGCAGCGAACGCAGCTGCACCATGGCTGCTCTTGGGATGGGGTGCTCTCTGTCTCTCCGGGTGAAATCACTGGTGAGGAGGGAGTCCCCATTGTCATTTCAGCTGCCAAGACATTCCATGCTGACAAACTGGGAAAGGGAAGTCGCGAATGATATGAGATCCCTTTTTATGGCGAAGCTAGGCCAAGGCCACCAGGCGAGCCAGCCATGCTTTTCCTAGGCTGCCTGGCCACTAGCAGAAGCTCTGAATGACCATGGCTGACCCCTGTATTCAGGGGAGGTGGGAGAAGGCCCGGCCAGTCCTTCAGCGATGCCCAAGGACGCTGTGAATGTGGGCATGATTCCATAATCCAGGATCCCCTCCCCACCAAAAGCCTCAACATTTTAGAAGGGAGTGTAAGTTTGCTAGATTCCGAGGAAACTCGAAGGGGAAATACTTTTTGCAGATCACCTAGGAAAAGTCAAAGTAATTCCAAGGTACCCGTGTGAGGTGTGGAAAGTCCCATACACATGGCCATCCCCCTGGAGCCTGTCTGCACCCCTAGTTCAAGCCAGCTGGTGGCCGGTGGACGTGCACAGAGGTCTCACCAGGGCGGCATTTGTGGTGAGACTGAGAAACCCCTTGCTTTGGGCCAGAGAACCTGCGGTCACATTTCACTTGGGTCATGTCCTGGCTGTGTGACCTTGTATAAAACCCCCGAGCTTTCTGGATTTCCTGTCCTTACCTATTTATTATTTACTATACCATGACTGTTGCGACATTAACTGCATATTCAAATCATGTCACTAGACATATAAATATTAAAATGTCACTATTAATTTTTTTTTTTTTTTTTTTTTAACCATTTTGTCCCTTTGACAGAAACTCCACCATCAGAGGTGTGACTCTTTGGGATAAGGCTCTGTTCTCTAGGGTCCTCTTTTTTTTTTTTTTTAATTAACTTTTTTTTTATTTGAGTATAGTTGGTATACAATACTATTATATTGAACATACTCGTTTCAGGTGTACAATATAGTGATTGGACATGTTTAGACCTTACGATGTGAACACCCCACTAATTCTAGTGATCACCTGTCACCGTGCAAATGTGTCACAATTGTGGGCTATATTTTCCTTCACCATTTTTACTCCTCCCTCCATCACCCCACTCCTCTGTCAACCATCCCTTTGGTCTCTGTTTTGATGAGTCTGTTCTTGTTTTATTTGTTCCTTTGTTTTGCCCTCTTTTTTTTTTAAAGCAAATGCCATTGCAAAAGGTAACAGGGAACCTGTGAGTGATGAGTCAGTAGATTTCATTTTCCCAGCAAACAGGAATCTGAAGGTCCTGAAGGAATGGGGGTGTGAGAGGGACTTGGGGGAGCATGGAGGCTGTCACCTAAGAACAGGAATTGGGTTACGTGTCTCGCCTAAGGTGAAAGCAGAAGCTGGGGGGTGCAGGGGCATTGCTAGGAGAGAGAAGGGGACCCTCGAGGTGGGGAGGCCACTTGATTAGAGTCTGATATTTGAGTTCGCCCAGCCTCCAGCCACATTGAATGGTAAGTTCCGGCTTGCTGTTCACTGATGTTTCCCCATGGCTTATTTCAGCACTCACCATGCTATAGTTGCTCATCAATGTCGTAGAATCAAACTGTGTTTTTGCAGATTTCACCCTTTTGCCCTGGGTCCAGGCCTCACTAAGCTGATTCTCCTGAGCACCTTTCCTTGACACACTTCCCTCCCTGACTCCCTGACTCCCCGACCTCTGGCTTTTTCTCTGACAGCACCACACCTCTGAGGCCTCCCACCCTGCCATGAATGTTGTGCACTGGGCCTCCAGTTTGAGATATTCTCCAGAGAAAGGACTCAGGTCTGAGACTTTAGAATAGAAATGCCCCCATCACTTATTACATCTTAAATGTTAATGCTCTCTCTTTACCTTGCCCCCAGAGTGCTAGAAGATTTAGCTATGCCTATATTTTTCAATGACTTACCAAATCACTCACATCTCAGCCAGGGAGGGAAATTGCTGCCCTCAAGGATACCATCGTCAGATCTCATTCATCCTGATTTTGTTGGTCTTCCTTCGCCATCGTTTCTTTTCGAAGGGGGGTGGGGAACGTCATCTTTATTACGTTCACGACAGCTAGTCACGTCCCGTGCTCCGTGCCAGCTGGGTTTACAAACGGCTTCCTCTGGCAGCCCATGTGGAAATGAATTCAATTGCCTGTAAGTGGGTGAGCGTGTCTACGTGTACTCTATTTCCTTTTATTAACTGAGGGACCATTTCTCACCTTGTTCTCTAGCTTTGCAGCCAAACGGAGCACAGGGCTCCTATTGATGCTAGTGGCCTGGAGTTGGGTCGCTGTCAATGAAAATGAAACATTCTCAGACCTGTCCCACAGAGCACAGAGCAGGCAGAGAAATGAGCCATAAATTCAGGTGGACCCAAGTAGGGGCTGCGGTTGGCTTCAGTTCTTTCTTTGAGTGAAAGCCAAGTGCTGCACTTGAGCTTAACCAGGGCAGATTTTTGGAGCTTTAAATGGAACATAACTTCCATCATTTATCACACTCGCATGCATCCTACTTGCAAAAGGAACTGCCACTCTAGACTGAATACAACTCAGTGGACCTGGAGCATGAGTTCCTTGAGGCCAGGTACATTTGGGGTGGGAGGAAGCATGAAAAGAAAGGAGAGAGAGAGAGAGAGAGAGAGAGAGAGAGAGAGAGAGAGAGAGAGAGAGAGAGAGAGAGAGAGAGAGAAAGGAGGGAGGGAGGGAGGAAGGAAGGGGAAGGGAGGAAGGGAAGGGAAGGGAGGGAGGAAGGAAGAAAGAAAGAAAGAAAGAAAGAAAGAAAGAAAGAAAGAAAGAAAGAAAGAAAAGAAAAGAAAAGAAAAGAAAAGAAAAGAAAAGAAAAGAAAAGAAAAGAAAAGAAAAGAAAAAACGCAGTTTCCTACTCTACCCCTGTTAGTTTAGCACAGCTGGATATATATATATATGAAAGAAGAAATATTCTTATACTGTATTCAACTCTGCAAATGGTGTTTTTGTCATGTAATTCAATATGGCTTTATGTTTTTTTGATATATATATATATATATATATATATATATATATATATATAATTGATTTTTTTACAGAGAGGAAGGGAGAGAGTTAGAAACATCGATGAGAGAGTCATCGACCAGCTGCCTCTTGCACGCCCCCTACTGGAGATGTGCCCACAACCAAGGTACATGCCCTTGACCGGAATCTAACCAGGAACCTTTCAGTCCGCAGGCTGACACTCTATCCACTGAGCCAAATCAGTTTCGGCTGGCTTTATGTTTTAAAGTCAAGCTAAATTAACAACTTTTGAGAGGTGCTTGAATTGTATTTCTGCTGTTTCTGTTGGGCAACAGAACGACTTCTTAACCCTGCTGTTGGAGCTCTGGACTTGGTACCCTCACTAAAGCCACTGTTTGGCATCATTTGGGGATGGAGTCTCACCTAATGGGACACCCACACTGAGGCAGAGGGAGTGTACTTCTTACCTAGAATCAGCCATGTCAACCCGGGAGGTGGTGAACATTCGGACTTTTTGAATAATCTCTGAAGAGACTAACTTCCACAAAACATTTTAACCTCAGATTTCTTATGTTGAAAAGAGCAGAGCCTGTAGAGGTCGCTCATTTAAAATATTTCCCTCCTAATTATTTTCTCAAGGATATATAAAGACGGTTGGCCAATTGTTTTTTAATGAAACTTCTGTGAGGAGAGCTAAGGTAGAATTTCCTCTCTGTATTTTGTTTGCTTCCTTTCTTCCCACTTCTCTTTGCTCGTCTTGCCAAAACTAACGTTTCTCTATGGCTTTGGTATGTTTTATCCTCTAAGAGGACTTTTGATCTTTAAAGATTTAAAGTTTGGAATCAGCCTTGGTGGCCTCGGGTTTGCAAGAGAGCCTTCTCCGTTTCCCGAATGTCTTGCTTTTTTGAACTTGCCATCGCTCAGTAAGTGGCTGCTCTTATGTAAGATCCAATTAATCAATTCAAAGCAGTGCTGGGCAATTATCTGGTGAACTTGGGAAGCTATAGACAAGGCTGAAATAGGCTCCTGAGAAGTCATAAATTCAGCATGTATGCCTGTCAGGACTGCTCCGCATGATTCATGGGGACCTGGTTTAGGAACTTGGATGAGGCCCTGAAACAGGGAAAGACTCTCCTCCTACTTCTAGTTGGTGTTGGTCTAGTCTAGCAGCTTCTTAGGGAGCCACTGTGATCTGTCCCTTCTCCTGACCCGTTGCTCATTCTTCTGAGGAAAGGGAGGACTCCTCTGCTGATTATTGTGCAGCATCTTAAGCACAAAACCAGTCAGACCAGAAACCCTTTATGGTTAAAAAGTTTTTGTTAATGATAGTTAAAAACAAAAAAGCCCCACACAACTAATATAATAAGGTAATAGTCATTAGGCAGAAAGTTTCTTAAAGGTTAATGAGAAACTTAACCCTCCTGTGAGGCTAAAAGTCCCCCATCACCGAGCGTTAGTTGCCAGCGAGGTCCCTCACACCCAGCGGTCCCAGGCTCTCATCTGACACTCACTGTAGCTAAGTCCTTAGTGTCCTGCACCCATGACTAGCTTGCAACGTCATGTGCTCCCATAATTGCTATCATTGCTATTAAAGGTTGCCAAAAATTATTCATTTTGGTTCATACTGAAGTCAGCTAATTTAGAACATGGAACCCTTTTGTGGAGCAGTGTCATGGAATCGGCCCACATGAGCATTTACAAGGAGTCTTCAGACAAGCTTACAGTTTATGCAGAAAAGCAGCAAAAGGGAAGCCTGATGCTCAGTTATTGTGTAAAAGAGAAAGGAAAGCCACCTGAAGCATAAATCACAGGTAGCCCTGCCACAATAGGGTTCAGAAGAAAACAAAATACAACCAGCAAAGGTAAACCAGAAGTGGCTGAAAATGCAAAATTTTCATTGATACTCTTGCAAAATTTTTAATGATACTCGCCCAATCCTAGTGAATCTGCTCTTTCCTCTCTTTGAATTCAGAGTCAGAGATCTCAGAGCTGGAGACTCCAGTAATGGCAGGTCATCCATGCTTCCATCCATCTACCCATCCATCCGTCCTTCCAGACTTTGAATCCCTGTGTACTATATCACATAACCCCAGCTTCTGACTTTTGATTGAGAACCCACAATCTCACACACACACACACACACACACACAGACAAGCTTTTATGTTGCAGTGATTAAATGAATGCCGCCCCCCCCCCAAAAAAAATCAACCTTCTCTATAAGTGCCAAGAGAGTATTTTTAAAAATATATTTTTATTGATTTCAGAGAGGAAGGGAGAGGGAGAGAGAGATAGAAACATCAATGATGAGAGAGAATCACTGATCGGCTGTCTCCTGCATGTCCCCTCCACTGGGAACTGAGCCTGCGACCTGGGCATGTGCCCTTGACTAGAACTGAACCTGGAACCCTTCAGCCTGCAGGTCAATGCTCTATCCACTGAGATAAACCAGCTAGGAGACAAGAGAGTATTTTGATATCAGGAAAACAAGGACAACATCACTACTTCTGTTAAGCATCCTACTTATAAACACCCTTCTTCTTAACCAACCTCCCCATTCTCCAGTAAATAAAATCTCCCTTCCACACAGAGCTGTCCACATCATATTTTTTGGTATCTGGAGTAATATTTAATAACTATTGATATATGGTTATTCTATTTAAAACCCTGCCCTAAATCTAAGTGGCAAATGCCATAAAATGTTCCTCTGACACACCCCGGCACCAACTCACACCAGATTCCTTTGGTCACAGTCAGGAACCTCACATCTGGGGGCTGCTGAAGAAACACTGCCTTGAGTCTCTGCCCATTCCAACCTGTCCTCCCTGAGCAGAGCAACTTTCCTCCCATTTAGGCCTCTGAGCACATGTCATTGCACTCCCCTCATTTGGGGGAAGTTGGACAGTGAGGCCGTTTCTAAGTCCTAGTTAGGGGGAACGGGCAAGCTTGATGACTTTGACCAGGATGGGATGGGAAGCAGGGCAGCAGCACGTGGCGAGGTGGTATCATCACACTTTACAGGCACAGAAAGTGTGAGTGAACTTCTCCAAGTTCTACAACCAGTAAATAGTAGAGGGGGGATTCAAACCCCAAGTGCTCTGAATCCAAAGGTCATACATGCCATTTGTCAGGGTGGCAGAGGGCTTGTTTTGGCCCTTGAAGGATGAGTGAAAAATGGATGTAGAAAGTAGAAAGAGAGGTATTCCACACAGGGTTGGGACAGAGAAGTCAGGACACAGATGAAGAGTAGGGAACACTCACCTGCTTGGTCCATATTGGGACCAAGCAAGAGCTGAGGATGAAAAGCCAGATGAGACCAAAGGGGAAGACCTAGACATGCAGACTGAGATCTCCACATGATTCATTACAGGAAAGGGAGTGCTGAGGTGCCCCAGTCCTAGCTCGAGTGAGGCAACCAGTTCCTCTCATTTAATAACCCTTCGGGCCACGATTAAAGTGATTACTTTTGGCAACAACGACGTTGGCAGAAAATTAGGAGGCATGGGTGTGTAGGGAGAGAGGATAGGGAAGAGGTAGTCCAGAAGGTATTACGTTGGCTCAAGGAAAATATTTTGATCAACTTATTCACTCATGTAAACTGATTCATGCTGCCATCAACATGAATCAGTTTATGTACAAGCTGAATGGTTGGACCCACTGCAGGTGACTTCTGTTCACAAATCAGCTCTCCCAGCTTTGAGTTCCTTGAGTGGACCTGCTAATTGTGAGTCCTGTTTTAGAAGAGCATGTAGTCAGGGGAGTGGAGACTGATAGATCTTATTAAGGGCCTCTGTGCCACACACTTTTGTCCTTCAGTTCCCCCAATAACCCTGCGGAATTATATTTCCTCAGTTGCAGCCATGGAAGCATGCTTGAGAGATGGCACTGAAGGTCACGCAGCTAGACAGCAGAGAAGGAGGGTCTCCAGCCTGGTTCTTTCTAACTCCAAGCCCAATGCTCTGCAAACAAATTAAGCAGAGGAGGAAGGGGAGAAGGAAGTGCCACTATGGGTTTGTAAGGGGAGTAGGAGAAAAAAAAAATCTAAGAGGTTTGGATGTAAAAAAAGGGCTCGGGCCAGTGATTCAGGATCCCGGTGGGACCAAGTGGACATTGAGCTGGGGGCTGCTGAACGTGCTGCTCTCCTCCAGAATGTGAGCTTTCTAGATTAGAAGGCACCCCTCTTTCTGTCCCTTTGCCAGAAAGTGGACCTGAAGGAGTGCCTCTGATGATATGAGCATGCTGGATCACTCTGAGGCTCTTAATCCTGGGAGATTTATGTGGGTGACCTCACTATGAAAACAAAACTATTTTTCTCGACCTGTCAGGAGGCAACAATTAGAAGAAGAATGTGAGGTTTGCTTCTGATGAAGGGTGCCGTTCCGAAGAGATCCTCTCTTACCAATGGGGTGACTTGGAGCTAAAATATAAAGGCCTTGGGAAGGGGGCAGGGGAAAGAATAAAGAAAACAACGGAATTCCTCTTACTCCACTCCAGAACAGGCAAACAAAGGGTAACTTCAGGAATAAAATATGATATGTTTTGTATATATATATTTTTTTCGGCGTCATCTGCACGCGTTAGTTAAGTTGGGTTTTGTATCACTTCACGTAGGGTGGATCCATTTTCCCCGGCTGTTATAAAAACATCTCAGACACGCATGACAGGCTTCAGAGAATGCCGCCCATCCCTGCGCCACGGTGGATAATTGCACGTTAATACAAACGGACAGGGATGAGTTTTGATCCCAGTGTGTGCCTGTCAGGGTAATGGAAGGGCCAGCCAGTGTGTCAGGTGCGTGTAATGGCTTCGGGAAGTGTAGGGCCCTAGCGTGTGAAGTCGCTGGGATCACAGCAGTAGCAAAGCTGTCGACGGAACAGTTGGGCAGTCTGGAGATGGTAGGGCCAGGGTAGTAGCCAAGGCCCAGGGAAAAGGCAGTTTCAAGCAGTCTGAGGGTGTGGGAGTTCCAAGAGGTGCCTCTTCGGCATGCAGGTTGCTGTGAGCTAAAGACTATTTTAGCTTCAGGCTCAAGAGAAAGTGTTAGCCCCTCCCTTTAGCTACTAACTATGGGGACAGGGCAAACTTCCATTTACTAAACGTGTTTTTCTTATGATCCTGCAAGGACCTTTGAGGTTCCCGAGGTGCATTACCTCATCCCTAGCTCAGGATGTCTTCTTCACCTGATCCCCCCTTCTATCTCTCAGCCGCCTCTCCTGCACGTGGGGTCTCTGACTCTCTCACGCGGGTGGGGTTCCCATACATATGGATGCATTACATTTGGTTGTTTTCTCTTGCTAATCTGTCTCAGGTCTATTTGATTATTAGACCAGACAGGAGAACCTTATGAGTGGAGGAACGTTTGCTCCTCTCCCACCCACCGTGGGCGCTGGAAGCAGGATCAACTCACAGGTGCTGCTAACGAGAAGATCCTGGTGTCTGACACAGGGCAGCTGAAAGTAAGGGTTTTTACCATGCCAACACCGCACCCCAACCTCCACTCCAGGTCTCTGTCTTCAGGGTCTGGTGGAAGCAAAAGTGATGGGAATCTTTTTCTCTCTTCCAACTTAAGACTGTCAAGAGAAAATATCCGTGAAACTCATTTCTTGGGCCAGCGATTCTTGGTTACTTGATATTAGTATTCACGGTGTTACTGGTGGCGTGGGTGGAGAAACAGCACCAGTTGTTACCAGGGAGTTGGAGTCTAGTCACAGAATTTAAGCTGACTGATTAGTGCTCCACTGCCCCCCCTCGGCAGTGACTGAGCCTGTAAGAGGAGGGGCACCAGGGCATGGCCCTTTCTGTCCCCTGCGGGGGTCCTCTAATGGGCGATTTTTGCTCTGGACTTTCCATGGGGTTGGCCTAAAGCTTTCCTAGACCAATTTTGCTTTCGCTCCCCTTTTTTTTTAGAAATTAGATTCGTATCAGACTTTCTCTGCCAAATGCTGCCCTTGATGTTTATCTCCCCTTTATCTCTCGCAGATTTCACCCCCCAATAAATCTCTTCTACTCCCATCTCCCATCCCAGGGTCTGCCTCCCAGAGGGTCTAACCTGATACACCTACACAGTGCCCCATCGGATTTATTTTCTCTCTTCAAGCAGGCGAGGGAGATTTTATTAGCTCGAATGTACAGTGTCTCCCCTCCACAATCGCGGTCTTGTTGAAATGCCATCATCAAAAGAAACCATTTATCATGACAACAAAGCCTTTTCCAAATCGTGTTTTGGATCATCATGTTGTTCGTGCAAAAATGCATCTTGTGGGGGTGCCGTCGTACGTCAGCACCCCACACAAGAGAATAGGGCATTCTGAGTTGGCACCCCACACATGTGCTCCTTGGCAAGTCTTTTCAAGCCTGGATCCCAGCCTGAGGGGAACCTGAGAGCCCCCCTGGGAGTGGGGAGGGGCCTGGAGCGTGCAGGGAGGTGATAATGAGCGCAGTCGTGTTTGAATGGCATTCAGAAGGGCTCTCAGAGGGGGCCCTGGAGTGGCCTAGTGCTTTCCTTCTACTTGGCATTTTGCATTTTTGGCACAAGATATGTGAAAGCTTGGAATGAGGTTATCACAAGCTACTTGTTTTGCCAAAGTACCAACTACTGCTTCAAGTTTTATGTTCCCTCGTCTGTCTCTCGTGTGCTTCTTTCTGCCTTGCCAGGGAGACGGCTCTCATGTGACTCCTGCTCGCCCCACCGGTAGCTGAGGGTGAGGCTGGTGGGTAAAAGATGTAGCCAAGAAAATCAAACAACCTGAGGCCCGTTGTTTACCCACTTGCTGCTTGCAACTTGGCATTCGTGCGGACCCTATGGGGACCCCTCTCCCTAGGAGGCTTATCAGCTAGACAGGAGACACATACTTCTCTTATTATATAATGCTTCGGTATCGGGCACTGAACACAGTCATTCCTGCAGCTGTGGCTCTGTGTGCTCAGCTACATGAGAAAAAGAAAAACAGTAAAAAGCACTAATTCAGGCATGCTTTAATATCATGCAGCAGTAAAATGGCTAGGGCACTGGTTCAAGGAGCAGAATGTAAAACGTGAACGCAGTTTTCTTAGGGTTGCTGCCCTGCTCTGAGCGTGTTGCTGTCATTGTTTTTCTCCCATTCTTCCCGCCATTGTTGGTTTATGTCTTTTTTATAAAATAAAATAAAAAATCAGGACCTGGGGAGGAAATGAAAATAGATATTTATATTCAACCCACCATCTTACCAGAATCCACTATTTATTTGTCTTCTCTCTTCAGTTTTGGCTTCCACAAATAAAAAAAAAATATGGATTTACATAAATTAGATGCTCATATGCTTTGTCCTTCTAAGGATTATAGTAATCTTTGTGAGGATCCTATAGTTTACAGTTATTTTCTCACTCTTGATCTTACTTGGGGTTTACTCTGACCTAGTAGTCCTTGGTGATGTGAGATGCATAATCTCTCAAAGAATGGTGATAGTCACTTATGGGAGATTGGCAGGTGACAGCAACAAGGCAGGAAAGAGAGAACATGGAGATCTGAATTGAATGAAGTTCAAAGGAGGAGGAGACTGCCTATGAGTGGATGGCAGGCGTTCAATGAGAAGAATGAGAAGGCTGCCCCCACCTCCTGGCCTAAAAAAAAAATCTAGATAATCAGGTAAGACAGAGCTAGAAGCAGCAATGGGTACATGTAGGTGTGGAAGTGCTCGTCATGGGGGATGAGGTCTATATCAGGTAAAACGGGAAGAACTGAGATGACAGCTACTGAAAGGCAGAGTTGGGGAGCAGTAAGCTCAGAACAATTCAAGGATGTGTATGTGACCTCGAGTCAATTAAAAAATACGCAATTCCTTCACCCCTGACCTGCCTCCGAGACCATTGAGGGTGATACCAAGACAGCTCAGGCCTCGCTTCTGCCTCTCCCCTCTTCTGATGGAAGCGAGCCTGTGGGAGATTGTGTCCTCACCTGTAGCATGCCCTGGCTTGCCTCCTGGCCCACAGGCTTCTTTCTTGTCCATCATTGTCAAGAATGGGTGAAGGATTTGGTCTGAAGCCAAAGCAAATAGCAGCTGAGAGACACACAACAGTTGGCGTCTGGCTCAGATGCTTCTGGCGCCTTCCTAGACAAACCCTTCCCCCCCCTAGAAGCCTGCCTGACTCGATGAAAACTGCAACGAACATTTGCACAGAGCTCTGGGGTTTAGCTGGCATTTCCACATACAGTATCGCATCTCATCCTCCTAACTCTGCTGGGAGTAAGTTTTAGGATTCCCATTTTACAGATACAGACACTTCCGGCTCCATTCTGATAATCAAGTGACATTGATCTCTGTGAGCATCAACTTTCTTAGTAATAAAATGGGAATGAGATTTATGGCAAAGTTGTGTCGAGAATTAAACAGGATTATGTGTGTGTAACGTGTGTGCGCACACAGTTGGCTTCCCATGAATATTCATTCCATATTTCTGCTTAAATGATTTACTCAGACAAAGAAAGCCAGATTTTGAATTCCCATCTGCACTTGCCACGGAGGAGCAGGCCATTCCTAAAGGGAGAGAGGGATCATTTATAACGATGTAGCTTCGGTCCCAGCAATGTCTTCCCTCTCTAGGTGCATGGTTCCTTGCAATGTAAAATAGTCATCCTTCTGATAAAAGGAGGAGTCTCTTTTCCCTCCCCCTTGAATCTGGGCTGGCATTGAGACTTGCTTTGATTGGTAGAAAGTGGTAGATGTGACATTGGGCCTTGAGTGTCTGTCTACTCTCGCTTTCTTGATGCCCTATGACTCCCACATAAGGAAAGCCAGGCTAGTCTCTGAGGATGAGAGCTTACATGGAGAGAGAGAGTTCCAGTCATCAAAGTAGTTGAAGCCATGCCCCCTGAGGCACCAGGCATGGGACTGAGGCCAGTGAACCAGCCAACCCCCAACCCCCATCCCAGTTGGCATTTCCCCTACCCCCTAATAGCAGCATAATTGACCCCAGGTGAAACCAGCAGAGGAACTGCCCAGTTGGGCCTGACCCAAATTTAAAAATCATTATTAAATATATAATAGGCCACTAAATTTTGGGGGTGGTTGCTATGCAGAAATAGGTAATTAATACATGACCAAGATAAAATACTAGGACAACATCAGTAAGATTGGGTAGATACTGAAATCAGGTTAAAACAAACAAACAAACAAACAAACAAACAAAAAAACAACCACTCATCTCATCATCTTTCTCCTGTAAGATATGTGTGATTCTGTACCATCTAGTGATCCTTTGAACTAAATATAGAACTTGAAACTTATAAGTTATCAAACACCTACTCCTCTGATGCATATAATTCTTTGGATAAATATGTATGGTCTTCCATCCAGGGCCTTCAAACTCAGAGTCTCATTGATCCCCACCTCATGGTTATGACCAATAAAGGACCAGATCACACATATGTCTAATATTCCCAATATCATGAGAGGGGTCTTGGGAATAGTCCCGATATCCATGCTAGGAGTCTGCAGTCAAGCGTGGGCCCAAATCTTTCAATCCTTGACTCCCACCAGTCCCTCTAGTATGTGGTGGGAGCATGCACACCTCATCATCACCTCATCACCATCTCAGAGACCTCTACATTGTTCTGGAGCCAATAATGCTTAGAAAAAGGGATACAGAAGCAGGGAGGATGTAAACAAGATATTTCAGGGTATGATTCCAGTCCTGACTGTCTGGGTCAACTTGCATATTTCAGAGGAACGTTGCTCTGAAAGGGCTGAGAAGATCCCTGAAGACCCTCACAACCAAAGTGAAACATCCAAAGTAGACTGTCCTTCTCTGAGCAGGAAAAGCGAGGGATAACTTATAACTATAATTTATAGCTGCGGTCCTACCCTTGATTTGCCTGTGGACAAGGGACAAACCCAAAGCGACTTCATGCAGTGGAGAATGGAACAAGGGCCTAAGATCAGAGGGAAAATGCCAGTAAAACAGCTATCTGCTCATCTGCTTGATTTTGAGTCAAGTGAAATGAGTGATGTGGGTGACAGGTCACCTGTGAAGCGTGTGTGGCAATCGGAGGTGCAGGTTGCTGTGAAGATTCTAAGGTTCCTCCCTTGCCTTCTTGGGATCAGTCCCGGTGACACGATCTTGAATGCATGAGGATCCGTTTTAATTGTCTCTCTCGCTCTCCCTCTCGTTCTCACTGCCAGCAGCAGAGATCAGACAAAGGAGTCAGTGACAGCTCAAGGCTGTCTGGTTTCTGAGCTGAGCTTCCTTTGCACAGGTCCATGGCCCGTGATTGAGGGCAGGGAAGAGGGAGGGGCACAGGCTGGGGACCACCGTTGCTCACTGCTGGGTTCTCAGAGCGGTGGCGTGCAGCCCACTCTCCAGCCCGCAGGCTATCGGCAGCATTACTGAAGCTTCCGGGGAGACTCAGAACAGCCTGCTGGGAAAGACACCAGGCATCAGGAATTCTGGCTCCACTACTGACTTGCTGCATGGATTTAGGCAGGTTAATTAAATTAACATTCTGAGGCACGTCACAGTCTACGTTATGTTTTTCCAAAGTGCTTTTGAAGTAATCCTCCCAGCCCTGCTGGGATAGGTGATATATGATGTGGTTACATGATGTGATTATTCCTATTTAAGAGATGAGGAAGCTGAGGCTCAGGGAGCCAAGCGATTGGTCCAAAGGCATGTAGCCAAAGAGAACAGGAACCTGCTGCTCCAACTCCTTTGCTTTCCCTCCACCCTCCGCCACCACGTGTACACTCAGCTCTCTGAGCCCCAGTGCCCTCCTCAGTGACATAATGGCAATTTCACTGGGCACTTTCTCTGTGTGCGGTAACCATGTTACTGTGTTATCTCATTTAATCGTGTAATCCTTAAAATAACCTGTGGGCAGAAACTCTTTTTTATCTCTGTTTTACAGATGAGGGGCTGGGGGCTTAGAGGGATCAGAAACCTGCCCAGCCAAAGCCCACACTCTTAGCCACTTGGCTGTGCAAGTTCCCACCGGTAATTGGAATGGATCGCCAACCCGCCTACCTCACCAAGTACTAGGTAAGGTAGCTTTTAAAGATAAAATGAGATGGCCAACTTTTGATAGTTAAACATATGTGGCAGATATGCAAAGGACAATAAAAATCGCTACTCCTGCAGGTCTTATACTATAACAAAGCCCAGACTAACTTCTAACCAATGGGCACAATCACACATCTTCACTGATAAAGTAGCAGAGAGAGACAAATAAAGGAGTAGCAAATGGAGTGCTGGAGTCCAGAAGCAGCAATCCCGGAGGACTTCCTGAAAAAGGTGAGTTTTGCTTAACTTCCTGGCAATAATGCAGGCAGAGAATATAAAAGAAGAGAGGCATCCCGAGCAGAAACACTGACCTATCGAGGGGGAGGTAGGCAGGGATGGAGGTTCTGGGAGGAGTGAGTGAGTGGGAAATGGTCTTGAGGCCATAACAATGAGTGTGTGTGGGTATATACATAAGTGTGTACACATGTGTGAGTGTAAGTGTGCATTGTGTATATGAATGACAGGCCGGGCCACTTGCCCCCCACCCTCTGCAGGGTCACACACGATAACTTCCACATTATCTTAAACACAGGCCAGAGCTCATCCTCTGCTGAGCACTTTGCTGCCACAGCCTTCTATCTCCCACAGAATCAAAATACACTCTCCGGTCTTGGCAGAGACTCTTGCTCTCACTTGTGGGCCTTTTCCATGGACTTTTATGTCTCTGTTTATTTTGCGTGTTTCATGAGTGGCTCATGCCTTTAAAGGAAATACACCAGCCACAACCCAGTCTGTCATTATGGCCCTTTGCTGACCGCCGGCTGCCCTCACCCTGCTCCAGGGATGGGTGAGCCTGGGCTTTTAATTTGCTGTGACAGGAGATAATTGTTGCTTGAGTTTCCACCTCTGAAAATAAATCAGGGTGGTGCTTCCCAGCTGGGGTCCCACAAGAGGCAAACTCACCCCTTGGGCTGGTGCCAGGGGAGGCTTAGCCAGGCCGGAGCGGCCGGTCTCCGTGTCTCTCACCTCCTTTCTGTTTCTGGATTTCAAAACATACAATTAGTGTTTTCTTTAAGAGCTCAAGATGGAAAAGTTAAGAAAGTCCAGGGAGACTTTCTGATAATCTATGCAAGAAATCTAGTGGTGGGTTCTGTTTTAGACTCAGGGGACCCCTAAGCTGTGCCCTACTTGCCACTTACAGCTGCATTCAAATTCAAGCACATCATAGTGTACCCAGCAGGGCTATCCTCGTGTATTTTCTTCCTTTAAAATATGACATCATGCACAGCAATATCTGGGAAAGGTCTCACCAATCAGAGCACTCTGAATGGCAAGTCAGGTCATGGGTTTTTGGACCCTTCTCATCTACAAATTGAGATAGCTGGAGACAACCTTTGAAAGTTCCTTCTAGCACAAAAGCCCATTTATCTTGGACTGCATTCATGGGCTCATCTCAGCACAGGGTATTATGAAGCCTGAGTGTGTCCTACAAGCTAAATTTGTATAAAGATGTCTGGGAGTTGTACATTTCAGCTCTGGCTTAGGCCTAAGATAATACATATAGAGACCGCCCCCCTCCCCCCCCCAAAGGCAGGGAAGCTAAGAGTGTTAGAGGAGAATGAATCCACAAGGACACTGCCCCATAGGCTCTGGGGCCCTCTAGAAGGTCCCTCCTGTGCTCTCGGTCTCCCTGTTCAAGTCCTATCTCTCTACTTATTAGCTGTCTGACCTTGGGAAGGTTGCTTAACCCCTTAGTTTTCCCACCTATAACATGGGGAAGACAACAGACATGCTTCTGTGAGTTGTCATGAGGTTTAAGATAGATAGTATGTCATTTATGTAGCTCACTAAGAATTCTCACCCTCCTCCTTTTGGGCACCTGTTAAGATTGCTTTTCTCTAGTCCCTTGATGTTGAACTTAGCCAAGTGACTTGCTTGGCCCATGAAATGAGAGCAGAAGTATTCCCAGGAGCATTTAGATGACAGTGTAAGACACTCTACTGCTCCCTTCTTCTTGCAGTGGCTGCTGGCAATGCCATAATGGCATACTTCCATTCAGCATATGAAGAAATGTGGAGTGGAGCCCCCCCAGTCAACTGCACTGGACTTTTAATGAGCCTGAGAAGTAAATTAGCTACAAAGATTTGGGGGCTGTTTGTTACCACAGCACAAAGTAGCTTACCCTGACTATAACAATATATATGAAGCAGCTAGCATAGACTCTAGAGAACATAGTAATCTCATAGTAAATGATAGTTCCTATCCTGACTCTTAGGACAAAGGCCAGGACCATTGTCTTTGGAAGCAACCACACAGAATCTAGCGCAGTTCTGAGCAATGCTTATACACTCTTTTATAGTGACAGAAGATGAATTCAAAGTCATTGGAGGCTATCAGAACCAAGGGAAATATTGTGCCCAAGAAAAACTAAACTCTTTCCAATATTTGGAGAGGGAGTATCACTATTTGCCCAAGGTGTTAAATCAAGTCATTATGTGCTTCAGTTTTCACAATCAGAACAACTTGTTCCTGTCCCCATGTCAGTTACTTCTCAGGCATAAGCCTAATGCATCGTCTGCTTAGAGTAACAGGTAACAGATGCTGGGTACTGATTCCAATATTTGTCATTGCTTACTTAGCACAGACACCAAAATCTTTGTTCATGTCAATACATGTCCTAGGAATATTTTTTCCATTAAACTCAGTAGTTAGAAAGCTATAGGAATCTCAGTTACATTAGAGTAAATAAATCCATAATTAAATAACCCAATCAGTACAGGTAGAGAAGAGGCAAGGCAGGTTATAGTTAAGAGCATGACTTTGGGGCTCACAAGAGATAGATTTGCATCCCAATTTCTTCACTTAATGATAAGGTGGTACTTTTTAAGAACTTAGAGCTATTCCTGACACTCAGATGACTGTCAGTAAATATGTCTTGCCATATACAATAGGTTGGTTGATAGATTTTCACATTTCTATTATTATATTAAAGACTTTGGATTTTTAGAGAGAGAGGAAGAAAGAAGGAAAGAGAAACTCAATGTGAGAGCATTGATCTGCTGCCTCCTACACTCCCCCTACTTCGGAGTAAGCCCACAACCCATGTGCCCTGACCCAGGAATCCAACCGGCAACCTTTCAGTGCACTGAACAACGCCCAACCAACCAAGCAACACTGACCATGCCACATTTCTTATTGCTTTAGTCATCTATTCATTCAAAAAATATTTCTCAGTGCCCTGACCTCATTTAACCTTCCCAACAACTTTATGAGATTGATAATATTGTTCTCATTTGTGTGTGTGTGTGTGTGTGTGATTGAATTGAGGCTCAGAGACAATAAGAATCTCAAGACTACCTAGCTGGTTAAGTGAGTTGGGCTTTAAACCCGGATCTAAAATGGGGAGCTCCACAAAGTTGTAGTCTGTAGAAAAGTGAATCGGTTCCAAAATCTACACAGCTCCTAGCACAGAAGAGTTTCTTTAATTCTGCTCTGGAAGCCCAGTGAGTCTGAACTTGATAGGGATGTTTAATATAGAAAGGTATGCTGACCAGGAGTGTGAGTCACCTCCCGAGCACAAACACCATCTGTGCAAGGAATGTGCAGCGAAGTAGGGGAAACCCAAGTCATTAAAGAGTGTCCAACTCCCTGGAGGCTGTGCAGACCCAACGTGGCAGCCAAAGACCAGCACCAACTCTCTGGCCCATGAGGTCTCCAGGAGGAAGATGCTGACTTAGGCCTCTAAACCAATCCTTCAGCCCAAGTCTAAAGCTTTCCCAGGAAATGAAACACTCTCTCAGGCATCTTACCTTCTCCTATCAATACCTTCATTCCATGACAAAGTGATTCTATCTCAGAAGAAACAACACCATGGTCATAAGGGGATTTTCTTTTTTAGAGTCTAATTAACAGGGAACATAAAGAGCACAGGAAGATCGCCAGTATGTCCTGGTCTAAAGGGGGCTAGAGGGGAGGGGATGAAGAGATAGAGTTTCCTTTTCCTTAATAAATGTAGTTTCTAAGGTTTGCCGGCTGCTGCCAAGCTGAGAGTTAGGGGCACTGTACTTTGTTACCTTTCATTCATTAATTCAACTAGCACTGCTTGAGCACGCCCTAAGCAAAGTGTGGTTGGGTTCTGTGAGGAAGGCAAAGATGAATTCCCTGCCCTAGGGGAGCTTGCAGTCTGGTAGGGGGAGAGAAGAACCCCAAAGGAAGGTTCCAGAAAGGGAAGGCCTATAACAATGCTAGCTGTTCAGGAGAGAGGTGGATTCTGGGCTTGAAGATGACCATAGCATTTGAGCCAGGTCTTACTGAAGTACTTGTATTACTTGTAAGCCAATGGTCTCATGGCCTCCCCGGTTTTATAAATGAAGCATGTTAACGTGAACACCCATCCTTCAGTGCCTCTTGGTCCTTGCCTGCAGGACCAGGCATTGCAGGCAGAGACTCCCTTTGGGAGCCCCGAGTGTTCTCAGGAATCATCCTCTGGCCAAGAGCCTGTGAGTGCAGAAGCTGGAGTCCCATGGCAGAGTCTGCTGCCCAGCCCCGGACTGCCTCACCTCCCAGGTCCTGTAAGATGCTGCCTCCCGTGTTCAGCACAGAAATACAAAGACTGCCCTTCTCCCCCAAATCTGACAGACCCTTCAGCAGTGGTGCTTCTTCAGCCTCTGACTCCCCCATTCTGGGGCTCAGTCTGCGGTGCCTGTGGGGACGGAAGACCCCAGTCTGGGCCCCTCTCCTCTGCCTGTCTCTGGATTCAACCCCACCTGCCTAAGCACAGACTCTTTCTTCAACAAACACAAAATGGCCTTCAAACAATGCCTGGACCCAGGGAAGTGAAGCCCTTAGAGTGGCTCCACGATTCATCAGCCAGATGGGGACAGGCTGGAGAGCAGCATGCACCTGGGATGGGGCTCTAGAACAGTAAGCCTAAACCAGGACCCTGTTGGGAAAACTGGGACTGTCACTGGACCTGTGGCCACTGGAGCCCCTGTTCCCCATCACACGGGGCATGTGTCCTTCTAGCCTCGCTACAAAGTCTGTGGATTCAATGCTTTCCTGGTGCCGCATTGACATTTACTGGCCAAACGGTGCCAAATAAAACCCTGGCCAATGTCAGCTGCCTGCCTAGAAACGTAAAACAGGTGCTCAGGGATTTGAATGAATGAGTTGGTAGAGAGGTTTGAGCTTCCACCAAAGGGACTTAGGCTGGCACAGTCCATTATGCAATCGGGCCGAAAAGAGAGCTGTTTAAAGCTCAGCCCAATACTTACTGACTTTGTTGAGCTTGAATCTGCAGGGAAATCACAGTGTGAATGGACTAATCAAGACCTATGAACTGCTGTCTGCATGAATAGCCACTTTCCCGGAGATCAAAGCCACGTGGCTGTGCAGACTTTCAGCTGCTTTCCTTGCATCCTTTTCTGATCAGAGTGATTTATCACTTGAATGTCATGATCAGCTCCGTGTCGTTTTACTTCAGCTGTCTGGTAGCAGCCTGTTGAGTAGTAGATGATTTAACTGTTTGGACCCTTGCTTAATCTGCCTTATAAACAACCCTGTGGGTTTTTTTTTTTTTTTTTTTTTTTTTTTTTAAGGGGGGAGGAGTGTTAAGCCTTTATAGGAGGATCCCAGCCATGACTCTAACCCACCCAGGTGTCCTCTCCACTCATATATCCATGGTCCAGAAGAGAAGCTCTGAATGGCCACCTGTGGGTTGCTGTTAAAAAGAGCCTGGATCCTAACTCAGAAGCTATTTTTCCCCCCCTGTGAATAAGTGTCTTCCTCATCTTTCTTCCTTATCCAGTGGATCTATAGCCAAATGCTTCTAGGGGAATATTATTTAAAAAAACACACACACCCAGAATGGTCAGCAATGCCTCCTGCCTCTCAGGGGTTCATTCCAATCCAAAGGGATGGCTCTATATGTGTTTGTTGTGCACTGGGCAGCTCCGGGAGACTTGAGCAGAACGTACACACACACCTGGCAGAAGCTGTTCTGACAGGTGAGGTGGGTCTGGAAGGGAGAGCAAGGGCAGGTGACTTTATGGAAAATAACCTGCTTCTTGCTCCCAGGCCAACTTTTGGGGGTTACTCAGTTTGGCCCACAGGGCGTCCCAGGAAATCTTACTCATGTTGGTACTTTTCACACAGTGGCATGTTCTACACTCCTCTCCCCGCTGACACATTTGACACCTTTGTGAGGGTTGCTGGTGGCACACTGACCAAGCTGCCCAGGATGGCACATCAGCAAGCGGCTATCCTCAAGAAGATGGTGCTTGGCTCTGACCTGGGAGCTTCCTAGACTCAGCATCCCCTCTCCCCCGCCATCCCAAACCCCAACACCTCCTTTCCTAAGAAACACAGAGCTTTCCCCAAACATTCCTGTCTTCGCTTCTTCCAATGTCCCCACCACCCTGAGTGATAGCATTCACCATTCCTTCATGGCTGGTGGCCCTGGGCGGATTGCATAAAGATCACTGCGGAAGTTTATTAGAAAATCAGATTCCTGGACTCCGCTCAAGACTTCCTAGGGTTGGGGCAGTACATGGGGACCAGCACCCTGTATTCAGACATGTTCCAGGCACTCCTAAGACTCTGCTAGGACTGAGAATCACCAGCAATTAGAAGGTGCATTAGAACATCCCTCCATTTGGAAAAGTAGAGTTGACCCCCTGAGATCATTCCGCTTTCTGATGGCTTTAGAAGGCGCAGTTCCCTCTTTTCCTAAAACCAGCGTGCTCTCGGGTTCTTTGCACATTGGAAACCAGCAAGAATCTGCCAGTGGCCCCAATGCCATGTGGGCTGCAAACTGCCTTCCTAAGCATTCCACACTCCCACGGACACAGCTCCCAGCACGTTCCCCAGCTGCTGGAGATGCATGAGGCTGTGGGCTTTCCTTCAAAGCTCACCAGATCCCCAAAGCTCCCAGAAAGGGCTTCCCTGAGCTAGCTCAGGGAGGGGCACGCTTGGTGCATATAGCAGAATGAGCCCCTTGAAAATGGCTAAATTCTCCACAGCCTCTGAAGGGCAAAATGTGTCTTAAAAAAATAAAAAATCTGAGAGCAGCCAGAGCACACGTTGCTAACAACAAGACCGAATTAAGCAACGAGGACTGTGCTGGTGCCAGTGCTGAGGCAGGAAATCATTCATTTTTCTTTAACTAATCTCCTTGTTTACATTATTTCCTTTGCTCCACAGAACTGGCTCGGAGAAGGCCTGGGTTTTTATGTTTTGTGTTATTTCAATCCTTGGTCAGTAGCATTTGGTCCCACTGAGCCTCGGCCCAGGGACCCCATGGCCAAAACTATTGTCAACAGTCACAACACTCGCTGTGGAATGAAGGATGAAGATAGCAAAGGCCAGCGGCAGATCTGCTCTCCCAGCTGTCCTGTCCACCAGCCCTGTCCCTGACCAGGGCTGGCTGGGCCAGGGGGCCTGCCTGTGTGTCTTGTGCAGGAGGGGGCCATGTCTGTCTCTCTCTCACTTGGATGCTCCGTTCTTGGCGCAATGCTTAATGGCTATTGAATGCAAGACGGACAGGACGAGGACACAGCAGATGATTTCCAAAGTGGGCTAGACACATCTTCGATCTCAACTTCTTTACACACTTACACATATAGGTGCAGTTGGGAGGGGTGGAGGTCAGGAGTGAGAAAGAGAAAGGAGGAGGAGGAAGAAGAGGAGGAGCAAAGGGAGGAGGGCCCATCTCCCTGTCACCATGGCTCAGAGATTCCATGCCTATCACCTAACTGCCTGCTTCCTCCAGTCCTAGCACACAGCATTGAGAGAGAAGAGCAGGCCACTGCAAATGGTTTAGACTGGGAAGGCCCCGCCCCCGCCCCCTCCCACCGTGGTCTCTACCCCAGAGCACTCTGGGAAGCATGGGAAGTCCTGCTCTGTCCAGGGGTCCTATTTCTCTTCAACTCTAAGAACCCGCGGGTTTGGTCTCTGGTTTGCCCACACGGTGACATCTGGGGGCAGGAGGGGGCTTCCCTCTTCTCAGCATTGACACTCAAGAGTGGAGAGAGAAGGCCCAGGGGCCAGCGATCACAGGAAACCAGGGCGGTGCCCAACGCATTTAACTCCTTCCTTCCCCAAGGGCTCTCTTCCTGGCAAAGGCATGCCAAGGCAGCATCAAAGCCAAGCCCATCTGGGCATTCACGGCTCTGCAGCAGGACAGATGCCCTTGATGAAGAAAACGGCCCTTCTGGTGTGCGAACGGAGAGATCCCGCCTCGTGAGCACCTTCCCGCCTTAGAATAACAGAAGACCATCTCTGTTCCCTTGGCTCAGGCAAAAATAAAACTTTTTTTTTTTGAAAGTCCTATGTAAAGGGTTCATTATCTCACGGGCTGCTAACTATATACTCTGCGCCACACTCAATAAAAGCTTCATATAACTGTCTTTGAAATTAACAGCCACCTCTTGTGCTTCTCAAGTTATTAAGGACGTTGCCATGGCGGAGAGACTGTAAACTTTCTATACCGGTGATTAGTCAGCGGGACCACATCCCGCCGAATCCCCCAGAGCGCGCCCAACAAAACGTTCCTTGTGACCCAAGCACCAATTTTTCTTTCTTGTCTGTTCATTCTAATTCCACTCAATTACTCCTGAGCAAGCTGTTTCTTTCCTGTCAACTCATGTTATTTACTGGGGCCTTTCGGGAGGACCGGAGTGGAGGCTGATATTATGTAGGATGTTTGGAGACTCATTAAAACACTTTAAAACAATCACCCATTGTGACATTCACAGCCCTATAGGACCTGGACCGTGTGGAGCCTAGACCACTTTATTTGCTAGTAAAAGTCTCAGGTTAGAATGGCTTTTCTTGCTACAAAAATCTGGGGCCTAGGAACCCAGGGACTGGGTTTGGGCTCCTGGAGGTCTCTGGACAAGGAGCTGAAGGATTAGCATGTATGTGTGTGTGTTGGGGGAGGTGGGGACGGGAACAGCTCTGGGTCTGTCTGATGGGCTAGGAGAAATGGAGGTCAGCAGGCAGCTCCCAGTAGACAGAGAGGTTTGCCTTTCAGAAAAGAGGGAGATTTCTCTGGGAGACCCTGTGGGAGGGCAGTTTTCTTCTGAAGATGGAGAGGTATCACTTTTAGTCCATCGTTGCATCCTCATTATTCAGACTATTGTTGGACAATTGGTATGAATGAGGCAGCAGGCTAGCTTCCCTGCGGGTGTAGAAGACACCGCTCTGCAGTGCTGGCATCAGTAGATGAAGGGTCCGTTTATTAACGGCATGCGGAGTATCAGGGGCAGGTGAGCACACACACCAGAGCTCTGGGCCAGAGAGTGACCCGAACAGCCTCGTCCTGTCCTCTTGCTTCTGCTCTTCTGTGCTCCAGCTGCCCACCCTGCCCTCTGCTATGGGCATCTACCCTTGGATGAGCAGCTCAGCCTAGACAGCCCCCCTGGGTTTGACTGATGTTAGCTCCTATGCTCAAAGCCACCTAGAGTCCAACAAGGGTAGTAGCAGACGGTTCTTGGTCTCCAAGTCCCCAATCTGGGATTTCTTACAGGGGAACAATGATTCTACGATGCTCTGTGATGTTAGTGGTAGCCATGGTCTCAAAGCCATGTTCAGAAGACGTTCAGGTCACGCCACCCCCTGCATCCATCACCTCATACACTTGGAGAACATGCTTCTTCCACGAATGTCTCATCCGTTTGCCCAATACCATCCATCCTCACCCCAAGCCAGGGGAAGAAGCTAGGGCTCATCCAGATGCAGCAGGGCAAGGGGAGAGGCTGCCGATCCAGAGCCTTGGGTCACGGACATCTCTCCTCTTTGTTGAAAGGAAGTTGAACTGCATGAGAAGGAAGTGTTCCTCGAGCAACGAGATGCTAATCCATGCTCCCAGAGAAGCTGGTTCCCAGTCACACTGGCTGAAGAAACACCGCCCCCACGTCCCCAGCTCCTAGACCGGCTCCGCGCTTCCGTGAGTTTAGAAGGTGCTGCACTTGCTGATGTCCAAGATGCCTCCTACCTCCGGGAATTCTAGGATGCAGCCGACTGGGAACGTGGATGCAAATAGTTATAAGCTATTACCGGAGGCCATGGTTTTCCACCCTGGCTGTGTATCACAGAGCATCGACCGATACACCAGGGTTACAGGTTCAATCTCCGGTCAGGGCACATACAAGAAGCAACCAATGAATGCTTAAATAAGTGGAACAAAAATTGATTTCTCTCTCTCATCAATAAATAAAAAGTTTTTAAATTAAAATAAAACCCGTAGGCCTATTTCAGAGCCTGGGGGTTATCATTCTCCAGGACGGTGGTGAGCCCCGACATCTGCGTTTCTAACAAACTCGCCGGGCAGTTTGTTTGTTTTCGAATCTCCAGTCAGATTTGACACGTAGCAGGCATCACAGGTGATAAATCGGGGCCCACTTGAGAACCAGATGCTTTCACGAGGCCAGGAAATGAGGGAAGAGCTGAAGCCACTGTTTAAATTGCCCACTTCTGTTCACAGGACTGGGCCGATGGGTGATTATGCCTGGAGTGGTTTTAGAAGGCACTTTACCAGCAACCAATTATTTAAGGTGCAGTGAGGCAGAATTTCTGTTTTGTTTTGATTGAAACCTCAGAGTGTCACTCAAACCACATCCGAGGGCAAACATCTCACAGCCTAATTGATAGGTAGCCATAGCCTGGTAGCAGATGGAAAGGGATCCTGGCTGCCCACCCGGGGAGCACAGGGGACCTACGCTGCGGAGAAGGGCCCTTGGGAGAGATGGCCTCCGCAGTGTCCTCTGGCTGCAGCAGAACTGGCCCAGCCTTCCGCCCAGGGGTCAGAGCTTCCGGACAGAGAAAGCAGGAGTCGGAAGAGAGCCCAGTTTCCCAGGGCAGCGAGGCTAGTTCTCAGAAATCAGGCCACTTCTTTCTTTCTTTTTAACCCTCACCCAAGGGGATCTTTTCCACCGATTTTTAGAGAGAGTGAAAGAGACAGGGAAAGACAGGGAGAAGCATTGATGTGAGAGAAACACATCGACTGGTTGCCTCCTACACATGCCTGAACCAGGGCCTGGGCCAGGGGGGAGCCTGCCATCGAGGCTTGACCAGAATTAAACCCAAGACCGTTTGGTCTGCAGGTCAACACTCTACCTTCTGAGCCAAACCAGCCAGGGCAACCAGGCCATTTCTGAGTTGAGGAAAGACCTCGGCCCCCTGCACCACTGGTCCTCACATGCACACAGATGGGAGAGCAGCTCAAGGGCCTGACTGCTGGGCCAGTGCTGCTGCCGCCTGGGGGAGTCTGGCTCTGCTCAGGACAAGCCAGTGATGAATCTTTCACCGACTAAAGTTCAAGGTAAAGTGCAAGCCCAGAAAATAAGTCTCATTCCTGCTACTCCCTCTCATCTGTCCTCCAATCCAGACAAGCTGAATAATTCACTGTTATTTAGACAGAAAACGTTCTTCTCCTGTGAGCATTCGCTCCTGTTTTTCCCTCCCCGCCCTTGTCTGTTGGACTCCTACACATACTTCAAGGCCTATGTCAAATTCCTCCTCCGCTGATGTCTCCATTTGATGCAGTGATAGCATTCCCCTCTGGAACTGCCAGAGTATGTTGTTTATATCCATCTGGCACTTTCCATACGAAGTTGTGGGTCTTATCTCCTCCTATCACCAGCCCCCGGAGACTGGGGACTGCGCCTGATGTCTCCCTCGAGCCCCAGCAGGTTTCAACATTGTGCTTTGTGTGTAGGGGGTACTCAGTGAATGTTTAAGGAATGGACGATATTGGGCAGTACTTATAACGCATTATGGCCCCTGCTGTCTGCCAGTGGGCAACCCTTCCACAACCCCCATCTCTGTAGCATTGTGCCAGAGCCAAGCACAACGCTGACAGATGGTCGGGCCTCCTGAGCAGAGCCAGGGTCTTAACTCAAGGGTCTGAACTGCTTTGAGTTCCAGCCCCTACGTCAGATCGACAGACATCCCAGTCCCTGTTGTATTTGGGATTCTCCTAAAAATAAAATAATAATAATAATAATAATAATAATAATAATGGAGAAAGGAAATTTCCTCCCCTGGAAATAAAGCTCGAGGGGGAGCAGATGAGGAAATTATCTTATTAGTTTAGGAGGGATCATTTGTCATAAGGCTTCACATGATTTCCCATCTTTATTATGTAGAATTTTCCTGTGTACAAATCCTACCTCCACAGGAGTGATTAAGCTGTCTGAGAACAGACTCGGTAACATACAATGAAGGAACGCCCTGGGGTTTGGCGTCAGACAGACCTGGTTTGTAAGCCTGGTCTCATCATTTCACTGCCAGGCACGTGAGAGCAAATTGCTATGCTTCTTTGAGTTTGCTTCCTCCGTTATAAATTAGAGCAATAATGCTTTCCACTGTTAACACGAACCGTGCAAACTCCTGGCATGTTCCCTGCCACAAAGCAGGGCGGCTATCCCATCTCTTCTTTCCTGTTCCTTTGCTCTTCCCGTAATACACACAGATGCTCCAAGATTTTCTGCAGCCGTGGTCACTGGACCACGAAAGTGAAGGTACGTGGTTCTGGTGTGCTTATAGGGTTGACTGAACAAAATATGAGAAATGAGGCCTCTCAGAAAACCCATCTGGCCACTCCAGCAAGACTCCTTGTTCATATGAGTGCAAACAAAATTTTCCAACGCAACGTTTGCCACAGATCAAACTCTTGACATAAATGCCAAATGGCCACTTCGTTTTGGGCCACGGAGACAGAGAATGGACAAGGGGACAGGAAGGCCAGCCATCCTGCTGCCCTGGGAGGCACCCGGGACCTGCGCATCTGAGTGGCTCCGAGGAGATTGACATGCGGTGGATCCACCTGCTGACCCCCAGGTCACGGTGACCCATTCTCCATGCATACCTTCATTCACATCCTGTCCTGTCTCAGATGCTGGCCTCAGAAGCACTTAAGGGGATTAGGTATCCAGCATCAAATAAGCTCTGCGATTTGGTCTATAACCTGAGACTCAAACAGAGAAAAACAAATGAGCTTCCACAGGCCTTGGCTATTTCCAGTAGCTGGAAATCCCCACTTCTGAGAACCTAGTGACATAGTCTCAATGCAGCATCTTACAGATCCCGGGGCAGGAGCTGAGTTACCCCAAAAGGACCCGAGGGGTGCCCAGAACACAAACCTGTTGATGACTGAATCTCTTAAATTGACGGGCTGTTTTCATGCTGGTGGATGTGTGGTTATTTTGTTGTGGATGACAAGGTGTGTTCCCTCCCCCCACCTCCAGTTTCAGAAGGAGAAGAGGCACATCTTCAATCCCCTACCCAAGAAACAGCCAGCATGGCTCCACTCCCAAAATTCCAGTCTAAAAAGCTGACATCAGCCTGGCCAGCATGGCTCAGTGGTTGAGCATTGACCTATGAACCAGGAGGTCAGAGTTCGATTTCTGGTCAGGGCACATGCCCAGGTTGTGGGCTTGATCCCCAGTGCGGGGTGTGTAGGAAGAGGCAGCCAACCAATGATTCTATCTCATCATTGATGTTTCTCTCCCCCTCTCTCCCCCGCTCCCTTCTTCTCTGAAATCAATAAAAATTATATATATTTAAAAAGCTCACATCAAGGTTCTGAAACCCTGATGGTGGGAGCACCATGAAGAAGCAGACTTTGCTTTGACCAGGGCCTGTGGAAGTGGCCTTTTAGAGCTCCATCCGTTAAACGCCTCATGCTCTGAATCTGGCTTTCATGGTTGTTAGCCAAAGTGGATTGAAGACGCAGCCTTGAAACCAGCAGCTGTCTTTGCCACAGACACTGACCTTGCCCTGCATATAGACAGGCCTGGTGTGTAATTACCCCGAGCCCTGGCCACACTGCGGAGTAAACACGGGGTCTTCCCGCTGGGGACATTTCTGTGACACAGTGGGCTGGATGGAACCCGAAAGAGAATAGTTGTGGCGTACACCCCAACCCAGATGCTCATTCCCTCTCCTTGACCTACCCTTTGTGGGAAGCCAGGAATGCCAAATATTTCTTGCTGCTCTGCCCAGGCCTTTACTTTATTTACACTACCCCCTTCACCCGGCCTCAGCCCTGACTCTTTTCCTGTGGCTGCGCAGGCGTTCTCTCTCTCTCTCTTTCTCTCTCTCTCCCTCCTTCCTGGTTAGATGACTGTGTTTTCATTTGCGATGGCACATCAAAGGTACCTCAAATAAAGACAAAAGCATAAAATGCTGTCTACTGGACAACAAGCCATGCTCTGGCAGGGATAACGTACAATCCCCACGTAAGAGGCTTCCTTGTTGTTAACAAACTGTATTACATTTTCTAGGCTGTAGATAAAATAACTTTTTTTTCACAAAGGGAAATAAAATAGAGTCAGTCAAAAGCAAACCAAGTGAACAGGAGGTGGAAGATGGATGGGGAACATTTTTAAAGAACCCACTGGCCGTCTGCTTCCTGAAGAGCAACATTCAGCCCTTAGATTAGGTCTTTTTTGTTTTGTTTTGTTTATTTTTTGATTCTAGCATCTCTTCTAACCACATGGAGAAGGCAAAGTGGGAATGTGACTTCTTCTGTAGTTATTGCTATACATCTTGAAGGATGTTTTCTTCAACAAATCTGTTTTGCCTCAAAATACAGGCTCAAAATTACTTCCAGTCAGTAGAACCCTGGAGGTGGGGCTTCAGGGAAGCGAAATGTTTCCATGGCAGACCTACTACAGAGGAAGCGCAGACACCCGCCCAGGTCTCCCCTGGCTAGCACGGCCGCGTGTCCGTGTGTCCGGGCAGTCTCCATTCGTATGGGTCGACCTGGTGTGATTATTAACGGTCCCTTCTTTCAAAGGCATCTAGTTTGGATGGTAAGTTCCACGGGCATCCTGCCCCTCACCAAATGTACCATTTTCGATGTTCATTTCAAACCCTGTGTGCAAATCACTGGGTCTGCAGACAGCCCGGCAGCTGGTCTGGCTCCGTGGAGGGGAGGGATGACATCTGGATACCCAGGTGGCACGGTGGTCTCGGAGGTCACAGTGCTGCTCACCCCTCAGGGCAGGTCCCGGGCTTTGCATCCAGCTGCTGGCTACACACCGCAAATGAGATTTTCAAAAACCTTGAGCTTGAACATAAAGCACTTGGCTTTAGACTATAAAGCAAAGCAGACCTCTGGGTCTTTTCCTCTTTATCTCAAGTCCTCGTTGTCGTCAAGATTCCTCTTCTCCACCAAGGTCTGCAGAACGCTAAGGGATCTGCTGGCTGAGGCGGGCCCCCTCAGCCCAGGTCCCTTCCTGGTCAGGATGGGTGGAACATTCCTAGGTAGAAACAAAAACAACACCGCCCAATACATCCTTATCAGCAGCTGTCAAACATACATCAGGGAGTCTGGCCTGGACATTGCTCGCTTGCCTAATCGAGCTATTGAAACCATTTGAATTCTCTGTAAGTGTTGGGAGAAATTTTGGAGACTGGGGAGAGGAGCAGAGAAAAGATTGATGGATGGTTGTAGTCTAGATTCTGGGCTCAAGACATAAATATGTGTCTAATGAACATGTGAATTAGAGGAGGGAGATTTTGGCCACTCTTAGTTATTTTGTTAATACCATAGAGAGGGTTATCTTGAAGTCCACCTTTACCCAAAATAGTAGCATATGTAGTCATTTTGGGATATTTTTCATATTTTACATACAAATTAATATGCAAAAATGTTCAATTTAAAAAAAATGTTTAACTGGGGTTAATTTTAAATGTATTGAGAAGCTGCAAAATACCTTGTTACTGCCAGGCTAACCACGACATTAATGAACATGGGTCAGATGCAGGGTCTGTTACCAAGACTTGCCTGCCAGGGCCCACTCGATTCAATTTGGAGTGACATTGCACAGAAGAAGAAATGGTTTTGGTGAAACTCTAGAGCTAAAAGAAAAAACGAGAACTGTCAAGTCAACCCACATCCATTTTGCATGTACCTTATCTAAAGAGGGTAAGATATAGAACTATTGAGAAAAGAAAACATGTTGGTTTTAATGTGGGAATATTTTTCTTCCCTCTTTCATGCCTGGGCCGATAGGCTGATGGGTCTATGGTTCATAGTAGAATGTTTAGGATTAGGAAATTATCAATGGAATTTACAGATATCTCTGAGTTCTGGAATCTACTTTGGAGAGACCTTCCAACAGAGGGCATCCACTAATCCAAATAAAGAATGAACATAATGGAAAAAGCTGAAATAAAACACAAGTAGTAAATACCGACACATTGGTAAGCTAAAGAGACTGAAACACAAGTTTTTGGCTCTTTACAATAAGAGTATATTTGTTTGATAGAGCTTTCTGAACAGCAACTTTTCATATCTTCTTTGCTAGATGCTCTGTCACTTATCATCTCCCTTGTGCAAACAATGGCTCCGTGCAGTTGCAGTGGAATTCAAGACACACAGCTCTGTTTACAGTGAGCTGGTGCTGACCAACTACCTTGAGTCAAACCCTTCCCTTCCTTTCGCTAATTAACATTCTTGACATTTGACTTGACACGTAGTATTTTCAAAGTTTAACACGCAACTTTGGTAAACAAGTATAATATTCTTGGTGTGAATTGCTGCTCTTTATAAGTACTGTTTCCAAACTAAGAAAAATGTTGTTTATTTTGTTAGAAGTTTCTAAGTTTTGTGTTGTTTGTTTTCTATTTACTTTGGAATCCACCAGGGAATTTCCCATCTATAAACCTGGTATAGAATTATTCTGCCCTTTTAAAAAATGCTCTATGAAACAAATGGAATGTATTGGAGTTGTTTATTTATACATTTGGAGAGTGTTTTGGCATGTGGTGTGTGGTGTGGATAGTACTTAGTGATGACACAAAAATGGATGTAAAGAATAGGATAATTGATTTTTAAAAACATTGCCCAGCTGGTGTGGCTCAGTGGTTGAGCGTCAACCCATAAACCAAGAAGTCAGTGGTTCATTTCCTGATCAGGGCACATGCCTGGGTTGCACGTCTGATACCCAGCAAGGAGCATGCAGGAGGCAGTCAATTGATATTTCTCTCTCACCAGTGTTTCTATCTATCCCTTTCACTTCCTCTCTAAAAATCTATAAAAGCATACTTTAAAAATAAATAAATAAAATTAAAAATA
This sequence comes from Pipistrellus hanaki, assembly GCF_964339955.1. Lineage (NCBI taxonomy): Eukaryota > Metazoa > Chordata > Mammalia > Chiroptera > Vespertilionidae > Pipistrellus > Pipistrellus hanaki. The sequence goes on from NC_140514.1 coordinate 8,480,267, forward strand.
GAGTGTTCCTCTTCTAAGAAAACTGCTATTTCAATCTAGACCAAATGGTCTTTTCCTTGTTGTATCACAAATACCAGCTTTACATCTCTTTCCAATACACATTTTTGTCGCATTTTGCTAACTTAGAGATGTAACCCAGTGTCCTAATTCCTTAGTTATGCTTCTGATTAAATTAAATGAAATCTAAAACATTAAGCTGGAACTAGATTAACAATTACTTTAAAAGTGTAAGAAATATATAAACTTTTGCTTGTACAGAATGTAGAATTAATATAGTTCCTGACAGACCAAAAATAATCACATGTGGCAAACATTAAATATTTACATTAATAAGTTTATTTCTCAGAATATCCCAGGATGCTAAAACTATGTTTTAGAATCAGCATACAACCAATAGCAATTATCACTTACTATATGCATTAGCTCTTGGTCATTTTAAAAACTGTTCCCCCATTTACTTCACAAAGAATAATGTTTTACATTTTACAAATAAGATAGGTCAAAATTCAACTTTTTATTGACACACTTTAATACGATTTTATGCTCTTAGTTTTGAAATAATTTTTAGACTTAAAAATTGCAATAGTACCCAAAGTTTCCTTTACCTTTCATTCAACTTCTCCTTACGTAACCACAGTACACTGATCAAACCACTGTGTTAACATTGATACAATACTAATACCTAATTGATAGGCCCATTCAAATCTCAGCAGCTTTTTCACTATTGTCCATTTTCTGGTCCAGGAGCCAATCCAGGATCCCCTATTGTTCTTCCATCTTTTCAGCATGTCCCATCATTTTTCAAACACTTCCTAACTACCTATCACGCTCTTGTTTTAATGATTTATGACTGATTTTCATAAAGTTAATACTTAGCCATCACAACAAATTCAAGCAATACAGAAAACTACTTAGTACAATGTAAAAATTACACAAATTTCACCATGGAAGAACAACTATTAATATGGGTAAACATTGTTCCTGGCATCTCATGTATATAATCAACTAAAAGGATGGATAGGTTGATTTGTGGAATTTTGATGAAATGAAATTATTTTTAAGAAATGTATTACTAAGAAGTATTAAAGCTTTTTTTAATTAAAAAAGTAAACGTACTCCACTTCAATTTAACAGAAGGGAAAAAAACCCCACTAAAATATAATTAGCTGTGCTGGATTTCAGATAAACATTTCTTTACAAAAGAAATGTCCTAAATGACCTCTCTAAAGGCAAGAAAAGGGTTATGGAAAACATTTAGATATTTATCAGTTAGCTATCGTTGCCCAACAAACCACTCCAAAACTTTGTGGCTGAAAACAAACACCATTTGTCTTTGGTCTGCAGGTCTGTGGGGACAGTTCTGCTGATCTGGTGGGATTGGTCGTGGGTGAACTGCCTCAGTGTCTATGGTCAGGACATAGGTCGGCTGGAGCCTGGCTGGCCTAGAATCACCTCACATATGTATGACAGTTAGTTATCCTTGGCAGGCAATGGGGTGAACTGGCCGGGTGATCTCTTACCCTCCAACAGGGTGGCTCAGCCTTGTTCACACACTAGTAGCTAAATTGTTAGAGAGTCTCCATGAGGTTTACTCAGAGCTGCTATAACATGCTGCTGGCCAAAGCAAGCCACAAGACCAGCCCAATGTCAGGGCTGGCTATCCATATTACTCTTATGTACTGATGTCAATCATTCAGATATCAAGTTTTCATTGTGACGTTATTTGTTTGATCTGCAGATTTGAGCACTTATTTTGGGATTTTTTCCCCGTTACATTTTTTGAACATATTTTCTTTCATTTGTTCATTTCTTTTATGCAGACACCAAGTCTGTATTTTTTGGCTATTGTTTAACTGTTACTCATGTCTATCTTCTTCCTCACACTCTTTTTTTCACAATTACTACATACTAGAGGTCCGGTGCACGAATTGATGCACCAGTGGAGTCCCTTGGCCTAACCTGTGGAGAATTGGGCTGAAACCAGCTCTCTGACATCCCCTGAGGGGTCCTGCATTGTGAGAAGGTGCAATCCAGGTGGAGAGACCCCACCAGTGCACAGTTGGGGCTGGGGAGGGACACAGGAGGTTGGCTAGCCAGGGATAGACCCTGGGAGGGCTCTAGGGCATGTTCCGCCCATCTGGCTCAGTCCTGATCAACCAGACCCCAACAGCAAGCTAACCTACCAATTGCAGCGTCTGCCCTCTAGTGGCCAGTGCACATCATAGCAAGCAGTTGAGTGGCCTTAGCATATCATTAGCATATTTCACTTTGATTGATTGGACAACCATATGACTGGTCACTTAGCATAGTAGACTTTTATTATATAGGATGCCTAGACTGTCTCCCCAGATGTTTGCAAACCTGAATCATTCGTGCTATCCACATTTCAGATAAGATGTCACGTGGTCAGAGGGACCTTTACTGGTCACCCAGGCCAAATAAGGCCCTACCTTTTCATCTGCCATTATATAGTCCTATTTTACTTTTTCAAAATAAGACTACATCAACTTTTCCCATGTATATTATTTTCTTAACACCCATCTTAGATTGTAAGCTTCACGAGGGCAGAGATGCTGCCAACCTTAAAGACCGCTAACCCCAGCCTCTAGCGGTACTCTTGGCACGCATGGGTATTCAGAAATTATGTGTTGAATGAATAAGTGAAAGTTCTGTTTAGTTTAAGTTGGGCTTGTTCTGTTTTTGCTTGCTTCGAGTATAGCTTTCTTCTCTGTAATATTTTTCATTTACATTTACCTCCTATAATTTTATCGAGAGTCTAGAGCAAGCATGTCAAACTCAAAGGCTAATACAGGCCAAAATAAACAAGGTTTAATTTTATGTGGGCTGCAAAAAAAAACACAGCTTCAATTTCCATAGAAATGTATGTTTATTTCAAAAAGTATAGTATAAAATAGAACAAGAGCAATGATAAAATCAATATTTTCTTACATACCATTATATTGGTTGGACTGCAAATTTATTCACTGTGGGCCAAATGTGGCCCATGGGCCATGAGTTTGACATGCTTGTCCAGAGAACTTTTCAAACTCTTCCTCTGTTTTCTGGAAAAATTTATCTCTATTTCTCTTTCACACACACACACACACACACACACACACACACACACACACACTCTTTCTGTGTATGACACACCTTTCTTTATTTTCTCTCCCATTTCAAAGCAGACTTGTGGGGTGATTCTTTCTTATCATTATTCATCTCAGATTCCTGCCAAAAGACAGTCTGAAGAGGAAGGGAAGTAGAGGAAGATGTTAGGAAGCTCCAATAGGGTATATTGCCTCCAGTAGCCTCTCACTAAGTCTATTATTTTCTTAACCTGCGAATATATATCATCACATTTTTTGTGTGTGTTTAAGAGATGGATAATTTGGAAAATTCTATTTCCTTTATTCTCTTTATCTCACCTCATCTCTGGTGATGAGATAGATAAAAATTGTGTCTTGCCCTGGGTTCTCCTTCATTTTCTACTGCCATGTTTTCTGGTGTCGGATTGGGTCTTTGAGGACAGTCCTCTTCTGCCGTGGTCCTCTGTGCCCCTGGGTCTTCAGCAGGTACAGAATCCATGGATGGGCATTTCAGGGCAGCCCCATTGCCGTGCCTGGCAGTGAGGGGCCACGTCCATCTTGCCCAAGGTCTGAGGATCTGTTGTTAGTACTCGGTGTTCTTCCTCATTTTGCTCCAGATTTCATAGCATTTGGCAGCTTTGCTGCATAGTTTGTGGTTTAAGATTGTACTCATATCCTTATTTTATTGGCAACTAAAATATCTGTTTCCATTTTTTTCATTCTTTTTGAGTTGTTTTTTTCTTTTGAGGAAGCACGGGGGAGATTAATGTCTATACACCATGATCTTTAACCAGAATTTATCTTGTTCCCTTTCAGTGGCTATCAGCAAACGTGTGTTGCACAGTGCAGAAGAGGTCAGGAGTGTGGCTCACCCACTGGGCTTAGGACTTAGATCTGAATTCTTAGGAAGCGGAGCTACACTTTTATTGTGTAACTTTGTGTCCATCACATCTCTTCTCCATTCTCTCTGCTCAGTTTTCCTCTACCTCAACGTCTCTAGAGGGTTTTTTTTGTTTCTTTGTTTGTTTGTTTCAATATTCTCTTTTTCTTTTTTGATGATGATTTTCTTGGTCATGTTTGTGGCAGGAGTTTTCCTAGTCCTTTACCTCCCTAGCTTTTCTGAGTTAAGCCCCAGAGTTGCCTGGCCTCAAACAAGTAATAAGTTGATAGCAACCACCACCACCACCACCACGATAACCTCATTAACCACTGGCTCTGATAAACGAACACTTACTTTATGCCAGCAATACTGCTAAAGCTTGTGCCTCTATTATTCCAGGCAACCCTTCCAATAACCCAACCAAATTCATGTGACTACCTGCAATTTTACAGTAGGGATGTGAACAATAACTTTTTCTTAAAACTGGATCCAGAATTACTCTTAGAGATGCCACTGTGCTTGTTCAATAAAATCCTTTCAAAGATCTTCTTGGGATAGTTGAACTGCCTTCCAGTGGTTCACACATCACCAGTGAGGAGGAGGTAAAGAGCAAGGTCTTTAAAGCCAGATGGGACCAAATCCCAGTTCTGTGAGGTAGATAATACCGACACTTTCCTCATAGAGCAGCTGTGAGAAACACATGTCAAACTGCACAGAGCCACACAAGGACAGAGGAACTGCGTAGAACACCTGGTGAGTCAGCCAGCGAAATTTAAATCAGTGAACACTTCCTGGAAGAGGTGACTCTTGGCCAGAGTTTTAAAGGAAAACTAAAGCAGGAATGGAAGGAGGGGATGGCAATCTTTTCCTAAAAATAAAGATTTGTATTGAGCCCTAGTCAGTTTGGCTCAGTGGATAGAACATCAGCCTGTGGACTAAAGGGTCCCCGGTTCAATTCCGGTTAGGGGCACATACCAGGGTTGCAGGCTCGATCCCCAGTAGGTGGCATAAAAGAGGCAGCTGATCAATGATTCCCTCTCATCATTGATGTTTCTATCTCTCTCTCCCTCTTCCTTCCTCTCTGAAAAATGTATTGAGGTAACATTGGTTAATGACGTTATATAAATTTCAGGTGTATAACATAATTCAATATTGATGCCCAATGAAAGCAATTCAGGTCAGAAACTGAAAGCCATGGTGGACTTCAGAAAGGAGCCATTCCTTGGGCAGAGTGACATGCAGTCATTGAAAACAGTGCAAATCTGCCCCTGAAACTGGCCAATGTTGGGTGAGCTCTTTGTGAAACAAGGCTATCAGAAGAACTCATATTTTCCAAGGAATATGATCATGGAAAAGAGAAATTCTTTAGGAAAATCTTTAGATGCTTTTTACCTGTTCTTTTAAACATGGAGTTGACTCTACTAGAGAATAAATCATAGATGCCACTTCTAGGAAGAAAGGAAGTTGAATTAGCCATGAAAATTAAAACACCTGCTTCAACATCTGACCTCTCCTGCCCTACGTGTAACATCCCTGAAGACACCACAACCAGCTTCGGGGTTCTTTGTATCAGTAAGAAATGTCTTCAAGCCCACAAAGGACTAGGTGACGGGCTGCAGTAGAAACCTTATTGTGCAAGGCAGCCTCTGTCTGCATCAGTTGAAATGGTGAGCAATTACAGGCCACGTAGAGGTGGCTCATTCGCCTACTGCTGCATTCTTCCATCTCCATGTGAGGCCATAAATCACAGGGCAGGAGAAACTCTAGTCCCAGAGCTTCAACATTATGTAACTTCCTCTGGAGGAGTCATATGCCTGTTTCTAAATTCTTTATGCTTGCCCTCTGGGCCACAGGTCAGACAGACACCAATGGGTAAAAGGTACCGGTCAGTCCTTGCAAAAGCTTCTCCATCCTTCGGCCAGGATAGAAGGGTTTGTAAAGGAAAAAGAGGGACTTCATTTCATCCCAAGTTTTCCCTCTTAGATGCCTCTCACATACATAAAATAGTAGTAGTAACGCTACAGATAAATTGTGTATTTTTGTCCACAGCTCCATCCACACAACCTATGAAGAGCCACAATAACACCGGAGTCTTTGCTAACTTGGAGACAACGCAGCATTCTTGAAACTTTTTATTTCATTGTCTTATCGAGATCATCTATCTGCTGGTGGGGGTTGTTGAACTGGTAAAATTTTGGAATGCCATATGCCCAGAAAATTCCTAGGAGGAATATGGTCATAAAAATAAAATCACACTATTGAAAAAAAAAAAAGCAACAACAACAGAGACAAAAACATAAATTAAAGCAATAAAACACATCTATTGGGAATGACTGGGGCAAGGTGGAGGGCCTTTGCTACATGCCAAACTGAAATGTTCTATTACGCTTTAAGAAATCATGTTTACAGCAGATATAAATTAAATTAACTGTGAGGCCATAAAACACAGCAGCTGTTCTCCATCTCCACTGTCAGAGCACAAGAGGAAAAGGCTGGTCGGAGGTAGGGAAACTCTCTTCTTGGTGGTGAGACACACAGCATCACCGAGGTGATAATGAGGACAGGCAGGGGGGCTGTGCAGCTGTCTCAGACACAGGGAAAGGGCACAGATTGCACACATTTGACATGCGCCGAGAAGTCATTTGCCTTTGACCAAGATTTCATAACACCCCTCCCTATCTCTGTCCATTTAGCAATTCCACTCTAACTAAATGGAAGTCCTTATAAAGTAGCTACAAGAATATAAACACATACATCTAAGATGATTGAAAACAAGTCAGCAACTGTTACCCACGGTGGAAATGATTTAGTCCTGTGCTGCAGTCGCTTGGTGTTTCAAGGCTGAGGAACTGAGTGTTTGGGGAGAGATCTCTGACCTCTTAGGCTGAAAACCCATGACCGGCAGCTGAGTTAACCAGACACATAATGCCTGGGTCACTCCTGTCTCCGCTTGTTAGTCTCGCCTTCCCTAAAATGCTGCTTTTGTGCGGGTGATCCAGAGTGTCTGCCTTGCCCACCAACCCAGCCCCATCACCTAGCACCCCAATCACTTGAGCTCTGGAACAGCAAAAAGAAGTGCAGATAATGAGAAGGGAAAGGATGTGATATTTGAGAAATGAGGCAGGAATCCAAAGATGTCCCATGAGCCATATTGAATTCTGCTCATCTAAAGAGGTTTGATTCAGATGAATGAAAAAATCATTTTTGGGTTTTGGTCAATTCTAATGTAATGTATAAGACAACATTTCAGAGGTAATAATTCCTTAAAGATACAAAAGCATCTTAAACTTACAAAGTTGTGTGGAGGGATTTTATTTTTTGTTTCTTTTTTTGTTTGGTTGCTTATTTTGTTTTGTTTTATCATGAAATGCTTTAAAATATACATATATACATTTCAGAGAGGAAGGGGGAAGGAAAGAGATATAGAAACAATGTTGAGAGAAAATGGGTGATGGGCTGCCTCCTGCACGCCCCTATGGGAATTCAGCCTGCAACCCAGGCATGTGCCCTAATCAGAAATTGAACTCTGGCAGAAACTGGTTCATAGGTTGACATTCAACCACTGAACCACACCAGCTGGGCACAAAATGCTTTTAATACAATGGTTTTGAGATTGAGTGTGTGTGTGTGTGTGTGTGTGTCTGTGTGTGTGTGTAATAAACCTTGAAGATATCACAGTTTCAGTTTCAGACTGTTGAAATAAAGCAAGTGTTACAATAAAGGGAGTCATAATCTTTTTGTTGATGGAGAGTCTTGACTTCAGTTTGCAAAAAAATGCAAAACTTTTGAAGCGCTGTAAAGCAAAATGCAATAAAATGAGGTATGCCTGGATATAAAAAGGATTATACAATGACCAAGTGGGATTTATCCCAGGAATGCGAGGTTGATCAACATAACAAAAATAAATCTGTTATATGCCATATCAATAAAATAAAGGGGGGAAGCACATGATTATTTCAATAGATGCAGAAAAAGCATTTGACAAAATCCAATACCTTTTCATGATAGAAACACTTAACAAAATTGGAATAGAATAAAAATTCCTCAGCCTAATAAAAAGAATCTACAAAAACAAACAAACAAACAACAACAAAAAACACACTCCACAACAAAGTAACATAGTAATAGTAATAGTAAAAGACTGAAAGCCTTCCCCCTAAGATCAGAAAAAGGACAAGGATCTACTCTTGCCACTTTTAGTTAACCTTGTACTACAAGTTCTAGTCAAGGCAATTAGAAAAGAAAAGAAATAATAAAAGGCATCTACACTGGAAAGGAAGAATTAAAACTATATGCACAGATGATATGATCCTGTAAATGGACAATGCTAAGGAATGCACACACATACATGAGCAGCAATCCATAAATATGAGGAAAAAATATTGTTTAAAATAGCATAAAAAGAATAAAATACTTAGGAATACATTTCATAAAAGCAATATAATACATGTACACTGAAAACTATAAAACGTTGTTGAAAGAAATTAATGAATATCTAACTAAGAAACTGGAAGCACAGGCAAGGTTTTGTGTGATAAACTTGAGACAGAATCCTTTCTCCCCCAGGAAGCCCAGGGCTTGCTCTGGAGGCCGTTACTAATTGAGTGAGGTCCACCCACATTATCAAAGGAAACATCTTGTCAACTTAAAATCAAGTGACAGTATATGTTAATCACATCTACAAAATACGTTCACAGCAACATTTAGACTAGTGTTTAAACAAATGACCAGACATCATAGCTGAGCCACCTTGACATAAAATGTAAACAGCACAAAGAGGGTTCTGATAATTCCTTTTAGCAAATGGTGCTGGAGAACTGGACATCCATATGTGAAAGAGTGAAGGTGGGCCCCTTCCTTATACCATAAACAAAGCCTAACTCAAAATGAACCATAGTCCTACACGTAAGAGCTAAAACTATAAAATTCTTAGAAGAAAACATAGGAGTAAATTGTGACCTTAGATTAGAGAATGGTTTGTTAGGTATAATACCAAAAGCACTAGTGACTGAATAAATAAGTAAACAAACAAACAAACAAATAAATAAAATAAATAGGACTTTATTTAGACAAAAGCTTTATGCTCCAAAGGACACCGTTAAGAAAATGAAAAAGAAAACCTACAGAATGGGAGAAAATACTTGCAAATGTAAATACATGTCCCATATAAATGACAAGAGACTTGTGTCTAGAATATATAAAGAACCCTTATAATGTAAAAACAAGTAAGCAAATTTTAAAATGGGTAAAGAATTTGAATAGATATTTCTTGAAATAAGATATACAAATGGCCTACAACAGTGTCTCTCAGTCTAGGTGTCCTGACTTGTATCTACATGCCCATTTATAATCCCCAAAACTTTTTTTTTATTTTTTGTATCTCCAAAAGTCAAGAGAAACATAGTGAAGGTTCTATGATGGTCTAATTAACCCATTTGTTAATCATTAATCCATTTTCTTAAAAGATAATTATTTTCTTTATATTTTTATTGATTTTCAGAGAAGAAGGGAAAGGGAGAAATAGAAGCATCAATGATACAAGAGAATCGACTGATCTGCTGCTCCCTGCACGCCCCACACTGAGGATTGAGCCCACAACCTAGGCATGTGCCCTGACCCACAATTGAACCATGACTACCTGGTTCATAGGTCAACACTCAACCACTGACCCACACTGGCCTGGCTCCACAGACAATTCTTGAGTACATACTATGTGCCAATAATTCTACTGCATGTCAAGATCCTCAGGAAACCACTGTACGTAGTTTAAAAGCACAGGTAGAGAAAACCAAAGCATAGTCTTCACCTTCAAAGAATTCACAGTTACATGTCAGAAAAAAAAGCAACTACATAAAATGTGATAAAATTGCCACTTCCTGAAAACAATACCATAGCTGTATTCTGTCCCCGAGGGGTTTTCTGATCCTTGTGAACTGTGACATTTCTGTTTATTTCCTTGGGCAGACTGTCCTATCTTTTTGTCCCTTTTCCTTTCCCAAACTAGAGCCTTCTTGAGCTCTGGATTCTCAAATGGATTGCAGATGTCTGTTTAGATGTCACTGGTTTGGCTTTGGAAACATTTGTATTGCTTTATGCCACTTCTCCTCTTTTTGTTTTTAATATGAATGAAACAATTCCATCCTGCTTCTTTCACAAGAGGGGTGTGAAGATTTTCAAAGGGCCCCCACGAATGTTGGACAGAAATTGTCCACGCTGACCATGGGTCCTCAACTCTTTTTACAAGGCTGGCCCCAGAGTCCCTGAAGACATTCACTTGACCTTATGTCTCAAAGGTCAAATGAGCAGAAAGAGTTCATTCACCCAGCGCTAGCAGAGCCAGACACTAAGCACTGAGAGTTGCAGTGGAGAGAGGTGGGCTATTTTAATATGAGTAGCATCACCCAGGAGAACTGGAAGCTGATGTTCAAAAGCCCGAAATCCCCAACCCAGGGGATCCAGGGTATGGGGCAGATATTTTAAGGGTAGATGGGGAAAGATATACAGAAACTCTGGGGAGTATCGCTTAACTGAAAGACCTTGGAGCTTGGCCATTTGTGGTAAGGGGGCATCAACACAGGATCTTCCTGGACAATGGACCCTTTTCCTCTGTGGGTTGGCATGAGGTGGGGGGAGACTGGTTCCAGGTGCAGATGGAGGTCAAAGTTCTCTCCTCTGTGCATGCCTTGGCTGCGTGATTTGGCTGCATGATTGTGGTTTTGGTCTGAAAAGCAACTCAGCATCTCCTGAGAAAGGATAGTTCCTTTCTGAGCTAGTTCTGTGGTTACACTTGCAATTCATTTGAAGTTCATCTTCTGTTGGTAGAGAACAAATTACCTGGACGTTGCTGGAGGATCCTGTTATTGAATATTTTATATATATATATTTTATTTATATATATATATTTTAATATATATATTTTTATTGATTTTTTTTACAGAGAGGAAGTGAGAGGGATAGAGAGGTAGAAACATCGATGAGAGAGAATCATCGATCAGCTGCCTCTTGCACACCCCCCACTGGGGATGTGCCCACAACCAAGGTACATGCCCTTGACTGGAATCGAACTCGGGATCTTTCAGTCCACAGGCCGACGCTCTATCCACTAAGCCAAACCGGTTTCGGCATGTTATTGAATATTTTTAGACTTATGTCATTTAAATTAATTACATATCAACTTAGGTGTGGAACTGCTCTCCTGTGTGTTTATCTGTTTGTGCTTCTGTAGTGAATCCAGCCTGTACCATACTCTGTCTTGGCACTGGAGAAACCAACATATTATAAACAAAACACAATCTCTGCCTCATTGGAAGGAGGAAAATGAGAAGAGGATGTTCTATGGACTTTGTATGAATTGACCGAATTAATCATCAGCCACCCTATGGTGTGGGTGAATTCCCATCCCCACTTTACAGATGGCATAACCAAGATCAAGGTATTTGCTCCAGGTCATGTCATTGGTAAGCACTACATGGCTCTAGAGCTCATGCACTATGTCTTTACTGTTTCCTCTATTAAAACACAGTGTCTGTATTACAAATTCTAAAAAGCCTATGAAATGAGCTATGGGAACCAGCAGGAGACCCTGAGAGAGGAAGGGTGAGAAGCACTCCAAGAGAAGGTATTTGAACATATCCTTTATCTAGTTCCCAAGTCCCATTCCCCATTTCTCTTCATAGACTCCACAAGAGACCTCTCTGCTTCATACACAAAGAAGCAGGCACAGCATAAGCCTTGATGCAAAGTGCTGGCAATCCATCTGGGCAAGAACAACCCTGCGAACTTGGTCTGACCTCTGTGTCTGCTATTCCTTGGGCACGCTGCGTATGGCAGCTCCTGGGACCTCCAGGGAGAATGGCGCAGGCTCTGCCTCTCACCATGTCTCCATCGTCCCTACAAAGGAACCTCATAACCAGTGGGTAATAGTGCTAGAGACACAGATTTCAATTTAATAAATGGAATTATTCCATTCAGTGCCTGCTGGATTTGAGGTTAGATTTAGAGAAGGAGGGGAGTCCAGAGGAGCAGCCATGCCTGTTTTTGTGTAGCTCATTCCCTCCCCAGCAATGTCCTCATGTGCACAGGGAACCTTCAAGCCAGACACATACTCAACATCCCTTATGGTAAAGGGGACTATTTATCCTATTTGCCTAATTCAAGTTTTAGGTGATGTTCGTTGTGCCAGCAAAGCCATCAATCTCTGTTTTCATTTTCAGAAGTGTCCCGGTTTAGATGATAAATTATCCAGTCACAAGAGTTACAGGGATGGGACAGTATGGTGCCCCAGAATCCCTGAGTTAAAATCCTACCCCTGCAACTTATTAGCTCTATGTTACCCAAATGTCCCTTCTCCAGATTCCTCATCTGTAAACTGGAATGCTAACAACAGCCCCTACCTTGAAGGATTGTTGTGATATAAAATTCTGAGAATAGTACCTAGCAGAATGAGGACCATATGCGTGATTACTATCAGTATTGATTTGTATGGATTGTTGCATTGATTTGTTGGTTGGCTATAGATATTTAAGTGCCTTTTTATAATGTTAATTCTCATAAGAGTTCTGTAAGCTAGCAGAGAAATATATTTTTTCTCATTTTACAGCACAGGAAACAGAATTAGAGGGAGTAAATGATGTGCTTAGCATTAAACAGCTAATAAATGGCAGGATTTAAGACCAGAAATTCCAATATATATAGTTCATGCTCAACTTTCAAGTACGTATTACAATGAATTCTCCTGTTGCTAGGGGAAGTTTTCGTCCTAGATCAGCATTTCTCAGTGGGTGGGTACTGGAACCTCAGAGGTGGGTGTTGGTGTTTCAGAGTGTCTACATCATTAACGGTACAGCTGGAGATGTGTTTCCATTTTTAAAAATCAGTATAACTTTTATAATACATTCCCTTTTATTGGAATGAGTCTGATTGTCCACATAGATGCTGAGAGGCCCTTGTGTGTGGCTGGGTGGCTGGTGAGGATCAGGGGAGGGTGTTTATTATGACTTAGCTCAGCCTGCCACCCACACTTCCAGGGTAGTTTTGATCATCATACACGGTTTAGTTATATTTACTCTTTATCTCATATCATGTCAGTATATCATATGCATTGCTTACTAAAGACAGGAAGTATAAGGAGCACTCATGTTAAAGACAAGTTTATGTAGAGCACAAAAGTAGTGCTTATTCAGCAAATTTGCCTCACCATGCTATTGGCCAGATTTGATGATTGTATTTATTTCTGCAAAATTCTCATTAAGAAGTCTGCAGTACTTCAAAACCAATTTTGAAAAGAGAAACTATAGATACCATATCTAACTTGGCTTATCTGGGGGAACAATATTAATAGTGTTACAGGCTTAATTGTGTGTGTGTGCGCATGTGCGTGTGCGTGTGCGTGTGTCCCAAATTCTTAGGTTGAAGTCCTAATCCTCAGTACCTCAGAAGGTGACTGTATTTAGAGAGAGAGCCTTCAAAGAGGTAATTCAAGTAAAATGAAGTTATCTGGGTAAGTTTAATCCAATGGGACTGGTGTCCTTATAAGAAAAGGACACTTGGACACAGATGGATACAGAGGAAAGGAAGGCCATGTGAAGACACAGGGAGAAGACAGACATCTACAAGCCAATGAGAAAGTGCCTGCCAGCACTTTGACCTTGGACTTCTAGCCTAGAAATGTCTGTTGTTTAAGCCCTCACCCCCACCCCCAGTGGTACTTTGATATGGCAGCTAATGCAAATGGCTAAAATTACACAGTGTTTCCTCTTCCAGGCACTTGGGCACATGTTTACAATGAACCTTCACAACAACTCTCTGAAAGATGTTACTGCTACCCTCTGATTGTACAACTGAGAAAACTAAGGCACAAGCAAGGTACACCCTTGCTCAACATCACACAGCTAGTAAATGACAGCTGGACTTGAACCAGGCTATCCAATTTCACAGACTATGCTCCTAAGCAGGAATAATGATTCCCAACAATCACGTGTCATTTGCCAAAAAGGATTTACCAATGCCAGCCTGAACATGTCTCTCTGGTCTCTCCATTTGGAGACAAAATATAAAAATGATTCAGGAAAAAAATAGTTTTGGTAAGAAAAGCATAAAACAATGATATTCCAAACAGGTCATGTTTTTTAATGACCTAAAATAAAATAAAACTTTAATTTACATGTTAATATGTGTTTGTGGCTCAAACCATGTTTTCTTATATACTAGTAATCAAGGTTCAATTGATAAATGAGAAAGGATAATTAAATAAGAGTAAAAAAGTATATATAATTATCAAACTGGCTTAAAATATACAATGTCATAGAACTTTATATATTATATTTTTACAAAAAAATCATATGCATTGCATCTTTATCATGTGCAGATCAAATTCATTCACTTATTCCACAGCTTTACCCATATCTCAGGCAGGAGACTGGATGATGTTGATAAATGATCCTGGAATACTGGGGTCCTATCCTTGTGTAGCTTACAGTGTCAAAACAAATAAATACAGGTAAACAAACCAATTCAATCATTTAAATCGTGAGTATGCTAAACAGGGATAGAGAGCAACAGCAGGGGAATTTTCTCTGGACTTGACTATCTATCTATCAGACACATGAGCTGAGACTTGAAGGAAGATATGGAGCTGAATTAAAGGCAAGAACATTGCGAGTCGGCAGTGAGAGAGGGGAGAGGATGAGTGGTTTTGAGCAAGTGAAGAAAGAGGGAGGGACAGTGAGAGATGACGTTGGAGAGGTGGTGGCGTCCAGGTCGTTTGGGGCCTCAGCGGCTATTGTGAGTAGTTCTGATTTCCTGCTCAATGCCGTGGAACTCGGTGGAAACTTTTAAAGGTGGTGTGGTCTGTTTTAAGAAAGCACTTCCGCTGCTGAGTGGAGATGGATTGCAGGAAGCAAACACTTGCGGAGAGACTCAGTAAGAGACTCTTATAATATTTCAGGTGGTAATGAGTTCACTACAGAGGTGGCAGCATAGATGAAAAGTAGATGGATATGAGATGGGGTGTTCTGGTAGAAGTGACAGACTTGATAACAGATTGAATATGGAAGAGTAGAGGGGAGGTAAGGGGCACGGGAGAGCCAAGGTTGAATCCTAAAGCTTTTGGGAAGAGGGTGGTTCTGTTTCCTGAGATTAGAATTATGTGCGTTGGGGGTGCGCTAAAGAAAAAATGCAGTCCAGGACTGGAGCTGCAGGTCCATGATGCCATCATTTCTCAGCTCCTCCCATCGTCCTACTTCCCATCTGAGTCCATGGCTTTTCTTCTCAAGGTCCTAAGACAGCTGTTATACCTCCAGCCCCACATCTGCATTTAAAACAGAAAGATGAAGAAGAAAGCAACATGGAAGAAAGAAGTAACAACCTGTATCTGAACAACGAAAAACTTTCCCAAGAATCTCCATGGACTCCTTCCTATGCCTCCTTGGCCAAAATTCTGTGTCAAGGCTAGTCCTCGTTGCAAGGGATGCTGGGAAATGTAGCTTTACAATTGACCCAATTAAGCCCCTAACAAAATCAGGGTTCTTTGATTAGGATGACATTGAGAATGGATATTGCACGGACAGACAGCCATGTCTGATAGACCATCCTCTGCTAGAGTTAGCTTGTGAGTCTGAGTAGGCTGAAGAACAATATATCTTTCAATTTCCTTGGGTTTCAATTCTTCATGAAATGCATAATGAGCAAAATGCATAATGCGTGCTGGCAAATCCCAGGCTGTTCTATTTACGATTATAAAGAATCTTTCATTTGCGAAAAGGAAAAACCAATCTTCTGTCACTGACCTTCCTCTCCCCTCCTCCCCAATAGTATCCCTCAGTGCCAGAACTGTTCTCTTTTTATATTGATTGTGTCACATGGAAGCACTGCCATCAGGCTTGGTGTTCTGCCACCAGTAGGCTTCCACCGAGTGTCCCGAGAGGATGGCTCAGCCAAATTGAACGTTGGCTCTTTCCTTTCACATAATGCCTTATGATTCTTGGAAGGTGAGTATTACCAGATTTAGCTATAAAACAGTCTCCTCGTCATAGTCTCCAGGGCAGGCTTGAGGATGCAGCCAGTCCTCCCAGCACGCGTCTCTGGGATGCTGAGCCTTTCTTCCCTGTGCATTATAGGGCCCCTTGTACCTGGACGAGACGAGAATTCACTGGCAGAAAGCAGAGGGCTGTCTAGAAGTTGTAGCCCATTACCTCTGCACAAAGATAGACTGTGTTCTGCTGGAATCTAATCTGGAAACATTTAATATATTTGCTACACGAGTGCCAGCTACTTTTCTTAAAAGAATGGTCATTTTTTTTTTCTCTTAAAGAGAAACTTCAAACTGAATATAAATCAACCTCCTCCATAGGCCCATCATCCCTGATAATGGAAAGAGTTTTGAGCGAGGGGCTTTTGGCGAACAATGAAGAGAAAAGAGACCAAAGAAAGGAAGGTAGAGGCTCTTATTGTGTTGAATGAGAAACCACTCTTTTTCTGGAAGAAATTCAGCAAACGAGTGTCTTGTCAAGTTTCTCTAGTGAAAACAGGGACACTTAAACCAGCCCAAACCAGCCCCAAATGCTCAAGTGTGGGATTTGCTGAACATCTCAAGCTTTTTTCCAAATGTTTTGGGTTTGGCACAGCCCAGACTCATGGTTGAGAAGTTTTCCTGAAGGCCTGTCTAAATGCTCTTATTTTCATTCAATTTCCTTGCAGTTAATATCTGGCTAATTCATTCGCTCCAGATTCTGCATTTGATATGTTAGTTATCTTCAGGCTCTGCATGTACCTGTTCCTTTCTCCTTGTCCACCATGTTGGGGGTTGGGAGGCTGTGAGAGGATGGGGTGGGGACCATGTCAGGAGTGGTGCTGCGTAAGGATTTGGGAATGTTGGCTTTGAGAAGATGAGATGGCTAATTTCACAGTTCGGAAAGGATGGCATAGGGAGAGGGATTAAACTCACACTCTATGGCCTCAGGCGGATGGGACCGGCACCAGAGACATGTGTGGGCTCAATGCAAGAAAGACTTTGTCACTTTAGAGCGGCCAGGTAGAGAGAGATCTGTCTTGTTTTCACCAGAAGAGATGGGTCTTCTTCAGAGGTTTGTAATGGCTCTCCATTAATTTTTGGAGACTGAAAAATGGATTAGTGAAGCCATTCAAATATAGAATGAACAGCTGGAGTGAAAGACCTTACAGTGCCTTTAAGTGTTGGACACTATATATATAACCTTGCTCATTTACTTAATAACCATTGTTGAAGGCGTACAAATCGCCACCTCTATGCACACTGGGGAAAGGAGGAGATGGCATAGGTGTGGAGGGGGCACTGCTGGTGAGGCAGCCTATCAGGGGAAGGCAAGGCTGCAGGTCCCCACAGGGAAGGTAGCTGAAACATGGTAGGTCTCGACATTCCAGGAGGTAACAAATACACACTCAGCTTTTGGAACTCAAACATCATGGTTTATTATAAAATTTGAGACAAATAGAGAAATTCAAGAGCCAGAAGGGAACTGTGCATTGATAAAGCATCCATGTTATCAATATTATATAGCATTAAACTATCATTTGTTGTCATAACAATTCAGCAGAGTAGGAATTGATATACCCATTTAACAGATGAGGAAACCGAGGATTGGCAGAGCATCTGCGTTGCCCAAGGTCACACTGCAGATACTAGCAGAGACAGAATGCAAGCTATGTCTGTCTGCCTGGCACAGGTTCTATACTCATCATTGCCAAGAGCTCTCAACATACTTTTATTTTTCAACTAGAGGCCCAATGCACAAAATTCATGCACAGAGGGTGGCAGGGTCTCCTCAACCCAGTCTGCACCCTCTCCAATCTGGGGCCCTTTGGGGGATGTCCGACTGCCGGTTTAGGCTGATCCTGGCAAACCTCCCTCTCACAATCCTGGACCACTGGCTCCAAATCGCTCACCTACCTCCCTGTCTGATCATCCCTAACTGGCCCCCGCTCTGGCTTGGTGACCCCTAACTGTCCCTTCTTCTGACCTGGTCACCTCCAACTGCCCCCCTGCCATCCTGGTCACTCCTCATGGCCCCCACACTAGCCTGATTGCCCCACGCAGCCTGCTTTTTCAGCCGTTTGGTCAGCCTTCACTAACCCCCCTGCCGGCCTAGTCACTCTACGCAGCCTGCCTTTGTTCAGTTGTTTAGTCACCCCTCACTAACCCCCCTGCCAGCCTGGTCGTATGCAGCCATCTTGTGAGGGCATGAGGGTCAATTCATATTACCTCTTTATTACATAGGATGTTACTTATCATTATTGTTTGCCTGGCAAACAACCTCACCCAGCCTTTGGCCTGAGCATTTTGTGCTCCCTGAGATTGTCACAGACAGATAAGAAAAACAAAGGAGCAAGGCTAAGTCAGTCATTTCTCATTAATGCCAATAGGAGGAGAGGAAACATTTTCAGGAGCGTTGTGGACCTGTTTGTGAACAATGACTTATTTTAAGAGATCGGAGCCCATATATACCGTACCCATTTTGTGGGTTCCCATTGCTTGGTTTGGATTTCTGAGACTTGACTAACTTTATGTGTTGGTGAAGCAAGTCCAACATTTCTGCAAATATGACTTCATGAATTAAAGAGTAATTTTTTCATGGTCAAAAGATGCGCTCTAGCCCAGATCCACCACTTAACAGCCACGTGATCTGGGACAGTGTATGTCCCCGAAGGTCAGTTTCCTGGGGTATCAAATGAGGATGGAAGCTACTTCAAAGTACTAGCACAAGACCAGACGAGAAAAAATACACGAGGAAATTTTGTCACCTGTAAAAAGCTAGTCATATGAATATAGTTAGCCATTGTTATTTTAGTTCATTTTTTATGGGAATTAAAATACCCATGGTTTGAAATGAGAAAAAAGAAAAAAAAGAAGAAAAGAAAGAAAGCCTTATGTTGAATAGATTTAACAACCTTGCCTGACAATTGTTTTATATTATGTGGAAATGGAAATTTCAAACTGAGTCTTATGATTTCTAATCAAGCTTGAAGGCAGTTTCCCAAAATAAGAACTGGCCCCTTCGTCAATTGGCTCCCATCAGATTATGCATCTTAAAGTGACCAGCCCTAGTTTCAGAAAGTAGAAAAAATATAAATCTATAGCAGCCTCCAGTTTTTCTTGGGTGATTAGTTGGTGCTCTGCAGGATTTCAGTATTTTTCCTATGAATGTAGCTTCAGATTCCCACAAAGCTTAATGCTATCAGAGCTGCCACCACCCAGAAGGCAAGAAGCGGAGCGGAGAAGAGGAAGTCAAGCCAGTGAAGATACAGTACAGCAGTGAGGGCACAGTGAGATGAATCGGAACTTGCTGAAACTGCCTGGAAATGTTGAAGATTGGCAGGGTGGGAAGGAGCCTCCACCTCATGAGCACATCTGGAGAGGACACAAGTAGCCAGTGAGCGCCTTATATATATATATATATATATATATATATATATATATATATATATATATATATATATATATATTATTGATTTTTTTACAGAGAGGAAGAGAGAGGGATAGAGAGTTAGAAACATCGATGAGAGAGAAACATCAGCTGCCTCTTGCACACCCCTTACTGGGGATGTGCCCACAACCAAGGTACATGCCCTTGACCAGAATCGAACCTGGGACCTTTCAGTCCGCAGGCCGATGCTCTACCCACTGAGCCAAACCGGTTTCAGCTCCATGGGAAGCCATTGGGGCTCTACAATGTATGACAAGGAAATGACATTTTCTATTCCTTTTTTTAAATTAACTTTGTCATTTTTATTTTTATTTTTAAATATATTTTTAATTATCTCCAAGAGGAAGGGAGAAGGAGAGAGAGAGAGAAACATCAATGGCAAGAGAGAGTCATTGATCGGCTGCTTCCGGCACTCCCCCTACTGGGGATTGAGTTTGCAACCGAGGCATGTGCCCTTGACTGGAATCGAACCCAAGACCCTTCAGTCTGCAGGACGACGTTCTATGCACTGTGCCAAACCAGCTAGGGTTAATTTGATTTTTCAATTATAGTTTATATTCAATACGAGAGGCCTCGTGCATGAAAATTCATGCACTGGAGGAGGGATCCCTCAGCCCGCCTACCCCCTCTCACAGATTGGGAGCCCTCATTATTAGTTGGGGCAAGAGGTAGCCTGTCAATCAGGGGAAGGCGACACCCCATCAGACATCTGCTACTGCCACTGCAGGCAGCATTAGCCTTGGCTGACCCTGGTTATCTGAGCCTTGGGGGGCCCTAGGTGGCCAGGCAGCTGCCATCTGAGGCTTGCCTGTACCTTGGGGCAATCCTGGGTGCCTGGAGGGCTGGGGGACTCCAGAGGCAGCCTCACGGATAAGCCAGGCTCCTTTGGGGGCAGGCCCGGCCTTGCTGCATGCCTGCTGCCCTGTCAGGACTAAGGGGACTGGGCACCGCCATCTTGTGGCTGTGGGCACCTCCATCTTTGAGGGCATGGCAGTCAATTAGCATATTCACTCCTTATTAGATAGGATTATTCTGTATAAGTTTCAGGTGTACAGCATGGTGGTTAGACAATCATATACTTTACAAAGTGTTCCCCTGTTCTTTCCAGTGCCCACCTGGCACCATACATAATTATTACAATATTATTGATTATATTCATATAGATGGGAGCGGAGAAGTTAATCATGTCAACTCCTGTTTGACAATAATTACCTAAAAGTGGTTTGAGAATAACAAACTCAAGATGTTCCACCTATTGATAAAGAAAACAGAAAGTATGGTAAATAGCATCTGTCTAATATGTTTATACTTGATAATTTGTTTAAAGACTAAACCAGCTGGCATGCAAAATCTAAATCAGTAATCAAAATAAATTTACCCACCCCCATCACCATCACAGTTCATATTTAATGAGTAATTTTTATATGCTGTACAATATTTTAAGCACTTGTACATTTAAATTAATAAGTCAATGTGAGAGATACTGTCATTCCTGTTTTACACAGGAGAAGAGAGATACACTGAGCTCAGGTCGTTAGCCCAGCTAGTAGGCAAAAGAGCCCAGACTCTGAATCTCAAGTAGTGTGACTGCAGAGCTCACGGTTCCACTGCTACATATTATTTTCTCTCACCAATACAAATTGATTTTGAATATCTGATTCTGTATTAGCATTCTCTTAAAAACTTTATTCTTATTTAATGTAATAGCCAGTAGAGTTGAGACCTGTTTTTTTTTATTGTTGTTGTTATTATTATTATTATTATTATCATTATTTTAGCAATTTTAGATAATGATGTCAATCTGTCTTTGGAGCAGACTTTCCATATTTGGAGGGAAAGAATCAGAAAGGGCTCTTTGGGTACACAAATATAAAACACGTGCTCTTATTTTTCTTGGAGAAAAGTGAGGTTATCATAAACCCAGATATAGATGCTGCAGTCCATCCTATTAAGTTCTGTTTTGTAATATAAATAGAATGGAATGTATTTTTAGGATGACGGTATCCCTCCAGAAGTAGAGAATTTTTTCCTTTCATAAGGACAGGACCTGCGTGGCTGGAAGAGCCCACACAGTGTTGTGAGAGACCGGAGAGCTCAGAGTCTGGAGGGCAGGGCTCACTCTCTGGGGAGCGGTGATGTTTTCCTGTCACTTCGTCTTCAGGGCCAGCAAGGGGGTGAGCAGTAGTCCAGGGAGAGGCCTGGAGATGCTCAGCGAGGTCTGGGTTTCTGGGGACAAGACAGAGAGCTGGAGACAGGAGCTCAGAGCTTGGGGACTGACCGGTGAGCCCGAAGGGCAACCCCTCGTGGTATTAACGATGTGGTCTCTGTTATTCTTGGACTCCCTGGCTTTCAGTTAAACTCCGGGGCCTGGTCTTTCCTGTGCTTTGGCCATGTGGCATTTGAAAAGCAGGCCAGTGCTCACAATATGAGCCAGATTTGGTGGCCAGGGAGGGATCCGCAAAAACGTGGCTGTGCAGGCAGGGCTGTGGGCAGTGCAGGGATGTGCCCACGCCTCCCGGAGCACCCGGACCTTTACTGAGAAGAAAGGATAATCCGGCAGAGAGGGACAGAGGCTAGGACTTGGGAGTTGGTATATTAAAGGACATTTGGTCACAGTTTAAAGAGGTCTGGGAATAAATGTAGGTTATGTTGAAATAATGTTTTCTCTGAACAGTAGCAGAGAAACCAGCTCGGTACACAGAAGACACGCTGCTTCGTTGGACTAATCCCGTATTTTTCAAATGTAAGAAACAGATCTTCAAAAGAAATAGGAATCATATGACTCTCAGTGTTGTTTTTGTTCTATTGCTTAAGGATATAAATATAGAAAACTAGTTGAAAAGTCTTTACCCTTACAGTTCTTTTTTTAAAAAAAATATTTTATTAATTTTTCACAGAGAGGAAGAGAGAAGGATAGAGAGTTAGATACATCGATGAGAGAAAAGATCAGCTGCCTCCTGCACACCCCCCACTGGGGATGCGCCCGCAACCAAGGCACATGCCCTTGACCGGAATCAAACCCGGGACCTTTCAGTCCATAGTCTGACGCTCTATCCATTGAGCCAAACCGGTTTTGGCTACCCTTACAGTTCTTAAGTCAACCATAAAACCAAGCCAAATTTTAGTCAGTACAAGCTAATGTACAAAAGCACACCCTTATTAAATTGTTTATTACTGATAGCACATTACTGTACGTGATGATGTAGTTTTGGTGAAACTCAGTCGCCAAGGTGGCTTAAGAGTGGAAGTGAACAGGCTTAGTCCCAGCTCTAGGTTTTGACCTTGGCAAGCTAGAGAGCACTTATTGGGATAAGTCAGCTATAAAAATAATTGCAAAATTCCCAAGCTTTGTTGTCTACTTCAGAATGGGCAGGTCTCATATTTAACAACAACAATAATAAATTCTGCCAGTCACAATCCTCAAAGGCCCGTTTTGATGATATACCACTTGATAACCATATAAAGCTGCCCTATATGCTCAAAGATGAGGTTACATCTGTGGCATTTTTGAAAATCTGCATTCAACGGGAATCGAATACAACTCTGGTGTGAGTCAGAAGAACAGCTTCCTATGCATTTCCTGCCTGCCCGAAGGTATACACAAAGATATTTGCTCAGTGCCTACGGGAATACACCTCTAGGCTCAGTGAGCCGTGCCTCCGTCATCATGAACATGCGTTAGCTCAATTACCCCACCCTACCCCTTTGCTTTTTCCATTGTAAGACCTTCATTCACATACTGCAGCATGTCATTGTCCCCTATTTGATGCAAATGTGAACAGAAAACAACCCTGCAATGCAAGCACCAAATGACCTGGGATGTAGGTCTTTACTGACCAGGGAGAGACTGCCCTTTCAGAAGTAGCTGATTCCTAGAAATAGAAAATGACTTGCCTGAGAGTGAGCCCTTGATATGCCAACCAACCGATCCTGAGTCCACTCTGCCCCCTTGACTAGCTCTTGCACTGCAGGAGGCATTATTTCTCTACCTCAATCAACCCAGAGTCAGGTACCGACCACCCTGATAGCCTAGAACCCATCAAAATTGTTCAAACCTTCTGCTTACCTTGCCTCATGCATCACTTCCTATAAAAACCACAAGGAAGGCTTTGCTCATGCTTTCCTCTTACTCCTTCTGACTCCTGACCAACCCTGGTGCTTCCCCACAAGTCCCTGCATGGTTTAGCATGCCCCTTCCTTTTAGGGATTCTAAGTCACCAAATATCTTAGCAGTGGCAATCATCTGTTGCCTCGTCATACCTGGATAAAACCATAATCCCAGGTACTTGTGAAAGCAATTTATAACCTGCTCCTGTTATGATTGGAGGGAAAGATGGTGAGCTCCAGAGAACAGGGGCCTGGTTTTAGTCGTTTTTAAATCCCCAAGGCCTAGCATACTATTTGGGATCACTGTAAGCCTCAAGGCTGTGACAGGACCAATGAGGTGTGTCCTAACATACCTTGACTGTCACAACCATGGAACAAAACAAAATAAAAACTTGCTGGATCCACAAATCTAACATGGCAATGAACATGCCCCCTCATCAGAGTAGAGGGACAGGTCTGCAAGATGCATAGTTATCTCTGTAATCAATGGAGGAGGGAGAGAAGATAGGGAGAGAGAATAAATAACTGTGTAATGAATCACATATCATATCAAGTTCTATCTTCCTAACAGGGTCATCACTGACGGAGGTACAGTGGTTTTAAAACCTATCTACTAATTCTTTGACACTCCTCCCCTCAAGAGGTGGTTTTATTTTCCTGCTTCTTTGCATGACTGGTAAACTCTGATTGGATGCCAGACATTCTGACTCTATCTCATTGGGTGCTGGATATTTTTGTATCCCTATAAATATTCTGGGGCACAGTTGTCTGGCAACAGTTTGATCCTTTCAGGTCTTGCTTGTAAGATTTGTTGGGTGGGACCAGGGCAGCACTGAGTCTAGAGATCATTTCCCCCACTGTAAAGGTAAGACTTTTCTGAGTGTTCTACCCAATACTCTGTGAGTTATGAAATGTTCCAGTCTGGCTGGTACAAACAGGAGCTCTTCCTAGATCTGGGCCAATGTGAATACTGTTCCCTCTAATCCTTCCAGATAAGTCTTTTCCCAGCATTGGGTGGTCTGTTCACAATGTATATGGATCTATGTGCTGCTTTAAAAGGGACCCTCTGCAGATCTCTGCAGTCTCCTCTCTAAGTAGCTCCCTCTTCCCTAGCACCCTGCCCATGAACTTGAGTCTCCCCAGACTCTCAACCCCGTCTCAAGTTAGGGAATCCACTGGGCTCCTCTGGGGTGCACTCTGTGCTATGGCCTGGAGACAATCCAGGTAGTTGCTGAAACCATGTAAGACTCATCTTGTTGGTGTCCCATTTCTTAGGGGTCACTATCCTTCATTATCTAATTTCAGTGTCTTGAAAAACATTATTTCATTTAACTTATGATTTTTTTAGTGTTTTTTTTTGTTTGTTTGTTTGTTATTGTTTAGTTGTTGTTGTTGTTGTTGTTGGTGGTGGTGGTGGTGGTGGTGGTGTGTGTGTGTGTGTGTGTGTGTGTGTGTGTGTATGTCTGGGCAGGCAAGTAATTTAAGTTCTGTTACTCCATCTTGGCCAGAAGCAGCCATTCCCAAAGTGTATCAGAAAGTACTTGGAGCATCCATACTCCCAACCACGTTATACAGGAGTTGCTGTTGCTTTACATCTTTATACTATTGGTATTTTTAGGCTTTCTCATCATTTTAAGGATTAAACTAGTTCACATTAAGGACTTGAAGTGATATTCCTCACAATATAATCTAAAATTGAAAAAAAGAGAGGAAGTATTTAACCTAAAGGGATAATCTCTACTCATGAAATTTCAGGCGGACGGGGACTGTGCCAATACGTGGGGAATTCAGCCTACTACTCTTTACCACCAGAGTATTTCCATTTGTTTATTTAAGGAAAGCAAAGTTGTTAACACATTAAAACCAACAGTTCTGTGAAATGGAGGGAACGTTAATGCCTACTGCAAATCTTACAAGCATTTAATTCCATGAACAGAGAGAACCCTGGAGACTCTTGGCAAAAAATGTCCTACTTGAAGTCCACGGGAGACACAAAGATGGATGTGCCTGTCCACACAGGATGTCCTGGGCCAGAGCAGCAGCAGCAGCTGGCCGCTTAGGTGATTCTGTCACGCTCTTCTCCCTCTGGGGACTGCATTGCCACCACTAAAAGCACTTATAATTGTTTCTTTGAAAATGGCCATATTCTCCAGAGAAGCTCTCAAGGAAGAAATCTAATTATCTTGGAATTATTGAATTCTCTGGGTACCCTCTTCCAGGTAGGTAGACAGAGTCTTTATTTCATTTTTAGAAAGGTTGTTTGCTGTTACACATAATGGACTGTTTGTCCTCTCCCTCCCACCATGGTTTGGAGAGAGAAGCAGTGGAATTCGTCAATCCCTCCTCTACACCTGGCCTTCATCAAACACTGCAAACAACCAACACTGTGTAGAAGCATTTGGTTAAGAAAAGAAAAAAAAAAGAAAAGAAAAGAAAAAAGCTTTGGTAGTGAGCATAATTATTAAACTAGAAAAATGCCTCTACAATCTTCATTTTATTTTGTTTTTAGTATTTGTACATTCACAGTCCTCATTCTGCAATAACATTTGTTTTGTGGTTGCTGACGGATGTGATAAAACAGTCCAAGATCTGCTTTCCACAGTTCTTTACAACAGACCAAAATAGCATTCTTGTTCACGCTAGGATAGCCCGGCGTTGGCGTGCTTTCTGGCCAACTAGCTGAGGGTGAACAGAACGTACGTGGTCCATTTCTCAGGGGTAGAATATCCTTTTTATAGTTACAAAATTGCTTCCTCCAAGGACAAAGCTGCTTTATGCTACTTTTTCACTTGGTCTAACTCCGAGGGTGCGAGTCACAAGAAATGGGAGACAAGGGTAATCACGGCATTTGTTTCTGGAAATAAAATGGTCTTACTTCCTTGTCAACATGAGTGCCAGGACTCTGCTGATGAAAATTAAGCAAAGGTTTTCCACCAAAGAACTTTCTTTTGGAGGCTTTAAAATTCAAACTGCCATCAAGTCTTCTACATAATAAAGCGTGTTTTAAAGTTTCTTGGATTTATTTTTAAATGGGCATTTATATCTTTTACGTACTCCTCAAGTAATATTTGCAGCAGAGAGAGGCCATCCAAACTTGCTGACACTAATTAGAGTTGTGTTTTCCATTTGCTCTGATTAGACATGAGGAATGAGAGAGGACCAGTCAGGATAGTTTCAATCATTATTAGTTCCTATTTGGTGTCAAGCCTGCCTCTGAAAAGCCTTCTGTATCCAAAACCAGGACAGATCTTAAAAATGAGTCCTTGCCCTAGCTGGTTTGGATAGAACGTCAGCCTTCATACTGAAGGGTCCCAGGTTTGAATCCGGTCAAGGGCACATGGCCAGGTTGTGGGCTCGATTCCCACTGTGGGGCATGGCCAGGTTGTGGGCTCGATTCCCACTGTGGGGCATGGAGGAGGCAGCCATTCAATGATTCTCATCATTGATGTTTCTCTCTCTCTCACTCTCCCTTCCTCTCTGAGATCATTTATATATATATATATATATATATATATATATATATATATATATATATATATATACCGTATGTATGTATTTTAAAAGAGTCCTCTCATCACACCATTTCCTTTCTTCATGAAACTCTGGTGGTTTCAAACTTGACTACAGGGTCCTGAATTAGAATGAAACTATTTATTCTAAAGTCGAAAAGAAACATTCTTGCCAAATGGATCTGGAAACTCCCAGAGTACTGTTCGTCTCACAGCCACTGGAAGGAAATTTCAGAATCATCCTCAATGTACCTTTCCCTTCCTCCCACGTTCAGCAACCAACAGGCTACCTTAAAAACATCTCTTCCCAGGTCCAGCGAGAGCTGCTCTCTTCATGCCCTCCTATCACTCGTGTGCACACAGGCCCCAATGGGTCTCCCTGCTGCCTCTGTCTCTTCAGTCCCAATGGAGTTGCCACATCGGCCTTTCAGACCCGTGACCAGCACTGGATCACTTCTGTGCGTACGTGTCTCCCCCTTTTGTCTTGCAACTTGGCTTTTATTTTAATTTTTTTTAATTTTTAAAAAATGTATTTTATAGATTTTTTACAGAGAGGAAGGGAGAGGGATAGAAAGCTAGAAATATTGACGAGAGAGAAACATCGACCAGCTGCCTCCTGCACACCCACCACTGGGATGTGCCTGCAACCAATGCACATGCCCTTGACCAGGATTGAACCCGGGACCCCTCAGTCTGCAGGCTGACACTCTATCCACTGAGCCAAACTGGTTTCGGCAGCAACTTGGCTTTTAGATGGTCTTCTGTGCGGAGCCCTAAGGGCTGAACCCCAAAGCTCCTTCCCTCCTCTTCAAAGAAGCTCCTCATCCTCTATGACTTGTATTTTGGATCTTGGATAAAATATTTCATGAAAAGGAAGCATGTTTATTAAACAAACAAACTACAGAGCACTGGCCACAAGATAAAACCTGACTTATCATGACATGGAAGGTCTTCTACAGAAAGTCCCATCCTATCCAGGAGCCTCGTCTCCTACCATTTCTCCCAGTAACCTCTGCTCCAAGCCTTCATCAAGAGCATGACCTCTGATATGTCAGGGTTCCCACACTCCTTGTTGGGTACACCTTTCTGTACTTGCCTCCCTAAAGAACTGCTAGCAACCTTGAAGACACAGCCCTGTGTTACTTCTTCATTAAGCCTTCCTCAGCTTTCCCAGTTAATTATTCCCATCTTCATGCTCCCACCATATTAGAAACCTTTATCATTGCCGTCTTCTACACTGCATTGCCATTTCATATGTCTTTCTTCCTGGAACCTATCGTGCCTCATTGATCTTCAAATCTCTGGCATTGAGCACAGCTTTCTTGGCACAGAGGAGGCATTCATGATTTAATGAATGCTCTCGTGTTGTATTAAAACCAAATCTTTTCCCCATCACTTTTAGTAATGTCTGTGTATGAGACTTTCTAAGTTCAAATAATCAAATGAACAAAAAAAATGCACTCAAAATATGCTAGAAAAAAGAAAAGGACCTTTGAAGAGGGAATGTGGGCTGACTGAAGGAAACTAAGAACCACAGCTAACCAAAGGTCTGAGATTTGCAAAGGTCAGCCATTTGCACACACTTGGAAACTCTCAGGAGTCGGTAAGCACCTGAGTGAGCTGGCTTTGGAGAATGAAACTAACATTTCCCCCTTTATTTTAGGTACAGTTGAGTCTCACTAATTCAGACTAAAATGTGGGATAACTGTTTGAATTCATGAAATTCAATATTACAGGATGTTTTAAATATAGTTGCTGTTTTAACACTTTAGACTTGGTTTAATGAAAGTACAGGACCATCCTATGCAAACTAAATTGCTAATCATTTAAGAATAGTCCAGTCTACCATTTGTCTGTATCATTAATCACACACATTCTTTTTCAAAGATAGGTCAAAGGGAAACTTTTTGACACTTGTTTGGATGATCACGATTCTGAACTAGGTTCCTATGCATCAATAACATTTCAACATAAGCATCCTTTTTCAGCAAATATGCATTAATGCATAGTATTCCTGGAGGCTGGAATGAACCGGGCTAGGAAGAAGCTGCTCTGTACTCATTTCATGTTTCCAAATTATTTTCATGGTGAATTTAGCCAGTTTTCCATAGCTCATGTAACTCCAGGCTGGCTTGAGTTTCCTGCTTCCTTCTTTGGCAAGACTGCACCAAACCTTTTCAAGAGAAGTGTTCTTACTTAGAGAAAAGGAAATATCCGATCCAGGCTGTTTTACATGTGCTAGATGCCAAGCACCAAACAAAGCAGCTCAGCTTTTCAAAGATTGGATGTTGTAACTGTAGCCACTTGAGCACAAGCTCTCTCCCTGGACAAGCCAAGTTAAATAAGGCAGAATTAGGGAGCATTAAACTGATCTCTATGTCTAGTGTTCATAAATCTGCATGAAAACGTCCTGAATCAAAGAAAATAAATTAAGAATGTGTCATACTGGTTCTCATCCAATGGATCTGTGTGTTTTGGAGGAGAAATGCATGGCTTGGTGTTACTGTGAGGACTGTCTCTTCTTAGTGCAGGTTGAGTTTCAGGTTGATGGAGCAGGGGGAGATAAGAAAATGACGGGTTCTAGAAGACAGCACCTTAGGAGATAACGCAATTATTGCTTCTAAGTAAGGAAGCACCTTGGGAGATCACACACTTTATTGCTTCTAAGTAAGGAAGAGAAGGGAACAATCTCATAGATGTCTTGAGAGCTATGACATCGGAGTGACGTTCAGAGAGGAACATGGGAGATCTACTGCCTCATCTATCACCAGATGCTCACTCAGGCACAAGGATACAAAACTGTGAAGAATCAGACATGTGTCATAAGTCCTACAGATTGGTGGAATTTTTGACCCTTGAGTAGAGGAAACTTACTAGGGTCTATTAAGTGAGAGGGAGTTGTACTGAGGAGGTTGATTTTATCACAAATGCAGTGCGTTGAGTATAGCAAAGGACTTTTGGCTATAACTAAGGACCCCCCGCTGCATAACCACATTGGACATGAAGCACATACAGTACAATGTGAAGAGTGCAATGCAGAGCCCCTGCTCAACAGCACAGTCTACCATATGACCCTACCTGGTTGGCTGCAGTTGACTAGGCCAGGGATAAATGCCTGACCATGCTGAGCCAATCAAAGCAATCAGATTCTTTCTTTAGGAATTTGGATTGAGAAATTTCCAATTAATATAGAAAGACAAAGTCAAGTGTTATCTTCTAGAACAGGTGTGTATATGTGTTGGGTGGTGATTGGCAAGGATGAATCTCTCTGAGGCTGCATATTTTGCGGAAGGAAAAGAGTGTAGCCAATAATTAGAAGTATCAATGAGAGATAGAAGGAGGTCCCTCCTCATGGCTTCTGTGTTCCTGGCTGCAGCCCTCTCCTGAGGTCCAGCTGCATTTCTGTTCTGGGTTCCATTAGACATCCCTTTATCCTTAAAACAAGTGTTACGGAAGCTCACTTAAATTGGTGGTAGTTACTAATAACCAAAGCTTTCCAAGGAAGATACTAAATAAAACAGTCACTTATGATAATATTGGCTTTTGTTTCTAGAAGAGTCTGCCCCCCTTCATAAGATGCTAGTCTCAGGGAGAAATACATGTAACCAAATAAGGCTTTATATTATCGACTTATTCGAAAGGGCCCAAAAGAGCAGCCATGTGAACTGTATAATTTGGTCTCCTAGTTAATATGTCTTTCTATAGCAAAGTTCTTTAGATTCAACCTGGGTGCTACTTGCTACAATTTTGACCTCCTTCTTACTGGTTCTCATCTAAGTGGATTTGGAGAATAAATGACAACCAACCACTCCTGGAATAATAACCTTAAGTGCTAGACATAGAAATAGGCAGAAATTTTGAGCTAACTTGGTTCAACCTTCTAATTTCACAAATGAGGAGTCTGAGACCACAGAGGCTTATGTGATTTGCCCAAGGTCACATGTCTAATTGTGGCTGAGCAGGGATGAGAACCCAGATTACAAACTGCCCCAAAGCCAAGTTTCATCCAAGAGAAATGCTGAAGGCAAAGCCAGTCATTTTTCTGGTTGTTAATTTTAACTTCCCAGTTATATGACCTGGGTAGTTTCTAGCTCCAGGGTACTTTCAAGGGTAAAAGCCCTTGGCACATGACTGATGGCTCCTCTGTTCAATTACTGACTCAGTAGTATATAGTTAAGTCATTGAGCTTTTAAGATCACCTTAACAATTTTGTTCTTGTTAGAATAAAAGCAACTTCTGAGTTTCAAGTTTATAGATCTTATTAAAGAAATACGTAGTCCAAGATGTTAGTAAAATTTCAGAAAAGTATACACCACATGAAATTAAAATTATTCTAAACCAAAAGAAAAGGGAGGGCATATATACTTAACTATGTGTTAATGATGTGCTTGCAAGTTATGACCAAGTCAATTTTCAGTATGTGCTACAAGTGGAAATGGCTGTTACTTTTGCCATTTCATATGATGTAGGTTTTATAGAGTATAGAAATATATATGTGAGGTGACTAATCCTGTTAAGTCTATAATGCTTCTCTAACATCACATTTTTTCAGAGAAAATTCCAAAACCTGAGGAAACAAATGCATTATGCTTCTTTAAAAGAGATAGATTAGGTCTTTTAGACACAATGAAAATCCCTTTCCTTTCAAATCAACATGGACTATTAATTATGTTGACAAATCTTTTATCAAAGGAAAATAAAAGATGAGAAAATCTTTAATAATATTTAGAATCTAGGTTTAGGGTAAAAATAGAGGGAAGAGATAGAGTTACTACTGTGTGTGTGTGTGTGTGTGTGTGTGTGTGTGTGTGTTAAACTTGACCTTCAGTGCATGGTGCCTTTTGATATAGACAAGACGCTTGGGCTGGCTTGATCATGCTTCTAATCAGGTAGGGAAAAATGGTATTTCTAGCATAGTGGCAAAGAAAGAGCAACAGGAATTTGTTTAACTCTCACTTTTCCCAAAACATGACTAGCCACAAACATGGCAAGGGGGGGGGGGGATTCCCCAGCCTTGTACTTATGGCCCAGGCCAGGGTGACCAGTAGGAGTATTCCCTAAATCAATGGGCCAGAGTCAGTTGGGGACGGAAGGGACATGGGAAGGGAAACAGGATAGTCCAGGGGTTAAGGGAGGAAGGGAGGGAGGGAGGGAGGGAGGGAGGGAGGGGAAGGGGAAGGAAGGATGTAGGTACTTGAAAACATTTGAATTAATGGCTGTCCCTGGTTCTTCATAACGCCCCTTCTGTGTGCCTACTGAATGTCCTTACTATGGCCACTAAAAAAAGAAAGAGAATCAGTATGGATGCAATCTGGGTCTGTTTAGAGTGAAGAGTAAGGGAAAGGGGCCTCACATCTTAAGTCACTTGACCCACTTTGGCCCATGTCCTTGGCTGCCTCCCCCAAGAGAGTTCTCATTATCTCTAACCTGGCGGGGTCATGAGGTCTGACAGGGCCCCAGGCTAAGTGGTGGGGCTCTAGAATACACTTTAAAAAATGTTTCAGAATCTGATCTGCTACTCAGCAATTTGATGTAGAGCAAAGAGAGGAAATGGAACACATTTCTAAGCAAATATTTCCCTGATTACTTACACATGCAAATTCATGGACTAAGTTTAGAGTGTAATTAAGCACCCAGTGGTTTTTTAGTCCACACTCATAGACCAGATCAGACGCCCAAAGGAGGCACATGGTTAGTTTATTTCTGTGTTTTTGCTTGTGTTTTCAACTCTGCGCTCTCACCTGAAACAAACAAACAAAAAAAAGTACTGGCTCAGGGGTGTCAGTGACCCAGTTGTGGGGCTAAAAGAACAAAATGGCTCGAGGGCATGCCAAGGGTTGTGATATTAAAAGATACATCTGATCAGAATGATGTTCCTCTGGGCAGAGAAATGCAGAGTGATGGTTTCCTCTCAGGGCGTAGGAAATCAGGGCAAGGTAGACACCCTCCTCAGCACAGCTCTCCCTCTTGCAGGAAACAATTAATGGCCAGCTACCAAAGCCAATATCAGTTTCCCACTGTTGCAATTCATTTTTTATATACTTCCCGGCCCATATGAAAATGTTAATGCCATGCAATTATGTGCCAAAGGACATGCTCAGATGCCAGGTTTACACATGCAAAACAGATGAGTGGTTTGGAAAATGTGTTCATTGTTCCTTTGCAAGCAAATGGCATCGCCTCCTTCTTACCTCCTGCTCACAGTGGCCAACAGTTCACCTTTCTTTTTGCCTTTTCTAGGAGCCTTGTTTGCTTAAGAGTTTCTTCACAGTGCATCCATTTAACAAATCTATGACAAGCAAGGATTTGTGACGGAGAGATTGCCAATGAAGGCTGTGCACATTCCCCTCAAGGGCATTGGTAGCCTACATTGCCCTGACTTCCTACACCAGCATTATGGGGGAAAGACGGCCTTTGACACTCAAAGAGAATGCCCTATGCCAGTGGTCAGCAAACTCATTAGTCAACAGAGCCAAATATCAACAGTACGATTGAAATTTCTTTTGAGAACCAAAAACCAACTTCCACTCATGGGCCACGACGTTTCAATTGCACTGTATGTGTGCACCTGCAAGTAGTATTTTGTGGAAGAGCCACACTCAAGGGGCCAAAGAGCCGCATGTGGCTCCCATGCAGCAGTTTGCTGATGACTGCCCTATGCTATGTGCTCTGATTTTAACTCTCTGACCTACCTCTCCCACTCGTTTTCCACTGTGAGCCGCCCATGGAGGATGATTCTATAGCCTGTTCCCTGCTAGCTAGGAAACGAGGTCTTCTCTTTTTATGAGAATATGGTGCCCATGATTTATGTAGGAATAATTTTTTAAATACCATTCACTGCCTTTCAGGTGCTGTGTTTACAAACATTAATACATTTATTCCTCAGAAACAATTCTAACAACTCTACAAGTTGGACATCATTATCTCTGTTTCACAGAAGAGATCAAACAACTTTTCCAAGTCACAGATAAACAGAAGAATGGTATTCAAACCCAAGCCTATCTCAATGCAGACCTCTGATTCTGCTTCAATTATTACAAACCTCCCTATTCTATGCCCATAGATACCGAGAGAAGCCTAGCAGGGCCCCAGCCCACTTCTGAATCAAAACACTACTTGTGAGTAATGCCTTCCTTCTAAGACGTATGATTTCTTCATTGTGAACTATCACTGTATCTGAAAAGCAGCACGCTCAATTTGGCGGGGCAATTTCTAAATATATATATTTCCCCCCTGAATATCCAAAACTGATTGCAGACCTTTGCTTGCTTCTACTTCTCCCAAGGGAAAAACAGTGTGGCCATGTTGAAATCATATGTTCCCTTATCCATTGCATTTTAACAGGCGGAGGCAAGCAATGGGAGCCTCAGACTGCTGTCCTCCTGGGGCATGGTGCACACAGCTTACACACACCCACTGGCATGTAAATAGCCTTTGGAGAGTTATTCCTGGTGCCTCCAGAATGACACCACAAGCAGAAAAGTCATGGAACCCATGACTTTTCAAAACCCAGCCTTGTTTCAGACAAGAAGGTTGTGTGGTTAGTACTTCTGTGGGCCCATGATGGTCCCATTGTCTAACATAAGGACTCACTGGGGGTCCAATGTGGTAGAACAGCAGGTAGGAGAGGCTGGCCCTCCCCCACGGATGTATCAGAAGGATTTACCAAGAAGGGAATGATGGACACTGCCCACCCCAAAGTCGCATGTCCAACGGCAATGAAAAAGAGGCTCTTATGGCTAAAGGAAGCATCCAGAAGGCTTGGCTAGGATCACCTTGCTCCCTTTTGTCAGATATTCACTTTCCCTTTGTCTCCTTGAGTTCAGGAGTTGGAATCAGGCCTGGGTGTGTGATTCTAATTAATTAAAAATCCCTGGGAACGGCTCTAACGCTAAACACCTTTGTGCAGTTCCCACATAAAGGACCCCTGTCCTTGTGGAAGAGAAGTTAAGTGTCTTAAACACTTCTTGGGTGAGGAGTTGCCATCTCCAATAAACTCAAAAGCTGTCCCTCTCCTACATAAACGGGTGAGCTGCACAAACCTGGTGCACAGAGCTCTGCAGGTAAAAATAATGTAAAAATTCAATTAAGTTATGGAATAGACTATGGTCTAAGTTGGCCATTGCACTGCTGCTGCTGGGGTTTAACATTTGTTTTCCTTTATCCTTGTTACTTTAAACTTATCTTTTAAACACAAATAGTCTGTGCTTCCGATTTTGTGTGCCCAAAAATCGATGGGTGCAATGTCAATGAGATTCGCTGGAGACCCGCCATGATGGTGAAATTGGGTGACACCTCTGCTGCCATTGCTTGGGCCTAAAATGCACAGTACCCAGGCTTCTTGTCTGTTGGTTCTTTCGTTTTGTGCTTCCATACAAGCTGTTTGCTCTGGAACACAGTCCCCCTCTCATCAACAGCATTCCCATCATGGGCATTACATTCTGATAAAAGGAACTGCTCAAGCTTGCCTTTTCCCCATGACGCTTGCTGGCATTTCTGTGGGCACCAGGGTGCTGATGGTGAATGTATCTCCAGAGAGTCAGAGAGAGGACTGGCATGACTGCCATTCACACCTATTTCTTCATCATATGCCTTTCTAATTAATTTCTGACACTTTCAGGAATACACATACAAAGAAGGGCATTAGGAAAAAAATGCCTTCTGTGGAATATTATTTCTCATTTATTTTCAACCTAAAAACAAAACCCTGTACATTCTTCAAGGCCCAATGTCAAATGCCACCTTCATTATGAAGTCCTCACTAAATATTAAAGTCAGAAGTGACCGCTTTTTCCCCCATGGCTTCCCCACTCTATTGAGGGCATCTCAGCTATAGCACTCATCTCACTGGGTCCGATCGTTTAGTTTTTGAATGACAATCTGCCTCTAAACTGTACATGTCTGATTGAGAGCAGGTTCTGTTATACTCTGGGTGTGAATTGGGCATCCATGGTGATACCTGGCATATAAATAGTTTCCAAGAAATGTTTTCTGAGACAACTGACTCTATAAAATTTTTTTGAAATATCTTATTCCAAAGGTGCTAAGATGCGCTATTTCAGCGGTTCTATTATAAAAATTTTACCATGCATCAGTATTGACTGGAGAGCTTGTTAAACCCACCTGTGTGGGTCCCATCCCTAGAGTCCTAGACCAGTGGTCGGCAAATTCATTAGTCAACAGAGTCAAATATCAACAGAACAACAATTTAAATTTCTTTTGAGAGCCAAATTTTTTAAACTTAAACTTCTTCTAAGGCCACTTCTTCAACACAGACTCGCCCAGGTCATGGTATTTTGTGGAAGAGCCACACTCAAGGGGCCAAAGAGCTGAGTGTGGCTCGTGAGCCGCGGATTGCCGACCACAGGCCTAGGGGGAAACTGGATTATTTGCATTCCTAACAAAAGTGTTCAGGTGATGCTGGTAATTTTGGTCCGGAGACCATCCTATAGGGAGCACTGAACTCTCTTGTTCACTTTTTAATATCTCTGATATCGGGCTATGTCTAAAATTGTTGGCATGTCAGTTTGATTGACAAACTTTTGCATTCATAGTAGTATATATATTGAATAAAAGAAAGCCAGCGCCCAGAACACCCAGAGACCAGAACACCATGGTCCCGCCCCCCAGGGAGCTGTTAGGGGCACCCCTAGGCAAAGTGATAGGGTGCCAGTGTGATGGGGGAAAGTCGCAGAAATAGGGGGGGGGCGGTCTTAAGGTAAGTCTATGGGGTTGGGGTGGTCGCCCGGATAGGTTTGGAGTGTGCTGGGGAAGGAGGAGGAATATCCCATTGGAAACGGCTCAGCACAGTACCTTCTCATTGGGACCAGGACGGCGCCAGGTGTGAACTGGATGGGCGGTTGTCTCATGAGTGCGTTGCTCATCGACATGTTCATGGCAGCGGCAGAGCTCCCGACACTTCACTGATTCCAAATAGTAAACAGTCATCAACGTCAAAGAACAGAAAACTCCTCTCCCACTAGAGGCCCTGGACTTGCAAGGCGACTGAAGGAAACGCCACCCAAGGCGGAGCTAGGACAACAGGAAGTGTGCCCCAGAGGATTGTGGGATTGCGAGGACGCCTGGGCACCTGTGGCCTGTTATTGAGCATGTATATGGTCAGCCTACAGTGGGGAAATTATTCTGATTGAGGCTTGCTGTTCCCTTGCCGGAGGAAGATCAGAAAAGGTTTCATTTGTTACCTGTGTTTGCAGCAGAGGAAAATGAAATAGTGAGGAATGAGGAACTTTGGAGACAGTGAAGGGCAGTTTGTCCAGACTGCTGAGAGCTCAGAATTAAGAGCTTAATGGGGATAGAAGTCCTGCTAATAGCTCCCGATGCCTGAAATCTGAGCACTCTGCTTTTACGTTTTCCAATTCAAGCTTTTGGAGGCTGCCTATTAAAACATTCCTGGTTGGAAAGTGTTTGTATAGAAGCCCATAAGTATGAAGTGTTTGCTGTGTTTACCATGCTTAGTTCTCTGTAAGGTATCTATACTAATAAAAGGGTGATATGCTAATTAGACCGGGAGACCTTCTGGACGTCCTTCCGGACAAGGCCATGGTGGTGGGGCCCAGGCAGAGGCGGTTAGGGGCAATCAGGTCAGGAGGGGAGGGCAGTTAGGGGCAATCAGGTCAGCAAGGGGGAGCAGGTAAGGGGGAGCAGGCCGGAAGGGGGGCCAAGTTGGGGGCCAGCAGGCTGGCAGTGGGGTGCAGTTGGAGGCAATCAATCTGGCAATGGGGGACAGTTAAGGATGATTATGCCAGGAAGAGGGAGCAGTTTTGGTGAGAAGGCTGGCAAGGGGGGCAGTTGGGTTCAAGCAGGCTGGCAGGAAGAGCAGTTGGGTTGAGCAGGCTAGCAGGCAGAGTGGTTAGGACCAATCAAGCAGGTAGGCAGGTGAGTGGTTAGGAGCCAGTGGTCACAGATTGCGAGAGGGATGTCCCCAATTGGACAGGGTGTAGGCCGGGCTGAGTGATACCCCCTTCCCTTCTTCTCCCCCCCACCCCCAAATTTCGTGCCCTGGGCCACTAAGATGCCTGACTTTTAAAATAAAGAAGAAATATAAATATTAAAAATAAAATAAGAAGCTTGAGTTTTAGGGATGAAATCAGGCAGGCAGGCAAGAAGTTAGGCGCAATCAGGCAGGCAGGCAGGCAGACAGAGGGTTAAGGTGATCAGGTAGGCAGGTGAGCAGTTAGGAGCCAGCGGTCCTGGATTGGGAGAGGGATGTCTGACTGCTGCTTTAGGCCCGATCCATAGGTAACTGGGATTGGGCCTAAACCAGGAGTCTGGCATTCCCGAAAGGTCTCGGATTGTGAGATGCAGGGTGGGCTGATTTCATGCACCAGGCCTCTAGTATAAGATAATGGCTTTAAAATTGACAGTATCTTAGATTTAATGAAACGTGGTTGTTTTCCCATTAGATATTTAAAACTATATAGCAATGAAATGTTTACATACTTAGCTGAATACTAGTTCTAGAGAACACATGTATAAGATTATGGCAACTATCTGCTCTGTAGGGCCTCATATAAGATCCATTAGCTCAGCTTGGTTAAAGGCATCAAGAAATGAAAGACAGGCATCTTCACACTCATTTTGGTGACTGCTAAGGCCTGTCTCCTCTAAAGTTCCATGAGGTCAGAGTTTATATCTGTTTAACTCATCATTGTAGCCCTAGCTATAGAAAAATTCCTGCACATCACTCAATAAATATTTGTTAAATGGAAACTTTTGTGTTAAAAATGTAAGAGTTTCAAAGTGTCTTACCTTCTATAAATGAGATGAATTATGAGACATACCAGGATTTCCTGTGAAATACTCACCAACCAATGCCAGTACTTCTGACCTTCTCTTTTCTTTTATGCCAATAACAAGAATGCCACAAAAATAAATAAATAAATAAATAAATAAATAAATAATCAAGAGCAATAATAACCAAATTGAACATGTTGCAGTTAAGCAAGTATCCAAGGTCATGGAACCAAATAGGTTGCCTCAGGTGCCCTCCTTACAAGAGTGGCCCAGGTTTGCCTTCCTCAAGAAAAGCTGTTTGCTGGAAAGTGGTGGAAACAGAGGGATAAAATTCCTTCCATGGATAAGAAGCCTCAAGCACAGTCTGACCATAATTTCCATAACTTTACTGAACTTGAGCCTAAAGGAACTTTGGCATTTCAGGCAGGAGTCAATAAATATCATTTCATCCCTTTTCTGAGCTCAATTCTGACTAAGAAGTAGATTCAGGATTCATATAGGAAATACCAAAATCCCACAAATGGAAGGAGTGCCTATATTGTTTCTCTGAGACTCCCCAACCCCAGAACCCAGGTGTGGGCACTAGTGTGTTTTCTCCTAATGGGAAGTATACCACAGGTGCCTTAGATTGATAGAATTGGCTGGGGGGGCCCAAATAATATTGCCTTATGTCTGCAAAGCATTTAAAAAGCTGTTTAATTTTTTAATCATTCCAATGACTATCTCATGAATGTCTACAATAATTACAAGGCACAGTAGTCTTTCCTAGATTAGCCTATAATTTACACCAAGCAGACGAGCCTATAGTCAAATTCTGATGAAAGCGTCATCAAGCACCACACACGTTCTCCAACAACCAAGGGGCTGCTGCCATGGTGGGCTGCATTCTAGGATGGACCTCGTGCCTTTCTATGCTGAGGTCACCGTCAGGAATTGTGGGAGCCCCTTTCACGTCCTATGTGATTCAGGGTTCCGGTTCAGGGTTCGGGTTCTGGAGAAGGCCGCACACAAATGAAAAGAGATTTAGGAAAGTATTAATTTGGCAATATTGGGGGCCTGGCGGGAGCCCACCTCTAGTGGGAGAACTACACACTGCTCTGGCCCTGCTATCCCTTTTATTGAAGCTGTGGGAAACACCCTTAGCCCTCAGGCAGGAAATAACAGAAATTTACATAAGACAAACAGAGGTGGAGGCTGCTTCAGCTAACAATGCCTCAACTACACCTAGAGTGGTTAGAGCAATTAAGGTTGTTGACCAGCCTGCCCAGCTTCCTGTCCACATCTCTCTATTAGTGAAACAGTGATTGGTTTCCTGCAAGGGATGAGAGCGGGAAGGTTATTATTGCAATAAGGGAATTTAAAAAAAAAAAAAAAGGGGGGGGGGAGGGAGGGATAACAGATGGCTCCTACACTTTACTCTCTTTCCAGACTAACCATCATGCATGGATGGACAAAGGGGGAAGCGGGGGAGGGAGAGGAAGATGAAGAAAAGCTAGAGAGAAAACCAAATAGACCAGGAAAGAAAGAGGGAAACACAATTCTTTCTCAGTGACTTGCTGCCTGAGAGCTGAGGTGGCTGTCATTTGCCCTTTTTACAATGACCCTATGACAAGGGATCGCCAGTCCAGAAGAGGACTGGCTTTTCCAGGTTTTGGTACTTGTCACTATGGGCAGAACTCTGGCTCTTGGTTTAAAGGACATGATCAAATCAAGCTCTCCCACCCCTCTGGTAGCTGCCACTGCTCTGCCCCCTGCAGCATGGTGTCAGGGTACAATCCGTGAGCTCCTCTGACTCAGTAATGGGTTCTCCAGCTTTGGGGGCTCTGCCCACAGCTTCTAAATAACACACGCCTCCATGGCAACTGTGGTCTGGAGCATGTAGTAACTGCCTCTGCTGGAGGCAACGCTATTAAGTTCTGCTACAGGGGATGTGACACTGCCTCGTAACAGGAAACGAGGGGACGTTTGGGCAGAAGGCGTGCAGAAGTCCAATGAGCACCACACCCTGACAGAGGCAAGCCTTGCTAAAGCAGCTTCTGGTAAGGGCTCTACTGTTCGCATGGCTTTCCATCTCTGGGCAGTGCGCTGTTGCCTACAAGAATCATGCCAGACACTGTAAGCTCAAACACCTATGTGCATCGTAACATGGAAGATCTGTAAGTTGAAATTTATGAAAGCAATAGAAAGGAATAGTAAAAAATGCTTGGTCCTCCACTGCAGAATGAGAACTGTATGTCATTTAGTTAAAGCAAGGCATAATTTTATCTATCTAATCTATCTATCTATCTTTGCAAAAGTTTATTTAGAAAGTCACCGAGGTAGAAGAAGTGAGCCATGAAAGAAGAGCCAGCTGGGCTGCATGGGCTCAGGAAACAAGTTACAGAGGCAAAAGACAGGCCCTTGGAGCTTGGGACAACAAAAGACAAGGAAAGGAAGCCTGGGGGAAGAAAAAGGGAGCAGTGCTCCAGACAGAGAGTGCCCTGGGGGAAAGGGAGAGGGGGAGAGGTGCCAGTGTACTCAGGAGAGAGAAAAAGCACTGAGGCATCATTTTTTTAAAGCAAACTATAAATCATTACTGGCTTCCTGTTATATATTTCCAATTTCCCATCCCTGAGAATTGGTGAAATTCAAAGAACTGTCTCCATTTTGGCATCTTCTTGGGATGTTCCAAGTCCCAGTGCTGCTTTTCTGAGTCCTCCACAAATTTCTTCTCTCACATGAGTTTTACTATACCTTTGCATCAGGGCCTTTGGTCCTATTTGTAAAACATCCTAATCTCAGCTTTTGAATCTTGGTCGATCACATTGGTGAGGAATTTTGCTGCCTTCTTACGTGCCTGCAAAATGCTTCTCTGAATTGGGGTACAGGGGGCAGGCTTCCCTATTGGTGTGTGTGATCTGTCCTACAGCTTTCTCTCTTGTTCTGAGCACTCCCCATCCAGCCTGCTGCATCTGGGTTCTACTCATCTTGATGAGAAGGATATCTTCCAGACGATCAGGACTGAGAAAGGCTTCCCCCCCAGAACAGAAACAAGAAAGTAGATACTGCCTAGGTCACATGCGTGGACATCGTTTTTTGGTCCCAGATGTTCAGAGCTTTGCTTGGAACTATTTTCTGTCCTCTGACATATGGCCTATAAGAATTGTGTACAAAATGTAAAGGAAACATGAGAGTAAAGCAGGCGGATAGACTGAGATAGTACAGCCCCATGCAGGGACCCAGCATGGGACTGGAGCATTGGGAAATGTAGAGAAGCTGCTGAGGATGGCCTCCAGTAATTATAAAACAGTATATTCTGGAAGACAGATTATGATAATTTAAAAATGTATATGATAATATCTAAAACAACTCCAACAAACTACACAGTGGAATTACAAAGAGGGAGAAGTTAAAGGCAATACAAGAGATTAAATGAAATATAAAAAAAATAACTGATTCGCCCAAAAGAAGACAGAAAAGGCAGAATAAAGGAATGGAAAGAGATGGGAGAAAGAAAAGAAAAGCTTCAAATTATATAATGCAAAATCAGACAGAAAATGGGAGAAAAAGACAAGTCTCCAATCATAATTAAATATTTTAACATCACTTTCTCAGTAACTGATAGAAAAGGTAGGAAAAAAGACAGTAAAATTGTGAAAGGTTGGAACATACTATCCATCAACTTACCCTAATTGACATTTAGAACACTACTCCCAACCACAGCAGAATATATAGTCTTCTTAATTGCACATAAACCATTAACCATGATAGATGAAGTATGCTGAGCTATAAAACAAGACTCATTAAAAGTAAAAGGATTAAAACCACAGACTACATTTTATGACCATAATGGTATTAAACAGAAATCAATAACCATGAGATATCTGAAAAAACAGCAACAAATATTTGAAAGTTAAACAATATGTATCTAAGTTTTCAACATCAATAGTCATCACAGATATGCAAATTAAAACCATCATGAAATATCATTTTGTACCCATTAAAATGGGTAAAATATAAAGTACGATAATGCCAGAAGTTGATAAAAATACAAAGAAGCTGGAACTCTCACATATTGCTAGTAGGAATGGAGAATGGCACAAAAAATGTAAGAAAAAGTTTTTTGGTTTCTTATAAAATTTACTTTTACATCTATTCAATGACTCGGGAATTTCCTACTCAGTATTTCCCCCCAAAAATGAAAACATATGACCACAAAGAGACTTATTCAAGAACATTCAGAGAAGCCTTATTCTTAATAGCCCCAAACTGGAACTAGTCCAAATGTTCATCAACAGGAAAATGGATAAACATATTGTGGTACATTCATAAACTGGAATACCAGTCAGAAATAAAAAGAAAAAAATACTGATGCTGCAAAAACGTGGATGACTCTTAAGACTTCCATTTAAGGTAACTAAAAGAAGCTAGACAAAAAAGCATATACTGTATTATTTCATTTGTATGCCATCCAAAAATAGGCAACATTAATTCATGGTGAAAAAAACACATGAATAGTAACTGCCCCTTGTTTCGTGTATTCAATTGGCATGTTTTATTGGATTGTCAGAATCACTGAATTCTTTTTGATTGACTGTATGTAAATTGTGCTTCAAATTTTTTTTTTTTTTAAAGCAACCACATCTGCTATGTATCAACTACATAAGGTAAAGTTTGATCATCCAAAAAAAAAAAAAAAAATGATCAGTAATTTATTATGTGCCAAGCACCGTGCTCATCTCTGGAAATACCATGCCCTATCAGACATGATTCTAGCACAGAAAAATGAATGGATTGGAGGGAGGGAGGGACAAGTGAATCCAAAATATTGGAACAAGTGCTTTAAGTCAGCTATTGACTAGAACTGTGTATGGGAGCAAAGAGAAGCAAGCGAGATGTTACAGAATAGGGTAATGGTCTCTTTTCTGACTCTAGTGGCTAAGTCACTGCTTATGGAGAGAGTGAGACGTTGCCTTTTACTTTCGGTTTGGGGAACTTGGGGTGGTACTTTAGCAGGT
Source organism: Pipistrellus hanaki (assembly GCF_964339955.1). Classification (NCBI taxonomy): domain Eukaryota; kingdom Metazoa; phylum Chordata; class Mammalia; order Chiroptera; family Vespertilionidae; genus Pipistrellus; species Pipistrellus hanaki. The sequence continues at coordinate 8,524,058 of NC_140514.1, forward strand.
GTAAGGACTCTACATAACAGTTTGCCAAAACTTAAGGACAATCTCTTTTTCACAGTGGGAGACTGGAGAGACTTATTCGTCTCAGGGATAAATAGAAAAGGGCCAAAGACCTCCGAGTGATAGGTTGAGAGGGAAGCAGGTCTCTCAAGCCAGGGTCTCCCTATGCCACGCTGCAGAGCAGCCCACAAAGCACCCCAAAGGATGTGGGTTGTCGGCCACACCCTTTGGGTCACGACAGCCCTGCCAAAGAATGTAGGGCCCCAACAAAGAATGTTCTGAAAGCCATTTGAGAGCCTTTCAGGAAAACCACAGCAGCAATCCACCACTTGCCATGTGTGTGTGTGGGCTCCTGCTTCTCCCTCTCTTCCTTGGCTCCTCTGCGCTCCCACTGAATTCTCAGCTCCACTCCAAAGGAGGTGCAGGGCCAGGTACAAGTTGCTGGCTGGTGATGCCGAGGACAAGGCACCTGCCTGCAAGTCTCCAGGCACAGCTCTGGGAGCCTTCCTCAGGGTGCCTTCCGGTTTCCCGTCAAAGCTCCAGCTCCTGTAGGATTGGGGCTATGAGTCTCCCCAGATGGACCACCCAGGGAGAGGTGGTTGTCGGGGGAACTCCAACACATCCTTTTCAACCACCACTGTATTAGTTTCCAACGGCTGCTATAACAAGTTACCACAAACTTCGAGGCTTAAAACAACACAACTTTATGATCTCACAGTTCTGAAAGTCACAATCTAAAATGAGCCCATAGGGCAGCCATCCTTCTTCGAAACCGGTTTGGCTCAGTGGATAGAGCGTCGGCCTGCGGACTGAAGGGTCCCAGGTTCGATTCCTGTCAAGGGCATGTACCTGGGTTGTGGGCACATCCCCGGTAGGGGGTGTGCAAGAGGCAACTGATCGATGACTCTCTCTCATCGATGTTTCTAACTCTGTATCTCTCTCCATTCCTCTCTGAAAAATCAATAAAATATATTTTTAAAAAAATAAAATAAAATGAGCCCATAGGGCAGCCATCCTTCTGGAGGCTCCAGGAGAGAATCTGTTTCCATGCCCTTTCCTAGCTTCCAAAGGTGGCCTACACCTATTGGCTCATGGCCCCCTTCTTCCATCTTCAAATCTAGCACCTTCAACTCTTTCTCTCTGTCCTTCTGCGCTGTTCTCACACGGCTTGCTGTTTAACTCTGACTCCTTCTGCATCCCTTTTGTAAGACCCTTGTGTTTTCATAGAGCCCGCTTGGTAATCCAGAATAATCTCGCCATGTCCAATGCTTCATCTCAATCACATCTGCAAAAGCTCCTTTTGCCATGTAAGATAACAACCACAAGGTCCAAGGATAGGGATGTAGACACCTTTAGAGACACTTATTCAGCCTACCACAACTCTACTATGCCAGTCTTTCCTCGAGAACCACAATAACAAAAGACATCTAACCACTGAGTGTCATATAAGTATAGAGATGGAGATAAATAGAGATAAAGAGAATTTTATATGGATATGTATTCATTCATTAAGACTGGTAGTTGATTATGTACATATCTATTAATCTATCGATCTAATATCCAAAGCCAATGTTCTTTACCCCACCATCTCCTGTCTCTGTTCCATGTTTCAATGAGAAACTCAGATGCTGAGTTCTTGTGTGTAATAGCTTCAAGCTAGTTTTCTTCCCCTCTAGTCAGGACTTGTCACATCCTTGGTTGGGGAGATTAGGAATAGGTTTATTCCTAGTTGGTCACATCTACAGAAAGCACATAAAATTATCCATGTCTCTCTGTAAATGAAACTGTTTGCTACCCATCCATAATGCCTTATTTCTGTTTGGTTTTTTTTTTTTTTTTTTTTTTTTTTTTTTTTTTTTTGCCTCAGTGTTTTTATTTTTCTTATCATTCTCCTACCTCAATGGAGGATGTGTTTCCAAGCAGGCCCCCTCACCAATCTAAAACCTTCTGGTCATTTTTGAAATCTGCTTCTTATTCAAACATCCGGGAAGGTGATGTTCAGAAATACCACCCAAAGGAGACAAAAATGAGGGCTGAAAAATATAAGCATATCAAACTAGAGTTTAAAAATAAGATAGAAATCAGTAACACATTAAACGAAAGTAAATGAAGATTTATTTTAACAGTGTCACCTGACAGCACCCAGTCTCACTGTTATTCAGTGGGGTTTATTTTTAAGCGTTGTAAAGTGCAGATTAAATCAGCATCAGTAAATTTTAGCACACAGAATCCTCTCCTCAGAAATGAAATCCTTAAATGGCAATAGCTGGTGTGTGTTTGTGAGAGTCTGCTCGTCTCCATGATAGTTAACATCTCTCTGTTGAGCCTTGTGTTGGAGGCAAGAATGAAATATGTTCCTGATTTTTATATGCCTTTGACATTGTCAAATCATATGCCTTAGGGATTCTGGCTCATACTGCATAGATATTTGTTTATCACTACCTCCCAGAAAATGGTTCCTGAGTATTTATTGATAAGTATGACTGTTTTAAAAATATGGATCATGAATAAATGATTTTGAATGAAACTTGGAAACACTAGAGCAGTAGAAGCAGGAAGGCAATGAATCAAGTTTTAGGGCTTAAAGACAGAGACTGTATCCTGCCCGCTCTGCCTTGCCTCATTCAGCCCCTTCACGTCCATGGCAAGGGCCGTCATAGGTTTATACCAAAAATAGTAAAAATGTTCTGGTTGTAATACAAATCACCATAACTGAGATATAGGTTTTTAAGATTTTATCTTAAAAAATACTTAATGCTTCCAATGAATTTAACTCTTAAAAGACTGGGTGATAAATGAACATTTATGAATTTGAAGAGAATGTGTCATTTCAAGATGATCAGAGTCTGTTCATCCTCATAAATTACTATGAATTCTTACTTGAATCCTTTGAAACTGGTCTCTGGGATGAATCCGGGGCAGGTCTGCCTTAGGTGGGCTGGGGGCAGTGGGAAACAAGGAAGAGCTTAGGTTCCAGGGATTCGTGTGGGATGAGCTGCTGCTGCTCCTTCCTCCCCTTGTTGCACGTCTTCTGGAGATCTTGAGTTTTAAGAGAGGAAACTAAAGATTCAGGCCTCACAGGAAAGACAGGCATGGCCGTGCTGCCGGGGAGGGAGAGTATGCTGGGGGCCCCTCAGCTTGTGGGCTTTAAGGCAGGAAGTATAGAGGAGGTCTGAAGGGAGGATCACAATAGCATATTTATCAGCTTTGTGCTAATGTGCCCAAATGAAATTTATTTCCCTAACTTCATTTGTCCCTGGGTGTGGCTGGCACAAATGGCACTAATTGAATTTCTACTCTCTATCTTCCTGAGTAGGCTGATTGAAGCTGTTTATACTTGGTTGGGGAGGAGAATTGTAAACCATTTGCTCCGAAGCGTCCTTGGTTAGGGAAGATATGATGTTGTGATTTGCTAGAAGGCTGTAAACTGCTTAGCTGTTTATCTGTCTCAGTTTTCCTGTTTCACCTGTCCTGGTTTACTAGTCTGTCTCACCTGTGACGTGTTTGCACCCCTCCAATTTGTGTTTGTCTGTTTTTAACCTAAAGTCAGAATTATTGTCTCAAAGTGCAGATCGTATCGGATCTCCCCTCCCACCCATCACAAGTACACATTAAGCACGTAGTTACCTCTTCCTCCTCCTCTCTCAGGCCTCAGGTCGACACCTCCTCAGAGAAGCCTTCCATGGTTCCCTGAACTGGGTCAGGCCCCTGACACATGCTCCCATTGATACAGAATTACCACTAGCAAGTCAGACATGGGGCCATATTTTTCAGCAAGTGAGTGAATTTGGCAGGAACCAAAGAGTGAATATTTCCCTGAGGTAACTATGAAAGAATGTTAGAGGAATTCAAAGGTAGATTTAGATTTGGGTATGAGAGAGGCATTGTCTGAAGTAAAAATCACTCTTTGACCTTGGAATGACCCAGAGAAATACTGAAGGCAAGGGGAGGGGAAAGTCACTTGCCATCAGCTGGAGAATTTCTTTAGAAAAAGGAAGCAATCAAGGGAAGGGGAATCAGAAGTAACCAATATCTGGTAAGTTTTTTAATGTATGGAAAATCTTGTTTTCAAAGTTTTTCAAGAACTCTTACAAAGGCACATACAACCCTATACAATAAAAGCCTAATATGCAAATCGACCAAACAGCAGAACGACCAGTCACTATGATGCACACTGACCACCAGGGGGCAGATGCTCAATGCAGGAGCTGCCCCCAGCCCACAGGCCAGCCAAGGCAGGGGCGAGTGGGGGCCCCTGGATGGCCCCACCAGTTGTCCAGAAGACGGGTCCTGATTGCCCTCCAGGCCTAGGGACCCTACCCATACACAAATGTCATGCACCAGGCCACTAGTACAGTAAAATAAAATATATTCTTATTGAGGATATAATCGGCTTTATTAAACGATCCATGAATCAGGCAGCATCTGACTTAGCAACTAGCAGGGCCTCAGAGAATTTATACAAAATGGAAGATTTCCCACGCAGAAGGGTGGGGCAAGAGAACTATTAACAAAAGAAAAGAAAGGTTTATTTGGAGGCCTGAACATCCTACTTTTGATGGGGGGGGGAGGGGGGGGCGGGGAAGGGGGTAAGAGAACAAGGAAGAGAGTTTTTATCATGAAGATTGCTGCTGCTTTTTATGCGGGGCAGTGTGGAGGGGGGACAGGGAGAGAGGAAGGGCCCACAGGACAGGTTACCTCACTGGTGTTGACCAGAAGATTCCAGACTGGTTGGTTAAGATTAAGTTTCTGGGAGAGGTTGAAACTGCAATTGGATCCAGTATTACATCTAGGCTTGGTACCAAGGGCTTTTAGCATGAATGATGCCATGTTGGGCCTTTGGTTTTCTTTTTAGTGATTCAAATAAGTAATGCAAGTGAAAAAAAACAATTTATATACATGAGATTCGCAAAAAGTATCTCAGTAAGGCTATAAAGCCTTTAGCCAATACTTTAATTTGGAAATATGAAAAATCTATCATTGATTTCTGAAGAAGCTATCTATATATAGAAATCCACATCAGTCAAGACCATTTGGTAACAACTGTAGGCATCTATGTTTGTGAGTACTTTAAAGTATCGAAGTGATCTGGAAGGACACACACCAAATATAAATGTGGTTGCCTATGAGGAGAGAGACAGGGTGAAAATTGGGATATAAGAACAGTTTAATTATTTTTTGCCTTATTTATGTCTGAACTTCTTATAACTAGCTTACACTCATGTGTGACTTTTGGAATTAAAATAATAATAATAATAATAATAATAATACCTGTATAAAGAAACCAGTAATATTCAACATCAATAGTTCATTATATAAATACCTACCTATTCATTCACTGAAATCAAATAACCTTCTCCGTGTTCAGAAGGCTAGGTAGGGCAGCCCCATGTTATTCTCCTACTTGAAAAAAGAAGCAGCAGAGGCAGGGAGCAGCTGGGTGACGAGCCCTGGGGCTGTGAGCTAGTGAAAAGCAAGGACTGGCAGACGGTTCCATTCTTTGCCCTGTGTGTGCCATTCCTTCTTGTCCTCGGCTCACCGTGTGCCTGGCAGTCTTAGCATCTTAAAGCTGAAACGGGGGAAAATCTTCGACCGCTGTATTTGAGTGCTCATAAAAATGCTTCATTGTAAACTGTCCTACAACTTCCGAGTTATGCTACATAAATGACTTGAGGGTTTCTCGTGACTGCAGAAGAGGAAAATTTACTGCTTTCATGTAAAGCACCAGCACTGTCTGAAGAGAAGTTGCAGTAGCTGAATATCTTTATTATATACCCTTAGAGCTAATGCCTTGAAAAACTTTACTGGCTGCAGACAATAGTGTTCAGGAGAAGGCATTTCTTAATTCGGAGACTTGAGGCGATAAAGCATGCATAGCAGCCTTATGGGTAACTTGAGCAAAGCATAGTTCAGCTTATTTGCCTCCTTAATAACCGTGGACAATTGCATTTGTCTTCAAGATAGACCCTTGCCTCAGTGTCTACATTGCATGTAGCTACTGGTTCCTTAATCAGTCAAGGCACTAAGTGTAGATAGCTTTCTTCTTTCCTGTTGGAGTTTATCATAGCTGCAACCACTCCTCGCACTCCTGTACTCACATGCCACCCCTTCCTTTAAGAGGTAGAATCTTATTTTTCTCTCCCTTGGGGCTGGGCTGGCCTCGTGACTTGCTTTGATCAACAGAATGTGATGGAAGTGACACATCGCCAGTTCCCGGCTTGCATCCCAAAGCAGGCAGTTCTACCTTCCAGCCTCTGCTTAAGAAACTCAGACTAAAGCATTGGTTGATGTGAGGTCCCACCGAAAGAGGCGCTGGAGGAGGAGCCACCCTGGAGGGAGCTCCCCACCAAGTGCAGCCTTGTACTCACAGGACCGCCAAGCTGAGCCCAATCACCCGAAGGAGAATTAGAAATAATAAATTCCTGCTGTTTTAAGCGACTAGGGTTTAAGGTAGTTTGCTACACAGCACCAGCGAATCAAAACATGAAACAGCCTCTTCCTTCGCTCTCTGGCCTCCCCACTGTACCAACCCAGTATGTCAGGACCATCTCTTATGCTTGTCTTCCAGGCCATCGTTTCTGTTTATGAAAAGGGAGCACTTATTTAACATTTTTTGTCCAACACATACCTTCCAAGGCTTCTGTTTGAGCTGGGCACTGTGTGAGCCTTTGGCAACTTGGGAAGACTAGAACACAGCCCCTGCTTTCTGTGACCTTCAGGTCCGTGGAGGAGACAAATGGAAAAAAGTACTTCTCACTTTTAGTCTATAACTCCATAGTTCTGTGATTGACTCTAAAGTTCATTCCCAGAGTTTCTGAGAATCACACAAGTAGGCAGGAGAGAGAGTAGCCAAACCAGCTGTATTAGCTAAAGCTCATTCAAAAATATTACATTTTATCTCTGTCAGATATAGGGGTGTCTTGACATTAGGAACCTAATATATGAAAATTAAATCTTACAAATCAGACAAATGAAGAAACAATTATTCACATGACTTTTTGTTTCTCTTAAATTATCTGTTGCCTAATTCATAAGACACGGAGTTGTATAAGGGAAATGTTTTGAACTGGAAATCAGGAAACCTGAATACAAATACTAACTCTATTCCTATGGAATTGTCAATTAACTTTCATGTTTCTCCTTTAAAAAACAACAACACATGTTTTTTATTGATTTCAGAGAGGAAGGGAGAGGGAGAGATAGAAATATCAACAATAGAGAGAATCATTGATTGGCTGCCTCCTGCACACCCCACACTTCGGGATCAATCCTGCAACCTGGGGATGTGCCTTGACCGGGAATTGAACTGTGACCTCCAGGTTCATAGGTCAATGCTCAACCACTGAGCCATGCTGGCCATACTTCTGTTTCTTTACTTTCAAATACCAGGAAGTTTGGCTGAACAATCTCTAAGGTACTTACTTTCCAGTTCTGGGAGTCTATGATTACATGTGGGTTTAAAGAAATGAGCATGAGAGAGGCAGAAAGTATTGCCATAAAGTGTTCAGCTCCATGGCCAAATTGGAGCTAAATTGTAAAGCAAAGCATCCCTGCAATGAAATCAAATCCAAGGGAAAGCAGGACTCTAGCTTTTGAGGCCATCCCCCCATGATTTATTCTGAGAAGAGGTAGAACTGGAAAATGAGAATTTGAACAGTAGGTCAGAAATTGAGAGAAAAGAGAGCTTTGCCCCAAAAGGCGGAGAACTGAGAGCAAGCAGAACGGCCTGTCATTAAGCACGTCATCATCATTGATCATTAAATAAAACGTGAGCTTGTTAGTCTCCCAGCTAGTGAGACCTGAACACAATGGTTACACCAGATTAAAGACTTTGGACTCGCTCCGTAGACAGTGGAAGCCAATGAAGGTTTTTTGGAGTAGGAGAGTCACCCTCCAACCAGGATTCTGCCCCATCCCTGGCCCTGGTGCTGAGGCTAGCAGCATACCCAAGTACCATGCAGATGTGTAGAAGCAGCTGGCCAAACATGCCTGTTCCAGGTGGTGGTCCACTCTCTATTCTTCATCCTGATCTACCAGGCCTCCCAATTCAGTCCTCACTCTTCAGCTTTCATTATCAGTCTTATCTCTCATTATCTTGACCGTTTACCTGGACAACTTTCTCTGGTCCCTGCTTCCACCTAGACTTTTACTCTTGCCTAGGACTTGATAACAGTATTCCAGCAGCTTCAGGTAAGATGGTGGTTTTTTCGTGACACTCGGATCCCTAGTACCATCACAAGCAAGGCTGCGTCACAGGAGAGAACGGTTCAGACACACAACTCATGTGGAAGTCAAATAAGCCAGACCAGGAAAGGCCAAAAGAGACCATTGTTTTTCTTTTGTTCTTAAAGAGACTGTGGATTTGCTACTCTAGTCTCAGAAAACTAGGAGACGAGGTTGAGGATGGGTCTGAAGTAGATAAGCCAGTTTATAAAGACAAGGAGATGCTGGTTTTTAAGAATCTTGTTTTGAGGTCTGGGATGGAAGGGGGATATTCAAGAAGTGGTGCTGGTCATCAGTGCAGGTGAAGTAGGCAGTTGAGATTGCCAAGTATTAGGGAGCCTGGGGTTTAGGGAAAGGAAGTCCTGGCACTAAAGAAAGGAGGATAAAGCAAAAACATAGCCATAAAGGAAATACTTTTTAAATTTATATAGCATTTACATCTCTCAATTCACTTTCACATGGAAATAATATATATGAGTAATTTCTTGTCTTGCCTAAAAAACCTGTGATAAATAGGGTAACTATTGTTCTTATTTGATAGATGAGGTTGACATCAGATTATTGGAGGCTGAAGGAAAGGAAGGAATGCTGAGACTTTGAGGTAAGGGCTATCGGAGGTCATGGTGAGAGGTTAAGACTGGGAGAAAGCTATGGTGAACATTTAAGAAGATTTCCTTCTTTTGCCTTGTGCCTTAGATCTTCCAAACACATTATTTCTGTGCTAAGATGGCTTTCTATTTTGGAGCATTTATCTATTGTTGATATTTTTAATTGTCAAACGCCCAGCTGCAAGATCCATATCAGAAGAACCACTCAGAAAAAAAAATCAGAAGGCTTGTGAAGTTATGAGAAGTTGGAATGTATGAGAAAAAACTTTTAGAAACTCATTTTTCTACTGCAAGTAACTTAAAAATCTTTTTTTTTTTTTTTGACAAACATCATGTCTGAGTAACAAAGCAGGAGTTGATTCCATTTAATTTGTGTGCATCTTAGCATTTATTGGTTCTCTTTGTTACTTATTATAACTAGCTAATTATTAATATTAATAATAGGAAGAAAGCAAAGGGGAGGCAAGATATCATAAACATGGTCATCTGGGCAGCTTCACCAGAAAGCTGCAACTTTACACTCCCCAGGGAACCACAGTTTATTCCCTGCAAAGAGATCCAACAAAAGGGAAGATGGGGCCAAAACCGGGTTGGCTCAGTGGATAGAGCGTCAGCCTGCAGACTGAAAGGTCCCAGGTTCGATTCCAGTCAAGGGCATGTAGCACATCCCCAGTAGGGCGTGTGCAAGAGGCAGCTGATGGATGATTCTCTCTCATCGATGTTTCTAACTCTCTATCCCTCTCCCTTCCTCTCTGTAAAAAATCAATAAAATATATTAAAAAAAGAAAAAAAGGGAAGATGGGTGCATCTGCAGTGAAGTCAGGGTGACACAGTGAATACGCTTGCTTATACTTCTAACCTGGGAAAATTATAATTCACCAAAAGGGGGTGGAGCCACTGCAAACATTCAAAATCCTGAATTATTCATTGGCACACGCCCAGGTTGCAAGATCCATCCCACAGTGTGGGGCGTGCAGGAGGCAGCTGATCAATGATTCTCTCTCATTGTTGATGTTTCTCTCTCTCTCTCTCTCTCTCTCTCTCTCTCTCTCTCTCTCTCTCTCTCTTTCTCTCTCTCCCTCTCTGAAATCAATAAAAACTTATCTTTTAAAGAAGAAACATAAAAGTTAATTGACTATTCTATAGGAATAATTAGTATTTGTATTCAGGTTCCTGATTTCCAGTTCAAAACACTTCCATGTCTTATGAATTAGGCAACAGGTAATTTAAAAGAAATGAAAAATCAGGTTTTGTGACCTGAATAATTGTTCCTTCATTTGTCTGATTTGTAAGATTTAATTTTCATATATTAGGTTCCTAATGTCAAGACAACCCCATATCTGACAAAGATAAAATGTAATATTTTTGAATGAGCTTAAGCAAACATGGTTGGTTTGGCTACTCTCTCTCCTGCCTACTTGTGTGATTCTCAGAAACTCTTGGAATGAACTTTAGAGTTAATCATAGTAGAATTGTGGAGATATAGACTAGGAATGTGTGCATGCGTGTGTGTGTGTGTGTGTGTGTGTGTGTGTGTGTGTGTGTGTGAACTCTTCTGGAACTTCATTTCCATGAAACTCAACCATCCTATGTCTTCAACCTTCAGATGCTTCCTCCACTTCTGATCTCAACTGAAACTGGGCTCTCCCTTGAGGACATGGCTCTCCCAAGCATCCTTCTCTAATTGAAGGAATTCCTGTATCCACTTGAATCCAAATGAGTACCTCAAACTCAGCAAGAACAAAACTGAAACTGTCATCGTCCCTGTATCATTCATTCTCTTTCCCCTGCTTCCATGAGACAATGACATGGAAATTACCCAGTCACCCAAACTAGGAATCTGAGGGTCAACCTAAAATCACTTTACTCTTCTTTTAGATTCTATCATTCACCAAGCTGTGCCCATTTGTCTTGCTAATTACGTTTCTAACCCATTTCTACTCCTATGCTTCTAAGTGTAGCTCAAGGCCTCAGTTATCTCCCATCCAGATGGTCATACCTTTATTCTGCTTTTAACTCACTCAGGAAGTCCATCTTCTGCCTGGCTGTCAGAGGGACCTCACTAACACAGAGCTGACCATGCTATTCCTCTGCCTATCCTGGTTCAGTGACTCTCCCAAGTCTGGCTAAGCTCCCTTTCGGGGAAGATTATTCTTATTGTCATTCTTAACTCCCCCGGATTGCTGCCTCCCACTTCATGCTGTACACAGCCTGTCCCTCACTGCACTCACCATGCTAACCGCCCTTGTGTTTTCCTTCATGTAGCTCCCTTTGCCTGAAATGACCTTTCTAACTTTACCTCATTCTTTGTCTGGCTGTCTCTCAGACATACAGCTCTGATTGGTTGCCCTCTTATCTAGGAACTATTTCCCAAGGGATTATGCCAAGCTCAGTAGCCCTCCGTGTGCTCTCCCAGTATCCCCTGCTTGGTTTGTATTAACCATATGAATGTGTGTGTATCTTTCTCTGTACCTATTTTCTTAGAAGTCAGAGACTCTGAATTTTTTACTTTCCACACACACACGTTTCCATCTGTGGGTCTAGCAAAGTGACAGGAACATATTAGGTGCTTAATAAATATTTAATGCAGCAGAATAATTTCCACTGAAAATGGATTTACCAAGTTCTAGTGGCCTTCAGGCGTGTAGGCATTCATTTACTCATTCGATAATATAATACCTACTGAATATTTATATCCTATTTATCTAGCATTCTTGACCTCTGTGCTGTTTAAATATATTGTAACTTCTTGAAATGCCTCAAATTCAGTTTCACTCAGCACTGTCTTCTGAACTACAGAATCTGGCTTGTGCAAAATAACTGATATAGGTGATCCGGGAAAAGGCAAAGCTAGGGTAGCCCATGTCCCCATGAATTTACTGTCTGACCTGACTATATACATCTGCAATATTTGGCTATACTATACAGCATTTTAAAAAACCTTTCAGCAAATGCCAATTAATAACACATAAACCGAATACCTAAATGTCTAGAGAACTCAGAGAGAAAAAAGGTCAGAACAGGGTGAATTTAATAAAAGAACTGGCTACAGACGTTACGGTCTTTAATGTAGAGACTCAGTGAACATGAATGGCTTCAAGTGGAGGAAAATAGTATTTCTGGTTAAAGAAATAACATGAGCAAAGGAAAGAGGATAAAAGCTCTATTGAGAAAACAGTAAGTCATTTGCTTGACTGAACTACAAAATCTGAGCTAGGATATAAGAACAGGAAATTATGTTCAAAGGAATTAGTAAAATTGATAAATATTTGGATGACGAATATCAGAAAGATGCTACGTCTTTATTCAGGGAACTGGAAAAAACCAAGTAGTTCTCTCAACAGAGATAGATATAGAAAGATAGGTAGATAGATAGATAGATAGATAGATATGACTATTAGGAGAAAACTATTTGAGTTTATTTAATAAATTAAATACAATATATATAAACACATTCAAATAGCATTGTCCTGCAGGCTAATAGAGATGTAGGATTAGAAAGAGGGCATGAGATAAAAGTCACTTAAACGGTAGTGTTAGTGGATGTCACAAGCCAGGACACGCTGCCCAAAGCAATACTCATCATTCCAGACACGGGGTCTGTGAGACTGGATTAGAGTCCCACCCCCCTAACCAATAAGAAGAGGGAGTTTTGATGGAGCTGGACTCACGTATGAAGTTAAACGACTCCATTTTCAAAGGCGAGAGGAGTAGATGGAGCAAACCCAACAGAAATTTAAATCAACATTTCAAATGGAATAAAATTAAGGCCAAATTATCAGCTGTTCCCTCCATCAAGCCTCCTGTCTAATTATATGACATGATTGGAAGCATTGCCAAAACCCTCTAACTTTGCAACCACAACACTCTCTCAGGCTGTTTCCTCTCCCTACACCCCACATTGTTCATTCTTCCTTCTTCAGATGTCCCATCTCAAAAGTAAATCCTCTGAGACCCCCACAGCCACTGAGAATTCCTCATCTGGGTGTAACACCCACCACGGTAAATCCTTCCACAAGCTCTCCAGATAATTGGTTTCATAAAATACCACTTTGGCGGGGATTTTCTGCCAACAGCCCCAACTTGCCTAGTAATGAAATAAAGAAAAGATGCTTTTCTTGCCAACTCTCTCACCGCAAGGTTATTTTAATGCAAGTTTAATTAATAGGAAGCAACACACAATAAATAATATCCATAAATGGCGAATGGCAATGGCAATACCTAGTCCTGCTGACATTCTACGTCTTCCTAGGTGCATTTTTCCCCACCTCCTTATAGTGACCGAGGAGGAAAAAGATTTCCTGACTTGGCCTCCCCACTGACTTCTGTGAGGGTCCCTCTGGTGGGTCCCTCCTGGCTCCCACCTTCTCCATTCCTTCCAACCCTTCTAGAATACATGTATAGCATTTCCGAGAAAGCCTCGGCCACATGTGTGCTCAACACTCTAGGATCCTGAGAAATCTGTTCTTCTAATATGTTAATGGAGAGGCAGATAGAAAAGCCTCCATTGATCGGCTGCCGCCTGCACACCCCTATAAGCCCCCCCCCCCAACCCACTGGGGACCAACATCACAACCTGGGCATGTGCCCTGACCAGGAATCGAACCGTGACCTCCTGGTTCATAGGTTGGTGCTCAACCACTGAGCCACATGTTCAGGGCAGTCACTTTTTTAATTTCAAAAAATAAATTAAATTTTAATTAACCATGCCTCTAAACATCACTGTACCCAAGTTCTATGAAAAAAAAAAAAATTAAAGAGAAAATTAAATCCTTTACATAGCTCCTGTCATTGGGTCCTCTGGTTCTTAGCCTTGCTGCCCTGTCCCTCCCCTGAAATAGAGAAAAAATCATTCTTCAATTCCTTGTGTTGCAAATTTCTACCTTCCTCTAGGGAGCTTTATCCTTCCACTTAAGGGGGTTGCTCCAATTAGAGAAATCCATGAGACATAGCTCACAGCGCATTTTCCTCCCAAGACCGAGTTGTTCCATGTGAAACAACACTTTGGACTTTCGCTTAAACAACAGGCACACTCAACCCTCGCAAAACAAATACACTCAAAACCCCTTTTAAAGAAGAGAAACGTTTTCCCAAAGGCACCATGATCTGCAGAGCTTGCTCCAGATCACAAAGGAAATTGCAGTTGTACATTATCGACCAGAGAGATATCAATCTCCCTTTCCTATTCTTTTATTTCCAGACCCTGTCCAGGTTTTTGCAAACCAACACACCAACAAAGGAGTCCATTATGACATCTTTGAGAATAAGCCGTGCCATCAACTTAATTGCTACTCACTCTTTAACTTGCTTTTCTTTGTCTTGGACCAAATCCTATCCTAGTCAAACTTTCCTCCCGTTCTAATGCTGGAAATAGGGCTCAGACTAAGAGAGGCGTATTCCACCAAAGCCCTTCTCTGCAGAATTGCTTTTTCCCTACTTTCCTGGGGTTAGCTTCCCCCCAGGGCCCTTTCCCCAGATCACATACCCCTCCTGGGTTGTACCCTGGCCCCCATTTGTGAGAATCCATGGCTGACCTGGCAGCCCTTTGGTCATACCTAGTTGGGTCACCTTGGCTTTATTACATAGCTGTTTCTTTAATACATTTCTCCAAAGCTGAGCTTACTCTATCCAAAGCCATTCAAAATCCTTCTGCCAAATTGTCTTCTGTCTCTCACATTATAAATCCTTAACCTTCTAAATCCACATTCTCTAAGTCCCTTTATTAGTTCCCATTTCCTTGTCAGGTTTTATTTCCCACCATTGGGTAACTCGGACTTTTGCCAACTCTTCTGCTCACACCTTTTTGTTGTTTCTGGAATTTCTCTTTTCTTGCTCCTTTTCTACACCACATCTACCCCCCCTCCCCCCCGCCCCCAAGCCACCTGACCTCTAATTAGAATACTTTCTCACTTCTTATCTAACAAACCAGCTCTCAGCTATTAAAATTCGAGATATTTTCCAACCACCCCTACGCACTCTAGAGCCATGGTGACACCATCACTGTTGTCGGGAGACAGTTCCCTGGGCTTCATTGATCAGGGCCCTGATAGCTATGTCACAATAGCAAAATCTATGCATTACTTCTGTTACCTCATGAGCTAGAAATATGTACTCCAGCGGCCTCATTCATCAGACAACCTTTGTGGGGTAACCCAAGAGTCTAACCACCATTTATATCGTTCTCAGTTTGGGAATACGAAGTCTCCATTCAAAATAACCACACACACACAAAAAAAACTTTTGAAAGGTAATTGGTTCCTACCTGGCAGCTGTAGACCTTGTCGTGATTTCCCACCCGCGTGCAAGCTGCATCTGTGTCTGTTTCAAACACCTGGGCAGACACAGAAGAAACACATTGCTGCAAACCGTGGAAGCCCACTTGCTGATCAGAGTGACAGTAAATGATTTATTTCTGTATATGTTAACCTTTTTTTTTATTTTTATTTTTTATCACATCTAAGTTTCAAAACCTCCCTTAAGATTTTTAGAGTCAATAGCTTGGGTTTGGGCAAGGAGCAAACTATTTAGAGACAGGTTGGGTTAAGGCTTGGTTCTACTATGTATTAGACAGCTGGCTTGGCCAAGTCACTTCATCTTTCTGGACCTCAGTTTCTCTAACAGTAAGGCAAGAATAGTAACTGACAACATCCTCCCTATCAAATTTCGTGACTCCTCAGTGAGGCAAGAGCAAGGCGGAGCTGTTGAGACAGGTTGAGGTTAGGGTGACAATAGAAATTCCAACAAACCGGTAGGGCATGGTAACCAAGGGAATTACGTAGTGTCCAGTCATAAAGCAGGCAAACATCAGGTTAAAAGGCAGAAGTAGCAAGATATCCCCTGAATCTAAACCCTGAACCATGCCGGTCATTGGGGGACACTCGCACCCAATCATGGTCAGAGCCCGGTGAGCAGAATGGAGTGGGTGGTATCCACTATCCCAATATTTCATGAGGATCTTTGCCAAAGCCATTTTCCAGCCCTCAGGAACAGAACAAATAATAAACTTGATCAGAAGATAGACCACATGCCTAGGAGTCCAGGGAAGCCCTGATCCATGAAATGAGGACAGAGGACACTTGGAAACGGGTGGCCAACTATCATGACACTCTAGGGTGACTTAACCATGATTCCAGACAAATCAATAATTCTAGTGATCATCTTGAGACCTCCATGACCAGCAGCAAAAGAACTTGGAGCATGTCATTGAAGCTCACACATCATCAAGGCAGGTTATAGGTTATAGGTTATAGGTTATAGGTTATAAGTTATAGATTATAGGTTATAGGAATGTATACTGAGTTGGTAGAAGGTGGTTTGACCAAAAACAAAACCTTTTCCAATAGAATTAAGATTAGCTAAGTCTGTTGGGGGCTCTTGCTGAATCAGGGACAAGACTTCTGTGCTCCGACCAGTTACTGTGTAAATGCCAGGGCACCATAGGGGTGAGGCATGTCAGCACACAGCAGGTGCAAATGTCAGATGAGGGTCGAATAATGAATGCAACAAGTTAAAGGCCATGTGGGACAAGTAGGGATTCAAACGCAGTAGCATTTTGTGCCAAGAGGAGCCTGTAGTTTTTTTTCATGCAAAGGAACGATAAGGATGTCTCCTTAGTACAGTTGGGCCTGCAGATATCCTTACTTAGTCCTCTGTTCTCCACACTTTGGAAGGCAGAATGCAGCCCTCCAGTGCATTTTAAGAGCTGTGTAGGAAAAGACACATTTACAAGTCAATAAAAGATGAGAAGCCAATTGTCAACAAGTCCAGAGTTCCTATTGGAGGCCACTCAAAACTAGTAAACAAACAGACAAAAAAATGTGTTAGGCTGAGGTCCATCACTTAGTTAATACCTTAAATGACTGACTTATCAGTCCTGATGTATCTCCTTTGCAGAGGAGTGTAATAAAGGACGGAATCCAAGGTGTCTGGTGGTGGCTTACTGGTGATTATGGGAGGAATGTGGACTAGACTGGTGAGGGCCGCCCTGGAGCCCTGCAGGATCCAAGCCTGAGTGTGAACCTCAACAAGCCTGCATCTCGGGGAAAGACACGTGGACCTGTGCTTCCCTAGCACTCATCCCTTCACATTTCCTAATTAGGTTATATTCGATGCTCACAGGCTGGTGATGGATGAGATACTGAAGTGTAATCACAACTGATATTATTCACGGCCCAGGAATGCGAGGCCCAGGCTGCTCGGCTAGCTCATAGCAGAAAACAGTAGTACCGCTGACAAGTGGCCTTTCTATTGTACATGGCAGATTCTGGTTCGGATTTATTCTTTCTGTTTGCCCGTGATTGCAGAACAGGTATCTAGAGAGGAGAAATAAACACGCTGTATGTTGCACTTCCTGGTTGTGTGAGGCTTGTTAAGTTGCATAAACACTGGCACGGCCTGCCTGCTAGAATGTCCAGAAATGGAGCCAACTGGGCTGCCTCTGCATCTGCCTTGAGATGTTTGGTTGCCTAGAGGCCCAAATAACCACAGGAAGGGTAATTAACAACCAACAGGTGTGGTGCCAGACCTGGTGCTCCAATAAAAGATGAAGATTAACTGCCTGTTCTGAAATAGTTAACCATCAGGCCAAAAGCCAGCCAAAACATGCCAGCAATTAACACAAGTCAGATGCAACTCAGAACTATAACAGAGAGGTGCATAGAGGAAAGATTAACTCTGACTATAGGGAGGAGGGTTATCAAAGGGAAGTCTTAGAAGAGGAGTAAGAGTATATGAAGGAGGGGAGGGGCGTACATTCCAGAAAATAAAAAATGGGATGGAGCCATAGCCAAGGAGCTGTAATAGCACAGAAGAGAGACTATAACCCAACCAACAGGACCTCACTTCCTCACAGGAAAGTTGAGCCTTGAAGGATACAGAGGTGGCAGTCAGATGGAAGGCAGGGAGGAGAACATTCTAGAAAGAGGAGGCAGCACTGCCTACACAGAGAGGTGAAAGAACATGTTTTAAATACCACAAGTAGCTCAGTATGTTTGGAACCTGAGGACGGGTGAGAAGATGAGGTTGGAGAAATAAGCAAGGGCCAGGGCATGAAAGTTTGGGGGTTTTGTTTGTTAATTTGTTGTTGTTTTTTTTGTATCCAGCTGTTTTATCTGGACGGCTATGAGAAGCTGCATAAGGTCCCATCTATTTGACTTGGTGACTCGTTGGAGCTGGGGAGAGGTTATAGATGAAAGATCCAGGTAAGACAGGATGAGAGCTTAAAACAAAAGTATGAATGACAGGCAAAGGAACTCGGGTTTTAAGAGGCAGGAGGGGGAAAATGGAGTAATTCTCCTTCCTACTCAGTAATACTACTTTCCAATGATCACGCTCTACCTTGTTGTATTCTTTATGTGCATATGTTACCCCCTCTATTAGGTTGTCAGTTCCTTGAGAGAAGACCAGAGAGATGTATGTCTAATTCAATTGCGTGTTACACTTCCTTACACATATTAGGTCTTACACATATTAACCATTCTCCAAATACATGTATTGAATGAGCAGAAAACACAGATTTGTGTGGGGGAAGGGAAGATGGAGGTGGAGCCAGGGTCAGTATTTAAACCAAGAGAAAGTCCTTCAACTCGTTGGTGTGCAGAGAAGTTCCTTTCCGTGTCACCCTGCACTTCCTTCAGACAATTGTGCCCTCCTTGGAAGAAAGCACAGCATCTCCCGAGGTTGGCGGGTGCTCATCCATTGTGGCAGCGCCTGGAGGGGAGTGGGGGTATGTCTTGGGTCCATTGCTGAAGAAATAAATGCTAGAATCCCCTGTATGTGCTGCTTCTGGCAGAAGACAAATGTCCAGAGGGGCTGGAGTTCTGAGATGACAAATAGACAGTAGCAAGTTCCTTAGAGTGGGATAGAGAGGAAGAGGAGGATGAGTGAGGCAGGACAGAGGAGGCCAGAAATAAACCTCAGATCCTTCAGCACCGTGAATCTCACAAATTAAGAGTTGATCCTCAATGGAGACCCTTTACCGGTTAAGAAGATCTGTGCCTGGTATAGGTGGACTCAGACCACGTGCCCCAGCCCTATAAAATAAAAAATCCAAAGATCACCCTGCACTAAAACCTTCTTCAAATGCTGCTTCCTCCACTAGGCCATCTTGATCACTCTAAACAGAAGCAATTTCTCTACTTACTGATCATCTCACCATGATGCTGTGTTTCTTGGAGCCCATGAGAGTTAGAAAGGAGTTTCACGAAACTCCTTGGTGAAAGGGTGGACGGTAAGAGGAGAAGGGTTCCCCACTACAGCTCCGCCAGAAAGAGCTGTGCCTTCACCCCTAACATACATCAGGAACCTTCCTATTGTTCCATTTAAAAAAGGGAAAAACTTCAAAACCACTCATGTATAGTGAAATATCACTATTACTGGACCAGTAATCCAGATGGTCTCAATTTAGATACATGTTTCATTGTCAGAGAACATATCAAAATATGTGTCCCTATTTGACATTTGGAAAATTTCATGGACTTGATGACATTTATCATATACTGTCTTATAATAATATTTGTGTGCTCTTTTAATGGACTCTAAAAGTTTTAAGCTGCTTCAGTGTCAGAAGCTTATTCTCTTTTGCATGTTTTGAGTATCTGTCACAGTGCTTTATCCTCTGCTGTTCAACAAACCTAAGCTGAATAACAATTAGAATGTTAGGACCTATTCACTAGCAAGCAGATTTGTGCGGCAGTTCCTAAGATTCACAACATAATGTGCAAAATTCCTTGCTTTCTAGGCAGACCCATAATGAGGAACCAACCTAAAGATAGGACTTTACAAACCAAAAAGGAAGTCTTAGATCACCCTAGAAACAGAGATTTAAATATAGGGCCACAAAGAAGACAACTGTCTTTGAACAAGCTCAGCACTCAGTATTAGGTTGTGTAAATATCACAGCATTTCTGGGTGACGGTGCAAAGCTTAGGGTTCCCAGGTGTTGACTCCTCTGTGCATGCCTCATTGGCAGAACATGTCCTTCTGCTCAGACAAGTGACCAGACCACAGCCAGGGTCCCGCCTGGAGGGTTAAGGTGAAGGCCTTTGGAACACAGTTTCCACACTCAGTCAAGCAGGTTTGGAAAGATAAGAGAAATATAGGCTAGCCCAAGAAGAGTGCCAATCTGATTGACCCAATTTCCTGGCACAGAATGGGCATTCAATAAATATGTACTGAATGTGTGAAATGGCTCCTCCCCCCTCCTGTTCCAACCTGTTCAGTCAGTAGTGAGGCAGCTCAAAGCACTCTCAAGGCCACACACCTACCTACCTATTCTTCTTCCTGAGGAAAATACCACAGCCATTGTTTCCAGAGAGTGGGCAGCAAAGGCGAATAAATGGGCTTGGAACTATCCACTACACCTGCTGGGAGAGGCAAACTTCAACTGCGTGTTATACTTCCTAGTACAGGTCTTACACATATTAACCATTCTCCAAATATATGTAATGTATGAGCAGAAAACACAGATTTGTGTGGGGGAAGGGAAGAGGGAAGTGGAGCCAGGGCCAGTATTTAAACCAATCAGCCTGGTCAGGGGCAGCAAAAGGCCCTGGCCCTGAACCTAAGGCAGACTACTATCTGACCTTGGGCAGACTATTATCAACTGTGGTCTTCAAACATCCCTATAGTAGTGGTTGGCAAACCGCATGAGGCTCTTTGGCTCCTTGAGTGTGGCTCTTCCACAAAATACCACATGTGGGTGTGCACGTACAGTGCTATTGAAGGAGTACTCTATTTTTGTAGTTTAAGTTTAAGAACTTGGCTCTCAAAAGACATTTCAATCGTTGTACTGTTGATATTTGGCTCTGTTGATTAATGAGTTTGCCGACCACTGCCCTATAGAATGTTCTCAGGGAAGTAGAAAGCCAGGGCAGTTCTGGGTGTCCTTCCTTGTTTTTTTTGTTTGTTTGTTTGTTTTTGTTTTTGTTTTTTGCTGGTTTCTTTGTGGGAGTCCAAATTAAGTGACCTGTAAGAAACTTGTGAGGAGATGGCCTGTGCTTTAGGCACAGGGACTTCTGTCACTGGTTTCCAGTCAACAATCAGGATCCGGCATGCCTCGTATTTGAAGGCCTTCTCCACAAATAAGATTGGCAAAGCCTGAGTTCAAAGGCTAATTCAAATGCCAAGAGTCCTAGGATTTGGTGGCTGCTGTGAGCTCCTGGCTAACCTGCTCAGAACTATATGCTGGGCCTGCGCTCCGCCTACTCTGAGTCTCAGATATACCAACTGCTACCTTTGATTAGGCAACACTGGTCTCCTAACCAAGATGTGACCTCAAGTCCTTTACTTATAAGGAAGTCACTGCTTAGAAATTCCTTAGGTTTTGGCAAATTGTTCAACCAAATTCATTATTTTCAGGATTGGTGACATTCTAATTGGGTGGCAAAGGGAATCCTCCAGTTACAAGGACATTCTCATTCAAAATGCTGGAAACTTCCAGCTTTCTCTAGCATTTTTCCTTAAAGCTAACGTCAAGGAGTAATTGAGAACATGCACACACCAATTCAGTCTGAATGTGGCATTTCGGAGGCAAACCCCAGCTGAGTACACAGGAGTGTGCTTCAGCTTTGCCAGAAGAGAAATAGTTATGCATTATACATGGACTATAAAGACATTTTTTGTAAGCCTTCCTTAAAAATGTTTGAATTTTATAACTTAAAATGTTCCATGTGTTTAGTATTTCTTGTTCAGCTAGACGAAAGAGAAGCGGTTGAAAATTCAGTCTCAGCATACATGTGGTATGTTTCAGGAATGTTCAATATATTATTACTTCTGGAGCAATGGAGCTTGTGAACACGGCTTTTTATGCTCGTTGCAAGTTGTAGTCAAGGGGTCCATTTATTCAATAAATATTTATTGAGTGCCTACTATGTGCTAGGCCCCATTTTAGTTATGGAAAATACAACAGTATGCCAAATTCACATTTTAAAGAACACAGGCCATAAACGAATTTATTAATAAATATAATGTCAGGTACCTTACATTGTATTCTTCCTGCTTGAGGGGGGTGGGGAAGAGAATGTGGGAAGGGCTCCTATTTGAGGAACAGCCTCTAGCCAGACGTCTCATAAAGACAATGGATTACTTTGGTTACCTGGGGAAGAAGGGGCCGGCAGATGGACTGCCCCAGACACTGTTGGAGTGCCTGCAGGCCTCCTGGACAGGGCAGAAGGAGAGAGGGAAAGCAATCGGAAATGAGATCCTACACAAAACCTCTGCCAAAGGGGTCCTTGCCCCTGAGGTGGACGGACCACTGAGCCCCCAGCTCAGTTTCATTTTTTTGGAGGTTCAAACAGTGGCAGCAAATTGCAAGGAAAGACTGCTATCAAGCTACAGTCACCCGGCTCCAGGAAAAAAATGCATATTTGTTGTTTAGTCTCCTGAGAAGGTTATTTCTCCTGCCCTTCTGGACCTCTCTCCCCGTTCCATTTCTCCCATATTTCAAAGCTTCAGTTTAAGCTCTGCCTCCTGTTAAGAATCCTCCCCTAAATCCAGGCTGAGTGACACTGCGTGGCTCTGTGACCTGAGGCTTTTACCGAGGACTTTCTCGCCGTCCGTGGATGGGTGATCGGGAAAGCCCTGACACGGAATGCGAACGAGTTGATGTGTAATTAATTCTCTGTGTGTGCTTTCCTGTGTTCCCGGTCCCGTGAGATTTTAAAACGAGCCTGTGATTTTAAAAGATCGAGAAGCACTACTCGAGAGCAGGGCTTCTCCGACATCCATTTACAGGAAACCATTCACATCCGTTTCATGGGAACGAAGGTTCCAGTTCAGTAGCTCTGGAGGGAGTGTTGGTGTTGCTTGCCCCGCGACCACATTTGGTGGCAAGAGGCTAGAACATTTCTAGTCAGCGCTTGCTTGCCTGCCCTGGCATGTTCTCTCTGCCCCTTGCAGGTTTCTGGACAGCGAGGGTGCTTCATGCTGACGCGTGTTGGCCCCTCCCCCACAGTTGGAACTAATAGAAAAACAGCCCGCGTGCTCTACAGACATGAGTGCATGGGTCGAACCTGATTAAAATATCTTCTCTAGGTCCACCGTCTTAGTCTCACTTAGGCTTCTACGGTGACCACCAATTTTCCAAGGCTAAACCTTTCCGTAATTCAAAGCAGCATCTCGGAACCCTGAACATGTCCTCCCCAAGCCAAGCTTTTCTCTCTTTTCTGTATGGAAATAAAATTCCATTCAACCTAAAAGCCATCATAGCACAGGAAAGGCATTCCTCTGAAAGGATAACTCACTATATAAGGGCATTCTCCCTCACTGGTACCAAGAAAGATGTTCAGTACAAGTAAATAACGGAAAGCATCAAAGAAGCCCGGATAAATCAAGTCAGCATCCGCAGGCCCTGGCAGGGGCAGGTTCTGGATAAACTGTGTGGAGCCCAGATGTGAGACGTCGTGAAGGACAGGCAGACAGTGAAATCTCCGGAAAGTGAGGCACAGTACAGACAACTAAGGTTTGGGAGTTCAATTGCTGCCTCAAAGAACCTGCCCCTTTATGCTTGCAGAAGCTGTCAAAGAAGTTACTATTTAATCAGGTGGAAATAAAGTGTTGTTAACGGCAGTTAACAATAGAGCAAATGAAAAACAATTCCACACTACACAACATGTGCAAAAGAAATTTTTCATGTGGTATTTTATATATACACACACACACACACACACACACACACACACACGATTTGTACTTATGAAAATGCCATATGCAATGAAAGCTATGCATATGTATAAAAATACCTTTCAGGGGGCCAGCCACATTTAATATTTTCCAATAAATTCATCCATAAAAACATACACATCCGTGCCAAGTGGAACATATATTTTGAAATCTGAACCCCAAGTAAAACTCTCAGGAATCTTGGAGTCAAAACCCAGGTATCTGCCAGGGGAAGCTAGGGAGCAGTCGCCCGTTTGCAGCGGGGTAAACAATGCCTTGGCCTCTCATCTCCGCGGGCTGCTTTTGCTTGTCAGATTTCTCACATCACCACTTCGGCTGAACTTCGCCTTTGACTTCCAACCTCACGGCGGCCGTTTGACCTGCCAACCATTATTTTCTCGGAGGCTTTTCACGCTCCACCCTGGCGTTTTGTTTTTCCAGCGCGGCTGTGTCCGTTTCCTTTCTCACTTCACCTAACGTCAGCGGCGGTGGGTACCACGTGGGCTGCACCGCAGCCTCAGGTTTCAGACAGACAGGCCCGGGGCGCCGCGGTGATGCCCCGCAGCTGATGCCGCTCTGCAGGGAGGTCCCCGGAGGGAGGGGGCTCCGCTTTGTGCCAGGATTTCCAGCCGATCGCGGCGGCCCGGCCCGGAGCGCCCTCCTCCCCCGGGCTCCGGGCTCCAGGCTCCCGCCCGGGGACCCGCCGCCGGAAAACGCCGCCCTTCCTTTCCTGTCGCCTACTCCATCCCCAGGCCGACGGCTGCAGGAGGAAGGGACGGAGGCGGATTAAGAACATTAATTAACCGGGTCCCGGGGTGGAAGGCAGGGGCGGGGAGGCGGCGGTCCCGGGGTGAGCGGCGGGCGCAGGTGGCGCGGACGGGTCGATGTCACGCTCCCCGCCCGCAGCTGCGCCCCTGCGCCCGCTCGTGCGTCGCGAGCAACCGCCACCCGCTCGCCCCGGCTTTGCAGGCGAGTCTCTCAGGACCCGCGGGAGGAAAAAAAAAAAAAAGACACGAACACCTCCTTGTGGGCTGGGAAACCTGCAGCGTCGGCTGCTCGCGTGCCCGCTTCCCCGGCCCGCGGCGCCGGCGTCTCCGGGGCGCGATCCACTCTCCGGGTTTTGGCGACAACCGCTCCGAGGGGGGCGGGCTGCAAACTGACAGCGCGACCCTCCCCCGAGCCCGGACCCCGGGTGCGGGGACCCCAGGGTGCGGGGACCCCAGGGCGGTGCGGTCAGGGGGACAGGGGGCGCTCCTTCCGCGCCGGCCCGGGGGGACGAGGAGAGGTGGGCGCAGGAGGGTTTGTGTCTGGGTTGCAGGTGCCTGGGCTGCAGGCGGAGAGGCCCTTTGTCCTCGGGTACCTTAGGCGCTAGCACCCCGGGATCCCCCTTTTTTGAACCGGGCGTCCCATCCCGCGAGCTCTCTCTGTGCGGAGGGAGCTGATCGCACCCCTAAGCCCCCGCCCTGGAGGCAGCGATGGGGAGGTGAAAAAGTGGGTGCCCACCCATTGTCCTCCGTTTGCTCGCAGGCCCTGCCGCCGCCGGGGACCCCCTCGCCGGTTCGCCCGTCCACCCGCCCGCCCCGGGGCGCGGAGCAGGTAGCACCTCGGGGTGGGTCCGCCCGCCGCCCGGCCCCGCGCCCGCCCCGCCCCGGAGCCGCGCCCCGCCCGCCCGCCCCGCCCCTCGCGGCTCAGCCCCGGCGCGGCCGCCGCGCGCTCAGTCTCTCTCGCACCTTCGCTCCCGGGCGGCCGTTGGGCGGAGGGTCCGAGCGGCGGGCGATCCCGGAGCGCAGCGGCCGCGGGCGCCTTCTCGCCGGCGGGGAGCGGATGGTGCAGTGAGGGGGAACCTGCGCGTGGCCGGCGGGGACTGGTGCGCCTCCGGAGGCGGCGGGGCGCGGACACGGCCCTGCGGTGCTGGGGCTGCCGGTGAGTGCCCGCGGCTCCGTCCGCATCCTCTCTGGCTGTCCGTGAGTCTGTCCGACCGGCGGCCGGCGTGCACGGGGGGTTACTAGGCTGGGAAACCCCTCGGGGACGAGGCTCCCGGGCATTCCCTTCCAGCTGGTGTCCACAGGACAAAAGGGGACCTGAAGGGCGCGGGAGAGGGGCGCCGGCACCCGGGCGCAGACCCCGCCGCCGGTGCCACCGCTTTGCAGGGTGGGCTTGCACGCTGGCTGCACCCTCCGAGCTGTTGACAGCCACCTTGGGCGCGTGGATTGCTTCGTGTTTTTGTTTGTTTGTTTGTTTTTCCATCGGAGAACAAGCCGCCCGTGGCTACCGCTCGCCTCCCACGGGGGCTGGCACCGGGGCCGCACGCGGTGCGCCTTGCAGACCTGCGGGGGCTGTGACCTTCGGGAGCCCGCGCCCCGCTTTTAGGGTGGCCGGGCCGGGGCGGGGCGGGGATGGGGAGCGGGGGGCGGGGGGCGGGCATGGCGAGCAGAGTTCCAACCTGTAGGTCTGGCAGTTGGTTTGGGGTGTTTTTTTGTTTTTGCTTTTTTGGTCCGTGGTTTCTGAACAGCTGCAGCTTTTTCAAAATGTTTTTCTCCTTGAAACGAAGTGTCTTGACAGCAGACAAGTATCAGATACGTGAGGACGAATGGATCTGGTCAGTCCGTTTTTTTGTTGTTTGTTTGTTTTTTGCTTTTTTTTTGTTATGAATTACTAGACTGCATCCCCCTCCCCTCGACTTTGGGAGGCATGTGTTTCATCTTATAAATAGAAAGTAGCATATTTTTTGGCAGAACCTCCCTTAATACGGCGGCGCAGTCCAGGAGAGGTCAGTTTAAAAATAAATACGCACTTGAATGTTACACCGCCGAGAGCCGGGCTGCGGCCGGGACAAGCCGCGCGGACAGCAGCATCAAAGCCGGCGGCGCAGCTGTGCGGAAAGGAGCGAAAGCCCCAGAGCGCAAGCCAGGCTGACAGTCAAGTAATTACATTTTGTTTAAAAAAAAAAGTGAGTGAATTAACAGGAGGGTGGGAGTAAGCAGGAATGTCGGGACGGTCTTGCAATAGGAATTGTTCCAGTCCCGGTGTATTTGGGAACGTGGCTCCGGTGTGTGCTGAGGGTGTGAGGCGGTGCTGGGTGGGGCAGGGAACTGATTAATATGTTAAGGAGACCAAGGTTTGCTCCCACCCCCTGTTGCCTTTAAAAGAGGACCCACGGAAACTAGGTGAGCAGCAGATTGTCTCAATTTGAATAGCAAAGCCTGGTGGGGGTACTTCCCTTAGCATCATGCTGATGGTGCCTCTAGGGCAGTGGTGGGCAAACTCTTTAGTCAGCAGAGCCAAATGTCAACGGTACAACGATTGACATTTCTTTTGAGAGCAAAATTTTTTAAACTTAAACTTCTTCTAACGCCACTTCTTCAAAATAGAGTCAACCAGGCCGTGGTATTTTGTGGAAGAGCCACACTGAAGGGGCCAAAGAGCCGCAGTTTGCCGACCACGGCCCTATGGTCTCCCTGCAGTAATTTAAATCCCTACAGTAATTTAAAAGACTCCTATAATGTAAGTACATTAGAAGACTCAACTTCTTTTCTGGACAGTTCCAGGGGTCTTCTCTTTGAGCCCTTACTGGCATTAAGAGTAAGCTACCCAAGCATTGTGTGACAAATCCTCTTCAGAATAGATTCATTTTTACTTACGTTTTATTTTAGAGGGGAAAAGAGAGGTATGGTAGACACATCAGTGATGAGAATCATTGATGGCCTGCCCCCTGCACATTTACTGGGGATTGAGCCTGCAACCCTGGCGTGTGCCCTGACCGGGATTCGAACTGTGACCGCCTGGTTCATAGGTTCACTGCTCAACCACTGAGCCATGCGGCCAGGCCAAAATAGATGAGACACTCAGATATAAGTTGGGGCAGTTGTGCAATGTCTGGCATTGTCAAATGTGAAATCAGTGGTCAAGACTACAGTGTTTCCCTGAAAATAAGACATCCTCCGAAAATAAGACTTAGCGCATGGAAAGATAAGACATCCCCTGAAAATAAGACCTAGCGCAACTTTGGGAGAAAAAAAGTAATATAAGACACTGCCCTATTTTCGGGGAAACAGGATATATAGTCAAGGAAGGGTTGAAAGTTCTTCACTAAGTCTCCCAAAGAATGTAGGTTTCCCAATAGGCCCCATTCATTGAATGCAACACCCAGCACCAGCCTCTGGGCTCACCCATCAGAACTTCAGAAGCATTTCGGGATCCATGGCAGTTTCAGCTTTCCAGTGGGTATCACCAGCCAGAGGTTTATGTTATGAATCCCATGATTGGAGCATGTGTGTGCTGCGGCTGTGGCAGCAGCTACAGATGAAAAATAAGTAGCACCCCCTTCCTTCCCTCAAAACCTGAGCGGTGCAGTTCTGTTTTGTATCCCCATGGAGCATGTAAAGACAGCTACGATAGTGAGTATTGCACCTTTTTTTTTTTTTTTTTGCATTACAGTGTAAATTTAAATGCAAGATAAGTAAACACGAAGCTCTAAGTAACATTTATCGCAGAAGTGCTCACGTGACCTAGTGTGATCTATCTGCTCTGTAGTTCCCTTTAATGTGGTGTTTTATATCCAGCACATTCATAAAAGCTTCCCTTTTCACTTCTAAAATCTGTGGTATTCAACATTATTGGGAATAAAATGGTTTTAACCCATGTCACCCAAAGATTTTTACCAGGCCAAAACAATTTTTGAGCTCCTTGGCTAGGAGCCATAACATTTATCCAGTAGGTGGAATACAATTCATGACCTGGAAAGCCTCCAGCAGATGTCCAGACTGTCCTGACTGTTCTAATTACTCAAATTCTTGCTTTCGTTCTGATTTCACTTTATGCCTGGCCTCATTTCTTTCCAATCAGAATCCTGTGGACCTGTGTGTTCATTGGTTGAATCGGAACTTAAATCTATTTTTAAATGCACTGTGTTTGCCAGAGAACAAGTAAGGTCATTGGAAACTTACGACTGGATTCAGCCAGCCACAAACTCTTCCTTACCAAGCACCGATGCCTCGGATTCTCGACTTTGGACGTAAAGGTCCTTCCTATATGGAGCTTGTCCTAAGTGCAAAGCATTCTTCTCATCCCTATATTTTGATGAACTCGTTTATTTCTGACAGTCCTACGTAGGAAGGACATTTTACGGATGTGGAAACTGAGGGCAGACCTGTTCTGTAACTTGCCCCAGAATACCTACACAGTAAGGAACATACCTAAACACAAATACAGGGTGGGGCAAAAGTAGGTTTACAGTTGTTCATATGGGAGATAACAAAGTAATCAATGAATAATAACAAGAAGAAACTATTTCACATACCCACAACGGTAAACCCGCTTTTGCCCCGGCTTGTATGCAATTGAACAACCCAATAAGGCGCATGTGTGAGTGGCGAATCCTGCATGAAAGTCAGCGCCTCCTTGGGGTAAGGAGAAGGAAAAACATCCTGAGGTTAAGAAGCCTCTGAGCCCAGGCTGCCCTAGCGCAGGTGCTTACTACTTGTGTCACTCTGGGCAAGTCCCTTAGCCTGTCTACCCCAGTTTAGCAATTATAAAATGGAGATAATAGCATTACTCTTTGAGGATTGAGTGAGTTCAAACAGAATGCACTCAGAACAGTACCTGGCCCAGAGTAGGCAAAAGAAACTTTCATTGATGCTTTTGTTGTTTTCCTTGGTGCTTAATACTGGTTCTGTCCTTAATATTCATCACTACTCTTTGAGATAGATGGTATTGTTCTTATTTTCCAGATGACAGCGCAGGCTCAGAAAGGCCGTGTAACTTGGCCAAGGTTGCCCAGCTAGCTAACTAAGTAGCGGATTCAGGTTTGAATTCAGGTCTGTTGGAGTTTGTGCAAAATGCCAAAGCTCACGGAGGGGCAGGGAAGCGGTTACCTCTGACTCAGGTTAGGTTTTTTAGTCCCTGGCAGAGAACTATTTCATAGCACTGTGTGTCTTGCAATTCGACGTCCAGAGGAAGATAACAGTAATTGCCAACCTTTAGGGTTGTACCGTTAGAACATTTTATTTCTGAAGCTGGTTCAGTCCCGTTGAGTATGGCAGCAGCCTTCTGCAGAGGATCCAGCATCAGACTGCTAGAGTTAACACCATTTAATGTGTATCAGGAGGGTTACTAGGTAAACACATAAGAACAGTGGGTTTCAGGGGCCAGGAATGAAGTGGAGCTTATTACAGACTCTATCCTTGCTTCTAAGTTCCAGAAAGTCTGGGTGGTAGGGCTCAGTCAGCAGTCGGGATGGCTACCTTCTTGAGCCTCATGACCACATCCACAGGGCATGGCCCTTCCATTCCTAGCATTCCGTGACATGGTCTAGTCTATATGCTTCATAATGCTGTTGCCTCAAAAGAGCTAAAGCAAGAGGCAGGAGCCCCACATAAGCGGGGCGGGAAGCTCTGTCCTTGGCAGAAGTCAGGCCTCATTACACTTCTGCACATGCCCCGGTCCCTGCCAGATAAGCTTCTGGTGCGAGAGATAGAGGGAGGCCTCTGAAACCTAGAGGGACGCCCCGGCTAACCCGCAGGGGACCTGCCCGGCCCCCCCTGCCTTCGATACCGTGGGTTTGCGATGAGCCGCGGGAAGCTGCTCAGGAGACTGTGTTCAGACTGAAGTTGGGGTTCTGGAAAGGATGGCTTGAAATAACCCAGGCGCCTCAAAACTAAGGGCTATATAACGTTAGTGCTGTCCCCTCTCCATTCAGACACCTCCCTTCTGCCTTCACCCTTTAAAATAAAGCCTACAAAAGGAAATAACACCCCACAAACCAGAATAAAATACGTAGCCAAATAATTCAGCAGGAATCATGTTTCTTTACTTTAAAAAAAAAAAAAAAGGCTTCCTGACCTTGCTATACTTCTTCATTGCCAAGTTGTGCCAGTCTCATGATGATGGCCAGTACCGCTGGTGCAAAAAGTTTTTTAAAGTGAGCCGTACAGTTTTATAATACACAGCATGATTTCTGAGTAAGTCAAGCAAACTGATGAATTTGAAAGCTGATACATTCCAAATTGATATAGGCTTGATCCTTATTGCTTTCCTAAGTTATGAATTAACAGCAGAATCCTGAAATGGAGCCTTTAAAAACACCCAGATATTCAGGGATTTGGTGTAACGTGCATATTTGAAAAAGTCGTCACTGGCCTTCTAGCCTTTGATTGTCTGTTAGACAGCACACCTGCCATTAGCTAATGCAGCCCCGCCCAGCGTGTGCCCTGAGACATCAGAAACGGGTTCTTTGGGAAGCCGGTGTGATTTCGGCCCCTTTGTGCAGGGCATTTAGCGTGTCACTGTGTACAGTGACTCACAGGGAGACAGTGGCCAAGTCCTTTTGCCCACAGAGCAGCTGGCAGGACTCGTCTGACAAGAAATCCTCTGGGAAACCCCGAGCCAGAGGCAATGGCCACACACTGCCCTGCAGAGCAGAAGGCGCCAAGGACATGCTAGAGAACCACCAGGTGTGCGGGAATGGAGCCACAGGAACACACTGGAAGATGCCAGCAAACTCCCCGTCACTGGCCGTTTGATACAATCGATGCAGAATTCAGTGGAGATGGCCACAGAGCGACTGGCATTAGCTCTGACCCATGCTGTAGCTGACCTCTCAGGGTCATTCCTCAGATGAGGCATTTGACCCGAGATGATTTCAGATAATCATCTTTTGCTTTAGAATCCAGTGAGCCAGGATTGGTGGCACCTATTGGCATAGCAGTTTTATTAATAATAAGGTAGAACCCTGGGTTGAAAATGGCAGAGCAGCCTGAGCCAGCAAGGAAGGCAGGGAACTACAAAGCCAGGCCTCTATTTAGTCCGCTTACACATTTGGGAATCCATCATGTTCTGGTGACAACTTGAAGGTCCTATTTGTAGCCACCTCAGGCCGATGATGGATCACTGTGTGTTTAGCTGAAAAAGACCTGTTCTGTTCAGGTCCATTATAATCACTCAGGCTACACACATTTTTTTTTTTTTTAAAAAACAAGTGAAGGCAACTTTTTGGTGAAATGTGGGTTTGCTATTTTAGAACATATTTGCTTTCTTTTCCTTTTTATTTATTTATTTTTATAACTTTTTCTGCCAAGGGTCAGTTCAGGCATGTCACAGTGATTTTTAACACAGCAGGAGCTGAGACTCTGAGGCCTTCACCTGCCAACTGTGTCACCAGGCAGATCCCTCCTTGGTGAAGAAGTGGGGGGAGAAGGGGATTGAGGATGAATCAGAGAAAGGGATAGATTTTTCTCCTGGCTCTAAATTGCTTTAATTCCATGACTGTTTCCTTGTACCCAAGGCATTTCTATAGTGTCTTATACCTCCTCCTATTAGAACTGCATTTAAATTATGGTTTATTCACACCATAATTGGCTCCTTGAAAGTAGGGACTAAACCCAGTTAACTTGGGCATTCAGCTGTTCCCGTAGGTCCTAACAAAAAAGGGGACAGTCTAATCCTAGCCTTATTATCTGATTCTGCCTGTGGCAACATCTTAGTGTTGTCAAGCCAGAAATTGTTATCACTTACCTAGCTTATGTAAGTAACCTTATGTCTTATCATAGTAAAATATTCCTTCCTGGGCTGTAGAACATTCAAGTTCAAAGGAGGCCCCTCCAGTGGTTTGACATTCCTTATGATCCAAGGTTTTTCTGAAAACCTGGCCACCACCAGAAACTTCCCAAAGTCTATGCTGGACAGTTGCAAACTCCCGCAGCAGCTTTCTCGTGCCCAGGTCCGATTGTGGCAGCTTGGCACCACGTGTCCACTCAGAGCACAGTCTGGGCAGCCCAGTTGCAGAGGAGAATAAAGGTCATTGTGCTTCCTAGTGCTTGCCTAGATGCTCAGCCATGACTGTATGAGCCACTTGTTGGTGTGCATTTTGATCATTTGTCCACACTGGATGTGAGCTCTATAAAGTGCACCATAGCTGTAGCCTCAGTTCCTAGAATACTGTCTGGCCCTTAGCTGGCCCTCAGTAGATGTTGAAGGTGACTGACTCGCCAGGGGCCAGATGAAGGCCATGGAAGGCCTTTCTCCAAAGCCTGCTTCTTATTAAGTGAACCAGCTTAAGCCACATGTCCCATGGTGGGCTTGTCTCAGCACCAAACGGGAAACTTTTCTTGCTCTCAGATGATGAGTGAAATGATTTCCATAGTGATGTTGATGTTTGGCCTTATTTAAATTTCGTGTAAGTTTATGGTGGATTTTGAAGAAGCCCATAAGTTATGGGCTTACCTGAGGGGCCAGCTAAGTGGAGTTCCATGGCCTGATATGGGTGGGTTGGGGGGGAGGGCATATGGAATTAAATAGTGACTTCATTCCAATTCCCATTTTTCTCAGAATGGGAAATCATGCTTGAAACCAGAACATCTTGGGGGATAGTCACACTATATTTATAACGACCAGTTCACATGTTCAGATCCCAAGGTCTGAAAGAAATAAGGCTGGAAGAAGTACCCACTGTGAACTTTCAGCCTGTCTTGTTCCTTATGCAGCTCCAGTTTTTCAGAGTAATTAACAGTAATTGCTCCTTCTCTTGATTGTAAGCTCAGTGCCCAACAGGACTTTATGTGTGGTGTCTACTCCTAAGATGACACCGTTACTCACTCTACAGATGAGGAAAGTGAGGCTCCCAGTGAGTCACTGGCATTGCCCTGTGCCCTTAATTTAATACCAGCAAGATGATGAAAAAAAGCTGGCAAAGGTATCTTGAGTCTAAGGATAGTCTTAATTTAAAAGTATTATATATATTTTTTTAAATTCCCTAGAAGCTGATGTTTCTGCAAACATGTACAGTCATAGAACCCTAACATTTCATGATGGACAGGTCCTTACCTCAGCCCCACTCTCTCATTCTGACTTGATAAAACTGAGGCCCTAAGATGTTGAGTGACAGAGAGAGAGAGAATATGAATGAGAGAGAGAGAGAGAGAGAGAGAGAGAGAGAGAGAGAGAGAGAGAGAGAATATGAATGAGATTTTTTTTTCTTGGTCCATTTCCTTTTCGAATTATTATTATAATATTTTAGCCAAGGAAAATAAAGAAAGATTTAATTCTAATATACTAACGTAATAGCAGCATTTCTTTGGTTAAAGGGGAGGGAGGGGACAGAATGGCAGGCTGACATTCCTTCTCTAGGCCTTCCTGCTCCCCACCAGCATCCCAGCGGTGCCTGTGTTGACCCCTTAGGATTCCAGGGAACACAGTATGCGTAATCACACTGTCCTAAAACACTCTGTACTATTCAGTTAAAATAAATCTAAGCACACATCTATGATTTTGTCACCTCTCTGTGTGTATGCGTAGGTTACATGGACATACCAGGGATACTACCTTAAGTTAGGAACATGGAATAGAGGGTATTTATTGCCCTAATGCCTCTCCTAGTTAAGGGCTGCTTGCCTGCTTTTCTCCCTCATCCCCTTGCCTATGAAATCCCCATAGCAATCTCAGCTTCCGACAATGGGCCTCTCCCCATTAACTGAGCTGCTTTAGACTTGTTTTTCATATCTAGCCCTACCTGGCCTCCCATGTACCTTAGCCATATGCCCTTAACATTTTTTTTATCTGGCACATAATGGTTGATTGTAATTTTCCCAACTCAAAGGAATACCATTTGTTCTCAAGGCTGGAAGAATGGCACCTGGAGATTAAGGATGCATGTATGTGTGCAGAAGTTAGCCCTGAGTTCTGCTGACAGAAGGAATTATCCTCTGACCAAGCTGGAGGGTAGGAATCCCTTCTAATTGTGGAGGTTGTTCACAGGGCAGACACACACCACATTAGCCCCATCTACAAGCATTGTCCTATTCTTCCTTCTTCATACCATATTTCAGTAGATGTTCTGGTTTCTCATTTGGGATAAAGATAACGCTTTGTGCCTTATTGGTATGGAGATTTTCACTCTCAGCTCTTACAGCCACCTGTGAGATATGCAGGTTTGGGGTCATCATCTCCATTTGCACAGGAGGTAACTGGAACCCCTATGTGTCTGGAGTTCTACAGGGATCCTACCAGGCTGGCCAGAGTTTTGGCCCAGGCCTCTCCCTGAGGCCCACACCAGCAGTGAGAGCTGTATGGACGGCTTTGTTTGCCCATGCAGTCATTCATTTGCTAGTGTTTTTCTTTTAAGTACCTGATCTATGCTAAGTCAGACATTGATTCAAAACAACCCTTTTTCCATAGAATGTTCATTAGAATTTCTTGAGTTTCCCTTGTACACCTTGTGCCAAATAATGCAAGTTCTCCCCTTAACTCATTTCCTTTTGAAAGGAAAGGTCAAGAGAGCAAGCTTATTGTTACTCCAGGGCCTCATTTTTTAAGAGTGACTTTCCTATCACTGCCTTCAGGGGAATGTGTTGTGCATTTTTTTCTTAAGCCTGCCTGTCTCCCTGAGACTCTGTTTACATATTGCAGTCACGGAGAGAAGTTATTTTCCTTTCAAATCAAATATTATTTGCCTTAATATGAAAGACCTGTACGAGCCTGCATGGGTAGACTGTTAAATTCTTAACCCTGCATGGAGAGAGAGAGGTTAAAATGTCTTATAGATGGGAAAATTAGAAAAAGCCTTTGTCACAAGAAAAGAGGCTACCACTCCGTTAAATGACTGTACTGAGTTCATTTTTCCTTGTAGGGAGCCATAGAAAGATTCCATCTTGCATTCCCAGGAGGGCAGGCAGGGTTGAAGAGGAAGGAAGTTAAGGTGATCCCATTCAAACTTTCTCACTTGTTCATTCATTCAACAAACATTTATTCAGTTCAAACTGTGAATGAAATATCGTGTCTCTCCCGAGGAAGGCAGTCTACTCCGGGAGACAAGAAGTGATGGCCGTACGGCGTGATAGTTGGTAGGTTCGAGGTGTAAACAAGTTTGAGAGGCATCGGGGGAAGTGGAAGGAGATTGAGCCCCAGGGGTGGACGGGGACCCAGATTGCTAAAGTGGACCTCATCAGCTATCTTTATTTCCCAGCCTCGGGGTGGGCCTGCCTTTGGAAAGTGACAAGATTACTAAAGCAATCTAGATGGCCCACTCTGATACAGAGTGGACGATAAAGTGGAAGGAAATGGGCCCGCCCACTGTGTAATTTTCAGACCTTTGTTATAAGGGGTGGACAAAAGGGAAAACTAAACAGGCTTTTAAATGTCTTATAGATGGAAACATTAGAGAAGCCTTTGTCACAAGAAAAGAGGCTACAACTCCTTGTTAAATGACTGTATTGAGTTCATTTTTTCTTGTAGGCTTATTCAATAACATTTGAGGGTCTCTTATTCCCAGTCCAAGAGGAGGCCCTGGAAGTGATTGCTATCAACAGGTCTTAGTATAGCTCCTTTGCCCACTTAGTCTCACTGTGCGCACCACCTACCTGGGGATATCAGACATCCAATCACACAAAAAAGGAGAATAGGGAAATAACAGAATATAGTCCAGTGTAGGCTCCCCAGGAGCCCTAAGAAAAGGAACTAAGTGTGGAGCCTGGGTTGCATGAGGTGAGCAGGAGAATTCCTTCAGGAAGGAAGCGACTGCAGCAGGCTTGGAGGATGTTGTGAACAAGTGGTCAATGGTAAAAAAGGTGGAAGTCTAGTCCATGTCAGGAACACAGGGTTCTGAGTTTCGGAAAGGTAGGAGGGAAGTGAAGTGTCAATAGCGAGGGAAGGGAGCCATTGTTCCTGTGAGAGTCCTGTGCGGTACACAGCCCGCTGCCCCAGCTTCCTCTGGGGAAAGAATCAACAGCACTCCCGCCCTTTTCTAAGAGCAGGATGTTTGTTCTTCTCCTTAAGGCTCACGGAGCTTTTGTTGCTTCAAACTTTTAATCTTTGGGCTTTTCTTTTCGTAACGTCAAATTCCTTTGGAGATCCTTTTTGACAAGAGTACAAATATTGAAAAGCTCTCGTGAGTTAGACTTGGAGGAGCTGGTGTTTGGGACCATTCTACTCATTCTTGGTTTCTGACAAGGCCAGTTGACCACCTCTGCCTCTCATTCTGGTTGAAATTGTGGTGTGTTATTTCCTCTTGGTGCTGTCAGGCTGCTAGACACGTAGTCTGGAATGGGTCATTCTCTCCTCAACCAGCTCCACGGCAGTCCTCACGTTAGCCTGGCAGGGGCTGTTGAGAGCCCAGACTGGAGGCCAGCCAGTCATGCCTGAAATCCTAGCTCCTCCACGTGTGGGCCAACTGACCTAAGACTTCATCTAAGACTGGTTCCTTAGGAGTGCGTTCTAATACGTGCTGCCTGGTCCCCAGCAACTACTCAGATGTACATTCTCTTCACAGTGTACATTCCAAAAGAGAACTAGGCATTTCAAATTTGCTACTTTCTGTGGACCTGGCCTGGGAGTTGGCCCCCGTGGGCAAACCAGCTCCTCTCTCATGATGGAAGGACTAGCAGGGGTTATGGATTCAAGCACTCCCTAACTTGAAGTTCACTGTGTGCCATGTGTTGTGGGAGGCCAAAAAAAATGGATAAGAACCAGTTCATGCTCCCAGAAGAGCTCTCGGCCTAGTCTGGGGGGATATTTTTCCAATCACTGGACAGATGTTTATGTACAGATGGCGCAGGAGAGCCTGCTGTGGAGGTGGGCTGAGAGTGGGTTGGCCACTGTGTCTCCGAATCTCCTCAGTGCTGGTTTGATGCGGAGAAGCCATGCTTCAGCCCACAGAATGAACATGGATGGTGGTCAAGCAGGATGGGAGAATAGCATGGAAGTCCCAGGTATGTCCCTTCACCCCACTAGGAAATCGAAATGTCCAAGGAGCCTAATCGTGAGGATACGTTATAAAGGCAAAAGACAGGGAACTTTGCTTTCCGTGGTGGTATCAGCCAAGTGACCACAGCCTGAATTTCCGGGCACCTGTCAAACCTGTTCTTTTTGGATCATTTGATACTACTGCCTCTGGGCAGGAGTTTTCAGAGACTAATTGCTGACTTAAATATTAAGGGGTATTTTGTGAGCAACTAAGCAACATCACAAGATACTTTCTTTTGAGCAGAGTTCAGAAGCAATATCCTGGCTGAATATTGCTCAAAACTTCAGGCTCTCTTCCTGTATTGATAGAGTCCTTGGTGCTTCACAGATCAAGTGGGACCCATTGATTGTGGAAGCCGGGAGCAGTTTACAGCCGTGGCTTTTTCATTTGATTCATCTCCACCGAACTGAGTTCCGTGTAAAACGGGTCATGATGAGTGAGCTAGGCAACTGCCAGGGATCAATGTCCATATCGAGTCCTTCCCCAGTCACTCATTTCAATTGGGAGAAAGGGTCTGACGGCTACAGACTTGCTGTTTTGTGAGGTAGGTGTTCTGTCTTCCAATTTTGCATCTCAGAAGTCTTTCAAGTAGAACAGTCAGATCCTATAAATGTAAAGAGTGTACACAAGCTAGCAGTGAGTCTCTCACATGGTACTTGTGGGTTTCTATATAATCAGGGTCGTAAAAGAAAAGTACATACAAGCTGTCGCTGAATCATCAGTGAGAAGTCCATTTATAAATAATTGAAGGTGAGACATGTCATAGACTTGGGGTGGGGCTATAAAATACAGCCCGGCCCGGGCCCGTCCGTCTGCAAGGTCATTTGCATGACGTCTAGGCAGCTGGGACCTGGGCTAATGGAGTTTTACAGTTTCGGGGCATATAGCTCTGCCTTCAGTTCAGATGATAGGAGGAGAGGATGAGAATCTAAAAATAGAAAAGGCATCTTCTTATCACCTCATGGAGGGAGTGACAGACTGAAACTATGAAAAGCATCTTCAGGACAGAGTTCCCTGGGCCTTCTCCCATTACATTTATTTCCGTCTTAGATTTTCACTGAAGTTCAGTGTTGAATTTCTAATACTCTGATCTTTCCTCCCTTGGATTTTAAAACATTCTTTGTGTGACTGAGAGAAGAGGGTTGTAAAAGGGTCGGCGTGAGTGTCGTGGTTGAAGTAATATTTTACCGATTCTGATACGGAAGGGTGGCCGGTCATCCTTATATCATTAGGAAAAACACAGCTGTCTTCAAGTGGAAAGTCCTCCTGGGAAAGTGTGAGTGCTTTTATAGGCGAATGTGACATAGGAAATAAGCAGTGACGGTTCCCTTACAGGGGACTCGGGATGAACAGGTATATAAGTACCGCCCCAGGGCACCATTGGGTGGGCCCAGTGTCTGGGCTGCTGCCCTGGTCCCCTCCCCATGGCCAGGGGGAGGAGCCAAGATCCGTTTCCCTGCAGCTTCCGCTTAGTAGCCCTGAGGCCTTTTCCATAACTGGTAAAGGAATCCATCCTTCAGATCCCCGAAGCGTCCTGGCCCCTCCACATTTGGGTTTTCTTGAGCTGCTCCACTCCTTCAGCTGCTCCTCATGGGTCACAACCTAGTTTGCTTGTCTTCTGCTGGACCCCTCAGAGCAGGTAGGAGCAGGAACCCATTCCAGGTAGCCTCTGTCCCTTCTAAAGTGGGGAGCCCGGGGTCAAAGGCAGTTCCCCAGGACGCATCTCGGAGGAATTGTCTTCTTGTTGGCAGCAGAGAGAGAGAAAGACTTGTCACAGATGCTCGGGGGCAGGGAGGTGGTGGAGGGTTCCCGCCACCTCCGTATCCTCCCCTGGGACTGCTGGAGGAGTCAGTATTTTCGCCGGGGGCCCACATGAGGCTGTGCCTGGGTGCCAGGAAGACGGGCACATTGTACCACGCTGAGGCCGGGAAAAGGGAGCAGGAGCTCGGATGTCCTTGAAGGATGTGACAACTAAGCAAGAAAAGGGACGTCCGGTGCTCGCTTCCCGCAAGTAGGAGGCCCTTTAGGAGGCCACGGGCGGCAGCTCCCTTGGGACGGTCCTCCCCCTCCCGCCACCTGCCCCCGTCTTCACACACGTGTGTTTCAAATTAACATTGCAACCTATTTTGTAGGAGCAAGGAATTTTTCATCCTCTCTCTCCACTAAGAATTGACCTAAAAACAAATAGCAGACAAACCAAACATTCCTTTCTTAAAATAAGTGGAATTTTCAAGAAAGCTCCCACCTCTTTGTTCCTTTTCAGAGCCCTGCAAATTGCCAAAACAGTCAGCTCTTAAGGAATTGAGGAACTGCTTTTGTGGTGGGTCACTTTGTCACATCCCCTTGTTTTTTTCCCTCCTCTGGGGCCACGGCCTTATTTTGGTCTTCGCAGGGACACTCTTGTTTACCAAAAGGATGACAAGGAAATGAAGCAAGAGGCCACTTCCGTTTTTCCCTCATTGAATTAGTATTTCTCTGAGGAACACTGTCACTTAGGCTTACATCGGTCCCCAGTAAGAAGCCAGAATTGGCCAGCCTACTGCCAGAATGACC
Source organism: Pipistrellus hanaki (assembly GCF_964339955.1). NCBI lineage: Eukaryota > Metazoa > Chordata > Mammalia > Chiroptera > Vespertilionidae > Pipistrellus > Pipistrellus hanaki. The sequence goes on from NC_140514.1 coordinate 8,563,829, forward strand.
CCTGGGCGCTGGTCTTTCTTATCAAACCTGTGGCTTTCACTTCCTCTCCAGGCCTTTTGTGCCTTGGGTTTCTCACGAATTCCTGTAAGTGGGAGTCTGTGCATTTGCAGCTGGACTTCCGTGCCTACACACCTGCCAGGCAGTCTCTGGCCTTGATCGGAGGTGACAAGCAGCTGACTGGGGAGTTGAACCCTTTCGTTGGCGGACCTGTTCTCTCCAGTGCCCAGGAACTCGGGCCTGTGTTTTCCAAGGCCTGCAGGTGAATATTGTCCAGAGAGGGGGAACGAGGAGCAACAGTGATCCCAGAACTCCGGGAAAAGGATTATCAATTGTGGAGAGTTCGGATTTCAAGGTCATGGGGAGGGTTGGTTTTGGAGAAAGAGCTACACGTTGGAAGGTTTCTTGATTTCTCTCTCTTCTTCCCTCCTCCCTTCCTCCCCTCCTTCCTCTTTTTTTCTTTTAATTTGAGGAAGGTAGTGGGAGAAGAAGACTAATGGCATGAAAGGAAAGATAGAGAACAGAGGTCCGAGCAAGCAGGCTACACCCTAGGATGGTTCGGGACCTGGTAGGTAGTGATGGGTAGAGTCCTGACTGAAACTTGGAGGCTAGACATTCTCTTCGTTTGGCCTGGGAGACACCCACGAGGACTCACTCAGCAGGACTGTTAGCTCTGCTCTAACAGCTCACTGCTGGCCTGTAAGCCCCGCGCACTTAGCTCTTCCTTGCCTCTTCTCTCCCCACCCCCCTTAACCAGAACATCCTGCTTCCTGGGGGGCGAAGAGCAAAGATTTGGAGTGTCCCCCTGGCTTGGGCAATCCCCCTCTGCCACATCCCTCACTCTGCCACTACACTGGTCACCTGCCAGTTTTTGAAATTGGCAGAGAAGGACAGGATCTTGTATTGTCGCACTGGGGCCATCCCACCATAAAATGCTGCCTGTCTGTGTCACTGGTCACCTCCCGAACAAGAGCTATGTACCGCAGGCCCAGTGCCTCCGGCCGCCTGTGCTCTCCTCCACAGGGACGCTCCGCAGTGGCCATCCCTCCAGTGACCTTGTGTCAGTAACTCATAGGGTCAGTAGATTTTTCAGGTCACGTGTATAAAATCGGCTCTGCAAGAAAATGCAATCTGAGCCCCAAGCAACCCAGGGCTACTGCTTGGCCAGTGTGGCTCAGTGGTTGGGCCTCAACGCATGAACCAAGAGGTCACTGGTCAATTCCCAGTCAGGGCACATGCCTGGGTTGTGGGCTTGATCCCAAGTGAAGGTGTGCAGGAGGCAGCTGATTGGTGTTTCTCTTTCACCCATGTTTCTTTCTCTCTAGCCCTCTTCTTTCCTCTATCTCTAAGAAAATCAATAAAACCATTAATAAAATACCTACTTTACAACTCACTCAAAAATCCAATATTGCCTGGCTGGAGTGGCCCAGTTGGTTGAGCCTCGCCCTGTGCCCTGAAAGGTTGCCGGTTTGATTCCCTGGGTTTCGGATTTGATCCCAGGAGGCAGCCAGTCTATGTTTCTCCCTTTTATCCCTTTTTATCTGCTTCCTGTCCCTCTGGGCAGTCACATTACTGGTGTGTGCTTCCAGGCATACAGGCCAATACAAATGTATCAACACACTTCGCACCTATCTCTTTTCCTTTGAAGATAAGTATCTTTGAGGCCCTTTCCATGTCAGCATATAAAGAGCTGCTTCTTCATGTTTTAGACCCGAGTTGTGCTCTTTTGTACGGATTCGCTTTAGTTTCTCTATCTGCTCGCTGTTGTGTTCAGGGTTGTGGTTTCCAGGAGACACACACTCGCCCTCTCCGGGACCGGCCGCTTAGTTACCTGTGAGGAGACTGCCCATTGGGTACCCATTGGGTGCCCATTGGGTTTCTGCGTTAGCGGTGGCAGGGAGATCCTGAAAGAGGGTCAGCCTGGGAAGGAAGCAGGGCTGGGCATCCCCTGGCTGATAGCTAGGGAGGGAGCCCAGAATTCTGAGTGGAGGGGCAGGCGTGGTTGGCCCTGAGCTGGAGGGGAAAGATAACAGATAAGATAGACCAGGCCGTGTCTGAGCTCTCAGATAGCTTCCTCCTGTCCTCATCGAAAATTCCTCTACTTATAAAACGAACATTTTGCCCCAATTTCTTAAACACACACACACACACACATCCAATTTATTTGGGAGCTCTTAGCACTGACACGGAGCAGAAGTTCAATACAGATTACCGAAGTCTAGAAGCTTATGTTCCTGTTATGCAGTAAATACAGTGTAAATAGTTTCAGAGGGAAGAAAAATGCCTTTTAAGGTATCTTTCCTCTCCCACTCTCCAGCATCTCCCTGCAGGCAGCTTATCACCAGCCCTTTTCTTACTTTTTCCTCTACATTTTGTCACTTCCCTGCCATCTTTGGGTCCATGCCAGTGACCTAAAACCCAGCTTCTCTCTCCCAGGCTGAGCCAGCCTCTGCTGTGGGGCCTGCAGTGCTTTCTCTCCCTCTCTCCCCCTCCTCACCGCTCCTCCTCAGTGTCCCCAGCTGTCCAAGGAAGGGGTGAGTGAGCGAGTGCTTGAGAGACAGAGAACTGCACTCTGGCTGCTGCTCCTTTCTGGCCTCTTGCTAGTATTTTCCTAAATGATGTGACACGGCCTGTCTCTGTTTCCGGCTCTGCAAAGCCCTGGCACCACCAGCTGAGCCCAGCAGCCCTGGCATGCCCTTGAGGGTGGTGGACACACTGTATCTGTCCGCGGAAGCTGCCCTCCCAGCCGTGTGTGGGCAGTCCCCACTCCAGCGGGCAGCTCTCCCTCAGGGCTCTTCCCACCTTCCGCAGGCGGCTCCTCCTGCAGGCAGCCCCGGCCCAGGGGGCAGGAGGGCAGAGCCAGGCCCCGGGCCCAGGGGGCAGGAGGGCAGCGCCAGGCCCCTGGGGGGCAAGGCCCTGGGCTGTGGTGCACCTACAGGGGAAGGGACTTCTGAGGTCAAAGTAGGAAGACCCAGCGTTTAAACTTGTAATTGCTGCAAGTCCCTGCTGAGAGTTAAGACAGAGGATGTCTTCCTGTGATTGGGTTCCCCGTAGTCTTGCCTGAGCATCTCTTTGAGTGACAACCTCCAGGCATTACTGACCTGAGGAGAGAAAGCGGACCCCCGGGGCCACAAAATGGCACCTCAGGGAGGCTGAGCCAGTGCCTTCGTTGGGACTGAATAGAAATCAAGAACCAGTGCCTGGGGGTTCTACTCATAGCTTCCAGGTGAGCACAGTGTGGGTGAGAAACTGGCGGGCCATGCTGCCTGGGCTCCTCCCCACGCCCTCAGTCGGGTGGCGATGGGTCTCTCCTCCTCGGGCCTGCCTGCAAGTGGCTTCCCGATGGAGCCAGTTGTCACCTCGCCAGTGGGGGCTGGAGAACAGTTCTCACCACCTGCTGCAGGCAAGTGGATTTAAAACTCTTGCTGAAAAGAAAAATAGGGGGCAGGTGTAAGCCAGCCTCCGGCTGCTACAAAGCAGGTGAGGCTCTGTTCAAGCCACCACTTAGCCCACTAGCCCACTCTTCCTGATATTTGTTTGTTTACTTGCTCTGCGGCCAGGGGGAGACGCTGTGGAGCGGTGCAGGAATTCCCGCAGCGGGAGGGGCTGGAGCTTCTCCTCGGGAGCTGATGGGACTGAAGAGTTAGAGGGCGATTTTCCAGGGTGATGATCTGTAAAATGAGAGCCCCCCAAGCCTTCTTGTAGCTCATCAACTCTAATCCCCGCATGTAGCCTTGGGCAGGGAGGCTGTGTTCCTTTTAATTGCCCCAATCCTTAGTGGCTTACAAGGATACCTATGTAATGACTCCCCATTTAATGACTCAGTTTCTTCGGCTCAGGAATGTGGGCAGGGCTGAGGCTGAGAACCAGGTGTCAGAGCTGTAGACTCATCTGAGGCTCAAGGCTCGACTGGGGAGAAATCCCCTCAGGTTGATGTCAAAGTTCACCTCCAGAGGCCCTCTCTCTGCAAGGTTCAAACCACTAATGGGGGTGCCCACCTCCAGTCTGCAGAGGGTGGACTCTTTTATAATGTAACCTAACCCAGGTGTGACATCCAGCACTTTTGCCACATCCTGTTGGTGAGAAGCAAGTCACAGGCTTCCGCCCACAAAGCCCTTAACACCGGGAGGCAGATCACAAGATCGCCTTGGAATTCTGCCTGCCCCAGGGAGAGGATACACGCTTATCAGTAAATGTTTCCAAAGTATTTCCAAGTGAAGGCCCAACCTATTCCGCGGGATCACACTCTTCTCTTTGAAAGGAAGCAGGTTTTTCTTTTCTCCCAGCTCAGAAAGCCTCCAAGTCCCCACACCCCGGCCAGCCAGTTCTTTCTCCACTTTATCTGGCCCCTGCTCTTCCGTTTCCCTGTTATTGAGAAAAGGCGCTTTTTTAAATTGTTGTCTTTTTTACTTTGAATCTTCCTGGAAGAATTCGTGTCACTAAGATTTGGTTGGACATAATAGTCACAGTCACTTAGTAAATGGTATTTCCAGCCCCTTTCTTGTAGGACTATTTCCTCCATTAACTGTATTAACCCATAAAACTCAACAATGGTATGTAAGGAGCTGAATTCACTCTGGCCATGAAAGGACTAAAACCTGAGGCACGTCCAAAGAATTCTGCCCCCGGCCATGTTTCCAAAGTGCTGATGTCACAGGGTTGGGGTTTTTCAGTCTCTCTCTTCTTTTTTTTCCCCCCTGAAGTAAGACTTAAGGTTGGTGCACCCTTGTTAAGTTTTTATCCTATTTCATGGAGGGAAACAACCAAACGGCTTCAGATGGGAACTCCTCTGCCCTTAGTCCCAGGCTCTGGTGACAGGCAGCAAGGCGGGCACCGGGGAGCCTGAGGGCCAGCTCCCTGTAACCTGCGCTCTCTCTCTTCCAGGTTCCATGCTGCTGAAGGCCTGGAGGTTGTGACCGGCTCCCCAGAGCCCCCCGCGTGGCTGTAACTCCAGGAAGGTCTCTTCGGCCTCCGTCCCCTCTCACGGCCCCTCCGAAGCCCCGGGAGGAAAATGATGTGACGGCTTCCCACCAGAAAGGACTGTCGGGCGCACAGAACCCTGTGAAGTGAAGACAGTGGCCCTCTTCCCCTCTCGCGGAAGAGACAGTCTCCGGTTCCAAAATGCCAGCCAAGACCCCCATCTACCTGAAGGCCGCCAACAACAAGAAGGGGAAGAAGTTTAAACTCAGGGACATCCTGTCCCCTGATATGATCAGCCCTCCCCTCGGGGACTTCCGCCACACCATCCACATCGGCAAGGAGGGCCAGCACGACGTCTTCGGGGACATCTCCTTCCTGCAGGGCAACTACGAGCTCTTACCGGGGAACCCCGAGAAGGCCTCCCTGGGTCCGCTCCCCGGGCACAGCGAGTTCCTCCGGGCCAACAGCACCACCTCCGACTCCGTGTTCACGGACACGCCCTCCCCGGTGCTCAAGAACGCCATCTCCCTGCCCACCATCGGGGGGTCCCAGGCGCTCATGCTGCCCCTGCTGTCCCCGGTGACGTTCCACTCCAAACAGGAGGCCTTCGGGCCGGCCCGGCTGGCCCGGCTGCCCTGTGAGCCCGTGGCCGAGGAGAAGGCCCCGGAGAGGAGCCGTCTGGTGGGCAACGGGGTGGCCCACCAGGGCGACGTCTCCTGGGCCTCCAGCGGGTCCGCGTCCGTGTCGCAGTCCAGCCAGGGCAGGGACAGCCACTCCTCCAGCCTCTCCGAACAGTACCCCGACTGGCCGGCCGAGGACATGTTTGACCACCCGGCCCCCAGCCAGCTCGTCAAGGAGAAGACTAAGTCGGAGGAGTCCCTCTCGGATCTCACGGGCTCCCTCCTCTCCCTGCAGCTCGATCTCGGGCCCTCGTTTTTGGACGAGGTGCTGAATGTCATGGACAAAAATAAGTAGCAGGACACCCCCGGCGATTCCTCCGGGACGGAAGGTATCAAACAACAACAGCCATCAAACCACCACCACAGACCACAGTCGAGGAGAAGAGCATCGCTGGCTGTATTTGCAGCTATGTGATGGGTTTTTCTAAGATAATGTTCCTACAGAGTATTTTTTTACTTGGTATGCCCTGTTTGCAAACACAGTTATAAAAAAATAAAATAAAATAAATAAGAAGGAAAGAAGAAAAAAAAAAGACCTGTCCTGGCAAAAAGAGGAAGTGAGTCAGTGGGAACCCGTCTGGGCAGGATGGCTGATGTTCAGCTCACAGGGTTTGTCTGTAGACACATAGGAATCCGGCTCGGCCAGGAGGGCACCAGCCACCAAGGGCTGCACAGTCACAGGAGGAACTTGCCAGCACTCGGCATTTTCTGAGCAAGAAGAAGTCAAAATTTTATTTAACACCTAAGCCTTTTTTTTCTCTAGACTCTTTTCTATATTCTGTTGTTTGGGCTCACCGCGGCAGATTCTTCAGTGTTAAAACTGTTCTGTTTTCACATTTGAACAATTTCATGGGTTTGTGGGATTTTTCTTGTAGCTCTTATATACACACACCTATATATTATGTCAATATTGCAGAATTTTGACTGTCGGCTACATGTTGGTAGGACAAGCAAAGTATTACTGTAACTAAGTTATTTTTAAAAGTTGAAATATATTTTTATGTGCCTTTGGCTTTTTTATTGCAGAGTCTGCATTTTATAGATGACTACATCGAATGTTGTCATTTGACCTGTTCCCATTGTGGTTCCATTGTAAGCTGCATACATGTATGTTTGGAAAAGTGTATTCATACCTTAGCTTTATTTTCTCTTTTCTTCCCCTGTTAAACTTTTCATAGCAGCCAACCATGGATTGTCAAGTGTAAAGGCACAGGTTACCCATGGCGCTTCTGCAGAGACTGTGGGCTACACCATGTGATGTTCTTTGGAAATATGGATATTTGAGTACAGTACATACCTGCATTACATAGGTACTTCATACAACACAATAAAGAGTAAATGTTAAAATGGCCTTGCATGCTTACAGTAATAAACAAACAAAAGAGTAATAATACTTCCTTATTATATAGTCCAGAGCTAGAAAAATTGCTTTGCTAAAGTATACATGAGTCTTTAAAATAAGATAAGAGGTGACTCCCGTTCACTCTGTAATTTTAATTATTTCCCAAAGGTTTCTGATCCCCCAAACAGGGCCCCTAATGATGCCAGTCTCTCAAAATTCATTTCGTTGCTTCTTCTCCCTCACTTTAACATCCTCTACAGCAAACCTGACAACCCCAAGCCCATCTCTACTGGACATGTGTTTCCATGGGGCAGGTGCCATTTGGACAAGACTAAGGAGGCTAAAAGAGAGCAGCAGAGAGCACTGGCCTCCCAAGCAGCCAGAGAGGCCCTGAGGGTGTCACTTAAGGAAGAAAGAACAGGAAATACACTAATTCCGGGCCCTTTGTTAACGCCCTTTCTTTCCCTTCGAAGACCAAGCCTTGCACACAATCACTTGCATTTCTAGCCCTGAAATATCTTCCTCTCCCAAATCCGTCAGGATTCTCAGGATTCAGAGTTGTTGAAATTCTATGCATCACCTGATCATCTGAAGGAACCTTTGAGCTACAGGCCAACCACAGGATAACTAAGGAGAAGAGGAAACCCTGTTTGTTTAGCACATGGAGTGCCTGCCTTAACTCCTTAGTTGTGTTTCTGTCCCAGGATGTGCAGTGTTCTTTTTCTGTCCACTATACCCCGCTCACAGTTCACAGTTCCAAAGAGATTTCCCAGCCATTTCTCCATTTTGTGAATGAGGAAGAGTCTGATGTATCCCATAATTTTTAGCCAGACTCTCAACTGTCCCCATCTTCATTATGGTTGATTATAGTCGTTCTTTCGTTTTACTTCTCAAATGCAGCATTACCTCAAGGGGAAGATTGAACCAATAGGTAAAATGATGAGGGATGTCTGCACTAACTCTGCTCCCTCTGTGACATATGGGGAACAGTTCTGCCAGCATTGGGTTTGCTTGATAGAATTTAAGCAATAATGCATCCTTGCAGGCACTTGGCTATTAATAAGGGCTCCTCTGAGCCCTTTCACATACAGTCTCTACTGTTAGGTTAGGTACAGTTGAGATGGCAACATACACGCCCTTAGTAGAGAGGAAACAAAGCCACATCCGGTTTGTGAACGATTTCGTTGAGTCAGTTCTGTGGCAGCCTTTCAAATACCTGGTTCCTCTTCCGGGGAGCAGGTGCAGAGCTGGTGGCTTTCTCCTGCAAAAGGGCACTCTTGATGGCACCTGCGGAGAGCTGAATTGGTGCTCTCAGTCTACTTTTAACCTAATTATCAAGATGCACTTTATTTGCAAACTCAAAATGGCAAGCCACCTGTGACCCAGTGACTAGGAAAGAGACCATGCAATTTCTGTAAGTTGAGACCCTTCATGTTACAGCTAAAATCATCTGCTTAAAAAGATAAACGCATCAGAGTACTTTCTTCACAAATACAATGTCATCAATGATCACATTTCAGTGTGTCAAAAAGTCACTGTCAACATAAAAGACCACTTGGTTGAACTGAAAAGAGAACCCAGGGCTCTAGAATCACAGTCTATTCTTTTTTTGTGTTTTTGGAATGTGTCATTTTTTCTCAAGTCTCCCCATGAAAGGAAGTCATGGACTAGAGGAAGTGCATGAGTCTGTGAATTAATATTTTAAATCAGACAAAATAAAATTACCTATTAGGTGATGGTTCTGATGCTCCTAATACGGAACCTAGAGAGACAATCATTTTTACTGTAAATTATATAAACAATAGAAAGCATAAACATGATGCATCCTATTTCTCTCCAATAGGAGTTTCTCCTTTGGAAATTATGTTATCAGCCTTGTCCCAAATATAATAGTTCTAATAAGTAAAATTCTCAGATTTTAGAATTAGTCCACCAGACTAATAAGAATGAGTAACTTATTGTTTTTCTTAGATAAGTCAATAAGCTATAAAAAGGGTTATTGGGTGCTGCCCTGTGTCTACCTTCGACTCAGATGCGTAGACTTCTGGTTTGTTTGGTTGTACAGGACTCAAAGAATGTCACAACATTCAAAACTATATTCACACTAACTTACTGGTTCTGGGTAGGCAATGCAGTCATTTGTTTTCTCAAAAAGAAGATGGTCTCCCTGACAGATTTTTTGCATGTTTGTTTCATCTGATGGTACCTGGAATGTCAGATGCTTTATTCTGATGGCACAGCATTCCATCCAATCAGCCTTTCATCTGAGAGTGTTTCATTTTCGCCTTATTCTTAGAACAAGTGCTTATTAAGATGCAGGCCTGAACATTTCTTCCTTGAGTTATCAGGGAGTCAAAAACGTTACAAATTCATATGGAAGAATGGGGACTATGCTTATTTTATGAAATGATGTAGAACACAGTGAAATGTGTTTTACAACTACACTGTATTTAATTATCTCCCATTTTTACTTAAAAAAAAAATCTGATAGTGAATTCACTTCCATTGGCTTCCAAGGGAGGTCTGTGCTCTTCATCCTTGGAAGGTCAGCCAGATTTCCTCATGGGAAGCCTTTGACATGGGTGATAGATAGATGAAAATATCTGCCCAAATCAAAACCACTCTGCAGAATGGAGTTAATATTCCAGAGACTTATCTGCAGACAGATATCTGCTCCGCGAGGCTAAGTGAAATGGGAATTACCCTCACCATGAAATGATTATTAGAGTAAGTCATGAGGCATATGTGATTCATTACCAAAAATTCATGGGGGAAAAGCGCTTTGAGTTCTGGGGAGGGAAAGATTTGGGGTGAGTTCATGGAAGAGGAGGACCCAACAGGGAGCTCAGAGGACTGGTGAGGTAAAATTCTTTTCGGGAGAGAGGCATGCTCAGGGGGGGAAAGATTATGAGCAAACCAAAGGATACACTGCATCCTAGTAGGGTGTCTACTCAAAATAGTTTGGGAACAGGGATTGAAGTAGAAAAGGCTGGGTTCCGGGCCTGAGAGAATTGGGCCCATGCCTGAGAAGCCTCTCCCTGTGGAGTAACAGACTGGAATCTGAGGCTGCTGAACTGGTGGTTCCCAGGGCTAAAGATGGGTATGCAATTAAGCCACCATGTTGTGAAGGCTCATGCCTATTCAATGGTGCCTGCAGTGTAGGCTGCAGGCAGACTGGGGACACAGCCGCAGTGAGGCTGGTGGGTGTGCAGGGACAGTCATTTGTGATGATGAAAGAAGTGAGAGGAACAGGTATCTCCTGGAACAGCCCTGGATGAAACAAGTTCATATTACAGTCTGGACTGAACACCCTTGGACAGCTCTCCCACCAGTGGTTTCCTCACACCCCCTATCAAACAACTTCTCTACTAACCCCACTCTGGGCTGGGTTGTAATTTCTGATTGAGCATTCCCAGGATTAAAGGAGAAAGCACCCTAGGACACAGAAAAGAAAGTCAAAATGTCACAGAAGAATCTCAGGAAAACTAACTCAATGAAGTAGAAACAAATAGCCCCTGACATTCTCTCAAACTCCTTGAAGTCCAAACTCACAAAACAGGAGCCCAGAGGGATTTAGAAGTCCCGGCTTCCAGAGTCCGGTTTCCTCTATGAGGATCTGCCTCCTCCCAGGGGTGACTTCTGGCCGCTCACCCTTCAGGGAAGACAAGGTTCACTCTTAGGATGAGCCCTTACCTTACAAGGACATCAGGAAACTGGTCATCTCAGCACAAAACCTCCAACATTTACACTGCAAAGACCCACAGTGAGAAGTGGAAAGAGCCTTTCATTACATTTGGGCCTTGAACAAAGAGTTCCTTGAGGGACCACTTCCATGGAAAATTCTGTGGTTAATGTGAGTCACAATAAATGCACATTAAAACCCCCAAAGGATGTCCCATATCATGAGCAGCCCTATTTACAAGTGAAGTAGGCAGCGCCTCGGTTCCAGGTCTGAAAGAACTGGGACCCTGTCTTCAAGGTCACTGACTGACCTAGAAAAACAAACCCGCTGAGGACAATTTCTTCTCCGTGTAGCTGCCCCAGAGCCAAAAAAAAAAAAAAAAATCCACCCTTAGAGATGGGTTCCTTTGGATGGAGTCCCCTTAGAATACTCCTAGGAGCATCTTAACGCCATCAACAACAGAACGTGAACTCACCAGATGTCTACTCTAAGGGCACAGCCTCTAGCAAGGGGACTGGGACAAGGGAGGCACAGAGAGTAAGTGAGACCAGGAAAAGATTGAAGAGTGCGTTCACTTAATGCAAAATTTTGCTGGGAACCCAAAATAATGGGGTGGGAAGAGCGGCTTCTCTAAGAGATTTACCTGTCCCCAGAGGTGGCCTTCACCAGAGGAGATAAGAAAGGCTATAGTTAGCTGGTCTCCCTAGTGCCAGAGGAGTCTATGCAACCATCTATGCAACCATTGAAATCAAATCTACTTTTGAATCAACACACATTAGATAGTACAGGAGAGGGTTAACATTCAACCCTCAGTGATCGACTTGATGCCACTCTCCCTTCAGGCCACAAGGTATCAAGGCATTAATGATGGCTCCAGGCCAAATTGTTGATATTTTTAAATCTCTGTCTAACCTTCCCTCTAGCTCCCCCACCCCGCCCCTTAACTATGGTATCTGAGTGACACAGTTTCCTTGAAGAGATTATCATTTTATCCTGAAGACATTTTTCAGATAGTTTTTCTGCATTCTAAGGTAAATAACCCTGTCCCAGAAACGCGTAAAACTCTGAAAAGCCTGAGACAGCTCCAATACCACATACTGAGTTTTCAGAGTAAGCAGCAATGTGCAGGCACGTCTCTGTAAAGTAAGCGGGGGCATTGCTCATGGTAGGAGAAGAAATTTGCTAATTGTCTTCTAACCTCTACTCTCATGGCACGAAAATAAAATTGGGATGGGACTAGAAATGAGAAGCAAAACACTTTATGGTGCTCTGGCCTCACATTTTTCACCATAAATGGCAAGAAGAGCAGAGGAACACAACCTTAGATATTAGATTAGGATCCATCCAATCAAGTTCTCCCATCCTCGAAGCGGACCAGGGCCCTCTGACCTAATAAGCACTGTATGGGAAGATTCACTCTGCAGTAACTTCTTCAAGTGGTGGCTTCACTGTTGATTTAAATTGCTCATGTTCAACACAGTTGGCTCTTTGGACTTCATAAGCACATTAAAATTAGGTAACTGAGAGAAAAAGTTGTAAGTGTCATGATAAGAGAACACAGAGAGGGTCGGGCCTTGTTGTATAAGAGAAGGAGAAGCAAGTCTTCCTTTCCAAGACCCCACTCCTGGATGTTGCTCGAAGGATTGCCAGTGAAATAGCTTTGAGGAGTGAGGGACCCGCCCCTCTAACCAGCCACTGAGGAGGAATGCCTAGAGACTCTCTCCTTTCTTCCTGCCCCTGACCATTGAGTGTCTCCTCCCCAGGAGACTCCTTGGCTTCCCAGCCCTCACTCCTCCCTGCAGGTCCTAGGAGAAGGTCATGGGAGAGGAAGGAGCAAGCCCATCTGGAGAATGGTTTGGAGGTATGATCCGCCTGGACGTGACCGGGAAGAACTCTTCTGGGTCTCTTTCCCTTCTAACAAGGACTCCTCTCAAAGGTTGAGGTCACTATGATAACACCGTATGATAGCATATGAACAGTGTACCTGTGGTAGACTGCATCATGGTCTCCAAAACTATCAGGTCCTAACCCCTGGAATCTCAACATGTTACGTGATTTGAGGAAAAGTATCTTTACAGACATAATTAAGGACCTTGAGATGGGGAGTTATTCTGGATTATCAGGGTGGTCCTTAAATACAATGGCAGTTGTCCTTATGAGAGAGGTAAAGAAAAAGCCGACGCACAGAAGAGGAAACAAACTACAGAGGCAGCGGTTGCTGGGATGTGGCCACAGGCCACGCTGGAAGAGAGAAGGGACAGATAGATTCTCCCTGAGCGCCGAGAGCCTCCGGGGGGAGGGTGACCCTGCTGACAGCCTGACATCCGCCCAGTGATGTCAGCTGACTTGGAGCTTCTGGCCTTAGAACAGTGAGAGAATAAATTCCTGTTCTTTTAGCCACCAAATTTGTAGGCATTTGTAAAGCAGCAGTAAGAAAATAATGCAATACCTAAGCATTGGAGAGAAATCAGAAAAAATGGAATATTTTAAGGATGGAAAATGCTATGGGTTGAATTATGTTCTCCTTATGTTCTATTGTCTGTTGAAGACAACCTCCAGTGTGACTATATCTGGAGAGAGGGCCTTTAAAGATATAATTAAGACTAAATAAGATCAGGTCATAAGGGTAGACATAACCCAGTAGAGCCGGTAGCCTTAAAGGAAGAGAAAGAGAATTTCTCTCTGTCTGTCTCTCTCTCTCTCTCTCTCTCTCTCTCTCTCTCTCTCTCTCTCTTTCTCTCCACATAGACAGAGAAAGTGCCATGAGTACACAGCATAAAGGTGCCAGCCGCTCTGTGGTATTTTGTTATAGCGGCTCCAGCAGGCCAATACAGACAGTTCATAAAGAACACCTCCTTGAAGAGTTGGGTTCTTTAAGGAGATAAGACCAGGATGGCCCACCTCCCTGGACCTCAGCCTTCACTGTTAGGTGAGGAGTTGACACTGATTCAGGGGTGCTCTGGCTGGTGGTGAGGTAGGAGAGAACATTGCAGGCAGGAGATCCGCAGGAGTAACGTCTAGCCCTGCAGTAGCTTTTCCAGAAAGCGCCCCCTACAAGTGCACGGAGAGAGAGAGAGAGAGAGAGAGAGAGAGAGAGAGAGAGAGAGAGAGAGAGAGAGAGAGAGGCTTCCATATGCCTCCTGTCCAAGGCGGGCAATGCAGTGTCTAATCAGACACAGGTGTGATGCCCCAGCCCTTGGGAGCTGAGCGGCTCCCTCCAGGCTGAGCTGTCACTGTCACTCATAACTGATTGTTGCTGGTGTAACGCAAGTCAGGTGTGTCCGTGGTGGGCCACCTTGGGGAAGATGGAGGGAAATAAAAAACTTAGAAAATGTTTTGAGGCTTGTTTCCAGCCCCGGACAGCATTTGATGTGGGCAGGGGCCAGATTAGCCCTGTCATCCGATAGCAGCCAGAGGAAAGCCGAGAAGGCTGCTGGGGCCCCGAGCTGGGGCTGGGGATACTCTTCGGCAGCTTTGGCCTCAGAAGTGTCCCTCCCCACACCATGCCGGGCACAGGGACATCAGCCTGCCCAGGATGCGGGGGGCAAATCAAAGAAGAGGCCAGAGGGCTCCCTGGACCCCAGGGGCAGAGCCAGCCAAAGGGAAGGGAGATCTTTGGAGGATACCTGGGGAAATGAAAGGGCTGTTATGGCTGACATGCCCCCCCCCCCCACACACACACACCTGCCCCCAGGGCAGAGGGTTCAATATTTCTAGGCCCTTTTTAGACATTTAATGTCCAACCATTGCATTGTGGGAAGTCACACCCTGAATACTCATCTTCTCACTGGCCCCCTAATATTTAGGGGATCATCCTGAGCTCTCCATAGGACCCAGAGTCCTGCAACCCAATGTGACACAAACAGGTGACGGAGAAAATGATACCTTTGGGGAAAGTGATGCCCACCAGGCGAGGCCTGAGTGCCACGTGGCAGTGGTGGCGGCCGCAGCAGGGCAGGGCAAACCCATCCCACGTGACCGTGGGCAGGAAGCACACCCAGGACCGAGAGCCTGGGAGGCCCAGGAGCCATCTAATGAGTTAAGAAATAACCAAGTAGCCAAAATCTTCCTTCGGACAGGAAGGGCAGAACTGTGACTTGGCCTCCGACTTCCATGGCTGGAGAACATGGGTCAGAGAACGCGCTCCAGTCTCTCCCACTGAAACCCAGGGAGCCCTGCCTCGAACCCCTGGCTCACGCTCAGCCTTGACAGGGGAGTTTACACCTGTCTCCAGTTCTTTGTATGTCTTTGCAGGAGCTTCTCTATTCTGAACCCACGACTGCCTCCTCCGGGAAGCCAGCATTTAAATCAGTTGTTATGTCCTTTTTAACCCCAACACACTTGACACAGGGACCCTCCCCCCATGGTGTTCTAACCACGGCCACCCTCCTAACGCCACAACACAGTCCTCAGACTCGGCTCTCCGCCAGGCCCAGAGTTGTTGAATGAAGGAAAGGATGAAAGAATGAATCCATGGATGAAGGGTAGACGCTAACATTAATATTCACCAAAGAAGAATTGCTTTATTGGCCCACAACACATTAAGTCCACAAGAAGTTAAGAACATCTCAAGAGCCTTGACCAGATGCAAGAAATGCCATAAAAGCTGAGAAAGAATTTTTGAGGAAAAGAAAACAAGGTACAAACAAGGTGCACGTCTCCAATGTCCTGAAAGGATACTGAGACTAGAGACGGAATCCTTTTAAATATATACATGTATATACTTGCAAATGTCTCCATGGATGTGGATTGCTTTTCATGTTTACACATTTTTGTTATTTACCTTATAAAAGAATATAGCCCTGTAGGAACGTATGATTGTTTGCTAAATAAGACGGAGCCATTACAGCTTTAAGAATGCCATTGGTTTAATAAAGGACAAGAATGTGCTTTGGAGCCTGAAAGCACTTAGAGTCCTGAGCAAGCCCAAACACACATTTTTAATCAGCGTTAGTGCTTTATGAAATTTTTAATCTGCCACTTAAGAGACGCTAATGTAGAAGTTGGCAAAAACAAACAACACCCAAGCCTGTCACCTTTACCAGACATTATCTAAATGAGCTAAACCAAATGTGTTTCAAATACCCTACCCCGCTGCTACATGAACACACAGGAAGGCAGGACGTTGGCAGCAACTGATTTTATATCCTAAATGGTGGCATTGGTCATTTCTAGGGTAGCCAAATAGTATCAGGAATAATGACATATAAATTATTCAGAATAACAAAGAGGAACAACACATATAAATTGCCTGTATTGGCTCCTGGTTGAAGGCGAAAATTGCATCTTAGGCTATCCAAAAATTTTCGAATGTGATTTTGCTTTACTAGCTTTCTGTGGTAAAAATATAGGCACATGGGCATGAGTTACACACAACACTCCATTATCTCATCCAGCACGGCAGCTGTCACCAGTCTCAGGACACTTGATCCAACAGGCAACCAAAGACTTAAAGAGCCAAGTTCTAACCACAGACAGGAGCGCACACAACAGGACACCTCAAAGAATTTCCATTTGTGCCATCCTGGGCATCTTGGCATTCTCAGCATACTATAACCTGATTGTCCAGATGCCAGGTCTGCGAATGATCCTGACTCTCTTTTCTGGGTTAATATGGGGCTCTTTATATCATGAGTTTCATAGTTCCTAAAGCAAGGAATAAATTCTATGCCAACATGTTGCCTATATATTAAGGCATTATGTGCATCAGTTGTGTGTATGCATGCTTAGTGGTGTGTCTGTGTGTGTGTGTGTGTGTGTGTGTGTGTGTAGAGGGCACATGGATGACCTTTAATTATCATCAGCTGAACTCAGGGCATAGGCAGAGCCATGCCCTGGGAACGTGTTTTCCCAAAATGTGGAAGACAATTATCAGTAGATTTCTCATCTTTATCCATGAACTTGGAATGAGGAACGAATAGGACCTTGACTTACCCAGGTCTTGATATGCTAAATCACAGGAATGAGGGAATGAATAGGACCTGGGCATACCCAAAGCTTCTTTGACCTTAAACCCCCCTTTGGAAATAAATAAATGCACTGTGTTGTCTGTGATGGGGGTTGACTGTCTCTCCAGCAGAGTGACAGCCCCCCACCTGGGTCCCAGCTTGAATCTATTTCTGTGTCTTGGTCTCTTCTTTTCTTTAATTTCTTAATCCCCAACTCCTCCACTCAGGAACCTGTTGTTTTCTGTGTGGGTCTCAGAAAACAGAGAAACAGCCCCCCCGCCGCCCCCCCCCCCCGTGTGTGTGTGTGTGTGTGTGTGTGTGTGTGTGTGTGTGTGTGAGAGAGAGAGAGAGAGAGAGAGAGAGAGAGAGAGAGAGAGAGAGAGAAAGAGAAAGAGAGAGAGAGAGAGAGAGAGAGAAAGGAAGGAAGGAAGGAAGGAAGGAAGGAAGGAAGGAAGGAAGGAAGGAAGAAGAAAGAAAGAAAGAAAGAAAGAAAGAAAGAAAGAAAGAAAGAAAGAAAGAAAGAAAGAAAGAAAGAAAGAAAGAAAGAAAGAAAGAAAGAAAGAAAGGGGGAAGGGAGAATGCCTGGCTGACTAAGACAGGCAGATGATCAAAGAGACTGAGAGAAAGCATGGCAATTATCTGCTTGGAAAGGAGCTGAGGAGTACACAGTATTACAAAGCATACATTGATTTTTGAAAAGGAGACAACAGAGAAAGAGCAACCTAAATGAGTGGAAAACGTACAGGGAAGTACAAACCTGAAAACAGACAGGAGAAACTACAAATGAAAGTAAGAGTAACTTAAGAGGAATGAAAACAAGATGACCACAAGTAGGACTGTCCCTGGGGTGTGTACTAGGCAAATATTTTTTGCTGGGTCCCTGACAATATAAACAATTTGATTTTTTAAAATGTTTTACAAAATTCATGGGTCTACATGAGGCATAATGATTTATCAATGAAGATTTAGGATAATGGGTAGGGAAGAGGTATTTGCATATTTGTTCATTGTCCAATCAGGGTTAAGTGAAGATTCTCCATTGTGTCTAGGCACCATCATTCCCTGTGCAGGTGTCAGAACCATCTGTGTTCTCTGCTGTTAGATGTGTCAATTTCACCTTCCCACTGGGAGAAACGGGTGACAACACGATAATTAACACTCATAATACGATGGCTCTCCAGAACATTTGTGTATTGAAACAACATAGATCTGGCCTCTGCATTTCCCTAACACCATTTATTTAATGTTGGTTATATCATCGCTCATGATGCCTCATTATCCATCCTGCCACCATGAATCCCAGCTTCCAATGACTCTCTCTAGGCTTATTATTGGCATCGTGGATGATGGTCAGAAAGGCAAGCCTTACGCAGAGCATGAAGGGAAAAGTGAATGTTAATCCACTTTCTGATTGTGTGAAATGCACTGTTTGAAATCTTGTAGAGGAAACACAGAACAGCACGTTTTCCCATCCAGGTTTCTGTAGAACTCCTTTGGGTAATCACTGAATTCCTAGAATGTGATTTCTTTCAACACTGACGGCACCTCTGCCTTCCACAAAGCCCACCACAGGGAGGAGTGCAAACAAAGAAGAGTGGCCCCATTATGCAAGGAATATCCATCTCTCACCCACATGTCTTAAACATGGAGCTCAGTGTCAACACATAGATTGGCACCTACACAATGAGTCAGTCAGAAGGGTCTGCTGGCATTCACAGAATCATGCTCAAAAGCTCTCTGAGGAGAAGGGTCTGGCCACCTCTGGAGGACTGTGTAGGTAGGGGCTTGACCATTCTGGTGCCAGTGATGGATAGTGAGCAGGATAAAGGGTGCATGATGCCACTTTTGCTGCCTTGGGGTGCTATAGACCAGGGACTATCATATAATGGAATATGGAGGGGTGATAGCCAACCATGGAGCCAACATGTGGCAGAATGAGTGTTGGCAGTAGGCTGTGGGTAACTCCGAACTCCGAACTGTGTCTTCTACCTCAGAGTTATAAAAACCAGTGTGTCTGCACCTGTATGGTGGCTCAAATCTCCTGAAATCTCAACAAGGAATGACTGGACTATATTGGGGAGCAATTGCTTGTCAGGCCACCCTCCGGGAATGAAGGCCAGGTCAAGGGCCCGAGAATGACCACATAGATATGAGTCCTGGAGTTTTGGGGGACATATGGTTGATCCCCCCTGGTGGATAGAGAGTAGAGAGCAAAGAATACCCCAAAGGAGAGAAATGGGAACCAGGGTCCCCAAGGATATTGGTCCTGGGACGCTACCCAGATAAGCCTGCCACTCCAGTTGTCCCCAGGTACATGAGGAAACTTTGAAAATGTTTGAGGAAGGTACTCCAAAATGTAGGAAACCCTGAGATGTAGGGCCTGGGACAGACACCTTTGGGTCCAAAGGCTCTACTGATGTCAAGGCTGACCAACAACATTAATTAATAACTGGAAGAGTTGTGGAGAAATCTGAGACATGGGGCAATCAAGCAAAATGTCCCATACACAGCTTCTAAGGGGCGGAGTCTGATTTGAACCCATACAGTCTGGCTCTTGACTTGTGCTCCCTATTGTGAAAATATCTAAAAATATTATAGACTTTATGTTCAGACAGACTTAGGTTTGACTCACCACCCTTAATGCCAGTATGTCACCTTGGGATCAAGTATAGATAAGTAGTATGCACTTACTTCATAGGATTGTTTTGCAGGGATCAGCTAACTTTTTATATAAAGGACCAGATAATAAATTCTTTAGGCAGTCTCTGTTGCAACTAGTTAATACTATGGTGTGAAAGTAGCTATAGACAATGCATAAATGAATGGGCATTGCTGTGGTCCCAATAAAACTTCATATGAAAACAGATTGTGGGCTGGGGTTGGCCACAGGCCTGATTAGTTGGACCATGAGTTTGAGTTTTAATTCAGAAAATGCCAATAAAAGTTTTATAATAGTTACCTGTACTTAGTAAATATTCCAAAAATATTAGCTGTTATTGTATCAATGAAATGACTACATTTTAAAATGTTTAAGGCTTTAGTGTGTCTGCCACTTTAAAAAAAAATTTTGGTATAATCATTTTCCAGTTACAGTATACATACTTGAGGGAAAATAATGGGTGAATAAACGTTTCATTACTTGAATTCTTTCTCATTCTCATTATTTTTTCAAAGCCCTTTTAGAGTTACTTTTCACCTGAAACTGCCATTATCTTCAAAATGTGTGAGTCAGGAAGTAGCTGGCATTGGTTAAGTATAGCTTTACCATGTATTTAAAATGAAATTTTCCATTCATCCATAATTCTATTTCAACAGTATTATAAAACTAGAGGCTTGGTGCACAAAATTCATGCACAGGGGAGGGGAGGGTTGTCCCTCAGCCTGGCCTGTGCCCTCTTGCAATCAGGGATCCCTCAGGGGATGTCTGACTGCCGGTTTAGGCCCAATCCCTGTGGCAGTTGGACATCCCTCTTGCAATTTGGGATCTCTGGCTCCAAACCACTCGCCTACTTGCCTGATCACCCTTAACTGCCTCTGCCTGCCTTCCTGATTGCCCCTAACTGCCTCTGCCTCGGCCCCCACTGCCATGGCTTCATCGGGATGGTCGTCTGGAATGATGTCCAGAAAATCGTTCAGCTGTCTCATCTAATTAGCATATTATACTTTTATTATAATAGATAGTGGGAATTTTAGACGTTACAAATCAAATTTTTCTTTGAAATCTACATTTCAAGAATACATGTAATGAATAAATAATGGGCTTTATCATCTTCCATTGATTCCCATAGCCATTGATGGTATCATTTATTTGGAATCTATGCTGTCCCTTCCTGCAATCTTTTATCTTTGGGAGATGATCCCTTTCCCCACCCCGTTCCTGTAGTTTAAAACTGCTATCATCAATGTCAACTGGTCTTGGGGATGAGCAAAGGAGCCCAGCTGTGAGTTGCAAGGGTTGTTTGCTGGTCTTATTTCCAGCTGTTGGGGGGATGTTAGGTAGATAGAATGCAACTGAGTAGAGAACAGCAGAGGCCAGGGGTGGGATGACAGAGGCTTATGATGATTGAGTTCTCATCTGCATTACCCCTAAAATCTCCCCAAATTCTCTCATGGTTTGGTTATGAGAGATAATGAATTCCTCCTTTGCCTAAGCACATTTCAGTTGATCTTGGACTATGACATCACCCTTGGGTGATTCGAATCATCCCACTTGGCTTATCCCAAGAGAAACTTTATAGTCTGCCACTCACCAGATGTGTAGCTTTGATATCATAGAAAGTAACTTCCAAAGACTAAAGCTCACTCAAGGGTACTTCTTTCATCCAGAACACCAGATGGAACCAACTAAGTCAAAAAGAGAATGACTTAAAATGACTAGGCACGGTTTTACATTTATTTCTTTTTTTAATCCTCACCCGAGGATATGTTTGTGTGTGTGTGTGTTTTTTTTGTTTGTTTGGGTTTTTTTTTTTTTTTACTTGATTTGAGAGAGAGTGAGGGAAAGAGAGAGAGAAATAGCCATGTGAGAGTGAAACACCAATTGGATGCCTAGGTATGTGCCCTGATCAGGAATTGAATCCACAACCAACTGAGCCATCTGGTCAGGGCTGTGTTTATTTTTATAACTAATACAGTTGGGAACATTGTGCCTAATTTGGATGGTTGGGACTGGAGGAAAACTTCAAACTTCTATTACTGGACTGAGAGAAATATGGGCTATCTTCAAGGTTTTTCAGCAAAACATAATTTTAGGAAAACCTTGTAAAAAAGGAGCAGCAGACTTCTCTGGTTCAGTTTTTGCTTTTTGGTGTTTTCCTAGTTCTTCCCTGGCTTCTTGGGAGTCATCATTCGGGCATCTGGTGAGTAAACAGATATGGCTACACATTGGCACAATGGTCCCAGCTCTCTCTGTATTCTCCTATATTAGACAGCTTGGGTTACCATAAAAAAATATCATAGACTTCATAGCTTAAACAACAGAAATGTATTTTCTCATAGTTTTGTGGGCTGGAAATCTGAGATCAGGGTGCCATCATTATTAGATTCTGGTGAGAACTCTTCCTGGCTGGCCTTCTCCCTGTGTCCTCACATGGCCAGGGAGAAGAAAGAGAATAAGCTACCTGGTGTCTCTTATTATAAGGGCACTAATCCCATCATTCTGTCCCCACCCTTATTAGCTCATCTAAAACTATCTCCCAAAGGCCCCTCCTCCAAATACCATCACATTGGTTAGGGCTTCGTTGTGAATTTGGTGAAGATGTAGTCCACTCCATTGCCTTAAGGAGATTGTTGGTTTTTAGAGATTAACCAATTAGTTGTTCTTAAAGTTTAGAACAATCCACTATCCAAATACTTTTTCATCTGCTGTTCATGTAGTGCAGTGTGAGGCAATGAGCAAGGCCTCTTGGAACCAGAGATCTGAGTTCAGGCCCTGCATAGACTATTGATTTAAGTAGGTTACTTAAGTTTTTTGAACCTCAATTTCCACTTCTGTAACATTAAAATAGTAAGATTATCTGCTTCACAGGGATATACAAAATAATACATGTGAAAGGATAGATATAAAATATTCTTAACCACTTGGCTTTAAACAACCTTCTCTACCGAATAACTACCTTAATTTTCTAACCCCCAAGGGCACCAGTCATTCACATCTTAGTTGGAATTAATCAGTCTGAAAAGGTGGGGATTCAGATCGTTTTGGAATGGGGGATACATACAGTAACGAAAGAAGACATAGGTGGCATTCCAAAGGAAGATTCAATTAGACATTTAGGGACTAGAACAAGGGGTTCTGTCAGTAGTGAGGATAAGATGGTGCTGAGGGAAGGGCCCCAAAAAGAATATGGGAGAAGAAACGCTGGAGATCAGAAAAGTGCAGCTGCAAAGTGTTCGAAAAACTAGCTCTGGAGATCGGGCTCTTTCTCTCCAAAAAGCCCATTATGCTCCCTCCCTTTTCCCTGATCCAAAAGGCGGCAGGAATCCCTGTCACACCTCCTAACACTCAGTGCCTCTGGGACAGGAGAAGGAGCGCAGGATCAGAGGGTCCTATTTGGCTGAAGCCCATCCCCACCACAGCCACACCCGACCCAGAAAGCTAGCAAGCCATGGCCAGGGCCAGCTGTGTCTGCCCAGCTAGGGAGCAGATGCCGCCGGCCTGGGGTTTTCTGTGAGGCTCTGCTGTAACTCTCCGCCAGGAAGTGCCTTGGGAAGGCAAAGAAACAGAGACCAGACACCTAACTTTATAAAAACTAACAAGTGTCTAATCTTCCCAGTGGCTTGCTTGTACAGCTGTAGCGCTTGCCTGTGACATCCTTTCCCCGGACTCTCGCCAACGGTAACACTCAAGGAGAACGCTCTCTTATAAGGGGACAGGGGGAACCCTACACCTCCAGGGAGCTTTCCCAAAAGTGACTTGAGAATGCCTTTCCTCTCCATTTTACTGGAGCCAGCTACATTCATCTTACTAATATTCTTCTCAAGAGACTACGAATTTCAGACGACAAAACCCTATTTTCCAGAATCTTCCACGTGGTCACCGCCTATTAATTACCTCTGCTTGTCAGCCGGCCCCCCACACAGGGTTTCAATGTTTAGTCTGCCGTTTGTATAATCATTCTCCTGCTTCATAATTACCCTCCAGAATTACTCAGCGCGGAAGGCACACCACAAAGTCTGGCCTTTTCATTTTCTCACAGTGATGCCTGGTCAGGTCTGTAGTCAGAGGCTTGCTCGGGTTGGGAGATGGAACTTGATGCAATGCTTGCCCTTTGAGCAAATGCCCAGTTTCACACCTACCTCTCAGGTTCTTGGGTGGGAGGCCAGATGAGTGGGTGCTGGGAGTGAGTGAGGAGGGGAAGCCGTCTGTGTCTCCATTGTGCACACAAGATGGTGTCTCCACACATCCGGAGGCGAGAAGACCTCGGCGCCCCATGTTCAAAACTGGCCCTGTCCACGTTGGAACAGTAATGAGCTTGAAGAAGTCTTCGCATGGCCTTGCACACCTACCTGCCAGGCCTGGACCTGTGTCAGACTTGGGTCAATGGAGCCAAGAAGGGCAGGTCCACCCAGTGGGAATGGACACTTGGCTTCCAGGTGAAAGCAGAAAGGGAAAGAAGACTGAGACAGCTCTGAGGGAAAGGCAGGTTCAGAGAACAAGCCTGTCATGGTGCATGGTGACCCTCCTATTCCCAAGGGTCAAGGCCCTCTCTAATCCAACACACTAGCTATTTCCAGTGCTATCTCCAATTATTCATCATCACAACACTTCATTTCAGCCAGATGGGCTTACTCACCGCACTCCCAGATCTCTCATCACCTCTGTGATTCTGCTCATGCCTTCTTCTGCCTGGAATGCCCCCTTTTAATACTCAAATCTACCTCCTCCAGGGAGATTTTCCTTTCCTGACAGCCTCAAAGAGTCATTTACCTCTTTGAGACAATTTCATACATTCAATTTATAAATTGATCTTCTCTGCCTCTCTTCTATTGATACCTTCAAGTGTCATTCATATCTTAAATGGTTACTTGACTTTGTTGATGTATTATGATCTTGTCATATTAGCCTCACATCTCTCAGGTACAAATAACAGTACTCAGTAAATGTCTTTATTTGATGTGGTTCTTTAGCTATTTCAAACTCAGAGTTTATCCATTCTTTACCTTGCTAGCAAAAGCCAGAATTAAGAATTGGTAGAATGGTGATTCAGCCCCATTAGCAGTCAATACTTAGTTCATTTGTTAATTGGCTCTATGATTTTAGGGTTTGCTTATGTTTTCTTACTCCTGCATTCTAAATATATGCCTAACTATCAGCTCATGCACAGTAAATTATTTTCTGGGTTTTTTTAGTGTGTGTGTGTGTATGTGTGTGTTGCTAGAATGAGAGCCAACTTGCTCTCTACTCTCTGTGAAAAGGGGAATTAGTCATGGTTACTAAAAACTGTAGAACCTATTCAAAGTAAATATCTGCATGAGATTGCTTTCACTCAAAATCTGAATACCCATATGAGATTGAATTTTTCAATATTTACTGTAACTTATGATATATATATATATATATATACACACACATACACACACACACACACACACACACACACACACACACATATGCACTTCCTAAGCTCTATTGCAACCAAATTATCTCTTTCCTGCTGCCTATCCAGTGTTATGACCTGACCTATGGCTGGCAACATACATTATCCTAAGTAAACCTTATGGCATCAGTAAAGCTTTAAGTATACAGGAATAAAAAGGAAAAAAGAAAAAAAGGAGAAAAGAAGAGAGAGAAAAGGAAAGAAAATATAAGAAAGTTGGAAAACCTTAAAAGGCAACATAACTAATGACAAAAGTGTGGCAGGATGGTAAGAAGCTAGGAAAACTCCTGGGCAAGTGGAATGGGGAAAATGAGACAAGAAAATTAAACAAGCCAAACAGTTTGGGTGAATCGCAAGACCTTATCTTCCCCAACCAAGGGCATTTGAGGGAAAATGGTTTATACCTTTCCTCCCTATCCAGATAATACATAGCTTATATCACCCTCACTTGGAAAAATAAAGCCCAAAGATCCAATTAATGCCATTTGTACCAGCTAAAGCCAAGGGCAGGTGAAGTTTCGGGGGGAAATGACAAAAATCCAAAAGCATTTGGATGGTATCACTTGAGGGGAGAATGTGGCAGGATAAATAGCTGCTAGGGAGGAAGAGGGGGAGGGGGGGAAGAAGTGCCGTAATTTTCGGACCATAAGACGCACCGGACCATAAGACGCACCAGTTTTTAGAGAAGGGAAATGAAGAAAAAAAGATTCTGAAACAAATAGTGTCCTAAAATATTTTATGTGCATTAAAACCCAACATCACAGTCATAAACACATGTAATCAACCCTGTAAAGTAAACAGCAGCATTTAGAACCATTTAGAACCATTATTAACAAATACAGTCAGCAAGACAAAATGTACTGTAAAACACAATAACGAGAGACTTCAGTAATAAATTAGAATAAAGTTGAAGATTTATGGTAAAGGTTCTGCTGAGATCTACAGTATGCCTACCCAGTAGTCAAGCACTGCAACAGAGGGCGGAGAGGAATGATTGGGGGAATAGACGCGGCATTCTTCCGGGCACGGAGTACGGGCCAGCAAGGAGTACAGGCGATGATTACGGTTTGGATTACGCAGTTACCGTACACCGCACCTGGGCTGACATGGAGATATGGCTGCAGCGAGGGCATGGAGGCTGACTACCATACATGGGAACTCCTTTACCACTCGGGGTTTACAGAGCGGGGCAGACACTCTGGGCACGGAAGAATGGACAGTGGCTGCAGCAAGCACACAGAGCCGGGCAAGCACACAGAGACCACACAGAGCCGGGCAAGTAAAAAAACTTTTTTTTTACAGTATATGTGTAGGCTATATTTGGACCATAAGACGCAGGGACTTTCCCCCCCCCACTTCTGGGGGGGAAAAAAGTGCGTCTTATGGTCCGAAAAAATACGGTAGTTTATCTCATGCACTGAACAAAGAAGTCAACTGTCTGGAGACCAGCCAAAATAAAATCATCAGATGTTCTCATAAATTCTGGGGAAAGTAGCAATAATGTATAAGGGGAACCTTGAAACCTATTGGGAGGGTGGGGAGAGTATAAAACCCTTGAACCCCACCAGGAGGTACACTCAGACTAACTGAGTTGCCCACTTGTGCTTTAATGTCAAGGGTATTTTTTAGATAAATTCACTTGTTTTGCTTCCTTAATAAATTTGCTTGCTTTGTTTTCAACACTGCTTTCTGTAACTTGTCTGAATTCTTTATCTTGAGTGTGACAAGATCTGAGAGGGTGGGAAGCCAAGCCCCCTCAGACATGGGCAGCTCTCTGGTAACAAAAGTACTATTTTCAATAATATCTGAAGTCCACTATATGAGTTAAACGAAACATCAGCCTCACAGGTGCAATAATTTTATAAAGAATTTGGGTGAGGGTGACTGGTCCCCGAAACTGACAGGTTCACAGTTTGCACTGGCTGCACCCTCCTCACAAGAATGCCTGCCATCCCCACCACAGTTCACATACCCGCATTCTCAGGACCTCACCAGAAAGATCATGGCAGAACTGGAATTCTCACAGAGGCCACACCTTCTGGAGAGCAGTTGCTCACTGTTCCTCTAGTCTTTGGTTCCTGAGCCCATATGTACAATCCTTATTTTCTTGTTGAATCAACATGAATTTAGAATTTTGCACTTTTTTGAATTCCCCAAAGAAATCCACTAAGACATTCCCTCTATTTTTTATCTCTTCCAGCCTGACTGAAATCCTCATAAGCGCAGTTGGACATAAAAAAATAAAATAAAATAAAATAAATAAATAAATAAATAAATAACCAGCAACATAATTGGAAGGGTTCAGTGGAAAGGGAAAATGTGGGGTCCCTTGTTCAAAAACTATAAATAATTTCAAGACAGCAACTGCAGAGCATTAAACCAAGTGTAGGCCTTCCTGAGCGTGGGGTCCTAGGGGAGTGGGGGGTGGGGGACTACATAGGCTGCAAGAAGCTGGCCCTGATACAGAAAGTCACAGGAATTGAAGCCATGTATATGAAATGCGTGCCATTTGTGGTCAATTACTGCACAGCATAATCATTGTGCATTTCATAATTATGTAAGCGAAAATATGTAATCACGACATAAACACTGCTTTGGAATAACACAATGCAAGGTATTGTTTATACTAGGTTCAGGCTTTATTTTGCTGAATAGCATATTGATTACAGAACCAAACCCTATCCACATGCAAACGGACTTCAGTGGGGCCCCAGGGCAATTCTTCCACTCACAAATTTTAATTTGAAGAGGCAATGGATGCTGTGAATCAAAAAGGCTTTGCCCTAAACCACACCCACCAAGACCAGAAAGTGGATTTAGAAACTGAAATTAGGTCTTCTTCCTTGTTTCACTCAAGAAAAACCAGCTAATTGAAATGATACTGTGGCCAGGTTAGGAGGCAGTTCCTAGACTTTTGGATTTTATAGACCAGTGAAATTTCCAAGAAATGTAGGAGATGGACATAAAATTGGCACATTTAAATTTTTTAATTTTCAATTATAGTGGTTTCAGGTGTACACCCTGGTAATTAGACATGACATAACTTACTAAATGATCATCCCAATAAATCTTACACTCATCCGACAGCATAGTTATTAGAATATTATTGACTATATTCAAAATTGACACATTTTAATTTTGTCATGTAAGGATGTCAAAAAGAAACCATCAATTCATAAAAGAAAGGACATTTGTAACAAAAAGATGTGCAAAATATGATTTCAAAACACAGTTCTTTAATGAATTTAGCATTCTGAAGATCTCACACCAATGCTGTTTTTCCTCACTTATGTAGAAACAGGTGAGAACTTTCCCCTATTAACGTGGTCCGTGGACTGACATTTATGGACAATGGGTCCAAGGGTCAGTGGCTACAGGAATGTCTTTATATAAAGAGGATTTATTGAAGTGTCATTTTGCTCTACACATTGATTCCTTAAGACTCATGGCTGTTCTTTGCTGTAGAGAAACGATTCTTTTTAATATTGTCATCTAGATGTCAGCTTCCCTCTACCTTTAACCTCTAGCTCTATTCCTTAGAGCAAGCATGTCAAACTCAAAGGCCAACACAGGCCAAATAAACAAGGTTTAAGTTTATGTGGGCAGCAAAAAAAAAAAAAAGAAAAGCTTCAATTTTCATAGAAACGTAGGTTTATTTCAATAGAGACATGCTGAATACAAAGGGTTAAAATAACATAAAATAATAGAGCATTTTAATAAAAATTAATATTTTTTTCTTGAGCATTAACTTCCCAGACACAGAATAACAGCACAAATTAATAAGTGTAAGGCAAACAAGCCTATTTTTCTTGCTCTCTGAAAGCGAAATATTTCCTGTTGCACACACCAAACACGTCAGTCTAAGACTAATGACATGGCAATCAGCTGCTAAAATATTCACTGCTAGTATTAGTGGAGAGAAATGATGTGCCTGAGCCTAAGGGAAATGAATGCAACAAAATTATAGTAATCAGTCATTAGAGAACATTCTAGTTATAATAACTAGTTATTGATAATTAGAGGCCCGGTGCATGAAAATTCCATGGTGGTGGTGGGGGTCCTCTCAGCCTGGCCTGCCCCCTCTCACAGTCTGGGAGCCCTCAGGGGCAGGAGGCAACCCAGCGATCAGGGGAAGGCGATGTCCCATCACATCTCTGCTACTGCCACTGCCGGCAGCACAAGCCTCAACTGGTCCTCGTTACCTGCACCTCAGGTGGCCCTGGGCAGCTGGGGGGCTAAGGGGTCTGAGAGACTCTGGAGGCAGGTGCTCACACGGAGCAACTGGGCCCACCTGGGGACGGACCCAGTCTGGCTGCACACCTGCCACCCTGGCAGGGCTGAGGGGTCTGGGCACCACCATCTTGTGGCTGTGGGTGCTGCCATCTTTGAGGGCGGGGAGTCAATTAGCATATTCCCTCCTTATTGGCTGTGGGCACCGCTATCTTTTGTGATATGTGAGGGTCAATTAGCATATTCTCTCTTTATTAGATAGGATTATGTATAATAGAATATTATAAAAATTAAGTTATGAAATTTTTATTAAAACATTTCTTACATACCGTATTGGCTGGGTCACAAAAACAGTCACTGTGGGCCACATGTGTTTGACATGCTTGCCTTAGAGATTTGGTTAAAACTGGCCGAAACCCTAATCTAGCTCTTTGGACCCTCAGAAGGGTTCTTTTCATTCTCTCTAGGAGTGCCTGTGCCTGGCTTCTCTCTTTGCCTCCCTGCTCCAATATTCACATAGAATGTCTCTGGTTTAAGTCTACTCATTTCTTTTATTAAAAAACAAACGCCAAGGAACAACTGGGCATGTGATCTTCAACCATCCTTAATCCTCTTCCTTATTCCTTATCTCCCTGGGACATTAGATAAACCCCCTTCCTCTTATCCAACAGTTCTGTCCCTAAGCAGATCCCTTACCAGTCCTTAGTATCTATCACAGCAGGGCTTCCAAATCAATAGGATTCCCTCCTAGAGAAATGCTGTGGATTTAATGTTTTCCCCACTAATTTCTTATTATTAACTAATTGCACACACTTACTTGCCTAGTTACTTTAGCTTTCAGTGATCTCGCTATCCTCTGAATTTATGCCCTGCTCATACCTTGCTGGTGTTCCAATTCTTTGTCTTGCTCCTAAATTAGGTTATGATGCATCTGCCAGTCAGGACAGTAATTCTTACATGTCTAATTATCCAGCAATCAAGACTTTGGGTGTTAGTCATGTGCCAGGCACGCACAGATTATACAGATGGTGGCAGCTGCTCATGGCTTGGGAAGAGGAGAAGTCTATATATAAACAGATGGATTACTGTCAACTAATAGAGGTGTGAACACAGTGTATGGGAGCTCCAAAGAGGAAAAATTATCTCTACCTAAGAGAGTTGGAAAAGGCCTTTATAGGATGCCTAAGAGTTCTTAGGCAAAGGGCATTCTAGACAGGAAGACTAAAATATGTAAAGGCACAGAGATAGGAAAGGCATGTTATATATGGAAAAACTAGAACGTTCAATGAGACTAGAGCAGTGGTCAGCAAACCGCAGCTCAAGAGCCACATGTGGCTCTTTGGCCCCTTGAGTGTGGCTCTTCCACAAAATATCATAGCCTGGGAGAGTCTATTTTGAAGAAGTGGCGTTAGAAGAAGTTTAAAAAAATTTGGCTCTCAAAAGAAATTTCAGTCGTTGTACCATTGATATTTGGCTCTGTTGACCAATGAGTTTGCCAACCACTGGACTAGAGCATGGAGCCTCTGGAATAGATGGGAAAGAAGGAAGGATAAGTTGTTAGAACAGACTGTAAAAAGCCTTCTGAATTTCTCATAGCTCCTGGTCTATTGCTAGATATATAGTCTGTGCTTAATAAATAACAAGAGGGTGCCTTTGTAGAGCATTTCACCATCTTTGAAGCATTTTTGCATTCACAACAACCTTGTCGAGAAATATCTCCCCCCAATTTACAGATGATAACATTGAGACATGGAGAGTTTTAGTGATGTGTTTCAAGTCACTCAGCTAAGTAATATTAGGTGAGACTCTAATCCAGCTAGCTCTCCTAATTCTAAATCCAAAACTCTTTCCACCACCCAGATTATAGGTGAGCAGGCTCATGGCTACCATAGTTACAAAACCCTGGACAGTGAGATTCAGAACAATTTAATGGAAACAGAATGAGCTTTAGAGCTAGAATAGCCAAGACTATCCAAGTTCAGCCTCTGGTTCTGTCACTTATGATCCACGTGACCTTAGGAAAGTGATAAAACCTCTCAGCCTGTTTTGTTATCTGTCAACAACGTTACATGAGAAACCCTCACAGAACCATTGAGTCCAAGGCACACAATCCCTCCATAAGTTGGAAGTCACTACATGAATGTTCAAAACTATTTTCAAGTGACTGTGCAACAGACAGAGGAAACGTTAATGGCACCTAACCTTTCACAGAATAAAGAGAGACCTATTTTAAGTTATACCAAATATTTTTATTTTGGCCCTAAGTCGTCTGATGTGCCCTTAAGCCTATTCATTCTTTCTTATTTTTCCTGGATTCTACTTTATAAGCTCAGCTTTATTTCTAAAATGAATTTATAAACTCACATATGAATCATGTGCTGTCCTCATTTCACACCACAAAGTCTATTTTTGGGGGGTAGTGGGGGAAGAGTTGACAGCGATTACAAGCTCCTGTAAGAATTTGTTATTTGCTCAGATAAAATGACTCCTTTCTCTACGGGTTTCACTTGGAAAGAAGTTGGTTAAGAAATGCTCTTTTCCAGGACCTTTGTAACATTAAGCTACTGCCACTAGGGTGCGGGGTGGGGAAGAGGACACTGGAAAATGCCATACAAATGTCAGTCAGATGTGTCAACACCCACCCCCGTGATTTTGCAGGCCCATTAGTCAGCTTTTCCTTTAAGTGTCTACATTCAGCAAAAACAAGCAATCTACTTAAAATTAAAAATCACCTCTAACACCAAAACAATAGTGAAGTAACCAGTCAGATACAGGGGTGAAAATAAAATACACCCTCACAAATAACGTACCAAAAAAAGAAAAATCACATGATTTAATTTATCCCTTCCACTTTGCCCCCATAACTGAGCCCTTCAATCAATTAGTGCCATGTAGCACACACACAAAAAAAGCCAAAAATAAAATAAAATAAATCACAGCCGATATTTTCCACTGAGCCAGCCATCCCCAGGTTGTTTTTTTTTCTTCCCCGAGGTTAATAGTGAAAGCTCTGTTTGTTTCACAATGCATTAATTCTTACTGCTTGTAAGAAATTATTTTTGGAGGTATCATATTTTAATATGTTTCCGTTAATCTTTCCACATGATTCTCTTGCTTTTAAGTTCTGCCCTTCCAACCAGCCTCACCCAACAATGCCCACGCTTCATACCACTCCCAGCCCCGAGACAGGCCGAACACTGTGTCCATTGCCTGGAACACAGCCTGGGTGCTGGTGGGAGAGAGAGAACATTTGCCATGGTGGCTGTCAGCTGGCAAGAGTATCTGAGTATCAGTCGTTGTACTTTTCATGCTCATGAGGGGATTTTCCAAAAATCTGAACTATGTTTTGAAATGTGCATTATTGTAGGGTATTATAGCTCCCTCCACTCTCATTCTTCTTCCAGCTCTCTGCTTCCCAAATGATTTGGGGGAAGAACTTGTGGAAAACACAGCCAGAGGAAAGGCTGGCTTTTTTTTTTCTTTTCTTTTTTTTCTTTTTTGCCAAGGATTAAAACAATAGGCTGATTAAAAGAAACGTTGCATTCCATTCTTTCACATGTTGATGAGTCTCATTATACCCGATCTTGTTCCCTGCCTGTGTTCTCCATGTAAAACGCCAGTGTGGAAAGGATGCCTGCCGGTGTAAGAAAGCCAGTTTTGAGGCGGGAAGGCCCTAAACACACCCATCATGGAAGGCCACTGACAAACACCTTTCTTTTTTCTTTGCAAATTCCAAGGCCTGCTGTTACATTAACAGTACGCTCTTCCCCTTTATTCCCCCTTCACATCACACTCCTGTGCCTTGTATTGGGACCTTAGAGAAAGAATGACCAGTGTTTGAATCCACTCTGGTCATCTTATCTGGTTCCTTAGAGTTTCTGAGCTTTAGTTACTTAGCCTATAAAATGAGGATAAAGGCTGATAGGTTGTGTTACTATGATGATTAAAGAGACTGGTACATGGCATTCAATAAGTGACAGATATTGTTACCACAACTATAATTATTAGAGTGGTGGCTTGGTATCCATCCCCTTGTAAAGCCCCTTACCACATGAAAGCTGATCCTAACCATGTGACTTGATTTGGCCAATGAGGCTTTAGCAAATGTGATACAAGCAGAGGTTGGATAAGCACTTACATAGGGAGGTTTGATTTTTTTGGAAAGCTTCTTTTTGAAAAATTTTTTAAAATATATTTTTATTGATTTTAGAGAGGAAGGAGTGGGAGAGTGAAATAGAAACATCAATGATAAA